>NC_068916.1:9864558-10489558 GCF_023091745.1 Budorcas taxicolor | reverse complement strand
GGAGACCTAGATTCAATTCCTGGGTCAGGAAGATCCCTTGGAGAGGGAATGGCTACCCACTCCAGTATTCTTGTTTGGAGAATTCCATAGACAGAAGAGCCTGATGGATTACAGTCCCTGGAATCCTGAAAAGTAAGATATGACTAAGCAACTAACATTTTCACTTTTCATAGTGATTTCAAGATAACTGAATGCAACAATATTGAATAAAAATCTACAATTAACTTATATAAGAACATAAAATATTAACCATTTAATGATACCAACATGAGCTACTATTTCAACCTAAATTCCCAAAGACTTAGAAATAAAATAACTTAAAGGATTTTAAAATGTGAGAATAAAGGAGTACTCAAGTTACAATTTGTTTTCATGTTAATATATTTGGATTCAAATACACATATGAAAGATGAAGGTGATATTTTTCAAATGGCAAAGAAGAATGCTTTCCAGGTGCTCACCAAAAGTGATACAACTTTTAGAAATGTGTTTAATAAAGAAAGGCTGATAGAGCAATGACAAGTAACAGATTTCCATGTATATAAATGTATAAAAGGTTATTTATTCACACTATGCAAGAGAACATTCACTCTTGTTTTTGTTTATAACAAGGATTTGCAAGTGACAAGTATTAAAGTGACAGTTCAATTATTGCAGTAAAAAAAAAAAAAAAGTAGAAAAGCAACGGGAAGAACACCATATGACTCAGTGATATGGAACTAAAGAGCCTATTGATGAAAGTGAAAGAGGAGAGTGAAAAAGCTGGCTTAAAACTCAACATTCAAAAAATGGCATCCAGTCTCATCACTTCATGGCAAATAGATGAGGAAACAATGGAAACAGTGACAAACTTTATTTTCTTGGACTCCAAAATCACTGCAGATGGTGACTGCATCCATGAAAATGAAAGACACTTTCCCCTTGGAAGAAAAGCTATGACCAACCTAGACAGCATTTTAAAAAGCAGAGACATTGCTTTGTTGACAATGGTCCACATAGTCAAAGCTATGGTTTTTCCAGTAGTCAGGTATGGATGTGAGAGTTGAATTATAAAGAAGGCTGAGCACTGAAGAATTGATGCTTTTGAACTGTAGTGTTGGAGTAGACTCTTGAGAGTCCCTTGGACTGCAAGGATATCAAATCAGCCAATCCTAAAGGAAATCAGTCCTGAATATTCATTGGAAGGACTGATGTTGAAGATGAAATTCCAATACTTTGGCCAGCTGATGCAAGGAACTGAGTCCTTAGAAAAGACCCTGATGCTCGGAAAGATTGAAGACAGGAGGAGAAGGGGATGACAGAAGATAAGGTGGTTGGATTGCATCACCAACTCAACGGACATGAGTTGGAGCAAGCTCCTGGAGGGAGCCTCCTGGATCGACAGGGAAGCCTGGGTTGCTGCAGTCCATGGGGTCACAAAGAGTTGGACACGACTGAGTGACTTAGCTGAACTGAGTAATAAAAAGAACAACATATGACTGAGTATATGTTATCAAACATTCTAATATATCTACATATGTAAAATAATTAAATTGCATGGAATATTTTTGTGAATAAATGAAACATCAAAATTTTGTTTAAAAGTATGATCAAACATAGGAATCCAACCAATCCAACCAGAGCATACAAAACAAAAGACTCTCACAGACAATATTTTTTATCAAGAAATTAAATGACTAAAAAATGGAAATACATACACAGCATCATTGGTAATAAAATAATTGCAACTGTTATAATTAATAATAGTTAAAGCTCTTTAGTGTGCCCATTTTCACATAAAACATTTTATGCAAATATCCAGAGATAGAAAAGATACTGAGATATATGTTCCAAGTAATGCTGCAGTAGGCATGTATTTGCATAAATACCTTGGTCAGGATTTATTTTTGCAATCCTTATTGTAAAATTCAGACTTAAATAGAAGAATGTAGGGAAAACTACTAAACCATTCAGGTACAACCTAAATCAAATCTCTTAAGATTACACAGTGGAACTGATAAATAGATTCAAAGGATTATATCTGATAGACAGAGTGCCTGAAGAACTATGGATGGAGTTTCATAACACTGTTCACCACGTGGTGATCAGAACCATCCCCAAAAGATTGTTTGATGCATGATACTGGGTGCTTGGGGCTGGTGCACTGAGACGACCCAGAGAGATGGTACAGGGAGGGAGGAGGGAGGGGAGTTCAGGATGAGGAACGCTTGTATACCTGTGGCGGATTCATGTTGACGTATGGCAAAACCAATACAATATTGTAAAGTAATTGGGAACACATGTAAGAATTAAATATTTTAAAATTAAAAAAATAAAAAACTATTAAAATAAAATAAAATAAATAAATTTTTAAAAAAATCATCCCCAAGAAAAGGAAATGTAAGAAGGCAAAATGATTGTCTGAAGATGCCTTACAAATAGCTGAAAAATGAAGAGACGCAAAAGGCAAAAGAGAAAAGGAAAGATATATCCATCTGAATGCAGATTTCCAAAGTATAGCAAGGAGAGATAAGAAAGCCTTCCTCAATGATCAATGCAAAGAAATAGAGGACAATAATAGAATGGGAAAAACTAGTGACCTCTTCAAGAAAAGTAGAGATACTGAGGGAATATTTCAGGCAAAGATGGGCTCAATAAAGGACAGAAATGGTATGGACCTAACAGAAGCAGAAGATATTAAGACAGGGTGGCAAGAATACACAGAAAAATTATACAAAAAAAGATCTTAATGACCCAGATGACCGCAATGGTTGATCACTTACCTAGAGTGAAGTCAAGTGGGCCTTAGGAAGCATCACTACGAACAAAACTAGTGGAGGTGATGGAATTCTAGCTGAGCTATTTCAAATCCTAAAAGATGATGCTGTGAAAGTGCGTCACTCCATATGTCAGGAAATTTGGCCATAGTGGCCACAGGACTGGTACAGATCAGTTTTAATTCAAATCCCAAAGAAGGGCAATGCCAAAGAATGTTTAAACTACCACACAATTTCACTCATTCCACATGTGAGCAAGATCATGCTAAAAATCCTCCAAGATAGGCTTCAACAGTACATGAACTGAGAACTTCCAGATGGACAAGCTGGCTTTAGGAAAGGCAGAGGAACCAGAAACCAGATTGCCAACATCCATTGGATCATAGAAAAAACAAGACAATTCCAGAAAAACATCTGCTTCTGCTTCATTGACTACACTAAAGCCGTTGACTGTGTGGATCACAACAAACTGTGGAAAATTCTTCAAGAGATGGGAATACCAGACCACCTTACCTGCCTCCTGAGAAATCTGTATGAGGGTCAAGAAGCAACAGTTAAAACTGGACTGGTTCCAAATTGGGAAATTAATCCATCAAAGGCTGTATATGGTCACCCTGCTTATTTAACTTATATTCAGAGTACATCATGTGAAATGCTGAGCTGAATGAATCACAAGGTGGTCTCAAGACTGCCAGAAGAAATATCAATAGCCTCAGATAGGCATATGACACCATTCTTATGCTAGAAAGTGAAGAGGAACTAAAGAGCCTCTTGATGAAGGTGAAAGAGGACAGAGAAAAAGCTGGCTACAACTCAGCATTCAAAAAACTGAGATCATGGCATTTGGTCTCATAACTTCATGGCAAATAAATGGAGAAACAATGGAAACAGTGACAGACTTTATTTTCTTCGGGGAATAAAGGCTATGACAAACATAAACAGTGTATTAACAAGCAGAGACATTACTTTGCTGACAAAGGTCCACACAGTCAAAGCTATGGTTTTTCTGGTAGAGAGTTGGACCATAAAGAAGGCTGAGCACAGAAGAATAGATGCTTTTAAACTGTGGTGTTGGAGAAGACTCTTGAGAATCCCTTGGACTGCAAGGATATCAAACCAGTCAATCCTAAAGGAAATCAATCCTGAGTATTCATTGGAAGGACTGACTGATAATGAAGCTGAAGCTTCATTACTTTGGTCACCTGATGTGAAGTCTGACTCATTAGAAAAGACCCTGATGCTGGGAAAGATTGAAGACAGGAGGAGAAGGGAACAACAGAAGATGAGATGGCTGGATGGCATCACTGACTCAATGGACATGAGTTTGAGCAAGCTCTAGGAGATGGTGAAGGACAGGGAAGCTTGGGTTGCTGCAGTCCGCGGGGTCTCAAAGAGCCAGACACAACTGTGGGATTGAACAACTTGGTCAAGATCTTTCTAATTAATATAAAAACCAAGCACTTGGCTTAGCTAGTGAACAAGAGTAACAACATACCATAACCTACCTTAGAACATTATAGTGATTGCAAAAATTTTTATTTATGATGTAGTCATAAATAAATGTAGTCCCCATACTATATTTATGATGTAGTCCTCTTATGCACTTCATTCCCCATTTTGTTAATGATACTCAGAAGTGTTTAATTTTTATGCTCAATAAAAGTGAAAGTAAAGTCGTTCAGTCATGCCTTGATCTTTGGGACCCCATGGACTGTAGCCTACCAGGCTCCTCTGTCCATGGGATTTTCCAGGCAAGAGTACTGGAGTGGGTTGCCATTTCCTTCTCCAGGGGATCTTCCCAATCCAGGGATCGAATCCAGGTCTCTGGCATTGTAGGCAGACACTTTACCATCTGAACCACCAGGGAAGTGCTCAATATTTTAAACTAAATAAGAGATGGAGTCTTGATTGGAATCTCTCAGGAGGCTCCCAGTTTTCAAACACTGGAGCAGTGATTCTCAACCGAGAGTGATTTTGCAATTAAAGATATTTGGCAATATTTGAAGGGGTCCTACTGAGCTCTTCTGACATACAGGACATCATCCAATGCAAGTAATCATACTTCCCAAGTATCAACACTGAGAAGGTGGTGAAACCTATTCTAGACTAGCACTTCTCTAAATCCACTGCTTCTACAAATTACCAAGGGTTGTATTTCAAATCTAAATTACTTTTTTTATTTTTTTAACTTTTTTTTTAACTTTACAATATTGTATTGGTTTTGCCATACGTTGACATGAATCCACCACGGGTGTACATGAGTTCCCAATCCTGAAACCCCTCCCACCTCTCTCCCCATATCATCTCTCTGGACCATCCCAGTGCACCAGCCCCAAGCATCCTCTATCCTGTATCAAACTTAGACTGGCGATTCGTTTCTTACATGATAGAATACATGTTTCAATGCCATTCTCCCAAATCATCCCACCCTCTCCCTCTCCCACAGAGTCCAAAATTCTGTTCTATACATCTGTGTCTCTTTAACTGTCTCACATACAGGGTTATCAGTACCATCTTTCTAAATTCCATATATATGTGTTAGTTTACTGTATTGGTGTTTTTCTTTCTGGCTTACTTCACTCTGTATAATCGGCTCCAGTTTCATCTACCTCACTAGAATGGACTCAAATGTATTCTTTTTAATGGCTGAGTAATACTCCATTGTGTATATGTACCACAGCTTTCTTATCCATTAGTCTGCTGATGGACATCTAGGTTACTTTCATGTCCTCCCTATTATAAACAGTGCTGCGATGAACATTGGGGTACATGTGTCTCTTTCAATTCTGGTTTCCTTGGTGCATATGCCCAGCAGTGGTATTGCTGGATCATAAGGCAGTTCAATTTCCAGTTTTTTAAGGAATTGCCACACTGTTCTCCATAGTGGCTGTACTAGTTTGCATTCCCACCAACAGTGTAAGAGGGTTCCCTTTTCTCCACACCCTCTCCAGCATTTATTGCTTGTAGACTTTTGGGTCGCAGCCATTCTGACTGGTGTGCAATGGTATCTCATGTAAATTATTATTCAGTAGGTCAGATCAGGGACCCAGGGCCCTGGGTTTCTAACAAGATTCTAAGTGTTATTTGATAGTATAGGTCCTGGCCTGTGGATGACAATTTGACTAGCAAGAAAGTGGTTCTGTGTTAGATTCAGGTGTAAGTAGTTTTAGGCCTTCACCCAGAACCCTCCAATCTTTCTTAATTTTGAAAGAAAAGATTTTTGATCACCTGTTAGGTAGTGATAAATTTTGTGTTTGATTTTTTATAAAAGTATTAAGTGACATCAAATAATTTCTATTAGAATAATATTTTGCAGTAGTCACAATAAGATCCTCCAAAAGATGTCTACAGGAAAATCTCAAGAACTTTGGAATAGCCTAGTTTACATAATTAGTTTAATTACAATAGCAGAGGAAATAAGGTTGCTGATCATTAATCTTGATAAAAGAATATTAGCACAGATATCCAGGTCAGACTTATACAATTATGATGATTTTTCTAACCATGCAAGAGAGGGGAAGAATTGGAATTAGAGAGAGTTAAAATGCCATACACCTGGATTTGAATATGGAGGAGGTACCGTGAACTATGGAATGGTGGTGGCCACTAGAAGTAAAACAGGAAATTGAATGCAACCTGTTCTGGGGTATCCTTAAGGATCACAGTCTTGTGGATATCTAAATTTTTGCTCAATGAGACTTCAGGCCTCTGACCTTACATAATTTTATGACAGGTACTTTTTTAACCCACTGATATGGTAGTTTGTTAGGGGGGCAATAGGAATCTAAAATATATTTGTCCAATCATATACTGTTTCTAGGAGCTGAGCTAAAGATTCTCTATTCACACAATAAGCTTCTCTTAAACAGGGCATTTTGTGTTGAACTCCTACTATATACAGGAGGAAATCAGAGTCACTTTAGAGACATTTTTCCCATTAGTTGATACAGAGAATTTTTCTTTATCTATATGTAAATGTGGCTCTGATTTTGAGGCCTTTGAAATTTAAGGTAGGAAAAGTACCTCATTATTGAAATTAATATCCTATTTTAAATCTTTGTGTTAACATTTCTACATTCTTTCTAGTTTATATTAATTCAAGCATTCTTTTTTTCTTCTATTCTTCCAACTTTCTCTCAAGTTTTCTTTCAACACAATGGGTGAGATTACTAATGAGACTGTGTGCAATACATATATGTGTGAGTGGGTTTATTTCAGAGAGTGGTGTATACAGATGAAGGCACATATAAACATATATGTACTCCTAAACTTGAACATGGTTTGTGGACTCAGCAAATATTTCTATGCATTGCATCCATACCTCACAATATCCAAGTGAAGCTAGAATTTATCATCTCATATTTCCTTATGAAATGAAAACTGAGGCTCAGGGCAATTATATTGTTAACAACATTACAAAGAAATTAAAACTTATTGTGCACCCTTTTAAATTATTCACAAGTGGAACCATGTAGTATACTCTTAATTTGGGGGGGATTTTTTTGTTTTTTTTTTTAATTTTTTTAATTTAAATTTATTTATTTTAATTGGAGGCTAATTACTTTACAATGTCCATCAGCAGATGAATGGATAAGAAAGCTGTGGTATATATACACAATGGAGTATTATTCAGCCGTTAAAAAGAATACATTTGAATCAGTTCTCCTGAGGTAGATGAAACTGGAGCCTATTATACAGAATGAAGTAAGCCAGAAAGAAAAACACCAATACAGTATACTCAATTTTTGAAATTTAGAAAACTGTATATTTTTAAAATGTGCAGTTTACTGTATGTAATTACATGTTAATGAATTAGCTAAAAATTAAACATTTCTGATGCTGCATGGTTTATGCTAAGCACAGGTAGTTGAGTCACACCTAAAATTGGTTGAGATAGCTCTTTTAGGAAGAAAGAAAAGTGTCAAAGTGTTTTATTTATATATTTTACATCACATATATCATTTAAATATGATATTTATATTATCCACTGACTTTTACTGATCATGAAAGAAATTAGAATGGGGCAAATATTTCATTTAGAGAATTGGAAAGAATCATATTCTTAGGCAGCAGCAATGGAATTTCTTCAAGCAGAAGCAGAAAGATATAATTACACCAAACAATCCTTTGCTCCAGTGATAAACCTCTTTACACACAAACAATGAAATCACATAAACCACTAAGTAAATGACACCATGAAAAACAGTTTACATAGAAATAATCTGACATGAATTTTTGCTACATCATACTTAAGGTCCCCTCTGACTCCACATCTTATAATGCCAAACTCTTTACTGAAATTTTTGTTTCACATACACACCAATTAGAGTCACTCTGCCAGTGACTCATGTAGGTAAAGTGGACATTGAGCTACAAGGAAAACAGTACACTGTGAGGGCATAAAAGCAGATGACGTACTATGAAACACACTATTTGTTAATGCCTACATTTTCAGAAAGAGCAATTACAGTGGTGATGTTCCAAGGTATGAGGACTCAAAATGTGATGAAATGTAGTTTCATATTTTGCTCCTCTATGATATTATGTAACAGGTTTGGGTATACATTTTTTTCCATAGAAGTAGCAAAATTCATGATTATTCTTTAATAAAATGAAAGAAAATTTACTCAGTATAAATTAGTTCATTTCATAAGAATTTATTCTTAAGAAATGGGTGAAGTCTCATGAGATAAATTGGAATTTATATATATTTCACACAAGAGTTTGAATCAATTTGAGAGAGTAGAAAAATGAAAAAAGAAAAAACTTAGATAACAGAGAAAAGTTAGTAAAGGATGTTTTTAAAATTGTATAAAGGGAAGTGAAGTCGCTGAGTCGTGTCCGACTCTTTGCAACCCCATGGACTGTAGCCTACCAGGCTCCTCTGTCCATGGGATTTTCCAGGCAATAGTCCTGGAGTGGATTGCCATTTCCTTCTCCAGGGGATCTTCCCAACCCAGGGATCAAACCTGGGTCTCCCGCATTGTAGACAGACGCTTTACTGTCTGAGCCACCAGGGAAGTCCTTAAAATTGTATAGAGAAGTTGAAATCAAAGAAATGGAAATATCAGGCTATAAATTGAAGAAGCAACTACTGTCATCACAATCTGAACAAAGAATCACAATATCTGCCTATGAGGCTTTGAGTCCTGCTATCATGGGCATTTTTTCAGTCCAAGATCAAATGGCCCTATTAAAAAGTTTCCATCCCAAAGAATCTTTTCAGAGCCTTCTTTATGTCTATTTCTCAGACTGTAGATGAAGGGATTCGGCATGGGTGTGACCACAGTGTATATCACTGAGTCTATTACAGTTGCTTCTGAGCTGTGGGTACCAACAGAACTGAGGTATACTCCTAAACATGTACAATAAAATAGAGACAACTTAGAGGTGAGATGCACAGGTGGAAAGTGCTTTATACTCTAAGAGTAAAGGATACCAGCCAGGGGAACACCTCTGAGAATTCCAGATCCAACATACAGCACTACGTTATGGACAAAGGTGTCAGAACAGGCAAGTTGGATTAGATGTTTGATTTCACAAAAAAAGTGGTGGATTTCCAAGTCTGAGCAGAAGGACAATTTCAATATCATTAAGCTGTGTAACAAGGAGTTCAGGACACTAATGATCCAGGACTCCAGAATCAGCCATCCACAGAGCTGGGAGTTCATGGTAACTGTGTAATGCAGGGGGTGGCAAATGGCCATGAAGCAATCATAGGCCATCACAGTCAGGAGAAAGTCATCTAATCCTGCAAAGAGAATGTAAAAATGCATCTGGACAACGCAGCCTTCATAAGTTATGACTTTGCTCTGTATCTGAACATTTTGCAGCATCTTTGGGATGGTGGTGGAGATAAAGCAGGTGTCTACAAAGGACAGGCTGGAGAGGAAGAAGTACACGGGGGTGTGGATGTGGGAGTCTGAGCTGAAGACCAAGATGATGAGCAGGTTTCCAAACAGTGATTAGGTACATGGAGAGGAAAAGCCCAAATATGATGGGCTGCAGTTCTGGTACCTCTGAAAGTCCCATGAGAAGAAATTTTGAAATGTGTGTATTATTCCCTGGTTCCATATGGTGAAGGTGACTCTTAGGGGGGGAAAAAAAAAAAAAAAACATGAGCAAGGTTCCCTGAAATTGGCATAACTCACATAGCTGAAATACTATAATTTTTATTTTGCTTGCAAGAAACTGATGCTAATATATTGTACATAGACAGATCCTCCCTGAGGATGTATCCCATTTCATCTCTCACCAGATATTTTTATCACATTGTCAGCATACTTCCAAAGAGTCCATGTATTTTCAGTTTTAATGAGAAATTCTTTCAGATATTTTCAGGAATACTTTATATTGAGGGCCAACATGCTCCGAGAACATATAGGGAATAAGTAGAGGTACTGAAAAACAAATTTCCCACAATCCAGGGATGGTGAAAGATGATTTTCAAATAAATATATTTTATGTTGGAAGGTGAATGATATTTTGAAGAAAACAAAAACAGATATAAAGGAGCAAGTAGGAGGGAAACTTATTATGCACTGAGTGTCCAGGCAAGGCCAACAAACAAGAGGTTATTTGAAGAGATGTTAAGAAAGAGACAGAAGGATATAGTATGACACCAGGAGAAGTGTGTGCCTGGAAGAGGTAACAGCCACTGCAAAGGTCCTGAGCAAGACACTTGTTCCACATGTTTGAATGCAAACAAGGAAGCCAGAGGAATGAGCACGTGGGGGAGTGACTAGAGATGGTGTCAGGGATGCTAAGGATAAAGGTGGCCTCTCTGCTACAACTGACACCTTAGTCCACAGAGAATTCCTCCTTCCATGTTGTTCTTTGCACTTTATTAATTTTCTTGCAGAAATGTCCTATGAATTATATTAGATCCCTTTCATAGTTTCATCTGTTGATTGAGTTCTGGCCTCTGTGAGTTTCTCATGCCAACTTAATATAGGAGTCCAGTTGTCTCTGCTTTAAGAACCGCTCTCACTTCACAAGGCACAGGCACACACACCCCACAGCCTCCTGAACTACATTATTGGCATGAATTTCTCATCCAGAACCAACCTCCTTGGGCCATGGGTGGTTACAACTCAAGTTGGTCAGATCAGATTAACTTTCTCTTAAACAATGTTTTAATGGTACCCAGAAATTCTAGTTCATAAGCTTCTGAGAGAGTAATAAAGTTAGGGTTCCTTTTAACTACAACCATTTTCTGTCCTGTGTTTAAAGAAATATAAAAAGTATGGGAGAGAGATAAAATGAAGGGAAAAGATCTAACAAGCTCAAATCATCCCTGAGACAATGGGACAAAGAAAACCCCCCTTGGTTTGGCAATATTTCAACTTCAGCTACATCTCCTTGATGCCCAGGAAAAATCAGAAAGAAATATATCTCTTTTCCAAGGAGAGAAAGTTAAATCTAAATGATGTGAAAAACCAAAACCATACAGATTTAATATTCCAAGAGAAGAATAAGTAAAGATAGTAAACTCACAATTCAAAAATTAAAACACACAAAATACGACAAGTTTCATATGTGTTACGTGAAGTAGTAGAAGATGTCTTTCTTGTGCTTTTCCATATAATCTGACCTTTTTCTGTGTGGTCTGATACTGAATGAGGCAAGCCTTGTCTCTTTTTTTCTTACAAGTTTGCTACTGTTCGTCTTAATATTTTCACCTTTTTAATTAGTCCAATGGGCACACTTCAAGTCTAGTTCTGGTCTTTGACCAACAGGCAAAGGCCTTTCCAGACCATACTCTATAAAGTTAGAGTAGGCCATGAAAATTCCTTCTCTTATTCTGGATAAATTTCTTTACCTGATCTAAGCCTGAGGACTATATTTTATTTCAGTGTACTATGACATTGTCACTATATTGCAAGATGCTAATCATCAGAGACTTAAATTGCTTTGTTCAATTCTTATTTTCCCAGGTCTGTGAATATATTTGCATTTATTTAAAAAACACACTGAAGAAAAATACAAATTATAAAATGACAAAATATGGCTAAAATATGAAACCAGTTAAAAGGGTGATTTCACATAATTGTATTAAAGAAAACTGAATGGAACAGCAAAAGCTGACTGAAACATGATATATATAATAGGAGTAATTAAGCACTTATGGCATGAATTAAGAATTACTTTAGAAAAGACCTTGACTCAAGAGAATATAACATAGAATGATCCAGAAATTTCTGGCAAGTAGCAAATGTTTTGCTATTATTTGTTGAATGATTAAGAATTAGATCCCTTTAGATATGAACACTATCCTATGGGATGGTTGCATCCAATTTGGTTGGAAAATGCTGAATTGTTGAATAAAAGCTGGAGTAAATGGCCACCTATCTAGAAGGAAATTAAGTAGTTCCTTATATGGCATACCTTTTTAAAATGGACTAAAGACCCCAGTGCAAAAGTAAGCAGTACTCTTTAGATGAATATATGAAAAACTACATTGGAACTACTTTTCCATTGTTATTAGAAACACGGATAACTTTTAACTCAGGATTCCTCAGTCTCTGCACTATTGGATAATCTCTGCCAGATTCTTCTCTGGGGTGGGATCTGTCCTATAAATTGCAAGATGTTTAGAAGCATCCTTGCCCACCACTTACCCATCATCAGTGTGACAGTGAATAATGTCTAAAAATATTGCTTAAAGGTTCCTGGGGGACACAATTATCCTTGGTTGAGAAAAATAATATTAAACTAAGAATTTCAAAGTACTTTTGTAGCAGTGATATTATAGTCACTTATTTATAAATGATATAATACACCACCAAATGTCTGAGTCACACAGCCACACCATGCAGTATTATACAGATAAGGAAATGACAAACCAGCATTATACTGGTTGATTGGAAGCAAGTCCGTGAGGTATCATTGAGAAAGAAACAAAAGAGGGACAAATTGCAGAAAACATTAAACATAATGACTATTTGTCACTAAAATATAAAGACCATTTATCATGAATTCAGGATGGTATTGATTCATTTGTGTAAAAGTATATAAGTATGTATAAGAACACATTTTAGAAAGAGATTTTTCAAAAACTAAGAACTTATGGAACAAAATATATTGGTGAGAGTGCACTTATGTTAAGTATATTGTTTCCTGAGCAATATGACTAATATAACTAATATGACTAAGTAACTTCAGTCATGTCAGACTCCATGTGACCCTATGGACTGTAGTTTGCCAGTAGCCTCCATCTGTCCAAAGGATTCTCCAGGCAAGAAGTGTGGAGTGAGTTGCCATGCCCACCTCCAGGGGATCTTCACAACGCAGAGATCGAACCTGCATCTCTTAATTCTCTTGCATTGGCAGATGGGTTCTTTACCATTAGTACACCTGGGAAGCCCCTTCCTGAACAATAGGATGTAATAAAATTGAATGAAAATCTACAACTCACTGATAAAAAGACACAAAAGAGTAAAAATTCAACAATATTAACATGGATCTCTAATTTAAGATCAAACTGCCAAAGATTTGGAAGTGAAACAATATAGTTCAATTCAGTTCAGTTCAGTTCAGTTGCTCAGTCGTGTCCAACTCTTTGCGACCCCATGAATTGCAGCACACCAGGCCTCCCTGTCCATCACCAGCTCCCAGAGTTCACTCAAGTCACGTCCATCGAGTCAGTGATGCCATCCAGCCATCTCATCCTCTGTCGTCTCCTTCTCGCCTGCCCCCAATCCCTCCAAGCATCAGAGTCTTTTCCAATGAGTCAACTCTTTGCGTGAGGTGGCCAAAGTATTGGAGTTTCAGCTTTAGCATCAGTCCTTCCAAAGAAATCCCAGGGCTGATCTCCTTCTGAATGGACTGGTTGGATCTCCTTGCAGTCCAAGGGACTCTCAAGTTTTCTCCAACACCACAGTTCAAAAGCATCAATTCTTCAGCACTTAGCCTTCTTCACAGTCCAACTCTCACATCCATATATGACCACAAGAAAAACCATAGCCTTAACTAGACGGACCTTTGTTGGCAAAGTAATGTCTCTGCTTTTGAATATGCTATCTAAGTTGGTCATAACTTTTCTTCCAAGGAGTAAGCATCTTTTAATTTCATGGCTGCAATCACCATCTGCAGTGATTTTGGAGCCCCGAAAAATAAAGTCTGATACTGTTTCCATTGTTTCCCCATCTATTTCCCATGAACTGATGGGACCAGATGCCATGATCTTCTTTTTCTGAATGTTGAGCTTTAGGCCAAATTTTCACTCTCCACTTTCACTTTCATCAAGAGGCTTTTTAGTTCCTCTTCACTTTCTGCCATAAGGGTGGTGTCATCTGCATATCTGAGGTGACTGATATTTCTCCCAGCAACCTTGATTCCAGCTTGTGTTTCTTCCAGTCCAGCATTTCTCATGATGTACTCTGCATAGAATTTAAATAAGCAGGGTGACAATAACAGAAGAACATTTATGAAGTGAGGAAGGAGCAGTATCTAAGTTATAATTTTATCTTATATGTAGAGAGAGGAATTCAAATATGGCTATAGAATGTAAGTCAAATGGTGAAGAGTTATGATCAGAGGAGATGCAATTTTTAGGAAAAGATTTAATCAGAAGGCCAAAAGGAATAATAAGGAATAACTGATGAGAAACTCTTAATAGAAGTAAATATGTATAAGTTGTCTATCACCACTAAGAATGCTAAAGAACTCTCACTTTCCTTCTTGCTTACAGCAAGGGTTGACACATTTAGAATATTAAAGTGACAAATTATTACAGTAAGAAACATAGCAATAAAGAGCAATGAGTGCTATGTACTGTGCAGCATGGTGACTATAGTTCATAATACTCTTTTTAGCATAATTGAAAGTTGCTAAGAGACAGTATATCCTAAAAGTTCCCCTCACAATAAATAAATTGTAACTATATGTGGTGACAGATGTTAAGGAGATTTACTGTAGTGAGCAGTATAAACAAGTATTAAATCATTATGCTGTGTACCTGTAAGTCATATATTGTCATAGGCCAAATACCCAAATTCTTTTGGAAAAGCAATGAAGAGAATGTTTGCAGGTTTGACCAACAAAATTTATCAATTCTTATACAATCTCACAAATATATCTATGCATATATAAAAGAACTAAATCACAAATTTAAGGGTTTTGTTAAAAAATAATCCTTCCTATCAAAGAATGCAATTTTAAAAAGGAATAACAACACTCTGATACCACTATATAAAACAAAATAGTTATAGAGACATTTTTTAAATAGAGAAACACCGCATGACTAACAAACTCATAGATCTATTTAGCCTCACGGATAATAAAATAGTTGGAAAGTAAATGTCCCTAGCATACATCTTTTTTTTTTTTAACATAACTAAGTATTTTTTTGTTTCTTATGTGCACACAAGAGTGAGAGAACATACTGTAATGTGTATGTTTCCTACACAGCTATTGAAAGTGTGTATTATTTGCAAACAGTCCTCAGTTTAGAGCTTTCTCCTCTATGTGGAGGCACAGTCTAATATGCCCCATCTTACAATAAAATGAAATGCCCTCACCTCACCGACTGACCCTCTACAGTTAATACCCTATTTGTCTACTCCTGTTAATTAACAAGAACTTTAGACTCATGTTCCACTTTTACTGGATGCAATTTATACCTCCCATTCATTCTTCTGTTGGACTTCCACTGAAAGTGAAGGTGAAAGTTGCTCAGTTGCGTCCGACTCTTCGCGACCCCTTGAACTATTCCATGGAATTTTCCAGGTCAGAATACTGGAGTGGGTAGCCTTTGCCTAGCATGATTTAATTTTCAACGTTGACACTCTCGTTTTCAAGTGCAGTGTTCCTTTTTCAGTATCATAAATAAGTACATTTTCAGGACACCCAGCAAACAACCACAGTGACCTCTGCCTCTGGGATATGCTAGATTGGTCCTCAGGTGACCTCAGGTACATTCCTGGCTTCCATCCTCTCTGATCCTCTCCTGCAGTGTCTGTGGAGCTCTCAGACTCACCTCTTTGGGAACTCTGTGAGGGAGGTTTCCTTGTGAAAGTCAAATTTCACCCCTAAGTAGCTGATGATGCAGATCCATGCTCTGTTTCCCCACAGGACAGCAATGAGAGATCAAGCATTGTTCTCTCAGCCCGATGTAGGATTGCAAAAGCAACAACCACATCCTATCCAACCAAAGAGGCACAGGCTGAGGGCCTGCAGCAGAGGAGATATTTACATCTTCCGTGTTATCTCATTAGATGTTTTCCCTTTGTTAGTCCAACCTCCAAGTACATGATTTCCCTTGGAGTACTGGTCTGAACAGAATGCATTTTTTTCTGCTAATCCTCTGTTCTTAAGAGACTCCATTATAAGTCAGGTAAATTCAGTTTCCTCACCCCTTCACCTTTACTTCTGCTTCCAAAGCTCTAAGACTCCTGGCACCTCATCATACCCCTGAGTTCAAGTTTTCTCAAAAGTATAGTATTGATGATCGGTCTTGACTAGGTCCTTTGCGTCTTCAATGCTTCGATCTGTTGTGGGAACAAGAAATCTCTGAATATGACTTTCGCCCTTTTCAAAACACGAGATAACTTTGCTCTTTTAATATAAAACTTGGTTTCAAGCAAGTTTTGCAAAACCTAAAAAGATTTCCTGCTTCCATCAGAAAGTAAACAACCTGTCTGCCAACACAGGACATAGAACAGAGATGGGTGGATAGGATCCCTGGGTTGGGAAGATCCCCTGGAGGAGGGCATGGTAATTCATGCCAGCATTCTTGCCTGGAGAATTCCGTGGACAGAGGAGCCCGGCAGGCTACAGTCCATGGGGTCGCAGAGTCAGACACGAGTGAAAAGACTTAGCACAGCACAACACACATACTGCTCCTAGGAGCTGAGACTAACCCTTCGGAGTCAATCAGTGAACTTCCTTTACACAGGGTCATTTATGGTACACTCTGATCTTTTAGTCACTATGGACAGATTTTGCCCCCTTTCACCTGGCCTAAATGTAAATGTGGATCTGACTCTGAGGCCTTTGGAATTTAAGATAGGAAAAGTAAGTCATTATTAAAATTAAGGTCACATAAAAGAATGAAACTAGAACACTTTCTAACACCATACACAAAAATAAACTCAAAATGGATTAAAGATCTAAATGTAAGACCAGAAAATGTACAACTCCTAGAGAAGAACATAGGCAAAACACTCTCTGACATAAATCACAGCAGGATCCTCTATGACCCACCTCCCAGAATATTGGAAATAAAAGCAAAAATAAACAAATGAGACCTCATTAAAATTAAAAGCTTCTGCACAACAAAGGAAAATATAAGCAAGGTGAAAAGACAGACTTCAGAATGGGAGAAAATAATAGCAAATGAATCAACTGACAAACAACTAATCTCAAAAATATACAAGCAACTTTTGCAGCTCAATTCCAGAGAAATAAATGACCCAATCAAAAAATGGGCCAAAGAACTAAATAGACATTTCTCCAAAGAAGACATACGGATGGCTAACAAACACATGAAAAGATGCTCAGTATCACTCATTATTAGAGAAATGCAAATCAAAACCACAATGAGGTACCACTTCACACCAGTCAGAATGGCTGTGATCCAAAAGTCTACAAGCAAGAAATGCTGGAGAGGGTGTGGAGAAAAGGGAACTCTCTTACACTGTTGGTGGGAATACAAACTAGTACAGCCACTATGGAGAACAGTGTGGAGACTCCTTAAAAAACTGGAAATAGAACTGCCATACGACCCAGCAATCCCCCTACTGGGCATACACACTGAGGAAACCAGAATTGAAAGAGACACATGCACCCCAATGTTCATCACAGCACTGTTTATAATAGCCAGGACATGGAAGCAACCTAGATGTCCATCAGCAGACGAATGGATAAGAAAGCTGTGGTACATATACGCAATGGAGTATTACTCAGCCATTAAAAAGGATACATTTGAATCAGTTCTAATGAGGTGGATAAAACTGGAGCCGATTATACAGAGTGGAGTAAGTCAGAAAGAAAAACCCCAATACAGTATACTAACACATATATATGGAATTTAGAAAGATGGTAACAATAACCCTGTAAGTGAGACAGCAAAAGAGACACAGATGTATAGAACAGGCTTTTGGACTCTGTGGGAGACGGCGAGGGTGGGGTGATTTGGGAGAATGGCATTGAAACATGTATAATATCATATAAGAAATGAATCACCAGTCCAGGTTCGATGCAGGATACTGGATGCTTGGGGCTGGTGCTCTGGGATGACCCAGAGGGATGGTGTGGGGAGGGAGGTGGGAGGGGAGTTCAGGATGGGGAACACATGTACACCCGTGGTGGATTCATGTTGATGTGTGGCAAAACCGATACAATATTGTAAAGTAATTAGCCTCCAATTAAAATAAATAAATTTAAGTTTAAAAAAAGAAAGTATGAGAATGATTTCTCATTCAATATAGGTAATCAGTAGAGGATGGATATTATTAAAAATTAAGAATTATGAAGGTGATAAGTATAACAGGTGAAATAAAAATCACTGAACGTGCTTAATAGCAGATTTGAACTGGCAGAAGAAAGAATGAGTGACGTTAGAGAGATTATCCAATGGAGGGACAGAACAAAAACAACAACAACAACAACAACAACAACAAATTAAGGTCACACATTCTACTTTAAAAAAATAAATACATAAATAAAATAAAATAAAAATTCCACTTTTTTTCTAATTTATGCTAATTTAAATGTTCGTGGTTTTTTTTCTTTTCTTTTTTACTTCTCTCCTTCAAACTTGCTCTTATGTTTTCTTTCAAGACAACAGATGGAATTACAAATGAAATGGGTAAGAAAGCTGTGGTACATATACACAATGGAGTACTACTCAGCCATTAAAAAGAATACATTTGAATCAGTTCTAATGAGGTGGATGAAGCTGGAGCCAATTATACAGAGTGAAGTAAGCCAGAAAGAAAAACACCAATACAGTATACTAACACATATATATGGAATTTAGAAAGATGGTAATGATAACCCTGTATGCGAGGCAGCAAAAAAGACACAGATGTATAGAACAGTCTTTTTTCTAATAAATTTATTTATTTTAATTGGAGGTTAATTACTTTACAATATTGTATTGGTTTTCCCATACATCACCATGTATCCACCACAGGTATACACGTGTTCCCCATCCTGAACGCCCCTCCTTCCTCCCTCCCCATACCATCCCTCTGGGCCTTCCCAGTGCACCAGCCCCAAGCATCCAGTATCATGCATTGAACCAGGGTTGGCGACTCGTTTCATATATGATATTATACATGTTTCAATGCCATTCTCCCAAATGATCCCACCCTATAGAACAGTCTTTTGGATTCTGTGGGAGAGGGAGGGGGGGATGATTTGGCAAAATGGCGTTGAAACATGTATAATATCATATAAGAAACGAATCGCCAGTCCAGGTTCGATGCATGATACTGGATGCTTGGGGCTGGTGCACCAGGATGATCCAGAGGGATGGTACGGGGAGAGAGGTGGGATGGGGCTTCAGAATTGGGAACACGTGTACACCCGTGGTGGATTCATGTTGATGTATGGCAAAACCAATACAATATTGTAAAGTAATTAGCCTCTAATTAAAATAAATAAATTTAATTTAAAAAAAAGGAAACAGTGTGTTTAAATCTATGTGTGCATGGGTGTTTATTTCAGAGAAAGTGTATACAGATACAGATGTACATACATATTCCTAAGCTTGAACAATGTTTGTGGGCTCAACAAAGTATTTCTATGCACTTCATTCATTCCTCACAACATCCAAGTGAAGTTAGGGTTTATCATTTCACATTTCCTTCTGAAAGATAAAACTGAGGCTCAGGGCAATTCCATCATTAACAATAACATTACAAAAAAAACTTATTGTGCACCCTTTTAAACCATATGCAAATGGAACTATGTAATCAATGCCAAGAAATAAAGAAAAACAACAGAATGGGAAAGACTAGAGATCTCTTCAAGAAAAGTAGAGATACCAAGGGAACATTTCATGCAAAGATGGGCTCGATAAAGGACAGAAATGGTCTGGACCTAACAGAAGCAGAAGATATTAAGAAGAGGTGGCAGGAATACACAGAACTGTACAAAAAAGATCTTCACGAACAAGATAATCATAATGGTGTCATCACTCACCTAGAGCCAGACATCCTGGAATGTGAAGTCAAGTGGGCCTTAGAAAGCACCACTATGAACAAAGCTAGTGGAGGTGATGGAATTCCAGTTGAGCTATTTCATATCCTGAAAGATGATGCTGTGAAAGTGCTGCACTCAATATGCCAGCAAATGTGGAAAACTCAGCAGCGGCCACAGGACTGGAAAAGGTCAGTTTTCATTCCAATCCCAAAGAAAGGCAATGCCAAAGAATGCTCAAACTACCACACAATTGCACTCATCTCACATGCTAGTAAAGTAATACTCAAAATTCTCCAAGCCAGGCTTCAGGAATACGTGATCCATGAACTTCCAGATGTTCAAGCTGGTTTTAGAAAAGGCAGAGGAACAGAGATCAAATTGCCAACACCTGCTGGATCATCAAAAAAGCAAGAGAGTTCCAGAAAAACATCTATTTCTGCTTTATTGACTATGCCGAAGCCTTTGACTGTGTGGAACACAATAAACTGTGGAAAATTCTGAAAGAGATGGGAATACCAGACCACCTGACCTGCCTCTTGAGAAATCTGTATTCAGGTCAGGAAGCAACAGTTAGAACTGGACATGGAACAACAGACTGGTTCCAAATAGGAAAAGGAGTACATCAAGGCTGTATATTGTCACCCTATGTATTTAACTTATCAGCAGAGTATATCATGAGAAATGCTGGGCTGGAAGAAGCACAAGCTGGAATCAAGATTGCTGGGAGAAATATCAGTCACCTCAGACATGCAGATGACACCACTCTTATGGCAGAAAATGAAGAGGAACTAAATAGCCTCTTGATTAAAATGAAAAAGGAGAGTGAAAAAGTTGGCTTAAAGCTCAGTATTCAGAAAACTAATATCACGGCATCTGGTCCCATCACTTCATGGGAAATAGATGGGGAAACAGTATCAGACTTTATTTTGGGGGGCTCCAAAATCACTGCAGATAGTGATTGCAGCCATGAAATTAAAAGACGCTTACTCCTTGGAAGGAAAGTTATGACCAACCTAGATAGCATATTCAAAAGCAGAGACATTACTTTGCCAACAAAGGTCTGTGTCTAGTTAAGGCTATGGTTTTTCCAGTAGTCATGTATGGATGTGAGAATTGGACTGTGAAGAAAGCTGAGCGCCGAAGAATTCATGCTTTTTAGCTGTGGTGTTGGAGAAGACTCTTGAGAGTCCCTTGGACTGCAAGGAGATCCAACCAACCCATCCTAAGAGAAATCAGTCCTGGGTGTTCATTGGAAGGACTGATGCTGAAGCTGAAACTCCAATACTTTGGCCACCTCATGCGAAGAGTTGACTCATTGGAAAAGACTCTGATGCTGGGAGGGATTGGGGGCAGGCGAGAAGGGGACGACAGAGGATGAGATGGTTGGATGGCATCACCGACTCGATGGACTTGAGTTTGAGTAAACTCCAGGAGTTGATGATGAACAGGGAGGCCTGGCATGCTAAGATTCATGGGTTGGCAAAGAGTCGGACGTGACTGAGCAACTGAACTGAACTGAATATACTGCTAATTTTTAAAATTCAGAAAGTTGAATACTTTAAAAATGTACAGTTTATTATATGGAATTGCACTCTAATTAATTAGTTAAGTGTTAAAACTTTCTGGCAGTACATTGTGGAGGGTAGTATGTTAAACACAGGCAGTTGTGTCATACCTAAAATTGATGGGAGACAGCTCCTCTAATTAGGAAGAAAGCGAAGGGGCATATATAAATTTAAGAACAGTGAAATTTAAATAAAGCAACTGACATTTGAGAAACCTAGTGATTTCCCTATAAACAAAAGACTGACCTAATATTTAAAAGGAAGAAATTGACACAAAGTGGTTCGAGACAGAAGAGCACTACTACTGCACACCACATCATGGATGATCCTTTAAAACACAAAATAGAGCCTGCCAGCTGACAGCAGACCCAAGAGAAGACAGTCAGAGCTCAGATAAGCTACCTGTCACAGAAACCATCTGACAAATCTTCATTATATTAAGCCATTTGCTTATAAGATGACTTGCTACGTAGCAACAGGTAACAGAAACAATAATCAAAATGAACAGAACTGGGGGGAGTTATAATAACATGCTGCTTTTTTCCAGGCAACTGTGTGATGTTTGAATAACATTCATGATGATTCTATCATTCAAGTTTATGTCAATTTTATAAAAATGGGATTCCATTTAGGGTTCCATGTAGATAAGCAAGAAAGGTTAAAAGGATATGCCTATTTCAGGAGAATTCTGTTAAAGAGTTAGATGAGAGCTAATGCCTGTCCTTCTAAACCTCTTTCAAGAAATTGCAGAGGAATACTTCCAAACTCATTCTACAAGGCCACCACCTTGTACAATGGTATCACCCTGATACCAAAACCAGATGAAGACAACACACAAAAAGAAAACTATAGGACAATATCACTGAGGAACCTAGATGCAAAAATCCTCAACAAAAGTTTAGCAAACAGAATTCAGCAACACATCAAAAAGTTCATACACCATAATCAACTTGGGTTTATTCCAGGAATGCAAGGATTCTTCAATATATGGAAATCAATCAATGTGATGTCCCATATTGACAAATTGAAAGGCAAAAAGCATATGATCATCTCAACAGATGCAGAAAAAACCTTTGACAAAATTAAGAACTCATTTATGATTAAAATTATTCAAAAAATGAGCATAGAAGGAACCTAGTTCAACATAGTAAAGGCCATATATGATAAGCCTACAGCAAACATTATTCTCAGTGGTGAAAAAATGAAAGCATTCCCCCTAAGATCAGGGACAAGACAAGGGTGTCCACTTTCACTACTATTATTCACATAGTTCTAGAAGTCCTAGCTACTGCAATCAGGGAAGAAAAAGAAATAAAAGGAACCCAGGTCAGAAAAGAAGAAGTAAAGCTCTCACTGTTTACAGATGACATGATACTGTACGTTAAAACCTTAAATATTGTATCAGAAGATTATTAGAGCTAATCAGTGAATTTAGAAAAGTTGCAAGATACAAAATCAATACACAGAAATCACTTTCATTTCTATATACTAACAATGAAAAATCAGAAAGGGAAATTAAGGAATCAATCCCATTCACCTTTGCAACAAAAAGAATTAAATATCTAGGAACAAACTTACCTAAGGAGGAAAAAGAACTGTACACATAAAATTATAAGACACTAAAGAAATAAAGATGGCATAAACAGATGGAGAGATATTCCACATTCCTGAGTAGGAAGATTCAATATTGTGAAAATGACTAGAATACCAAACGCAATCTACAGAGTTAATGTGAAAGTGAAGTAAAGTATAGTCACTCAGTCGTGTCCGACTCTTTGTGACCCCATCAAGTGTAACCTACCAGGCTCCTCTGTCCATGGGATTTTCCAGGAAAGAGTACTGGAGTGGGTTGCCATTTCCTTCTCCAGAGGATCTTCCTGACCCAGGTATCGAACCCAGGTCTCCCACATTGTAGGCAGACACTTTACTGTCTAAGCCATGTAATCCTTATCAAAATACCAATGGCATTTATCACAGAACTAGAACAAAAAAATTCACAATTCATATGGAAACACAAAAGACCCTGAATAGCAAAAGCAGTCTTGAGACAGAGGAATGGAGCTGGAGGAATCAAGCTACCTGACTTCAGATTATCCTACACATCTACAGTTATCAAGACATCATGGTCCTGGCATAAAAACAGAAATATAGACCAGTGGAACAAGATAGAAAGCCCAGAAATAAACCCATGCACCTATGGGTACCTTATCTTTGACAAAAGATGCAAGAATATACAATGGGGCAAAGACAGCCTCTTCAATAAATGATGCTGGGAAAACTGGACAGCTGTATGTAAAAGAATAAAATTAGAACACTTTCTAACACCATAAACAAAGATAAACTCAAAATCGATTAAAGACTTAAATGTAAGACCAGAAGATATAAAACTCAGAGGAAAACATAGGCAGAGCACTTTGACATAAATCAAAGCAAGATCATCCATGACCCACCTCCTAGAGTAACAGAAATAAAAGCAAAAGTAAATAAGTTGATGTGTGGCAAAACCAATACAATATTGATAAGTAATTAACCTCCAATTAAAATAAATAAATTTATATTTTTAAAAAATAAGTGGGATCTGATTAAATTTAAAAGCTTTTGCACAACAAAAGAAACTATAAGCAAGGTGAAAAGACAGCCCTCAGAATGGGAGAAAATAATAGCAAATGAAACAATTTACAAAGGATTGATTTCTAAAATATGCAAGCAGCTCGTATCACTCAATACCAGAAAAAAAAAAAAAAAAGGAAAAAAAAAAAACCCTAATCAGAAGGTGGGAAAAAGACCTAAACAGACATTTCTCCAAAGAAGACAAACAGATGACTAACAAACACATGAAAAGATGCTCAACATAGCTCATTATTCGGTTCAGTTCAGTTTATTTTCTGTCATATCCTACTTTTTGTGACCCCATGGACTGCAGCACACCAGGCCACGCTGTCCATCACCAACTCCCAGAGCTTACTCAAACTCATGTCCGTTGAGTCGGTGATGCCATCCAACCATCTCATCCTCTGTTATCCCCTTCTCCTCTCACCTCAATCTCTCCCAGCATCAGGGTCTTTTCAAGTGAGTCAGCTCTGCACCTCAGATGGCCAAAATATTGGAGTTTCAGCTTCAACATCAGTCCTTCCAATGAACACCCAGGACTGATTTCCTTTAGGATGGACTGGTTGGATCTCCTTGCAGTCCAAGGGACTCTCAAGAGTCTTCTACAACACCACAGTTCAAAAGTAACAATTATTTGGTGCTCAGCTTTCTTTATAGTCCAACTCTCACAACCATACATGACTACCGGAAAAACCATAGCTTTGACTAGATGGACCTTTATTGGCAAAGTAATGTCTCCGCTTTTTAATATGCTGTCTAGGTCGGTCATAATATGTCTTCCAAGGAGTAAGCGTCCTTTTATTTCATGGCTACAGTCACCATCTGCAGTGATTTTGGAGCCCCCAAAAATGTCTGCCACTATGTCGCTCATTATTAGAGAAATGCAAATCAAAACTGCAATGAGATATCACCTCACACCAGTCAGAATGGTCCTCATCAAAAAATAAAAGAATATAAAAGTAGCTATTAAAAACTGCTTTATAAATATATGCATTTAAATAAAACATATAAAAAAAGTCTACAAACAATAAATGCTGGAAATGGTGTGGAGAAAAGGGAACACTCTTGCACTATTGGTGGGAATGTAAATTTATACAGCCACTATGGAAGACAGTATAGAGTTTGGAATTTTTCCTTAAAAAACTAGGAATAAAACCGCCATATGACCCACCAATACCACTGCTAGGCATATACCCCAAAGAAACCAAAATTGAAAGAGGCACATGTATCCCATTATTAATTGTAGTGATATTTACAGTATCTGGAACATGGAAGCAACCTAGATGTCTGTTGACAGATGAATGGACAAAGAATTTGTGGTATATATACACAGTGGAATATTACTCAGCCATAAAAAGGAATGCATTTGAGTCAGTTCTAATGAGCTGGATGAACCTAGAACCTATTATACAGAGTGAAGTGAGTCAGAAAGAGGAAGATAAATACCATATTCTAACACACATATATGGAATCTAGAAAAATGGTACTGAAGAATTTATTTACAGGGCAACAACAGAGAAACAGACATAGAGAATAGATTTATGGACATGAGGAGAGGGGAGGGGAGGATGAGATGTATGGAAAGAGTAACATGGAAACTTACATTACCATATGTAAAATAGATAGCAAACAGGAATTTGCTGTATGGCTCAGGGAACTCAAACAGGGGTTCTGTATCAACCTAGAGGGGTGGTATGGGGAGGGAGGTTCAAAAGGAAAGGGATATATGCATACCTGTGGCTGATTCCAAAGAAGGAAATGGCAACCCACTCCAGTACTCTTGCCTGGAAAATCCCATGGATGGAGGAGCCTGGTAGGCTGCAGTCCATGGGGTCACTAAGAGTCGGGCACGACTAAGCGACTTCACTTTCGCTTTTCACTTTCATGCTTTGGAGAAGAAAATGGCAACCCATTCCAGTGTTCTTGCCTGGAGAATCCCAGAGACAGTGGGCCCCCATCTGTGGGGTCACACAGAGTCAGACACAACTGAAGCAACTTAGCAGCAGCAGCAGCAGTGGCTGATTCATGTTGAGGTTTGACAGAAAACAACAAAATTCTGTAAAGCAATTATCCTTCAATAAAAAACACATTAATTAACAGAAGAGAAGAAAGGATATGTCTATTTCTAAAAACTTACACCTTTATCACAGGACTGGATAGGAATTTAAGCTCTCTAGTGAGCCATGATTTGGAGATGTATATATATATGAGATATATATATGATATACATTATATATAATAAAGGAACAGTGAATAAATGATAGGAATATCATTTATATTGTATATTCTTATCATTTATTCACTGTTCCATTATTGGTTAGGACAGAAATGGAATGGGGGAAATATTTCATTTAGAGCATTGGAAGGAACCATATATTTTTAGGCACAATGGAAGTTTTCAAGCAGAAAGATATATTTACACCAAATAATACTTCACCCCAACAATAAGCCCTTTTACGTACAGACACTAAACCACAGACCTCAATAATTAAATAGACACTATGAAAAAATACCTTGCATAGGAATACTCTGACATAAATTTCTGTTGCATCATACTTAAGGTCCTATCTAACTCTAGGTCTTATTATGTCAAACTCTGTATTGAAATTGCTGTTTCATATAGATACCAATTAGAGACATGCATCTGATGCTCCGCTTTCTCAGTAACTCCTGTAGAGAATGTGACACTGAGCTAAATAGAGAATAGTACCCTGAGGAGTGGAAAATCAGATGACCAATTATAAAACATTCATCTGTTCATGTCTACATTTCCAGAAAGAGAAATTATGGTAATGATGTTCCAAGGTATGATGAATTAAACAGTAACAAATTATAGTTTCATATTTTATTCTCCTATGAAATTATATAATTGATTTAGTTACCAAGTTAGATTTTTCATAGAAGTAGCACCAACTATGTTTATTCTTTTAATAAAATGAAAAAGTTTACTCAGTACGAAGCATTTCATTTCAGAAGAATTTATTCTCAAAAATGTGTGAAGGCTCATGAGATAAATGGGAATTTACATATGTTTCACAAAAGGTTTGAACCAATTGGAGAGAGCAGAAAAATAACAAAAGAAAAAACTTCGATGACAGAAAAGTTAATAAAGGATGTGTTTAAAATTGTAGAGAAAAGTGAAATTGAAGAAATGGAAATACCAGGTAATAAAATGAGGAAGCAGTTGCTATTACCACAATCTAAACAAAGAATCTCACTATCTGACTCTGAGACTTTAAGCCCTGCTATCATTCTTCAGCCCGAGGTAAATGGACCTTTTCTAAAAGTTTCCATCCCGAAGAATCTTTTTAGAGCTCTCTTTATGTCTTTGTTTCTCAGACTGTAGATGAAGGGGTTCAGCATGGGTGTGACCACAGTGTACATCACCGATACTATAGCACTTGTGTGTGAGCTGTGGGTAGCAGTGAAGCTAAGATACACTCCTAAGGCTGAACAATAAAATAAGGAGACAACAGAGAGGTGAGATGCACAGGTGGAGAATGCTTTATACTGTCCCTGAGCTGATGAGATTCCACAGATAGAGGACATTATCTTAGAGTAAGAGTAAAGGATGCCAGCCAGGGGAACACCCCCGAGAATTACAGATCCAAATGACACCACCATGTTATTGAGAAAGGGGTCAGAACAGGCCAGTTGGATGAGCCATGTGATTTCACAGAAAAAGTGGTGGATTTCCAAGTCTGAACAGAAAGACAATCGCAAAATCATTAAACTCTGTAACAAGGAATACATAGAACTCAACACCCAGGACAGCAGCACTAGCAGTCCACAGAGCCAGGGGCTCATGATGACTGTGTAGTGCAACGGGTGGCAGATGGCCACATACCGGTCATAGGCCATCATGGTGAGGAGAAAATCATCTAATCCTGCAAAGAGTAAGTAAAAATACACCTGGACGATGCAGCCTTCATAGGTGATGACTTTCCTCTGTGTCTGAGTGCTTTGCAGCATCTTCGGGATGGTGGTGGAGGTTAAGCAGATGTCTACAAAGGACAGGTTGGAGAGGAAGAAGTACATGGGGGTGTGGAGGTGGGAGTCTGAGCTGACAGCTAGGATGATGAGTAGGTTTCCAAACACAGTGATCAGGTACATGGAGAGGAAAAGTCCAAAGATGAGGGGCTGCAATTCTGGTCCCTCTGAAAGTCCCAGAAGAAGAAATTCTGGGAATTGTGTTTTGTTCCCTGGCTCCATGTGATGAAGGTGACTATTGGGAAAAAAGAAAATAGTATGAAGAATTTTCACCCAAGCAGACACAACTCACTTCACCGAAACACTATAATTTCAATTTTGTTGGCATGAAATTGATGTTAATATGTTGTATGTAGATAAATTCTCCATGAAGTTATATTCCATTTCACCTCTGAATAGAAATTTTTGTCCCATTCTCAGTATATTTCCAAATGATTCATGTGTTTACAGTTTTAATGAGAAATTCTTTCATGCATTTGAGATACATATTGAGAGCAAACTTGTCCCAAGCCATACAGAGAATAAGCAGAGGTGCTTAAAAACAAATCTCCCACAATCCAAGGATGGTGAAAGATGATATTCAAATAAATATAGAATATGTTAGAAGGTGACAGGTGTTATGAAGAAAACAAAAACATGTATAAAGGAAAGAATAGTAGGTGGCATTATTTTATACCAAGTTGCAAGGGCTGCAAACAAGGGGTTATTTGAAGATATGTCAAGGAAGAGACAGAAGTACCTAGTGAGATACCAGGAGAAGTGTGTGTCTGGCAGAGGGAACTGCCACTGCAAAGGGCCTGAGGAAGATGCTGGTTCCACATGTTCAAAGGCAAATGAGAAAGCCAGTGGGGTAGAGGGATAATCAAGAGGGGGAGTGATTAGAGATGGTGTCAGGGATGCTGAGGAAGAAGGTGGCCTCCCAGCTAGAGCTGACACTTCAATCCACAGAGAATCCCTCCTTTCACATTGTTCCCAGCACTTTATGGTTTTAGTTGCAAAGGCTTCCTGTGAATTAAAGCAGATCCTAGTCTCAATACTGTCTTTGATTGAGTTCTGGCCTCTGTCACCTTACTATATCACCTTAATGTACGAGTCCCACCCAGTGCCTGTGCTTTAAGACCTGCTCCCACTCCACAATGCACAGACACACCATGGCTTCTGGGTTGTGTTTCTGTCATGAATTTCTCAACCAGACCCACCCTCCTTAGACCAGGGGTGGTAACCACTCCAACTAGTCAGATCAGATTAATTCTCTCATAAACAATGTTTAAATGGCACCCATAAATTCCAGATCATAAACTTCTGGGGGAATAATAAAGTTGGGGTTCCTTTTAGCTACAGCCGCTTTCTGCCCTGTATTTAAAGAAACATGAAATGTGAGGGAGAAATAAAATGAAGGGAAAAGATCTAAGAAACTCAAATCATCCCCAAAACAATTTGACGAAGAAAAGCTTCCTTGGATTAGCAACCTTCCAACTTCAGCTATATCTCTTTGATGCCCAGGAAAAAACCAGAAAGAAACATATCTTTTTTCCAAGGACAGAAGCAGTGATACGTGTATGATGTGAAAAACCATACAGATTTAATACCCCAAGAGAAAAATAAGTAAAGGTCACAAACTCAACAATTCAAAAATAAAAACATAGAAAATACGACAAAAGTTATGTATGTGTTATATGAGACAGTAGAAGATGTCTTTCCTGTGCTTTTCTATATAGTTTGATCTTTTTTGTGCATTCTGATACTGAATGAGGCAAGCCCCGTCTCTGTTTTCTTATAGGTCATAATTTGTTTATTACTCTTGGGCTTAATTTTTTCAGTTTTTTAATTAATCCAATGGGCACACTTCAATTCTATTTCTGGTCTTTGTCCAACAGGCAAAGGCCTTGCAGGACCAAACTCTATAAAGCTTGAGCAGGTAAAGAAAATTCTTTCTCTTATTCTGGATAAATTTCTTTACATGAGTTAAACCTGAGGACACTATATTTTATTTCAGTGTACTGTGACATTGTCACTATATTGCAAGATACTAATCATCAAAGACTTAAACTGCCTTGTTCAATTCTTGTTTTCCCATCTATGGATATATTTGCATTTATTTAAAAAACACACAAGAAAATGAGAACTTATGAAATGACAAAATATGGCTAAAATATGAAACCAGTTGAAAGTATGATTTCCTATAATTGTATTAAATAAAACTGAATGGAACAGCAAAAGCTGACTGAAGCTTGACATACACTAGGGGTGAAAGTGAAGTTGCTCAGTCATGTCTGACTGTTTGCGACCCCATGGTTTATAGCCTACCAGGCTCCTTCATCCATGGTATTTTCCAGGCAAGAATACTGGAGTGGGTTGCCATTTCCTTCTCCAGGGCATCTTCCCGACCCAGGAGGGGATCGAATCTGAGTCTCCTGTATTGTAGGCAGACGCTTTAGTGTCTGAGCCACCAGGGAATTAATAGGAGTAATAAAACATTTATGACATGAATTAATAATTAATTTAGGAAAGACCTCAACTCAAGAGACCATAACATACAATGACCCAGAAATTTCTGGCAAATAGCAGATTCTTTGTTATAATGTTTCGAATGATTAGGAATTAGGTCCCTTTAGATATGAATACTATTCTATGGGACAGTTGTATTCAATTTGGTTGGAAAAGGTAGGATTGTTGAATAAAAGCTGGAATAAATGACCATCTCTCTAGGAGGAAATTAAGTAGTTCCTTATCTGACACATGTTTTCAAAAGGGACAAAAGACCCCAGTGTAAAATTAAGCAGTCCACTTTAGACAAATATATAAAAAGCTACATTGGAACTTCATTTCTACTGATATCAGAAACACGGATAGTTTTAAAATCTGGATTCGTCAGTCTCTGCACTATTGGACATTCTCTGCTGGATCCTTCTCTGGGGTGGAGTCTGTCCTGTAAATTGCAGGATGTTAAGAAACATTATTACCCACCACTTACCACTCATCAGTGTGACAGCAAATACTGTCTACGAATATTTCTTAAAGGACTGTGGGGGACACGCTTAGTGGAGAAATGCCGTATTAAATTAAGAATCTCAAAATATTTTTGCAGCAGTGATATAATAGTCACTTATTGATAAATAATATTATAGACCACCAAATGTGTGAGCCACACCATGTGATATTATACAGATATTAAAATAATGAACCACCATTATACCGGTTGATTGGAAGCAAGTCCCTGAGGTATTATTGAGAAAGAAACGAAAGAGGGACAAACTGTAGAAAATATTAAACATAATGACGATTTGCCACTAAAATATAAAAACCATTTATGATGTATTCAGGATTATATTGATGCATTTGTGTAAAAGTATGTATAAGAACACATTTTAGAAAGAGATTTTTCAAAACCTAAGAACTTATGCAACAAAATATATTGGTGAGAGTGCAATTATGTTAAGGGTACTGTTTCCTGGGCAATGTGCTATGTGCTAAATCACTTCAGTCATGTCCGACTCCATGCAACCCTATAGACCATAGCCTGCCAGTAGCCTCCATCTGTCCATGGGATTCTCCAGGCAAGAAGGCTAGAGTGTGTTGTCATGCCCTCCTCCAGGGTATCTTCCCAACCCCGAGATCAAAACTGCATCTCTTAATTCTCCTGCTTGGCAGACAGGTTCTTTACCGCTAGCACCACGATAATAATTTGAATAATAAAATTGAATGAAAACCTACAACTAACTGGTAAAAATACACAAAAGAGTAAAAAATTAGCAATATTAACATGGATCACTAATTCAAGATCAAATTCCCAAAGATTTGGAAGTGAAGCAATATAACAAAAGAACATTTACAATGTGAGGAAGGAGCAGTATCTAAGTTATAATTTTATCTTATATGTAGAGAGAGGAATTCAAATATGGCTATAGAATGTAAGTCAAATAGGAAAGAATTATGGTCAGAGATGATGGAAATTTTAGGAAAAGATTTAATCAGAAGGCCAAAAGGAATAAAAATAAAAACAAATGAGAAACTCTTAATAGAAGTAAATATGTATAAGAAGTTATTTATCAGCACTAAATGTGCTAAAGAAGCCCCACTTTCCTTTCTGGCTTACATCAAGAGTTAACACTTTAAGAATATTAAAGTGACAACTAAATTATTACAGTAAGAAAAATAACAATAAAGAGCAATGAGCGGCATGTACTATGCAGCATGGTGACTATAGTTCATAACACATTTTTTAGAATAATTGTAAGTTTGTAAGAGACAGTATATCCTAAAAACTCTCCTCACAAGAAATAAATTGTAACTATGTGTGGTGACATGTTAAGGAGATTTACTGTGGTGATCATTTAGCAATATAAACAAATATTGAACCATTATGCTGTGCACCTGTAATGCATTTATTGTCAAAGGTCAGTTATACCCAAATTCTTTTGGGAAAGCAATGGAGAGAATGCTGGCAGACTTGACCAACAAAATTTATCAATTCTTATACAATCCCACAAATACATCTATGCATATATAAAAGAGCTAAATCACAAATTAAAGTTTTTTGTTAAAAAATAATCCTTCCCATCAAAGAATGCAATTTAAAAAAGGAATGACACCTGATACCACTGTATAAAACAAAATAGTTATAGAGACTTTTTTTTAATAGAGAAACACTGCATGGCTAACAAATCCATAGATCTATTTAGCCTCACAGATAATAAAATAGTTGCAAAGTAAACCTAACTAGCATACATCCTTACACTTATATAACTAAGTTTTTTTTTCTCTTAAGTGAACACAAAAACAAGAGAAGATACTGTAACGTGTGTGTTTCCTACACAGCTATTGGAAGTGTGTATTTGCAAACAGTCCTCAGTTTAGATCTTTCTCCTCTATGTGGAGGCACAGTCTAATATGCCCCATCTTACAATAAAATGAAACGCCTTCACCTCACTGACTGCCCCTCTACAATTCATACCCTATTTGTCTACTCCTGTTAATTAACAAGAACCTTGGATTCATGTTCCAATTTTACTGGATGCGGTTTATCCCTCCTATTCGTTCTTCTGTTGGGCTTCCACTAGCATGACTTAATTGTCAACACTGACGATCTCATTTTCGAGTTCGCTATTCCTTTTCAGCATCATAAATAAATGCATCTTCAGGAAACCCAGCAAGCAACCATGGTGACCTCTGCCTCAGGGCTATGCTAGATTGGTCCTCAGGTGATCTCAGGTACATTCCTGGTTTCCATCCTTCTGATCCTCTTCTGCAGTGTCTGTGGAGCTCTCAGACTCACCTGTTAGGGAGTTTTGTCTCACTTTGTCTGGGAAATTTCCCTGTGAAAGTCAAAGTTCCCCCATAAGTAGCTGGTGATGCAGACTCATGTCCTGTCTCTGTACAGGACAGATAAGACGATCAAGCATTGGTCTTCCATCCAGATGTAGGACCACAAAAGCAATGAACACATACTGTCCAACCAAAGAGGAACAGGCTGAGGGACTGCAGCAGAGGAGATATTTATATCTCCCATGTCAGCTCATTAGACATGTTTTCCCTTTGTTACTCCACCCTTTAAGTTCGTTATTGCCCCTGGTGACACTGGTCCGGATAGAATGCATTTTTTTCTTCTGATTCTCTGTTCCTAAGAGACTCCATTATAAGTTAGGTAAATTCAGTTTCCTCACTCGTTTACCTTTACCTCTCCTACTTCCAAAGCTCTAAGGCTCCCGACACCTCATCACATCCCTGAGTTCAAGTTTTCTCAAAAGTATAATACTGACAATTGGTCTTGACTAGGTCCTTTGGGTCTTCAGTGCTTTGATCTGTTGTGGGAACACAACCCAAGAAGTCTCTGAATATGACCATTACCCTTTTCAAAACAGGGGATAACTTTGCTCCTTTAACATAAAACTTGGGTATTATAATCCTTGGTTACAAGCAAGTTTTGCAAAGCCTAAATTCATTTCCTACTTACAGCAGAAATTAAACAACCCACCTGCCAATGCAGGAAATATAAGAGACATAGGTAGGATCCCTGGATCAGGAAGATCCCCTGGAGAAGGCCCACTCCAGTATTCTTTCCTGGAGAATCCCATGGACAGAGGAGCCTGGCAGGCTACAGTCCATGGGGTCACAAAAGAGTCGGACAAGACATAAGTGACTTAGCACAGAACAGCACACATACTGCTTCTAGGAACTGAGTTCAACCCTTTGGAGTCAATCAATTGAACTTCTCTTATATAACATCATTTTATGTTACACTCTGATCTTTAATAGGAGAAAGGTTTAGTTATTCTGGAGAGATTTTGCCCCCAGAGTTGGTGATGGACAGGGAGGCCTGGCGTGCTGTGATCCATGGGGTCGCAAAGAGTCGGACACGACTGAGTGACTGAACTGAACTGAACTGAGCTGGTACAGAGAATTTCACTTTGTCTAAATGTAAATGTGGATCTGACTCTGAGGCCTTTGGAATTTAAGATAGGAAAAGTAAATCATTGTTAAAGTTCAGGTCACACATTCTACTTTAAATCTGTGTATTAACGTTTCTACATTTTTTCTAATTTATGTTCATTCAAGCATTCATTTTTTTACTTCTATCCTTCCAACTTTCTCTCGTGTTTTCTTTCAGCACAATGGATGGAATTACAAATGAAGCTGTGCGTTTAAATCTATGTGTGCATGTGTATTTATTTCAGAGAAAGTGTATACGAGATGCAGACACATATACATATTCCTAAACTTGAACAATGTTTGGGGACTCAGCAAAGTATTTACATACATTTTATGCATTCATCACAACCTCCAAGTAAAAGTTAGGATTTATCATCTCACATTTCCTTCTGAAAGATAAAACTGAGGCTTAGGGCAATTTTGTTACTAACAATAACATTACAAATAAATTAAAATTTATTGTGGACCTTTTAAAATTATATGAATGGAACTATGTATATTGGTTTCTGAAATTTATAAAATTGTACATTTTAAAAATGTGTAGTTTATTATATTTAATTGCACTCTAGTGAATTAGTTGAGAATTAAACCTAGATGTCCTTCAGCAGATGAATGGATAAGAAAGCTGTGATACATATACACAATGGAATATTACTCAGCCATTAAAAAGAATACATTTGAATAAGTTCTAATGAGGTGAATGAAACAGGAGCCTATTATACAGAGTGAAGGAAGCCAAAAAAAAAAAAAAACCAATACACTATAATAATGCATATATATTTTATATATGGAATTTAGAAAGATGGTAATGATAACCATGTATGCAAGACAGCAAAAGAGACACAGATGTATAGAACAGTCTTCTGGACTCTGTAGGAGAGGGCGAGGGTGGGATGATTTGGGAGAATGGTGTTGAAACATGTATATTTTCATATGTGAAATGAATCACCAGTCCAGGTTCTATGCATGATATAGGATGCTCAGGGCTGGTGCACTGGGATGAGCCAGAGGGATGGTATGGGGAGAGAGGTGGGAGGGGGTTTCAAGATGGGGAACACATGTACACCCATTGTGGATTCATGTCAATGTATGACCAATACAATATTGTAAAGTAATTAGCCTCCAATTAAAATAAATGTTTCTATTAAAATAAATAAAATGACATAATGTGGCAACTCTGGGGAAAAAAAAAGAATTAAAATTTTCTGGTTGTGCATTGTTAAGGGTAGTATTTTCAGTTCAGTTCAATTCAGTTCAGTTGCTCAGTTGTCTGAATCTTTGCAACCCCATGGACTATAGCATGCCAGACCTCCCTGTCCATGACCAACTCCCAGAGTTAACTCAAACTCATGTCTATTGAGTCAGTGATGCCATCCAACCATTTCATCCTGTCATCCCCTTCTCCTCCTGCCTTCAATGTTTCCCAGCATCAGGGTCTTTTACAAGGGTAGTATATTAATCACATAAAACTGGTGAGAGACAGCTCCTCTAACTGGGAAGAAAGCAAAGTGGCATATATGGATTTAGGAACAGCGAAATTCAAATACAGCAATTAACATTTGAGAAATACAAGGATGTTTTTTTTTTTTCTTATAAACTAAAAGACTGTTGTTCAATCTCTAAGTTAAGTCCGACTTTTTGCAACCCCGTGGACTGTAACATGACAGGCTTCTCTGTCCTTCACCATCTCCCAGAGCTAGCTCAAATTCATGTCCTTTGAGTCAATGATGCAGTCTAACAATCTCATCCTCTGCCACCTCCTTCTCCTTTTACCTTCAAACTTTCCCAGCTTCAGGGTCTTTTCCAATGAATCAGTTATTCACATCAGGTGGCCAACATATTGTCACTTCAGCTTCAGCATCAGTTCTTCCAATGAATATTCAGGGGTGATTTCCTGTAGGATTGACTGGTTTGATTTCCTTGCAGACCAAGGGACTCTCAGGAGTTTTCTCCAACACCACAATTGGAAAGCATCAATTCTTTGACGCTCAGCCTTCATTACGGTCCAACTCTCATGCAGTCACCATCCTCAATAAATTAAAGACTATTCTACTTACATAAAGGGAAGAAACTGGCACAAAGTTGTTCAAGACAGAAGACCACTACAGCTGAACACACCATCATGGAGGAGACTTTAAAACACAAAATAGAGTCTGACAGCTGACAGTAGATCCATGTGGAAACAATCATAACTCAGGTCAACTCCCCATCATAGAAACTTATTACATAAAAAATTCATTATACTAAATCATTTACTTTTAGGATGACTTGTTATGTAACAACAGCTAACTGATATACACTAATCCAAGTGAACAGAACTGAGAATTATCATAACGTGTTGCTTTATTTCTAGGCAATTGTTATGATATCTGAATAGCATTCATGACTTCTCTATTATTCAAGTTTATGTCATACAATTTTATTAAAAAGGGATTCCACTTAGTTTTCCTTGTAGGTAAGCAAGAAAGGTTGAAAGGATATGCCTATGTGTGAGAAACATATAACTTTATCACAGGAAAGTGAAAACATGGAAGTCACTCAGTCTGACTCTTTGTGACGCCATGGACTGTACAGTCCATGAAATTCTCCAGACCAGAATGCTGGAGTGGTAGCCTTCACCTTCTCCAGGGAACCTTCCCACATTGCCGGTGGATTTTTTACCAGCTGAGCCAAAAAGGAAGCCCAAGAACACTGGAGTGGGTAGCCTGTTCCTTCTCCAGTGGATCTTCCCGACCCAGGAATCAAACTGGGGTCTCCTGCATTGTGGGCAGATTCTTCACCAAATGAGCTATCAGGGAAGCCCATTTATCACAAGACTAGAAGAGAATTTAAGGCCTAATGGGCCATAATTTGGATATATATATTATAATATTATATATATATAGTGTATATCATATAAATATGATATTTATATTATACATTCACTCTTTCACTGATTATAACAGAAATGGAATGGGCAAAATATTTCATCTAGAGCAATGGAAGGAGCCATTTATTTGTAGGCAACAATGGAAGTTTGCAAGCGGAAAGATATAATTATGCCAAAAACTCTTTCACCCCAACAATAAACCCCTTTACACACAGATACTAAATTACATACATCAGTAAGTAAATGGACATCATGAAAAAATAATTTGCAAAGATATAATCTGACACAAATTATTGCTGCATCATACTTAATGTCTCTCTGACTCTAGGTCTTATTATGTCAAAGTCTTTATTGAAATTTCTGTTTCATATAGATGTCAATTAGAGACATGCATTTGAGATCAGCTTTACCAGTAACTCCTATAGAGAATGTAGACACTAGGTTAAATAAAGAATTGTACCCTGTGAAGGCGTAAAATCAGATGACCATTTATGAAATACACTATCTGTTAACACCTACATTTTCAAAAAAAAAGCAATTATGGTCGTGATGCTCCAAGGTATGAAGAACTAAGGTATGATAAACTGTAGTTCCACATTTTACTCTCCTACGAAATTGTGTAATTGGTTTGGTTTCCAAGTTAGTTTTTTTCCCACAGAAGTAGCACAATTCATGATTATTCTTTTAGCAAAAAGAAAGAAAAATTACTCAGTATAAAGTATATCATTTCAGAAGAATTTATTCTTAAGAAATGTGTGAAGCATCATGAGATAAATGGGAATTTACATATGTTTCACACATGGTTTTGAATCAATTTGAAAGAGTAGAAAAATAACAAGAGAAAAATCTTTAGATGATAGGGAACAGAAAAGTTAAGAAAGGATGCTTTTAAAATCATATGGAGAAGCTGAAATCAAAGAAATGGAAATACCAGGCTATAAACTGAAGAAGCAATTGCTATTATCATAGTCTAATCAAAGAATCACATATCCCCCTATGAGGCTTTGACCCTGCTATCATGGGCAGTTTTTCAGCCCAAGGGCAAATGGCCCTTTTACAAACATTTCCATCCCAAAGAATCTTTTCAGAGCCCTTTTTATGTCCTTGTTTCTCAGACTGTAGATGAAGGGGTTCAGCATGGGTGTGACCACAGTGTACATCACCGATACTATAGCACTTGTGTGTGAGCTGTGGGTAGCAGTGAAGCTAAGATACACTCCTAAGGCTGAACAATAAAATAAGGAGACAACAGAGAGGTGAGATGCACAGGTGGAGAATGCTTTATACTGCCCCTGAGCTGATGAGATTCCACAGATAGAGGACACTATCTTAGAGTAAGAGTAAAGGATGCCAGCCAGGGGAACACCCCCGAGAACTACAGATCCAAAATACACCATCATGTTATTGAGAAAGGGGTCAGAACAGGCCAGTCTGATCAGCCATGTGATTTCACAGAAAAAGTGGTGTATTTCCAAGTCTGAGCAGAAGGACAGTTGCAACACTGTTAAGCTGTGTAACAGGGGAAAGAGGGCACTCACGATCCAGGACAGCAGCACTAACAGTCTGCAGAGCCAAGGGTTCATGATGACTGTGTAGTGCAGGGGTTGACAGATAGCCACATACCGGTCATAGGCCATCACGGTAAGGAGAAAGTCATCTAATGCTGCAAAGAGTAAGTAAAAATACACCTGGACGATGCAGCCTTCATAGGTGATGACTTTGCTCTGTGTCTGGATGTTCCACAGCATCTTTGGGATGGTGGTGGACATAAAACAGATATCTACAAAGGACAGGTTGGAGAGGAAGAAGTACATGGGTGTGTGGAGGTGGGGATCTGAGATGGTGGCCAGGATGATGAGCAGGTTTCCAATCACAGTGATCAGGTATATGAAGAGGAAAAGCCCAAATATAAGGGGCTGCAATGCTGGCTCCTCTGAAAGTCCCAGAAGGAGAAATTCTGAAATTTGTGTCTTGTTCCTTGATTCCATGCGATGGAAGTGACTACTGGGAAAAAAGAAAATAACATGAATAATTTTCAAACAGGTATAACTCACATAGCTGAACTTCTGTAATTTCTATTTTGCTGGCAAGAAATTGATGTTAATGAGTTGTATATAGATAAATTCTCCTTGAAGGTATACTACATTTCACCTCTAATTAGATAATTTTGTCTCATTCTCAGCATATTTCCAAGGAGTTCATGCATTTACAGTTTTAATGAGAAAGTCTTTTATGCCTTTGAGAAACATTATGCTGACAGTCAACATGTTTCAAGTACATATAGGGGATAAGCAGAGACACTTAAAAACAAATCTCTCACAATCCAAGGGTGGTGAAAGACGATATTCAAATAAATATAGAATATGTTAGAAGGTGACAGGTGTTATGAAGAAAACAAAAACATGTATAAAGGAGAGAATAGTAGGTGGCATTATTTTATACCAAGTTGCAAGGGCTGCAAACAAGAGGTTATTTGAAGAGATGTCAAGGAAGAGAGAGAAGTACCTAGTGAGATACCAGGAGAAGTGTGTGTCTGGCAGAGGGAACTGCCACTGCAAAGAACCTGAGGAACATACTGGTTCCACATGTCCAAAGGCAAATGAGAAAGCCAGTGGGGTAGAGGGATAATCAAGAGGGGGAGTGATTAGAGATGGTGTCAAGGATGCTGAGGAACAAGGTGGCTTCCCTGCTATAGCTGAACCTTCAGTCCACAGAGAATCCCTCCTTCCATCTTGTTCCCAGAACTTTATGGATTTAGTTGCAAAGGAGTCTTGTAAATTATATCAGATCGTCTTCTTAGTACCATCTTTGATGGACTTTTGGCTTCTGTCACCTTATCACGTCACCTTAGTATGTGAGTGCAAGTGCCTTTGCTTTAACAACTGCTGTCACTCCACAAGGCACAAGTATACACACACACCATAGCCTCCTGGGCTGTGTTACTGTCATGAATTTCTCACCCAGCACCACCTTCCTTAAGCCACGGGTGGTGACACCTCAAGCTTGTCAGATCAGATTATCTTTCTCCTAAAGGATGTTTAAATACTAGCTAGAAATTCCAGTTCACAAGCTACTGAGCAAATAATACAGTTGAGATCTCTTTTAGCTACAATGACTTTCTGCCCTATATTTAAATAAGTATAAAGAGCATGGGAGAGAGAGAGATAAAATGAAGGGGAAAGATATAACAAGCTCAAACAGCCCCTAAGACAATGTGGTGTTCTCGGTTTGGCAACATTTCAACTGCAGCTGTATCCCTTGATAACCAGGAAAGATCAGAAAGAAAAATACCTCTTTTCCAAAGACAGAAGCAATGGTATCTGTAGGGTGTGAAAAACCATACCAATTTGCCTTGTCTCTGTTTTTTCTTTTTTTTTTTTTTCTTTTTTTTTTTTTTTGATGTGGACCATTTTTAGTCTTTATTGAAAATGCTCCAATATTATGCCTGTTTTATATTGTAGATCTTTAGCTGTGAGACATGTGGGATCTTAGCTTCCCAACCAGGGATCGAACCCACAGCCCGTGCACTGGAAGGCAAAGTCCTAACCACTGGACAGCCAGGAAAGTGCCCTTATCTCTGTTTTCTTATGAGATATATTTTATTTGTTATTCTTGGGCTTAATGTTTTTAATTTTTTTCATAAATCCACTGGGAACATCCTAATTCTAGTTCTGATCTTTGAACAGCATGCAAGGGCTTTTGCAGACCATACTCTGTGAGTCCATGAAGTCATGAAAATTCATTCTCTTCTTCTGGATAAATTTCTTCCCATGATTTAAGCCTAAGGACACTGTTTTATTTCAGTATATTGTGATGGTGTCACTATAATGCAAGATTCCAAGCATCACTGATTTCAGCTCCCTTGTTTACTTATTTTCCCATATGTACATGAATACATGTGCATTTATTTTAAAAACACAATTAAGAAAATTATAAATTATGAAATAGAATGACAAAAATGTTAAACCAGTTAAAAGAGTGATTTCATATAAATGCATTAAACAAAACTGAATGGAACATCAAAACCGTTATGTCTCAATCAATTTTTGTTATTCCATTCAGTTTTTAGCAGTAACAGAACAATCAAAACAATCATTAATAATGAATTAATAACTAATTTAGAAAAGACCTTGACTCAAGAGAATCTAATGTATAATCTACCTGGTAATTTCTAGCAAACAGCATATGCATTGTTAATATTTGTTGAATGATTATGAATTAGATCCCCTTAGATATGAACACTAGTGTATGGGAAGATTGTACTTCAATTTGATAGGAAAAGGCTGGGTTGTTGAATAAAATTCGGAATAAATGGCCATCTATCTGGAAGGAAATGAAGTGGTTTCCTATTTAATGCATCTTTTTAAGAAAGACAGTGTAAAAGTGAACAGTCCATTTCAGATGATCATATAAAACCATATATAAAATCTACAGGTGAGAAAACTATTATTATCAAGGGAGAAAATCAGAAGTAAGAAGAAACACAAATTTAACTATATAAAAATTTAAAGCATTTTATGGTCAAAACTAACAACCCCCAAATCAATCACAGAACAATGCTTCGTAAAAAATCATTGGAAATGCAGTTAACTGTTGAGAAGAAGGCATAAAGTATATGTAGATGTATGGTAATAATAAGAAATAACTTGCTGATTGAATATACAAATCTTTGTTCAAAGTGAGTACTAATTTAATAAACAGGAGGATATCTAATTCACAACCTTCAGCCTGGGAAAAAACTTAATGTTGATTGAGGTTGAAACTTTTAAACAAGTATTACAGACATAAGGGAAACTCTCTAATTTCACTGGCAGAGATATGAAATGGAGAACATTGTGGAAACCACCTAAGACAGCTATTGATAATAGAAACACAAATATTCTTTAACTCAGGGTTCCTCCATCTCCACACTACTGGATATTCTCTGCCAGGTCCTTCTCTGTGGTGGGGTCTGTCCTGTACATTGTAGGATGTTTAGAAGCATCCTTGCCCACCACCTGCCCTTCATCAGTGTGACAGCAAAAAATGTCTACTGATATTGCTCAACGTCCCCTGAGGGATAGTTACCCTTGGTTTAGAAGTGCAATGTTAAATTAACAATCTCAAAATAATTTTGTAGCAGTGATATGATAGTCCTCATTGCTAAATAATGATACAGACCATCGAATGTATGAGTCACACAGCCACACAGCCATGGAATATTATATGGACATTGAAATAATGAGCCAGCATTATTACTAGTTGTTTAGAAGCAAGTCCCTGAGTTGTTGCTGAGAAATAGACAAAAGTGGATAAACTGTAGAAAAACATTAAACATACTGGCCACTTATCAGTAAAACATAAAGAAAATTTAATGATGTATTTAGGATTATATTTATACCTTTGTATAAAAGTATGTGAATATGTATAAGTGCATATTTTAGAAGGGTATCTTTAAAGGAAACTATAAAATTAAGGAATAAAAAATACTTATTCCATAAATAAAAACATGAAATAATAAATATACTTAACCTTATGAAGCAAAATAAGATAAAATACATTGCTTCCTGAACAACTGTAGGTAAAAAGTTGAATGAAAAATCTACCACTAACTAATAAAAACACATAAAAGAGTAAGAATTTAATGATACCAGCATTGGTCTCTAATTCAAGTTGAAATTGCCAAAACAGGGAAATGAAAGAATATAACAGGACATTCACAGTGAGGAGACAGAGCGGTACCAAAGTTGTAATTTCATCTCATTGAAATAGATGGACTCAAATACACTTACAGAATGTGAAGGCAATGTTTAATATGGTAAAGAAATGTATACCTGTGGTGGATTCATGTTGATGTATGACAAAACCAATACAATATTGTAAAGTAATTAACCTCCAATGAAAATAAATAAATGTATATTAAAAAATTATGTCCAGAGCTGATGCAACTTTTGCAAATAGATTTAATTAGAAGGCTAAAAGGAACAATAAGAAATAACAGTTGTGAAACTAGAAGTAAATATGTATAAAGTGCTATTTATTATTAATATCACTAAGGATGCTGCGGAACTCTCACTTTCCATTTTGGTTTACAAGGATTGAACCATCAAGAATATTAAAGTGATAACTGAATTCATTCAGTAAGAAAAGTGACAATGAAAAAGCAACAAATGGGGTGTGCTGTACAGCATGGTGACTATATATAGTTCATAACACTTTATAGCATAAACTGACTGACAGATTTGACACAAAAATTGGTCCAAAATTTGACCCCAAAAATGAATTATTATACAATCCCCAGGTTTCCCTGGTGGCTCAGTGGTAAAATCTGAACCTGCCAATGCAGAAGACCTGGGTTAGATCCCTGGGTCAGGAAGATCCCCTGGAGGAGGGCATGGCAACCCACTCCAGTATTCTTACCTGGGAAATCCCATGGACAGAGGAGCCTGGTGGGCTATATTTCATGGGGTTGCAAACAGTTGGACACAACTTGGCTACCAAACAACAACAACGTACCATCCTCACAAATGTATCTATGTATATATATACAAAGAAGACTTGACATTCAGTTTTTGTTAAAAAAAAAAAAAAGAAAGAAAGAAAAGGAAAACAATTTCTTCTTTCAAAGGATTCAATTAAACATAAAAAATAAGTGACGCAGTTTATAAAGCAGAAGAATTGTAGAGACATTTTTAAATAGAAAAAGTTAACCTCATTATCATACATCTTTTCACCTATGAAACTAAGTGTTTTTTTTCCCCCTTACGTGAATACCTAGCGTGAGAGAAGGTACTGTAATGTGTGTGTTTATTGCACAACTATTGCAAGGGTGTCTTTGCAAACAGTCCTGGGTACAGATCTTTCTCCTGCATGTAGAAACCGAGTCTAATATGCCCCATCTTACAATAAAAAGAAATGCTGTCACTTCACTGTGCATCCCACCACAGGTAATATCCTGTGTCTCCCATTTCCTCTTCTATTGGGCTTCTAGAAGATTTAATTGTCAAAACTAATATCCTTGTTTCCAAGTATGATGGTCACTTTTTTTACATCGTAAATAAATGCATTATTATGAAAAGCAGCAAATAACCACAGAGATCTCTGCATCTGGGCTATGCCCGATTGGTCCTCAGGTACATGTTCCTGGCTTCCATCCTCTCTGATCCTCCCCTCCAGTGTCTGTGGGGCTCTCAGACTCACCTGCTTGGGAACTCTGGGTAGATGATTTCTCTGTGAAGGTCAAAATTTCTCCCTAATTAATTGACAAGGCAGATCAAAGTTTTGTCCTCAAACAAGAAAACAGGAAAGGATAAAAACCAAGCATTAGTCTCCCAGCCAGATGTAGGACTGCAAAAGTAAATAACCACATCCTATACAATCAAAGAGGCACAGGCTGAGGGACTGTAGCAGAGGAAATGTTTACAGCTTCCTGTGTCAGTTCATTAGGCATGTTTTCCTCTTGTTAATTCAGCTTCTAAGTACATGATTTCCCTTAGAGACACTGGTCTGGATAGAATTTTTTTTTTTTCCTACTGACTCTCTGTTCCTAGGAGACTGCATTATAAGTTAGGTGAAATCAGTTTTTACAGCTCCTTTGACTTTACCTCTCTTACTTCCAGAGCTCTAAGCCTCCCAACACCTCATCACAGCCCTGAGTTCAAATTATCTCAATAATATAACATGGACAATTTGCCTCAACTAGGTCCACAGAGTCTTCAAAGCTTTGGATTTTGTTGGGAACACAACACCTGAAATCTCTGAATATGATTATTCCCTTCTTCAAAAGGGAATAAATTTTCTCCTTTAATATAAAACTTGGATATTATAATCCTTGGTTTCTTGAAAGTTTTTATAATGCCGATAAGGATTCCCTACTTGTATCAGGAGTTAATAGCTGTCATTTAAGAGTCCTCAGTATAAAATATTTGTAACTATGAAAGACATATATAGATATTGTTATGCAAAAAACTGTGGAAAATTCTGAAAAGATGGGAATACCACCTGACCTGCCTCTTGAGAAACCTATATGCAGGTCAGGAATCAACATTAGAACTGGACATGGAACAACAGACTGGTTCCAAATAGGGAAAGGAGTACATCAGGCTGTATATTGTCACCCTGCTTGTTTAACTTCTATGCAGAGTACATCATGAGAAACGCTGGGCTGGAAGAAACACAAGCTGGAATCAAGATTGCCGAGAGAAATATCAATAACCTCAGATATGCAGATGACACCGCCCTTATGGCAGAAAGTGAAGAGGAACTAAAGAGCCTCTTGATGAAAATGAAAGAGGAGAGTGAAAAAGTTGGCTTAAAGCTCAGCATTCAGAAAATGAAGATCATGGCATCTGGTCCCATCACTTCATGGGAAATAGATGGGGAAACTGTGTCAGACTTTATTTTTGGGGGCTCCAAAATCACTGCAGATGGTGATTGCAGCCATGAAATTAAAAGACACTGGCAAAACCAATACAATATTGTAAAGTAATTAGCCTCCAATTAAAATAAATAAATTTAAATTAAAAAAAAGAAAAAGAAAACACATAAAAAATAATAATAAAAGATGCTTACTCCTTGGAAGAAAAGTTATGACCAACCTAGATAGCATATTCAAAAGCAGAGACATTACTTTGCCAACAAAGGTCTGTCTAGTCAAGGATATGGTTTTTCCAGTAGTCATGTATGGATGTGAGAGTTGGACTGTGAAGAAAGCTGAGCACCGAAGAATTGATGCTTTTGAACTGTGGTGTTGGAGAAGACTCTTGAGAGTCCCTTGGACTGCAAGGAGATCCAACCAGTCCATCCTAAAGGAGATCAGTCCTGGGTGTTCACTGGGAGGACTGATGCTGAAGCTGAAATTCCAGTACTTTGGCCACCTGATGTGAAGAGTTGACTCATTGGAAAAGACTCTGATGCTGGGAGAGATTGGGGGCAGGAGGAGAAGGGGATGATAGAGGATGAGATGGTTGGATGCTGTCACCGACTCAATGGACATGAGTTTGGGTAAACTCCGGGAGTTGGTGATGGACAGGGAGGCCTGGCATGCTGTGATTCATGGGGTCGCAAAGAGTCGGACACGACTGAGTGACTGAACTGAACTGAACTGAACTGAGAAAGATACTACTAATTTATATTCCACAAGACAGAACCCAATAGAAGTAATGTTCCTGCCCCAAATGCCAACAGTAAGAAAACCTATTCTATCTCAGACATAAATCACAGCAGGATCCTCTATGATCCACCCCCCAGAATTCTGGAAATAAAAGCAAAAATAAACAAATGGGATCTAATTAAAATTAAAAGCTTCTGCACAACAAAGGAAAATATCAGCAAGGTGAAAAGACAGCCTTCTGAATGGGAGAAAATAATAGCAAATGAAGCAACTGACAAACAACTAATCTCAAAAATATACAAGCAACTTATGCAGCTCAATTCCAGAAAAATAAATGACCCAATCAAAAAATGGGCCAAAGAACTAAATAGACACATCTCCAAAGAAGACATATGGATGGCTAACAAACACATGAAAAGATGCTCAACATCACTCATTATCAGAGAAATGCAAATCAAAACCACAATGAGGTACCACTTCACACCAGTCAGAATGGCTGCGATCCAAAAATCTGCAAGCAATAAATGCTGGAGAGGGTGTGGAGAAAAGGGAACCCTCCTACACTGTTGGTGGGAATGCAAACTAGTACAGCCACTATGGAGAACAGTGTGGAGATTCCTTAAAAAATTGCAAATAGAACTCCCTTATGACCCAGCAATCCCACTGCTGGGCATACACACCGAGGAAACCAGAATTGAAAGAGACACATGTACCCCAATGTTCATCGCAGCACTGTTTATAATAGCCAGGACATGGAAACAACCTAGATGTCCATCAGCAGATGAATGGATAAGAAAGCTGTGGTACATATACACAATGGAGTATTACTCAGCCATTAAAAAGAATTCATTTGAATCAGTTCTGATGAGATGGACGAAACTGGAGCCGATTATACAGAGTGAAGTAAGCCAGAAAGAAAAACACCAATACAGTATACTAACACATATATACGGAATTTAGAAAGATGGCAATGACGACCCTGGATGCAAGACAGGAAAAAGACGCAGCTGTCTATAACGGACTTTTGGACTCAGAGGGAGAGGGAGAGGGTGGGATGATATGGGAGAATGGCATTCTATCATGTATACTATCATGTAAGAATTGAATCGCTAGTCTATGTCTGACGCAGGATACAGCATGCTTGGGGCTGGTGCATGGGGATGACCCACAGAGATGTTATGGGGAGGGAGGTGGGAGGGGGGTTCATGTTTGGGAACACATGTAAGAATTAAAGATTTTAAAATTAAAAAAAAAAAAAAAAAGAATCATATTAAAGTCTGAGTACAAATGAAAAAAAAAAAAAGAAAACCTATTCTAGACCAGAGCTCCAATAAGCTCATTATGCATACAAATCATCAAAGTTTGTGGTTCAAATACAAAGTATGTCTCATTGGGTCTCTAGCAGACACAGGAACTGCCTTTCAAACAAGTTCTTAGGTATTGATGAAAGTGTAGGTATTGGTCTGTGGATCACAGTTTGAGTAACAAGACAGTAGTCCTGCGTTAGAGTCAGGTATATACAGTTTCAGTCTCCTCCACCGAGGATCTTTATGTAACTTTGAAAGATATTTTTTTTATTCACTTTATAGGTCATGATAAATTATGTATTAGATCACTGAAATATAATAGCTCTTGAGTAATCTGAAATAAAATATATATTAAGAAGGATTGGTAGCAGGCAAAATGTGAGTGAGTGAAAGTCATTCAGTCATGTCCAACTCTTTGTGATCCCATGGACTATATCATCCATGGAATTCTCTAGGCCAAAATACTGGAGTGGGTAGCCTTTCCCTTCCCCAGGGGATCTTCCCAAACCAGGGATCAAACCCAGGTCTCCAGCATTGCAGGTGGATTCTTTACCAGCTGAGCTATCAGGGAAGCCCCATAAGATATCTCTAGTTAAATGCAAAACAATTTGTTCCACAACTTGAGAAAAGATAGATAGTTACTTTTCAAAAAATGGGTTTAATCACAAAAACAAAATAATACAAATTAGGATAGTTGGATATGAAATAAGATAGCAATATGCATAATATCTATTCCTTACTACTAAAGATGCAGAAGAAATTCCATATTTAAAAGTAATAAGCGGAGCACACAATGTGTCCAACTGATAGATTTGATTAAACACAATTTATAAACTCTCACACAACTCCATTAATGGAACTACACCTACATAGAAGAATTAAATGGCAAACTACAAATTTGATGAAGAAAGTCCTAACTTTTGAAAGAATGCAAAAAAAAAAAAAAAAAAGACACTCAGATTCCAAGACACAAAGCAAAATTCTTGCAAAGACAATTTGCATATAGAAAGTGAATGACTAACAAACCAAACATGTATTTTGGTGGTGGTGTTCTGTTGCTAAATCGTGTCCAACTCTTTTGCAACTCCATGTACTGTAGCCCACAAGGCTCCTCTGTCCATGAGAATCTCCAGGCAAGAATACTGGAGTGTGTTGCCATTCCATATTCCAAGGGATCTTCCTGGACCAGGGATCGAACCCACGTCTCCTGCATTGGCAAGCAGATTCTTTACCACTGTGCCACCAGGGAATGCTTAGCCATCCTGTAATGAAAAAATTACCAAGTAATACTCTTTGGCATACCTCTTTGTGCATATTTATACAATGCTCTTTTTCATGGGAATATCAAGGTGGTAGGCAATACTGTGAAATATGTGTCCTAAATACTGCAGTTGCAACATAGCATCTACCTCCATGGGTCTGGATTCTTCTCATAAATACAGGACATGTTGAAACACTGAGCCTGAACAAATTTTTAAATACCCTCCCTTCAATGTTCACACCTCCAATCCTAATACTCTGCTTTCCTACTCCCATGAACTGCAAAACTCCTCAGATGTGTTCTGCTTTTACCAGAGCCAGTTTATTCCTTCCATTCCTTCTTCATTCTCATCCGACTGGAATTCCATTCCCATCACTTATTTGTCAACAGTGATGCTTGTATCACTGAGTCAGCAGACACCAATCTTTTCATATGTTAAATCAATCAATTTTAAATGTATTAGTCAACCTAGGAAAAAATATGTGGCAATCTCTTGGGTCTGGGTTAGGCTGCTTAAGTTCTCAGGTAGCCAGATTTATGACTTGAAAACCAGGAAGCATGTCCTGTCTGACTGATTGCAGAGAGCCAACACAGCTTGACAGAGATTGTACTCCAAAACAGACAGGAGATAGATCTTCTGATCCTTGAACAAGCAGGGACTTGAGCCATCCTGGCGATGTGAATTTAAAATTGACTAATGCCCCTACTAGTCCTTGTTATGCTATATTGATGATGTTTATGATTATTCCATGTACTGTCAATTGTCTAACTTGTTTTGTCTCTGCCCAGGTCAAAAAGCTACAACATACAGTGCCAGTTCAACAAAGGTATAAAACTACAGCTGACCACGAAAATATCACACACTCTTAGATGGACACCACTATAAGGACTCTGAGGCTTGAGACTAACAAGAGGGGGAGGCCCAATGCCCCTCGCCATCCCAATTCAGCAGGAAGTAGCCCAAAAGACCTCGACATGGCTATTCCCAAAGAATTGGGCCTCCCCTCTCTTGAGGGGGGGAATGTTAGGTAGGTAGAACAGGGAAAAGGAGTCCAAAATGGCAGTGGCTATAAGACAAGGAAGGGAAAAAGCCCATGAAAATGACACAAAAGAAGGTCTGAGGACCAGAGTGAGGATCTCAGGTAAAACAAACAACACTCCTGGCTGGCCCAATTTACACAGGACAGGCCCAGGGAGAGATAAACAGATAAACAGAGGAGCCAAAGCAAGCTCTCTCTCTCTCTCCTGCGCACTGGGGTGCTCTTCTCCTCTTGTCTTTAGATCGACGTGCCCTCACGCCTCGAAGATGGATTTTCCTACCATCTTCTAAATAAAATAGAGCTGAAACACTGATTTGTCTAAGAGCTATAACATGGTCCATTCGAGACCTGAGAGCTATAACACGGTCTATCCAAGACCTGAGAGCTGTGACACGCCGAGGGGGCTTTAATGTCTGTCACTCCAAATCTTTGTTGTGACAAGACCAAGAATCCAGGAACTACACTCGCATGACAATATGAAGACACTTTGTTTACCGTACATGAAAAATCTACACTAGATAAGCAAAAACTAAAGGAAAAATAACACAAACATATCACTAAATAAAATCATTAAATCATAAGAGAAGAAACACAAAGAAAAAAGAAAAACAAAGAACTACACAATCAGAAAACAAGTTAACAAATGGGCAATAAGTAATACCTACCAAAATCCTCTTTAAAGCAGCCAGTAGATTAAATGCTCTCCTAAAGAGCCAGCTTAAAACTAAATATTGGAAAAAAACTAACATCATGACACCCAGCCCCATTAATTCATGACAAGTAGAAGGGGAAAAGGTGGAAGCAGTGACAGATTCTTCCTCTTGATCTCCAAAATCACTGTGGACAGTGACTGTAGCCATGGATTCAGAAGACGATTGCTTCTTGGCAGGAAACCAATGACAAACCTAGACAGTGTGTTGAAAAGCAGAGACATTACTCTGCCAACAAATGTCCTTATAGTCAAGGCTATGGTCTTCCCAGTGGTCACATATGGTTGTGAGAGTCAGAATGTAGAATAACTGATGCCTTCAAACTGTGCTGCTGGAGAAGACTCCTGATAGTCCCTTAGACAGCAAGGAGATCAAACCAGTCAGTCTTAAGGGACATCAACCCTGAATATTCACAGGAAAGACTGATGCTAAAGCTGAAGTTCCAGTATTTTGGTCACCTGACACAAACAGATGATTCATTGGAATAGTCCTTGCTGCTGGGAAATATTGAGGACAGAAGGAGAAGAGGGCATCAGAGGATGAGACGGCTGAATGGCATCACCAATGCAATGAACATGAACTTTGGCAAGCTCTGGGAGATGGAGAGGGACAGGCAGGCCTGGCATGCTGCAATCCATGGAGTCACAAAGGGTTGGACATGACCGGGCAACTGAACAACAACAGGTGAAATGTTTTAATAAAAAGACTTTACTCCTAATAAATTCTTCATAAATCTATGATATTCCTTCAAAACAAAATGGAATTTCCAAACATTTTTGATCCAAAGGTAGAAAAATGGTGGAGTAGGAAAAAATTTTTAATGTCTATATATAAGACTAAGGATAAAGCTTAATAAGAGAGTTCCTAAAATTGTATAAAGATGCTGAATTCAAAGAAGAAAAGAAAAATGGAAATCTCAGGAAATAAGTGCAAGGAGCAAATTTTATTTCACTATGATGAAAGAACAACTTCTGATTCTAATTCTTTGAGTTATACAATCCAGAGCACTAATATAATTGGTCTTTTATGCTAGGCATCAAATATAATCTCTTTAGAGCCTCTTTTTTATCTTGGTTTCTCAACTGTAGATGATAGCATTCAGCATGGGTGTGACCACAGTGTACATCACCAAGGCAATTGTACTTGAATGTGAGGTGTGGGTAGCAGCAGAGCTAAGGAACACTCCTAAGGCTGTAAAATAAAATAGGGAGACAACCAAGAAGTGGGACACACAGAAAATGCTTTATTCATCCCCTGAGCTGATGATATTTTACACGTGCAGGAAACTATTTTAGAGTAAGAGTAAAGGATACCAGCAAAAGGACCACCACCCATCAGGACAGCTTCAAAATACATCACTATGTTATTAAGAAAGTTGTCAAAACTGGCAAGTTGTACCACCTGACTGAGTTCACAGAAAAAGTAGGGGATTTGCACAACTGGACAGAAGGACAATTGAACACCATTAAGCTGTGTAGCAAGGAATACAAGGCAATCAGCACCCAGGATATCAGAACCAGCAGTCCACAGAGCCGGAGGCTCATGATGACCGTGTAATGCAAGGGTGGCAGATGGCCACATACCGACCATAGGCCATCACTGTCAAGAGAATATCATCTAATTTTGCAAAGAGAATGTAAAAATACATCTGGATGATACAACCTTCTTAGGTTATGACTTTGCTCTGGGTCTGAATATTCTGCAGCGTCTTTGGGACAGTGGTGGAAGCGAAGCAGATGTCTACAAAGGACAGGTTTGAGAGGAAGAAGTACGTGGGTGTGTGGATATTGGAGTCAGAGATGGTGACCAGGATAATGAGCAGGTTTCCAAACACAGTGATCAAGTACATGGAGAGGAAAAGCCCAAAGATGAGAGGCTGCAATTCTGGATCGTCTGAGAATCCCAGAAGAAAAAATTTAGAAAATTGTCTATTATTACCTGGTTCCATGTGGTGGAGGTGACTACCAAGAAAATGAAAATAACATGACTAAGTTTCACAAAAATTGGCATAACCCTCATAGATGAAATAGTAAAATTTCTATTTTGCTGTCAATAAAATATTTTTAATATCTTGTGTTTAGAAAAATTCTGTTTCATCTCTACTTAGGCATTTTTGTCCCACTGTCAGCATATTCCCAAAGAAATATGCATTCTACAGTTGTAATGAGAAATACTTTCATACATTTGAAGAATATATATTGAGTGTCAACCATGTTCAAAACATATATTTCTGTTTAATCACTAAGCTGTGTCTGACACTTTTGAGACTGCCCCCCACCCCCGGACTATAGCTGGCCAGGCTCCTCTGTCCAAGGGATTTCCCAGGCAAGAATACTGGAGTGGGTTGCCATTTCCTTCTCCAGATGATCTTCTTAACCCAGGGATCTAACCTGCCTCTTCTGCATTGTTAGGCAGATTCTTTACCACTGAGCCATCTGGGAAGTCCCTCTAAACAAATATAAGTAACAAGTATATGATGCTAAAAAAAGGAAGTTTTCACAATCCAGTGATGGTGAAAGATGATGTGCAAATAAAATATTATATAATATGTCAAGTGATTACAGTTGGTATGAAGAGAACATAGCTAGATATGTGAAGAAAGCTGAGTGACGAAGAATTGATGCTTTTGAACTGTGGTGTTGGAGAAGACTCTTGAGAGTCCCTTGGACTGCAAGAAGATCCAACCAGTCCATTCTAAAGGAGATCAACACTGGGTGTTCTTTGGAAGGAATGATGCTAAAGCTGAAACTCCAGTACTTTGGCCACCTCATGCAAGGAGTTGACTCATTGGAAAAGACTCTGATGCTGGGAGGGATTGGGAGCAGGAGGAGAAGGGGATGACAGAGGATGAGATGGCTGGATGGCATCACTGACTCGATGGACGTGAGTCTGAGTGAACTCCGGGAGTTGGTGATGGACAGGGAGGCCTGGTGTGCTGCGATTCATGGGGTCGCAAAGAGTCAGACACGACTGGGCGACTGAACTGAACTGAACTGAACTGAGGAGGTATTTTCATGGACTGCGTGTTCAGGTAAGGCCAGCAAACAAGGTGATAATTGAACAGAAAGCTCAAGAAAGGGAGAAAAGGATCTAGTATGATATCAAGAGAAATATGTGCCTGGCGAGAGAATGGCTGCTACAAAGGACCTAAGGAAAATGCTTGTTCCTTGCACTTTATGAATTTAGTTGCAAAAGCATCCTGTGAATTAAAGCATCTTCCATCCTTAGTACCTTCTGCTGACTGAGTTCTGGGCTCTGTGATATAGGGCACCTTAATATATGAGTCCAGGTGCCTCTGCTTTAAGAACTGCTCTCATTCCACAAGGCATAAGCACACACACACGCTCGCACACACACACACACACACATCATCATCATCATCATCATCATCATCATCATCATCCTCATCATCATCACACCATGTCCTCCTGGGCTATGTTCCTACCACACATTTCACACCCAGAACCACCCTTCTCACACCATATACCACTATAACTCAAGCTGATCAGATCAGATCATCTTTCTCCTACAAAATGTATAAATAGTACCCAGAAATTCCAGTTCATAGACTGCCTATAGACCAATAAACTTGGGGTTCATTTTTATGATCACTTTCTGCTCTGTATTTAAAGAAATATGAAAAGTGTGTGTGTGTGTGTGTGTGTGTGTGTGAAAGAGAGGCTGGGGGAGAGTGAGGAGAGGAAAATGAAACAGACATTAGAGGGTAGAAGATTGAACAAGCTCTAATGGCCCCTGAGACTATGTGATAAATTAGAGTTTCCTTTGTTTGGCAACATTCCAATTCTGGTTATCTCTGTTTGACACTCAGGAAAAATAATTTTCAAAAAGAAAAATACATGTTTACCTTGACAGAACAGTTATACTTTTATAATGAAAGAAACCTGACATATCTGACTACCCCAAAAGAAAAATGGGCAAAGTAAATAAACCAACAAAAATGAATATACAAATGAAAACAGTAACAGTTGAACATGTCTTATATAAAACAGTAGAAGACATTTTTCCTGAATCTTTTCCATTTATTTGACCAGTTTTTTACTGTCCTATAGGGAATGAGACAAGCTCTTTCCCAGTTTTCTTCTGGGGCATCTTGTGTTTGTTATTCTTGGACTTTATGTATTATCATATTTTTTAAAATAAATCTGATGAGCATACCCCAGTGCTATTTCTGTCCTTTGTTCAACACACAAAGGGCTTTTCAAACTATACTCTGTAAATTCTACAGACACCATGTCAATCCATCCTTTTGCCCTGAAAAATTTTCTTCATAATATTCATGCCTAAAGACATTATATTATATAAATAATTATTTCATTGTACTATTACTTCACCATGATAATGCAAAATCCTAAGCATCAGAGACTTCAACTGCTCTGGTCATTTTCAGAAAGATATGTGAGTACGTGTGCACTTATATAGAAACACAGGCTTCCCAGGTGGCGCTAGTGGTAAAGTACCTGCCTGCCAATGCACGAGACACGAGACACAGGTTCAATTCCTGGGTCAGGAAGATCCCCCGGAGGAGGGCATGCAACCCACTCCAGGATTCTTGCCTGGAGAATCCCATGGACAGAGGAGCCTGGTGGGCTACAGCCCATAAAGTCGCAAAGAGTCAGACATGATTGAAGCGACTTAGCATGCACTCAGGCATACAGAAACATATTTTAATAAAATAAAGAGAATTGAAGGAAAAATAATTAAATAAATTAGTTGCAAAGAAACTGTATTTTTAAAACATTGAATGGAGCATCACACACTAACTCAAACAATATTAAAATAGTAATGATTTAATAATATCCAATGAACTAGTAATTAAATTGGGAAATGTGTAAACATGAATAAAATGTATAATGTTCCTGAAAATTATGGCACATATTAGATTCTCGGTTATTGTACATGGAATGAATCAAGAATTATGTGTCTACTATAGGTTTCATTAAATACATATAAGATTGCACTTCAATTTGGGAAGAATAGATTATAGAATAAATCAGAGGGGTAATCTATGCAATATAAAAACCAATCATTTTTTGGTGAATACCTGGACAGTTACACAGTAAAATCCACAAGTGTGCCAAACTATCTTAATGCAAGAAACCCAACAGAAAATAGATGTATTTAACCAAGCAAAATGATTTTAATGGCAAAACAGTCCCCAAAAGTTCAACTGAGAAACAGCTATTCTTTTTTTTTTTCCCTACTAAACTGACATTTTTTGTTTTTGTTTTTGGTCCATCAGCAGATGAATGGATAAGAAAGCTGTGGTACATATACACAATGGAAACAACTATTTTTAAAAATTATTTCAAAAGTTGATAATGGTAGATTAAGAGGCATATATTATGCGGGCATATAATAATAAAAATAGGCACATTAAAATGACAATTCAAGGTATTAATTTTTTATCAAACTCAGTAACAGTTAAGAAAAGAACACTTTTTCACAACCATTGGTCTGTGAAATTATTTAGAGTTGTCACACAGTTTATAGTGGTACCTTGAAACAGGTATCAAAGGTGCATTATCTGTTTGCAGACAGAAGTTTAAAATGTTACCCTGTTAGGAAAACCATCTGAACAATGGTATAGATATTAAAAATCCAGTTCTTTAACTGAAGGCTTCTCAGTCTCAGCACTATTGACATTCTCAGGCAGGTTGTTTTCTGTGGTGGGGTCTGGCCTGTGCCTTGTAGGATGTCTAGAGCATCCCTGATCTCCACCCACAGTTCCTGGAATAACAGACAGATATTTTACAAGCATTTTTTCAGTATTTCTGAGGAAACAAAGTTGCTCCTGCTTAAAACAACAGTTTAACTTTAACAATCTCAAATATTTTTGCAGGAATGATATAATAGCAACTCAAAGAGAAATATTAGGAAAGACCATCTGCAGTGTGAGTAGCACAGCACCTTATGAAATACTAAACAGCTATTGAAATAATGAACCCATATTACATTGAATACTAGTTGACTGGACGAAAGTCCTGGGACATTATTGACCAACAAGGAAAAGGCAACACAAGTAGAAAAAAAAAAAAAAACACTGCACTGAATCATCAAGCATATCTGTGATGTGCATAGGATTCTATTCATGCATTTGTACAAAAGTGTATGAATTAGGTATCAGCACTTTGGCCACATCATGCGAAGAGTTGACTCATTGGAAAAGACTCTGATGCTGGGAGGGATTGGGGGCAGGAGGAGAAGGGGACGACAGAGGATGAGATGGCTGGATGGCATCACTGACTCGATGGATGTGAGTCTGAGTGAACTCCGGGAGTTGGTGATGGACAAGAAGGCCTGGCGTGCTGCGATTCATAGGGTTGCAAAGAGTGGGACATGACTGAGCGACTGAACTGAACTGAACTGAACTGAACCTCATGTAGAAAGAAAAGTTTAAAAGAAATCAAGCATATATGGGACAATGTTACTGGGAATAAAACTAGGTTATGTGGTAATGGCTTTAAAGTAACTGAATGTAACAAGATTGAATGAGTATCTGTAAGTTTCATAAAGATGTGAACAGTAATAATTTAATGATACCAACATTAGCCACTAATTCAATGTTAAACTGCCAAAGACTTGGAAATAAAAGAATATGAGAAGATATTTTAAACTGCAAGGAGGAAGTAGTATTCAAGTTAAATTTTTTTTCTTAAATATACATGGATTCAAATATGTTCATGAAAGACAAAGGTGACATTTAATCAAATGGTTTTTAAAAAATGATTTTTATATGGTGCCCAAAGGTAATACAACTTTTATAAATACATTTAACCAAAAAGGATTAAAAAGAACAATAAGGAAGAGAGTAAAAGTTAGAAATATGTTTAATAGGTGTGTGTGTGTGTGTGTGTGTGTGTGTGGTAAGTTGCTGCAGTCGTGTCTGACTCTTTGTAACCCTATGGACCACAGCTCACTAGGCTCCTCTGTCCATGGGATTCTCCAGGAATGAATACTGGAGTGGGTTGCACGCCCTCCTCCAGGGGATCTTCCAGTCCCTGGGATCCAACCTGTGCCTCTCACCTCTCCTGTACTAGCAGCGGGTTCTTTACCACTATCTTCACCTAGGAAGCTCATAATAGGTGATTAATTAGCACAAAAATTTATGCAGGAAAACATTCACTGTCATTTTTTTAAAACAAGTATTGTCAAATGAAGAATATTGCAGTGACAGCTCAATTCTTTCAATTAATAAAAATGCAAAAAACAATGGAGAGAACACCATATGACTGACTGACCACATACATTTTATAAACTACCAAACATTCTCACAAATATATCTATACATACATAAAACAATTAAACGGCAAGCATTTTGTGGAAAGAAAATAAAACCTCCAATTCATTTTGAAAACTGTGAGCAAAGACAGTAATAAAAGCACTCCAACTGCAGCATACAGAGGGTTCTCACTGACAATTTTTGATTAACAGAGTGTGTAACACACAGATAAATATACATTATATATGTATATGTGTGTGTGTGTGTGTGTGTGTGTGCACGCGCGCACGCGCGCATGCATGCACTCAGTCACTCAGTTGTGTCCAACCTTTTATATATATGTAAGCATATATAACTATCCAGCAAGGGCTTTCCCATTGCCCAGTGGGTAGAGAAGCTGCATGCAATGCAGGAGATAGGATATGTCGCTTTGATCCCTGGGTAGGAATTGTCCCATGGAGGAGGAAATGGGAGACCACTCCAGTATTCTTGCCTGGAGAATCCCATGGACAAGAGGAGATGGCAGGATACAGTCCATGGGGTTACAAAGAGTCAGACAGGACTGAGTGACTAAGCATTCCAGCAAAGAGAAGTCACTATCTTTCAAGAATTTTTTTAAATTCATTTATTTTTAATTGGAGAATAATTGCTTTACACTATTATATTGGCTTCTACCCTACATCAACATGAATCAGCCATTGTATACATATGTTTGCAAGGATGTATTTTCGTGAAGCCCTTGGTCCAGATCTTACTCATTAATATAGAACCAGTCAAATATGATCCATCTTTAAAAAAATCCTTACTTCACGGTACATCTGTCAACATCTAATAACCTATTTCTCTACTCTTGTTACTTAGCATGTCATAAGGCTTATGTTCCAATTTTACTGGAAACACTTTATGCCTCCCATTCTCTCTTTTACTTGGACTTCCATTATTAACATTTAATTGGCAACACTGAGCCTTACCTTACTGAGGTCAAGGTTTGCTTCTCTTTTTCATGCCTGCTCAGTCGCTCAGTCATGTCTGACTCTGTTGACCCTAAGAACAGTAGCCCATCAGGCTCCTCTGTCCATGGGATTCTCCAGGCAAGAATCCTGAGGTGGGTTGCATGCCCTCCTCCAGGGGATCTTCCTGACTCAGGGATCAAACCCATGTGTCTTATGTCTCCTGCATTGACAAGCAGGTTCTTTGCCAATAGTGACAACTGTGAAGCCCTTGCTCCTCTTTTAGTCCTAAGTAGATACATTTATTTAGGAATTAGGGCTTCCCAAGTGGTGCTAGTGATAAATGATCCCCCTGCCAATGAAGGAGATGCAAGAGATTTGGGTTCAATCCCTAGGTTGGGAAGATCCCCTGAAGTAGGAAATGGCAATCCACTCCAGTATTCTTGCCTGAAAAATTCCATGGACAGAGGAGCCTAGCAGGCTACAGTCCTTGGGATTGCATTCACATGACTGAATGACTGAACATGTACACACAATAATTATGGTAGCAAACTGCCACAGTAATTTCTGGTATCTTTGCTAGGCTGGGCTGAATCACAGGTGACTTCAGATACATGTTCAAGGTTTGCATTCTATTTCTCTCCCACAGTGTCTACTGGGCTCTCAGACTCACCTAGATGGGAACTGAAAGAAAGGTCTTTGTGTGGAAGTTCAAATGCCTCCTGGAGGGTTGATAATAGAGACCGAAGCTCTGTCCCCACAAGACAGCTGCAGGGAGTGAAGGACTGATTTCCCAGTCAGTCAGACTCAGATTTTCAAAGTGAGAGAGTCAATTCCTAGGCAGGTTGATAAGTCCAGGGGTCCCCAAGGAGAGAAGGGTGTGGAATTCTCAAGGAGGAAGAAAGGACAAAGTTTTTTTTCCCTCTACATTCCTTAGGACTATATAACAATAATGTATCCTGCTTGAGGACTGCTGCTGCTAAGTCACTTCAGTCTTGTCGACTCTGTGCGACCCCACAGATGGCAGCCCACCAGGCTCCCCCATCCCTGGGATTCTCCAGCAAGAACACTGGAGCGAGTTGCCATTTCCTTCTCCAATGCATAAAAGTGAAAAGTGAAAGTGAAGCCGCTCAGTAAGTGTCCGACTCTTTGTGATCCCATGGACTGCAGCCTACCAGGCTCTTCTGTCCATGGGATTTTCCAGGCGAGAGTACCGGAGTAGGTTGCCATTGCCTCCTCTGATCCTGCTTGAGGACAGTTTCTGGAAAAAGTCTTCTGACTAATCCTGTTATCTTAAAATGTAGATTATGGGAGTGGGTCTAGTAAGGTCTTTACAACCTCTAGACATTCTTTTGATTCACTGTAATAACTAAATAAAAAGAATATAACTCCATTGCTAACACTAGCAAGGGGGCACTCTTTCTGCCCCCTTCTGCTGTCTATGTCAAAAGCTTTCTCTGCCTCTTTTATATTTTAATAAAACTTTATTACACAAAAGCTCTGAGTGATCAAGTCTCGTCTCTGGCCCTGGATTGAATTCTTCTCCTCTGGAGGCCAAGAATCCTGGCGTCTTTTGTGGCTCAGCAACAGTCTTTCAAAAGGAAACATGTTCTGTGGCATCCAAGATTTCTCAGGCTGAGGGGCCCATAGCAGAGAGATTTTATAGCTCACTTAGCTTCTCATTAGGCATCTTTCTGCTGTAACACCCATACTCTGTACCTGATTTCCCTGGGGGACAGGGGTCTGGACAGAAAGGAAAATTTTCCATGTCATTCGTTGTTCCTAAGAGACCAGTTTACAAGGCAGGTGAATTCTGTTTTTATTACTCCTTCCCCCTTAATTCTCCTGTGTCCAGAGGTCTAAACCATCCCTGCAATTTATCCCAGTCCAAGCTAAAGTTTCGTCAAAGTCTAGGTTAAGAATTCTCACTTGATTAAGTCCCTCAGATCTTCCAAGTTTTCACTAATGGTGAGTACATAACTCCTGATATTTCTAAAAAAATATTTTATTAGTATAACTTTGTCCCTTAATATAAAACCTTGGGAATTACACTCCTTGGCTCCCCGACATTTTGGCCAACTCAATTAGGATATTTATGCTTATATCAGAAGTTACGAGCAGTCCTTTAGTACTTCGTTATGAATGTTTTTAATTATGGGACAAATTTAGATATTTTTGTGCACTGTAGCCTAACTTAGCACATTATAGGGACTGTCTGCTTTAATTTTAACATAGGTTCATGCCTAGAAAATTCCATGGACAGAGGAGCCTGGTGGGCTACAGTCCACGGGGTTGCAAAGAGTCGGACACGACTGAGCGACTTCTCTTTCTTTCTTTCTTTCTTTTTCTATAGTGTGATGTAGTCTTCTTATATATTAATACTTCATTCTCCATTATAGAAATGACACACAGAGGGGTTTAATGCTCTGCCCAAAGCTATAAACCGAGAAAGGGATGGAGTCTTGATTGGGAGTCTTGTCAGAATGCTTTTAGTGCACAAGTTCTGTAGCAGTGATTCTCAATCAGAGATGACTTTGCAGCTGGTGATATTTTTTAGGGCCTAAGGGATCCTACACATGTAATGCATAGGACAGTACCCAATACTTATAATTATACTACCTCAAATACCATCAGTGAAAAGGTTTAAAATTTATTCTAGTCTAGCACTTTTCTAAATTGATTATTCTTTTTTTTTTAATTGTTATTTTTACTTTATTTTACTTTACAATACTGTATTGGTTTTGGTATACACTGACATGAATCCACCACGGGTGTACATGAGCTCCCAAACATGAACCCCCCTCCCACTTCCCACCCCATACCATCCCTCCGGATCATCCCCGTGATTATTCTTAAAAATTACTGAGACCTATAGTCCAAATGCAAATTATGATTCAGCAGGTCTGATTCAAGCTACCAGGTGTTCTGCATTTCTAACAATATCCTACATGTTCTTAATGCCGCAGGTCCTTGTCGGGGTATGCCAAGAAAACGATTCTGTTAGATTCAGGTGTAAACAGTTTTAGGTCTTCATCAAGAATCTTCCATGTATGTAATTTTGAACGATACATTTCACTCACTTTGTAAGCAGTGGTAAATTCTATTTGATTCTTTTACTGGGAGAAGGTAATAGCTTATGATGAACGGTGTTGGATTCATGATTTCTGAAGATTTAACTTCAGGACCGGGGACCAAGCTTGATCACCCAAGAGCTTTAGTATAGCAGAGTTTTATTAAATTATAAAAAGGGACAGAGAAAGCTTCTGACCTAGACATCAGAAGGGGGATGGAGAGTGCCCCCTCCCCGCCCCGCTAGTTTTAGCAACCTGTTTTATGTCTGTTTGAAAGCTATTAATCAGATAAGAGAGACATCTCAATGCTGCTGGAGTTTCACCAGGCCCCTCTCCCACAATATACATTTTTGTGATAGGATGGTAACAAGTGTGTCATCCTCCAGCAATAAAAGAATAAATATAAACACTGGTTTGTTGAGCTATTATCAGCCCAAGGTTTCAGAAAAGGAAAAAAGTTAGTCTTTAGGTGGAACCATCTTGAAGAAAGGCAAATTCCAAAACAAATACATAGCTTCACTAACTTGGCTTAAGAAAAACATTTCCATAAGAAAAACGCATTGGTTAGCTCAAGGTTTGAGAAAAGTTAAGTTCAGGTGGAACCAGGTGTCATCACGGCAACACAGAATTTTAAGAGAAAAAAATCTGACACTTCGTTTGTTCCATCCTGCCACCTAAGGGAGAGAGAAAAAATGTTTCACACTTGCAGCCTATTTCCACCGTTTGGAGACCCCTTGCCTTCCTGCCTGTTGCCCTCTCAAAGGCAAGAGTGGGATGATCTGACAGACTACCATTGAACTATGTACATGCAGTTCAGTTCAGTTCAGTTCAGTGGCACAGTCATGGCCGACTCTTTGCGACCCCATGAATCGCAGCACTCCAGGCCTTCTTGTCCATCACCATCTCCCGGAGTTCACTCAGACTCACGTCCATCAAGTCAGTGATGCCATCCAGCCATCTCATCCTCTGTGGTCCCCTTCTCCTCCTGCCCCCAATCCCTCCCAGCATCAGAGTCTTTTCCAATGAGTCAACTCTTCACATGAGGTGGCCAAAGTACAGGAGTTTCCGCTTTAGCATCATTCCTTCCAAAGAAATCCCAGGGCTGATCTCCTTCAGAATGGACTGGTTGGATCTCCTTGCAGTCCAAGGGACTCTCGAGTCTTCTCCAACACCACAGTTCAAACGCATCAATTCTTCGGTGCTCAGCCTTTTTCACAGTCCAACTCTCACATCCATACACGACCATGGGAAAAACCATAGCCTTGCCTAGACGGACCTTAGTCTGCAAAGTAATATCTCTGCTTTTGAATATGCTATCTAGGTTGGTCATAAGTTTTCTACCAAGGAGTAAGCGTCTTTTAATTTCATGGCTGTAGTCACCATCTGCAGTGATTTTGGAGCCCAGAAAAATAAAGTCTGACGGTTTCCACTGTTTCCCCATCTATTTCCCATGAACTGATGGGACCGGATGCCATGATCTTCGTTTTCTGAATGTTGAGCTTTAAGCCAACTTTCTCACACTCCTCTTTCACTTTCATCAAGAGGCTTTTTAGTTCCTCTTCACTTTCTGCCATAAGGGTGCTGTCATCTGCATATCTGAGGTTATTGATATTTCTCCTAGCAATCTTGATTCCAGCTTGTGTTTCTTTCAGTTTAGCGTTTCTCATGATGTACTCTGCATAGAAGTTAAATAAGCAGGCTGACAATATATAGCCTTGACGGACTCTTTCCCTATTTGGAACCAGTCTGTTGTTCCATGTCCAGTTCTAACTGTTGCTTCCTGACCTGCATACAGATTTCTCAAGAGGCAGGTCAGGTGGTCTGGTATTCCCATCTCCCTCAGAATTTTCCACAGTTTATTGTGATCCACACAGTCAAAGGCTTTGGCATAGTCAATAAAGCAGAAATAGATGTTTTTCTGTAACTCTCTTGCTTTTTCCATGATCCAGCAGGTGTTGGCAATTTGTACTCTGGTTCCTCTGTCTTTTCTAAAACCAGCTTGAACATTGGGAAGGTCATGGTTCACTTATTGCTGAAGCCTGGCTTGAAGAATTTTGAGCACTACCTACTAGCATGTGAGATGAGTGCAATTGTGCAGTAGTTTGAGCATTCTTTTGCATTGCCTTTCTTGGGATTGGAATGAAAAATGACTTTTTTCACTCCTGTGGCCACTGCTGAGTTTTCCAAATTTGCTGGCATATTGAGTGCAGCACTTTCACAGCATCATCTTTCAGGATTTGAAGTAGCTCAACTGGAATTCCATCACCTCCACTAGCTTTGTTCGTAGTGATGCTTTCTAAGGCCCACTTGACTTCACATTCCAGGATGTCTGGCTCTAGATGAGAGATCACACCATCGTTATTATCCAGGTCATGAAGATCTTTTTTGTACAGTTTTTCTGTGTATTCTTGCCGTCTCTTCTTAATATCTTCTGCTTCTGTTAGGTCCAGACCATTTCTGTCCTTTATCGAGCACATCTTTGCATGAAATGCTCCCTTGATATCTCTAATTTTCTTGAATAGATCTCTAGTCTTTCCCATTTTGTTGTTTGCCTCTATTTCTTTGCATTGATTGCAGAAAAAGGCTTTCTTATCTCTCCTTGCTATTCTTTGGAACTCTGCATTTAGATGCTTATATCTTTCCTTTTCTCCTTTGCTTTTCACTTCTCTTCTTTTCACAGCTATTTGTAAGGCCTCCCCAGAAAGCCATTTTGCTTTTTTGCATTTCTTTTCCATGGGGATGGTATTGATCCCTGTCTCCTCTACAATGTCACGAACCTCATTCCATAGTTCATCAGGCACTCTATCTATCAAATATAGGCCCTTAAATCTATTTCTCACTTCCAATGTATAATCATAAGGGATTTGATTTAGGTCATACCTGAATGGTCTAGAGGTTTTCCCTACTTTCTTCAATTTAAGTCTGAATTTGGCAATAAGGAGTTCATGATCTGAGCCACAGTCAGCTCCTGGTCTTGTTTTTGCTGACTGTATAGAGTTTCTCCATCTTTGGCTGCAAAGAATATAATCAATCTGATTTCGGTGTTGGCCATCTGGTGATGTCCATGTGTACAGTCTTCTCCTGTGTTGTTGGAAGAGGGTGTTTGCTATGACCAGTGCATTTTCTTGGCAAAACTCGATTAGTCTTTGCCCTGCTTCATCTGCATTCCAAGGCCAAATTTGTCTGTTACTCCAGGTGTTTCTTGACTTCCTACTTTTGCATTCCAGTCCCCTATAATGAAAAGGACATCTTTTTTGGGTGTTAGTTCTAAAAGGTCTTGTAGGTCTTCATAGAACCGTTCAACTTCAGCTTCTTCAGCGTTACTGGTTGGGGCATAGACTTGGATTACTGTGATATTGAATGGTTTGCCTTGGAAATGAACAGAGATCATTCTGTTGTTTTTGAGATTGCATCCAAGAACTGCATTTCAGACTCTTTTCTTGACCGTGATGGCTACTCCATTTCTCCTGAGGGATTCCTGCCCACAGTAGTAGATATAATGGTCATCTGAGTTAAATTCACCCCTTCCAGTCCATTTTAGTTCACTGATTCCTAGAATGTCAACGTTCACTCTTGCCATCTCCTGTTTGACCACTTCCAATTTGCCTTGATTCATGGACATGACATTCCAGGTTCCTATGCAATATTGTTCTTTACAGCATTGGACCTTGCTTCTATCACAAGTTGCATCCACAACTGGGTATTGTTTTTGCTTTGGCTCCATCCCTTCATTCTTTCTAGAGTTATTTCTCCACTGATCTCCAGTAGCATATTGGACACCTACTGACCTGGGGAGTTCCTCTTTCAGTATCCTATCATTTTGCCTTTTCATACTGTTCATGGGGTTCTCAAGGCAAGAATACTGAAGTTGTTTGCCATTGCCTTCTCCAGTGGACCACATTCTGTCAGACCTCTCCACCATGACTCGCCGGTCTTGGGTTGCCCCATGTGCATGGCTTAGTTTCATTGAGTCAGACAAGGCTGTGGTCCTAGTGTGATTAGATTGAATAGATTTCTGCATGGTTTCAGTGTATCTGCCCTCTGATGCTCTCTTACAACACCTACCATCTTACTTTGGGTTTCTCTTACCTTGGGCATGGGGTATCTCTTCAGGGCTGCTCCAGCAAAGCACAGCTGCTGCTCCTTACCTTGGATGAAGGGTATCTTCTCACCGCCGCCCTTTCTGACCTGAAACGTGAGGTTGCTCCTCTCGGCCGCCACCGCTGGCCTCAGGTGTGGGGTGGCTCCTCCCGGCCACCGCCCCTGACCTCTGACGCAGGGTGGCTCCTCTCAGCTGTTCCTGTGCCGTCGCAGCCTTGCACTGTCGCCAGCTGCCCCTGACCTCAGATGTGGGGTAACTCCTCTTGGCTGCCGCCGTTTGGGCATGAGGTCCTCCCGGCTTCTGCCCTCAACCTCGGATGTGGGGTAGCTCCTCTCGGCCACGCTTAGTGTGCCAGTTGCAGCCGCCTATGCTTAATTCACCAGTCTGTAAAATTGATGACCAGTGCAAAGTCGATTCATGAAGCAAGTCACCCAAAGCCAGGGCTCTGGGACAACCTAGAGGGATAGAGTGGGGAGGGAAGTGGGGGGAGGGTTCAGGATGGGGGAGACACATGTATACCTATGGCTGATTCATGTTTATGTATGGCAAAAACCATCACAATATTGTACAGCAATTATCTTCCAATTAAAATTACTTTTTAAAGAAATTTTAAGTGACATCAAATGATATATATCTGAGAAAAGACCATTTAGTAGGCAGAATAAGATACTCAAAAGATGACCACACTCTATTCTCAAGACCTTTTGAATATCCTATCTCAGTAAGGGAAATACTGGAGTGGGTAACCTATCCATTCTCTAGGGGATCTTCACATCCCAGGAATTGAACCAGGATCTCCTGCATTGCAGGCAGATTCTTTACCAGCCGAGCTACCAGGGAAGTCTGAGATTACATTAGCAGATGGAATAAAGTGCATAATCATTGATCTTTATATCAGATTAGCATAGATATTCAGCTTAGAATAATGTAATCACAGTGTTCCTCTAAATGTGGAAGAGAAAGGAAAGAGAATTAGTGTAAAATATTTTCAAGTGCTCTGCACCTGGGTTTGAAGATTGAGGAAAGACCATGAACCAAGAAATGCTGGTGGCCACTAGAAGTAAAACAACAAAGGGAGCGCATTGTCCTCTGGAGTGTCCAGGAGGATCACAGTCCTACAGACATCATAATTATAGTTCAATGAGACTTCAGACTTCTGAAGAAGTTTAAGATACATACATGTTTTAAGCCACTAGTGTGCTAATTGTAAGACAGGTATTTGTTTTAAGTCACTGCTGCTGCTGCTGCTAAGTCGCTTTAGTCATGTGCAACTCTGTGTGACCCCATAAACGGCAGCCCACCAGGCTCTGCCATCCCTGGGATTCTCCAGGCAAGAACACTGGAGTGGGCTGCCACTTCCTTCTCCAATTTAAGTCACTACTATGGTAATTTGTTACAAGAGCATGCATGCATGGTAAGTTGCTTGAGTCATGTCTGACTCCTTGTGACCCTATTGACTATAGCCCACCAGGCTACTCTGTCCATGGGATTCTCCAGGCAAGAATACTGAAGTGGGCTGCCATGGCCTTCTACAGGGTGTCTTCCCAAACCAGGGATGGAACCTGAGTCTCTTGTGGGAGCAAGAACAATTTAATACAGATGTTGTTCTTGGAGTTGAGTTTAAACCTTTCAGTTCAATCAGTGAGCTACCCTTAGCTAGAGGTATTTTGTGTTGAAATTATACATAAACAGAAAGAGAAAATTGAGTCCTTTTTGAGATATTCTCATTAGCTCCTATAGAGAACTTTTCACTGCCTAAATATAAATGTGGTTCTAACTTTGAGGTCTTTGATGATTTAAGATGAGAAAAGTAAATCATTACTAATATTAAAGGCACATATTCTATTTAAAAACTTTTTGTCAAAATTTCTAAATTCTTTCTATTTTCTGTTATTTCAAGCATCTGTTCTTTTCACTTCCATCCCTCTAACTTGCTCTCAAGGTTTCTTTCAACTTGGGATGGAATTACAAATGAGACTGTAGGCATGTACATATATGTGTGAGCATATTTATTTCAGAGAAAGGTATATACAGATGTGGGCACATGTATACATACTTGTACTCCTAACCTTGAACATGGTTTGTGGACTCTACAAAGCATTTCTATACATTTCATTCATTTTCACAACATCCATAGGGTGTTATCTTATATATTCATCATAAATAAATAAGACTGAGATTCAGGTCAATTACAGTATTAACAATAACATTTCAAAGAAATTAAAACTTGCTCTGCACCTTTTAGACTATCAAAAAATGAACCATGTAGTGTGTACTGCTAATTTATGAAATTCAGAAAATCGTATACCTTAAAAATTGGCAGTTTATTGTATGTAATTACTCTTTAATGACTTAGCTAGAATTTCAAATTTTGAGTTTTGCATTGTTCAGAGTAATAAGTAAAGTCCATGCAGTTGAGTCACACCTGAAATTGAGAGGTATTGCTTTAATCAAGGATTAGAACAAAGTGTCGTATATGGATATAGGAATAGTGAAAATAATATGAAGAAATTACTATTTGATAAACTCAGTTTTTTTCTTTTAAACTAAAGACTAACCTGCCTATATCAAAAGAAGAAATTGATATAAAGTGGCTCAAAACACAATAGCACTACAACTGAACACACTATCATGGAGGTAACTTGAAAACACAGAATAGAGTCTGACAGCTGACAGTAGACCCATGAAGAAGAGACTCAGATTAAATCCTTATTGTGTATTTCTATTTGAGACTAAAGACATTATGTTAAACCATTTCCTTTTAGGACAACTTGTTATGCAGCAACAAACTGATAAAATAATCCAAGTGAACAGCTGAGTGAAATTATAATAATATATGGCTTCTCATTGTAGACATTTGCTCTGATACTTGAATAGCATTTATAATTACTCAGTTATTCAAGTCTATTTCATATAACTGTATTAAAAACTGAATCCATCCAGGTTTTCATATAGGTAACTATGCCAGGTTAAAAGGATATGCCTATTTGTTCAAAACTCTGTGACTCTGAATCACAGGACCAGGAGGAATTTAAGCTCCCTAGTGAGCTGTACTTGGAAAGAGATATATATGTTTATATTGCTCATTCAATATCTTTTAGTAGTCATGATGAAACTTAGATGGGGAAGATATTTCATTTAGAACAATGAAAGGAATCATATTCATAGGCAAAAATGTAAGTTTTTCAAGTAGAAGAAGAAAGATGATTCAAAATAAAATATAATTACACCAAACAACACTTCATGCCAATGATAAACACCTTTATATATGGACACTGATCTTACATACATCAGTAAGTAAATTGTACACCAGAAAAAATAATTTGCATAGTTAAAATCTGGTATAAATATGTGCTTCATTTTAGTTAAGGTCATCTTAGACTCTAGACTTTATTACATCAAACTCTTTATTGAAACTGGTGCTTCACATAGACTACCAGTGGAGACATGCATTGATGATCAGGTTTCCAGTGACTCTGATAATGGTGGCTCAGCAGATAAAGAATCTGTCTGTAATGCGGGAGATGGAGGAAATGCAGGTTGGATCCCTAGGTAGAGAAGATCCCCCTTGGAGTAGAAAATGGTAACCCACTCCAGTATTGTTGCCTGAAAAATCCCACAGAATTTGGTGGGCTACAGCCCATGGGGTCGCAAAAAGTCAGACACGACTGAGCAACTGAGCACACACTGGTAACCAATATGCACACTGAGCTATATAAAGAACAAGATCCTAACAGGAATAAAATGGAATGCCTTGTTGGGAAACACACTATATGTTAAAGTCTAAAATTTGAGGAAGAGAAATTATGGTAGTGATGTGCAAAAGGAATAATGAACAGAAAGTGATAAATTGAGGTTTCATACTTTACACTCTTATGAAATTATGTCATTGGATGGATTCAGTAGTCAAGGTAGTTTTTCTTTTCCAAAAGGTAACAGAACTCAGGCTTATTCACTCAGTAAAATGAAATAAACTTGATCTGTATATAACATTTCACAAAGAAATTATTCTTAGGAGATGCACCCAGTCTTATGAGATATATAGGCATTTCCATATATTTCACTTAAGGACGTGAATCAATTTGGGAGAGTATAAAAATGACAAAGGATAAAGCATAGATGACAGAACAGAAAAGTTAATTAAGCAAACTGCTGAAATTGCATAGAGAAGTTGAAATCAAAGAAATGAAAATAGAAGACAATAAGTTGAAGGAGCAAGTGCCATTTTCACAGTTTGATCAAAGAAGCATAATATGTGGCCCTGAGGCTTAAACCCTTCTATCATGTGCATTTCTTTAGCCCAAGGACAAATGACCTTGATATAGTTTCCATCCCAAAAAATCTTTTCAGAGCCCTCTTTATGTCTTTATTTCTTAGACTGTAGATGAAGGGGTTCAGCATGGGTGTGACCACAGTGTACATCACTGAGGCTGCAGCACTTGACAGTGAGCTGTGGGTAGCAGCAGAGCTAAGGTACACTCCTAAACTAGTACAATAAAATAAGGAGACCACTGAGAGGTGAGATGCACAGGTGGAAAATGCTTTACACCTCCCCTGAGCTGAAGAGATTCTATATAGAGAGGACACTATCTTGGAATAAGAGTAAAGGATACCAGTCAGGGTACCACTACCCAGAAGTCCAGCTCCAAATTGCATCATCATGTTATTGAGAAAGGTGTCAGAATAGGCAAGTTGGACCAGCTCTTTTATTTCACAAAAAAAGTGAGGGATTTCCAAGTCTGTACAAAAGGACAGTCTCAGCACCATTAAGCTGTGTAACAAGGAATACATAACACTCACTATCCAGGATATCAGAACCAGCAGTCCACAGAGCTGGGGGCTCATGATGACCATATAGTGCAGGGGATGACAGATGGCCACATACCGGTCATAAGCCATCACCGTCAGGAGAAGGACATCTAATCCTGCAAAGAGAATGTAAAAATACATCTGGGTGATACAGCCTTCATAGGTGATAACTTGGCTCTGTGTCTGGATGTTCCACAGCATCTTCGGGATGGTTGTTGAGGTGAAACAGATGTCTACAAAGGACAGGTTGGAGAGGAAGAAGTACATGGGGGTGTGGAGATGGGAGTCTGAGCTGACAGCCAAGATAATGAGCAGGTTTCCAAACATAGTGATCAGGTACATGGAGAGGAAAAGCCCAAATATGAGGGGCCGCAGTTCTGATTCCCCTGAAAGTCCCAGAAGAAGAAGAAAATTTGAGCTTTGTGTACCATTTCCTGATTCCATGTGGTGGAGGTGACTATTGGAGGGAAAAAAGAAATAACATGAGTAGTTTTCACTCAAACCGGCCTAACTCACATAGCTGAACTATTTTAATTTTAACTCACATAGCTGAACTATTTTAATTTCTCTTTGCTGTCAAGGAATTGATGTTAATATGTTTAGTTCTGTTCAGTTGCTCAGTCATGTCCGACTCTTTGCAACACCATGAATTGCAGCACACCAAGCCTCCCTGTCCATCACCGTCTCCCGAAGTTCACTCAAACTCACGTCCATCGAATCAGTGATGCCATCCAGCCATCTAACCCTCTGTCATCACCTTTGCCTCCTGCCCCCAATCCCTCCCAGCATCAGAGTCTTTTCCAATGAATCAACTCTAGCATGAGGTGGCCAAAGTACTGGAGCTTCAGCTTTAGCATCATTCCTTCCAAAGAACACCCAGGACTTCTCTCCTTTAGAATGGACTGGTTGGATCTCTTTGAAGTCCAAGGGACTCTCAAGAGTCTTCTCCAACCCCACAGTTCAAAAGCATCAATTCTTCGGAGCTCAGCTTTCTTCACAGTCCAACTCTCACATCCATACATGACTACTGGAAAAACCATAGCCTTGACTAGACGGACCTTTGTTGGCAAAGTAATGTCTCTGCTTTTAAATATGCTATCTAGGTTGGTCATAACTTTGTTATATGGAGATAAATCCTCCTTGAGGGTATACCTCATTTCACCTCTGACTAGAAATTTTTGTCCCATTCTCAACAAATTCCAAAGGCTTCTTAATTTACAGTTTTAATGAAAACCCCTTTCATGCATTTCAGAAATACTTATCAAGAACCAACAATGCTCGGAGCACATATAAGGAACAGTGTTCATAAACAAAACTCCCACATTCCAAGGGTGGTTAAAGATGGTATTCAAATAAGTGTAAAATATAATATAACAGGAGATGACAGATACTATGAAAAGAACCAGGTATAAATGAGAGAGGAGTAGGTGTTATTTTGTACTGAGTGTTCAGGTAAGGCCTGCAAACAAGATGATAATTGAACCAATTCCTCAAAAGAGAGAGAGAAGGAACTAGTGTGGTGATAGGAGAAGTGTGTGTCTGGTAGAGAGAGCTGCCACTGCTAAGGACTTTAGAAAGATGCTGGTTCCACCTGTTCAAACCCAAATAAGGAAGCCAGTGGGGCAGAGGAATAAGCAAGAAGGGGAGTGACTAGAGATGGTGTCAGGGATGCTGAGGAATAAGGTGGTCTCCCTGTGACAGCTGACTCTTCAGTCCACACAGAATCCTTCCTTTCATGTGATTCTTTGTGCTTTATGAATTTAGTCGCCATGGCATCCTGTGAATTGTAAACATATCATATCCTCTTCTTAGTTCCATCTTCTGACTAAATCCTGGTCTCTGTATTATGTCACCTTAATATAGGAGGCCGTTTCCCTAGAGGATCAGACAGTGAAGAATCTGCCTGCCATGCAGGAGACCCGGGTTCAATCCCTGGATTGGGAAGATTCCCCTGGAGAAGGGAATGGCAATCCACTCCAGTATTCTTGCCTGGAGAATTCCATAGACAGAGGAGCTTGGCAGGCTACAGTCCATGGGAGTCACAAAAAGTCAGACACAACTGAGTGATTAACACTTTCACTTCACTTCCTCTGCTTAAAGAACCGCTTTCACCCCAGTCACAGACACACACACCACGTCATCATGAGGTGTGTCACTACTATGTATTTCTTGCCTAGAAACACTTTCTTCAGGCCATGAGTGGTTACAAGTCAAACTGGTCAGATCAGATTATCATTCATTTAAGGAATATATAAATGTTACCCAGAAATTTAAATTCACAAGCTTCCCATGGACCAATAGACATGGGGTTCCTTCTTGGTATGGCCGCTTTCTGCCCTGTATTTAAAGAAATACTTTAAAAAGTCTGAGAGAGACAGAGAGAGAGAAGACCGGACACATGGGCCTTAGGGGAAAATTATATAATAAGCCTGAATAGCCCCTTCAGATGATGTGATGAATTAAAACTTCCTTGGTTTGGCAACATTCCAACTCCAGTTACATCTCCTTGATGCTCAGAAAAAATAATTTAAAAAAGGAAAAATGCCTTTATTACTTTGATAGAAACAGTGATACATTTATGGCGCAAGACACCTGACAGATTGAATACCCCAAAAGAAAAAAGAGCAAAGTGCAAAAGAAAATAATTCACAAAATGAACCATACAAACCGCAAACAAAGGTGGGTATTGCTTTATATGAAGCAGTAGAAGACTTGTTTTTCCTGAGCCTGACTCACTTATTTGAATAACTTTTTTTCCATCGCATAGAGAAAGTGCCACCCTAGGTGGCACTAGTGGTAAAGAACCTGCCTCCCAGTGCAGGTTAGACCTAAGTAATACAGGTTCGATCCCTGGGTTAGAAAGATCCCCTGGAAGACGGCACAGCAACCCACTCCAGTATTCTTGCCAGGAGAGTCCCATGGACAGAGAAGCCTAGTGGGCTTCAGTCCATAGGGTCGCATAGAGTTGGACACAACTGAGACAACTTAGCACACAGCACACACACACACAGAAGGAGGTAAGCCACGTCCCAGTTTTCTTGTGGGGTGTGTTATGTTTGTTTTTCTTGAACTTTTGGATTTATCTTACTCCTTAAGTAAATTTGGTGGGCATATCCCAATTCTCATCCGGTCTACAATTAACATGCAAAGGGCTTTCCAGACCACACTCTATAATTTCTACAGACTTCATGACAATTCACCATTTCACCCTAGATAAATTTCTTCATATGATTTATGCCTGAGACATTATGTATGATATCATTTACTTCATTATACTGTGATTTTGCCATTATAATGCAAAATCTTAATCATCTGAGACTTCACATGCTTTGTTCACTATCACATTGTCAAAAAGCTATATGAATACATGTGCACTTGTATAGGAACATATTTAAATATAAATGAAATTACAAAATAAAAAGAATGGCAATGAAAATGGAACAGGCTTAAATATAACAGTAATGAATCAACTGTATTTCTTTAAGAAATCAAATAGAGCATCAAAAACTAAGTGAAAATGATATTTAAATGGTAACTATTTAATGAAATCACATAGATTAGAAGTTAAATTGGCAAATATGTAGACATGAAATGATATAATATATAATGTTCCTAGAATCATGAGGCTTATATTCAAATTTTACTTAATGTGCTTTATGCATCTTATTCCTTCTTCTAATTGGACTTTAATTATTATCATTTCATTGGCAACACTGAGCCTTATGTTACTGAGGTCAAACATTGCTTTCCTTTAGTCCTAACTAAATACATTTATTTATGAGTCAGGGTAGCAAACTACCACACTAACCTCTGGTATCTGAGCTAGGTTAGATAAGTGTTCCAGGCTTCCATTCTCTCTAATTTTCCCACAGCATCTACTGGGCTCTCAGACTCACCTGGATGTGAACTGAGAGAAAGGCATTTGTGTGGAAGTTCAAATACCTCCTGGAAGGTTGATATTGGTGAATGAAACTCTGTCTCCATAACACAGCTGGAGGGAGAGAAAAACTGTTTTACAGTCAGACTCAGGTCTCCAAAGGAAACATGTTCTGTGACATCCAAGACTTCTCAGGCTGGGACTTTATAGTTTGTAGAGTCTATAGACTTTATAGGCTTCTACAGACTCTATAGACTTTATAGAGACTTTATAGCTCACTTAGCTCCTCATTAGGCATTTTTTGGTTGTAATGCCCATACTTTGTACCTGATTTCCCTAGGGAACAGGGGTCTGGACAGAAAGGAAAATTTCCCTGTTCTTTCTATGTTCCTAAGAGACCAGGTTACAAGGCAAGTGAGTTCTGTTTTTATTATTCCTTCTCAATTCTCCTGCACCCAGAGGCTTGTCAGCTACAAATTGGCACTTGCCAAGAGCATTTGCCAGCGACTGAACAACAACAAGGGATTTGCCATCTGCCTTTGAACCCTGTGTTGTTGCAACTGTTGACCTTCAACACCTGCTGAGGGAGTTCAGGGTGGGGTGAGGCACTCTGTGCTCCAGGGAATCTGGTGGGACATGTCTTTAGATAGTTAAATATTTTCAAGAACTGATTTCATGATCCCAATCTTTGCATCTTCTTTATATCTAGAAAAGCACTAAATCCCTCTGTAGTGACATCAGCTACTCCTAACTAGTAGAAAACCATCTGTAAAGAAAGCACTTGGTTGCATTGAACTCCCCCTTCACCAAAATCTTATATTTTGACCGTCCCCAACTGCCTCTATGGAGCAGTCTCTCAGAGATATCTGAGGTGTTATCTCCCAGACTGCAGTCCTCATTTTGCCCCTAAATAAAATTTAACTAACAACTATCACATTGTGCATTTTTTTAAGTCCACACTTTAACATTAAAGGCAAAAAGTTGACAGAATTGAGATGAAAGTATATACAATTGGCATATTTAAATGGGCATTATAAGATGGTTATATCTCTTTTGTTTAATTACATTGTGGAATAAGCATGTTTCACTGGTAATGCTTCTCCTTCGTGGTACTGTAAGACAAGGCATATAAATCTACATCTCAACAACTATTAATTGAACTTACTAAAGGAAACCAATAGGGTGACCTGAGCCATGTGTGCATATGTGTGAGTATGTGTGTGTGTATGCTCACTTACTCTTGTCTGACTCTTTGCAACCCCATGGACTGTAACCCACCAGGCTTCTCTCTCCATAGAAATTTCCAGGCAAGAATATTGGAGTGGGTTGCCATTTCCTACACCAAGGTATCTTCCCAAACAGAGATCAAACCCGCATCTCCGATTGCTCCTGTGTTGGCAGACGGTTTCTTTACCACTGAGCCACCTGAGCCATGCTGCTGCTGCTGCTGCTAAGTCGCTTAAGTCGTGTCTGACTCTGTGAGATCCCATAGACAGCAGCCCACCAAGCTCCCCCGTCCCTGGGATTCTCCAGGCAAGAACACTGGAGTGGGTTGCCATTTCCTTCTCCAATGCATGAAAGTAAAGTGAACGTGAAGTCACTCAGTCATGTCCGACTCCTAGTGACCCCATGGACTGCAGCCTTCCAGGTTCCACCACCCATTCGATTTTCCAGGCAAGAGTAATGGAGTGGGGTGCCATTGCCTTCTCTGCACCTGAGCCATACAAACTAGTAGAAACTGGAAACTAACATTCAAGACTAATAAAGATAAAAAAAAACAATGATTTTGCTCTGAATTGAACTGGTAAACCTGGAAGATCTTTCCTGAATGCCTTAAACAAACCTTTGAAAATGAAAGTGTTAGTCACTCAATCATGTCCAACTCTTTTTTTGACCACATAAACTGTAGCCCACCAGGCTCCTCTGTCCATGGAATTCTCCAGGCAAGAATATTGGAGTAGATAGCCACTCATTTCTGCAAGGGATCTTCCTGACCCAGGGATTGAATCCAGGTCTCCTGCATTACAGGAAGGTTCTTTACCATCTGAGCCACAAGGGGAGCTCCAAAACCTTTGAAGGTATTGGCAGAGTGTGTAATTTCCTCGGTTCTGTCTCTCTGCAGCAAAAAGTTGAAGTAATGGATGGACCAGTGTAATAGCTCAGGAAAAACAAAGAATAGTACACACTCTAGGAGTGAGGGTGGGCCGACCCAAAAGACTAAGAAAAGAGAGGCTCAGATCCTTCTAAGCTTTCTCCTTTTATACATTTGTCTCCTCCCCCTGAACCTGTACTATGTAAACTGGGCTAGCCAGGAGGGCTGTTTGTTTTACCTGAGGTCCTCACTCTGGTCCTTGAACCTTCCTTTGTTCTATTTTCGCAGGCTTTTCCCTTCTTTGTCTTTTAGCCACCACCATTTTGGACTCCTTTTTCCTATTCTGACTACCTATCATCCCCCATTCAAGCCAAGGAGCGCCCAATTCTTTGGGAATAGGGGCACTGAGGTCTCTCTGGCTACTTCCTGCTGAAGTGGGATGGCGAGGGCTATTGGGCCTCCACCCCCCTCTTGCTAGTCTCAAGCCTCAGAGTCCTTATAGCAGTGTCCATCTAAGGATGAGCGATATTTTCTGTGGTCAGGTGGTTTTATATATCCTTGTTGAACTGGCACTGCATGATGTAGCTTGTTGACTTGGGCAGAGACATACATGAAGCAACCATATGGTGATAACAGGGATTAGGAGGGCCATTAGCCAACTCCAAATTTCCCCTCTCCAGGAGAAGGATCCCCCAAAGAAACTGTAGCCATCCCAAGAACTCTCCAGCTCATTCTTTGAGATCCCTGTAAGGCTTGAATGTTTTTCTTGAGGACTCTGAGACTTTCTTTAACTTGGCTGGAGATATTTACCCAGAAACAACATGTTTCATTCAAGATGGCTCAGGTCCCTCCTTGTTCAAGAATCAGGAGATCTATCTCCTGTCTATTTTGGAGTACAACCCCCATCAAGCTATTCTGGCTCTTTAGAGCTGACCTGAAAAATCTTATCCCCAGAAACTTAATTTTGAGGGTATTCATTAGAATGGCACTCATTTGTGGTCCTGGATAGGTAACTGAGATCTGCTAGGGGCTCACAGTGTATTGAGCGTCCTCTTCTGTTTTCTCTCATGGCTTGACTCGTAAGTAGTGAATCTAGGATTCATGTCCTGCTACCTTGACTGTTGTGAGGCTAGAAAGTATCACAGGGTAGGGGCCCTTCCTTGTGGGCTGGAGTTGAGCTTTTGGTGATCCATTCTTCCAGACTCCAATTAAGACTTGAGTCCCTGGAGCATATAGTGGAGACTCTTACCACATAGTAGGTAAATCTTTAGAATCTTTGGCTCCTGACTGATACCCCACAAGTGTATATCATGTTGGAATGGCCCAATGGCCATGGTATAAGACCAGAGGGTCTGAGCCTCTGGATCTAGGAAGAGCTCATTGACATAAACAAAAGGTCTCCCATATAGCGTCTCATAAGGACTAAGACCAACCTGTTCCTTAGGGGCCTTATGGGTACAGAGGAGAGCTACTGGTAAAGCCTCCTTCAATCCCAGTGAGGTCTCCTGGGTTATCTTTTTATCGCTGATTCTAAGAATTGGTTGGCTGTTTTTATTTTTCCTGATGACTGAGGCCTCCGAGCACAATGGAGGTAACAAGTAATGCCCAATGCTTTAGAGACCCCTTGTGTGACCTTAGAAGTAAATGATGTCCCTGTTACTTTGTAATGACCTGGGCAGACCAAATCTCGGAATGATTTCATGGAGCAGTTTTTTTACCACCTCCTCAGCCTTCTCAGTCCAAGTGGGAAAGTTTCAATGCATCCTGTGAATATATCTATTATGATTAATAGGTATTTATACCCTTGAGAAACTGGCATCTGGGTGAAGTCCATCTGCCAGTCCTCTCCTGGGTAGGCCCCACATCATTAGACGGGCTGGGCCAGCTGGGGTCTTTGAGCTTCTTGGGAGTTGTTTAATTGGCAAGTAGGACAAGAGGAGACCCGTTCCTCTGAAGGAACTTTCTAGTAATCTTTGGAGGTATTTTCCCCAAATAAGTGTGGCAGGTAAGGAGTTAACCAACTTCCATTGGAGGTTCCCAGGCAGAAAAAGGAGCCCCTCCTTGTGGAACCACCCTATATGACCTTCTTGAAAGCCCTCACTCTTAGTTTTAAGAATCTCACCTTCAGTATATGAAGGAGTTTCTGGCAAATTAGTCTGTGGAACTAAGGTGGCAACCCCTATTAGGTCATTGTTCTATACTGCTGCTCTCTTAGCTCTCTGATCAGCTGCTAGGTTCTGAGAGGGTAGCAGGCAGGAAGGCCAGGGGTCTCCAAATGGAGGAAATAGGCTGCAAGTGTCAGACATTTTTATCTGTCTTAAGCGGCAAGAGGAAACAAACCAGTGATATATATTTTTTTCCCTTCTCTATACAAATTTAAAAGGAGGTTTCTCTTAAAATATTGTGTTGCCATAATGACACCTGGTTTCACCTGAAGTTAATTATTCTCAAACCTTGAGTTAACTAATGAATTTTTCTTATGGAAATGTTTGTCTTAAGCTATGTTAATGTACTATGCATTTACCCCAAACTCTGTCTTCAAGTCGGTTCCGCCTAATGGCTCAGAAACGACTTGACAAACAAATATTTTATACTCAGATATTGTTCCCCTAATCTTTGTAAACGAAACTATTTGTATTGTAATCTGCCTTTCTACAAGATTCAAGTCAATCATTTTATGGCCTGGGATGACTCATCTGATGTCAAGATTATCCCAAAATACATCTTATGGATGAGGGGCCTGGTGCCATTCTGAGTTTTAAGACATTCCTTTCTTTCATTCATTAACGAACTGTTAGTGACTATATAACATCCAGCTGAAGACTAGCAGGGGGTACTCTTTCTGCCCCCTTCTGATGCCTATGTCAGAAGCTTTCTCTATCTCCTTTATACTTTAATAAAACTTTATTACACAAAAGTTCTGAGCGATCAAGCCTCGTCTCTGGCCCTGGATTGAATTCTTCTCCTCCAGAGGTCAAGAATCCCGGCATCTTTGTGTGGTTCAGCAACAACCTTTCATCTTGGGGGCTCATCCAGGATTCTTCAGGGCAAGGTAAGGATGTTTGGAGCTCTAGTTCTTTGTTCTCCTAGGGAACACGTTTTCTGATGTACTTTACTAACTACAGTGTGCTTGTGTGAATGAATGAAACGCCCTGCACGAAGCAATTGAGGAGCCCTTCTCTGCGGTTCCGCAGTGACCTCATACAGCTTATGGCAGAAACCTGTTGGGGGGTTATACCGACCTGCCACTGCCAAGAGGCACCCAATGTCTCCTTTGGGGGACCGACCAGAAATGGGCAAAGCGTGTGGACTGAACTCTCCTTTCTCGGTCAAACTTTTTGGTCTCTTTGACCATTTCATACTCCTTGGGAATTTGAAGTACTAACCTAATCTATCAAATCATAGACTTTCAAGGGACTTGTATGCTGTTACTGTATACTGTTACTTAGGTCCCAAACTTGGATTGGTAGTCAGGAAGTGCCTAGCCTCGCTAGGAATCGCAAGTTCAGAAGATAGATGGAGCTCTAGCTCCAAGAGCAACTCTGAGTCTCAGATTGGGACTGCAATGGGGTTTTTTCCCTTTGGTAATGCTGGCTCTTAGTGGACCAGAGGAGGCTCTTATACTGGTGTGGTGATGCTTGAAAGGAACATCTCAGTTTTATGTTCGTATCGGTCTTATTTTGGTCAGAAATATACTCAGGGTCGTGCACAAGCACTCAGATGATGAATGTTTCCCCCAGTGGTCTTAGCCTGGGAGGCATTTCGGAAGGTTACTCTGATTGCACCCCGGGTGGCACCAGAGGCAAGCAAGGTTTTAATGATGAGGAGCTGGGTGCCAGTCAAGGATGCCATCGGGTCTACATCCCCACCCAGCCTTGGTGGTATAACAGGGAGGGACGAATATAATGCCTGCATCTGTAAGGGACAGACTAAGTCCAACCAGGAAAGAAAATGTTTGGTGTAAAGTCTGTCTACACCCACATCTAGAGCAGGGAGGGACGCCTATGGTAGAAAGATGGCACTGGTTGCTTTTATTCTATCTTACAGATGGGAGCTAACAATTCCAGCCTCACTCCTTTGAACTGTATCCTGAAAAACAGGGATAGATTTGATCCCCAGGGCTTAAAGAAGACACACCTGGTCTTCCTATGTGATACTGCATGGCCACAGTATCCACTGGAGGACGGCGAATGGTGGCCAGTTGGAGGGTCTCTTAAGTATAATACTGTTTTACAATTAGGCCAGTTCTGTAGAAAACAAGGGAAACGGGTAGAAGTAACATATCTGTTGCCCTTTTTCTCTCTGCAAAATATGCCAGACTTGTGTCTTAATGGTATAGATTTGAGTGTGACACCTTCAGCTCTCTCCTGTCCTCCTACTTCGCCCCTGTACCTGGGGCTCCCAACTAAGCAAACTGAAAGTCAGAGAACCCACCCAAGAAGGATTGCCATGGTCTCTGTGGAAACCAAAACTGAAATTCAAACTGCCCAGGTAGGGTCCAAACAACTCCTGTCTCAGTATGACCTCAGACTACTGTGGTTTCAGTAGAGACTCAGACCATTGAAGTAAGAGATGAGATGGAGGACAGGAGACAAAGAGATAAAGAAAAACAGGTTTCTCAAATCTATCCCTGGGATCATAAGTGCAGAGCAGCCAGAGAGGCTAAGGAATAGCCCAAGCTGTTTCCTCTTCATGAAGCACCCACTGCAAGAAATAATCAGTCTATGAGAGTTAATAAGCCATTTTCTTATCAAGAAATACAAAGAATCAAAGAGGATCTGGGAGACTAATTAGAAGACCCAGAAAAATATATTAGAGCTTTTAAAGGTGTTACTCTGCTTTATGAACATACTTGTAAGGATGTGATGTATATCTTGGGACAAACGCTGACTCCAGATCAAAAAGTTGAGTTTTCAAAAAAGCGGTTCCTTATGGAGATGAATGGCTTGGTAATGAATCAGCAGGGAAGAGGGAGGACGAGATAACCGCCTCCTCACTGGGATCAGGCGGTCCCAATTAAAGAACCAGACTGGGACTACAACACAGCTAAAGGAAAATGGGATCAGAGTCATTTTGTCAGATGTATTCTTGAAGGACTCAGGCAAGCATGTGCTAACCCTTTAAACCATGACAAATTGGCAAACATGGAACAGGAGAAGAAGGAAGCTCCTGTTAAATTCCTAGATAGACTGAGAGAAGCTCTTCGCGGACTCACTGAGATTGACCCCGAAAGTGAAGAGGGAAAAGTGATCTTAAAGGATAGATTTCTCACTCAGTAAGCTCCAGATATCCACCATAAGCAATTAAAATGGGTGTAAAAATACCCAGTTGTGTATGTGACTGGTGATAGAAATAAGGTCCGATGCTGTAAAGAGCAACATTGCATAGAATCCTGGAATATCAGGTCCATGAATCAAGGCAAATTGGAAGTGGTCAAACAGGAGATGGCAAGAGTGAAAGTCAACATTCTAGGAATCAGCAAACTAAAATGGACTGGAAGGGGTGAATTTAACTCAGATGACCATTATATCTACTACTGTGGGCAGGAATCCCTTAGAAGAAACGGAGTAGCCATCATGGTAAACAAAAGAGTCTGAAATGCAGTACTTGGTTGCAATCTCAAAAATGACAGAATGATCTCCGTTCGTTTCCATTGCAAACCATTCAATATCACAGTAATCCAAGTCTATGCCCCAACTCATAAAGCTGAAGAAGCTGAAGTTGAACAGTTCTATAAAGACTTACAAGACCTTTTAGAACTAATACCTAAAAAAGATATCCTTTTCATTACAAGGCACTGGAATGCAAAAGTAGGAAGTCAAGAAACACCGGGAGTAAAGCAAATTTGGCCTTGGAATGCGGAATGAAGCAGGGCAAAGACTAATCGAGTTTTGCCAAGAAAATGCACTGGTCATAGCAAACACCCTCTTCCAACAACTCTACACATGGACATCACCAGATGGTCAACACCGAAATCAGATTGATTATATTCTTTGCAGCCAAAGATGGAGAAACTCTATACAGTCAGCAAAAACAAGACCAGGAGCTGACTGTGGCTCAGATCATGAACTCCTTATTGCCAAATTCAGACTTAAATAGAAGAGAGTGGGGAAAACCAGTAGGTCATTCAGGTATGACCTAAATCAAATCCTTTATGATTATACAGTGGAAGTGAGAAATAGATTTAAGGGACTAGATCTGATAGATAGAGTACCTGATGAATTATGGACGGAGGTTCGTGATATTGTAGAGGAGACAGGGATCAAGAATATCCCTATGGAAAAGAAATGGACAAAAGCAAAATGGCTGCCTGAGGAGGCCTTAGAAATAGCTGTGAAAAGAAGAGAAGTGAAAAAACAAAGGAGAAAAGAAAAAATATAAGCATCTGAATGCAGAGTTCCCAAGAATAGCAAGGAGAGATAAGAAAGCCTTTTTCAGTGATCAATGCAAAGAAATAGAGGAGAAGAACAGAATGGGAAAGACTAGAGATCTCTTCAAGAAAATCAGAGATACCAAGGGAACATTTCATCCAAAGATGGGCTCGATAAAGGACAGAAATGGTATGGACCTAAAAGAAGCAGAAGATATTAAGAAGAGGTGGCAAGAATACACAGAAGAACTGTACAAAAAAGATCCTCATGACCTAGATAATCACGATGATGTGATCACTCACCTAGAACCAGACATCCTGGAATGTGAAGTCAAGTGGGCCTTAGAAAGCATCACGATGAACAAAGATAGTGGAGGTGATGGAATTCCAGTTGACCTACTTCAAATCCTGAAAGATGATGCTGTGAAAGTGCTGCACTCAGTATGCCAGCAAATGTGGAAAACTCAGCAGTGGCCACAGGACTGGAAAAGGTCAATATTCATTCCAATCCCAAAGAAAGGCAATGCAAAGGATGCTCAAACTACCGCACAATTGCACTCATCACACGCTAGTAAAGTCATGCTCAAAATTCTCCAAGCCAGGCCTCAGCAATACGTGAACAGTGAGCTTCCAGATGTTCAAGCTGGTTTTAATCAAGGCAGAGGAACCAGAGATCAAATTGCCAACATCTGCTGGATAATCAAAAAAGCAAGAGAGTTCCAGAAAACATCTATTTCTGCTTTATTGACTATGTCAAAGCCTTTGACTATGTAGATCACAATAAACTGTGGAAAATACTGAGAGAGATGGGCATACCAGACCACCTGGCTGGCCTCTTGAGAAACCTATATGCAGGTCAGGAAGCAACAGTTAGAACTGGACATGGAACAACAGACTGGTTCCAAATAGGAAAAGGAGTATGCCAAGGCTGTATATTGTCACCCTGCTTATTTAACTTATATGCAGTGTACACCATGAGAAACTCTGGACTGGAAGAATCACAAGCTGGAATCAAGATTGCTGGGAGAAATATCAATAACCTGAGATATGCAGATGACACCACCCTTATGGCAGAAAGTGAAGAGGAGCTAAAAAGCTTCTTGATGAAAGTGAAAGAGGAGAGTGAAAAAGTTGGCTTAAAGCTCAACATTCAGAAAACGAAGATCATGGCATCTGGTTCCACTACTTCATGGCAAATAGATGGGGAAACAGTGGAAACAGTGTCAGACTTTATTTCTTTGGGCTCCAAAATCACTGCAGATGGTGATTGCAGCCATGAAATTAAAAGACGCCTACTCTTTGGAAGAAAAGTTATGACCAACCTAGATAGCATATTCAAAAGCAGAGACATTACTTTGCCGACTAAGGTCCATCTAGTCAAGGCTATGATTTTTCCTGTGGTCATGTATAGATGTGAGAGTTGAACTGTGAAGAAAGCTGAGTGCCAAAGAATTGATGCTTTTGAACTGTGGTGTTGGAGAAGACTCTTGAGAGTCCCTTGCACTGCAAGGAGATCCAACCAGTCCATTCTAAAGAGATCAGTCCTGCATGTTCTTTGGAAGGAATGATGCTAAAGCTGAAACTCCAGTACTTTGGCCACCTCATGAGAAGAGTTGACTCATTGGAAAAGACTCTGATGCTGGGAGGGATTGGGGGCAGGAGGTGGTGACAGAGCATGGTGACAGAAGGAAGTGATAGAGTATGAGATAGCTGGTTGGCATCACCAACTCAATGGATGTGAGTTTGAGTGAACTTCGGAGTTGGTGATAGACAGGGAGGCCTGGCTTGCTGCAGTTCATGGAGTCGCAAAGAGTGGGACATGACTGAGCGACTGAACTGAACTGAAGGAAACAAAAGATGTATATATAGAAAAGTATAAAACACTGGTGAAAGAAATCAAAGAAGACACTAGTAGATGGAGAAATATATCGTGTTCATGCATCGGAAGAATCAATATAGTGAAAATGAGTACACTACCCAAAGCAATATATGGATTCAATGCAATCTCTATCAAGCTACCAATGGTATTTTTTACAGAGCTAGAAAAAATAATTTCACAATTTGTACGGAAATACAAAAATCCTCAAATAGCCAAAACAATCTTAAGAAAGAAAAATGGAACTGAAGGAATCAACCTGTCTGACTTCAGGCTCTACTAGAAAGCCACAGTCATCAAGATAGTATGGTACTGGCACAAAGACAGAAGTATAGATCAATGGAACAAAATAGAAAGCCCAAAGATAAATCCATGCACCTATGGACACCTTATCTTTGACTAAGGAGGCAAGAATATACAATGGAGAAAAGACAATCCCTTTTACAAATGGTGCTGGGAAAACTGATCAACCACTTGTAAAAGAATGAAACTAGAACACTTTCTAACACCATACACAAAAATAAACTCAAAATGGATTAAAGATCTAAATGTAAGACCAGAAACTATAAAACTCCTAGAGGAGAACATAGGCAAACACTCTCCAACATAAATCATAGAAATATAGGTCAAGGGAACAAAATAGAAAGCCAAGAGAGAAATCCATGCACCTATGGACATCTTATCTTTGACAAAGGAGGCAAGAATATACAATGGAGAAAAGACAATCTCTTTAACAAGTGGTGCTGGGAAAACTGGTTAACCACTTGTAAAATAATGAAACTAGAACACTTTCTAACAATATACACGAAAATAAACTCAAAATGGATTAAAGATGTAAACATAAGACCAGAAACTATACAACTCCTAGAGGAGAACATAGGCAAAACACTCTCCGACATAAATCACAGCAGGAACCTCTGTGACCCACCTCCAAGAATATTGGAATTAAAAGCAAAAATAAACAAATGGGACCTAATTAACCTTAAAAGCTTCTGCACAACAAAGGATACTATAAGCGAGGTGAAAAGACAGCCTTCAGAATGGGAGAAATAATAGCAAATGAAGCAACTGACAAACAACTAATCTCAAAAATATACAAGCAATGCATGCAGCTCAATTCCAGAAAAATAAAGGATGCAATCAAAAAATGGGCCAAAGAACTAAACAGACATTTCTCCAAAGAAGACATACAGGTGGCTAACAAACACCTGAAAAGATGCTCAACATCACTCATTATCAGAGAAATGAAAATCAAAACCACAATGAGGTACCATTTCACACCAGTCAGAATGGCTGAGATCCAAAAGTCTACAAGCAATAAATGTTGGAGAGGGTGTGGAGAAAAGGGAACACTCTTACACTGTGGGTGGGAATGCAAACTAGTACAGCCACTATGGAGAACAGTGTGAAGACTCCTTAAAAAACTAGAACTGTACTGCCTTATGACCCAGCAATCCCACTGCTGGGCATACACACCGAGGAAACCAGAATTGAAAGAGACACGTGCACCCCAATGTTCATCGCAGCACTGTTTATAATAGCCAGGACATGGAAGCAACCTAGATGTCCATCAGCAGACGAATGGATTAGAAAGCTGTAGTACATTCACAATGGATTATTACTCAGCCATTAAAAAGAATACATTTGAATCAGCTTTAATGAGGTGGATGAAACCGGAGCCTGTTATACAGAGTGAAGTATGCCAGAAAGAACACCAATACAGTATACTAACGCATATATATGGAATTTAGAAAGATGGAAACGATAACCCTGTATGTGAGACTGCAAAAGAGACACAGATGTATAGAACAGTCTTTTGGACTCTGTGGGAGAGGGCGAGGATGGGGTGATTAGGGAGAATGGCATTGAAACATGTATATTATCATATGTGAAACGGATTGCCAGTCCAGGTTTGATACATGATACAGGATGCTCGGTTCTGGTGCACTGGGATGACCCAGAAGGATGGGATGGGTAGGGAGGTGGGAGGGGGCTTCAGGATGGGGGACACGTGTACACCCGTGGTGGATTCATGTCAATGTATGGCAAAACCAACACAATATTGTAAAGTAACTAGCCTCCAATTAAAATAAATAAATTTATATTTTTTCAATAAAAGCATCAAGAGAAAAGGCTCAGCTTTGTCAACAATCTGTTAGATTTCTGGGCTTAATCATATCAGAAGGGACTAGTGCCATAAGCTCCAAGAGAATTAAACCTATAATAAATCACCCCCTACCTATGACTTTAAGACAATTGAGAGGATTTGGGGGAATCACAGGCTACTGTCGCATTCGAATTCTGGGTTATGGGGAACTTGCCCAGCCTTTATATAAACTTATAGCTGAAACTCAGCAGGCCCAAACCAACAAACTGGTTTCGTCTCCAGATACTCAAAAGGCTTTTAAGGTTCTTCAGACTGCTTTCCTGCAAGCTCCAGCTCTGAGCTTACCCGCAGGGTTAGGCTTTAATTTGTTTGTCACTGAAAGCAAAGGTATGGCCTTGGGAGTTTAGACACAACCCAGAGGGCCTCACCAACAACCTACTGTTTATCTAAGAAGAGAATTAGATGTAATTTCATGCGGGTGGCCCCACTGCCTAAGATTAATTGGGGCAGCGGCTTTACTAGCACCTGAAGCTTTAAAAATAATTAATGGACGAAACCTTCAGTTCAGTTCAGTTCAGTTCAGTTCAGTCGCTCAGTCCTGTACAACTCTTTGCGACCCCATGAATCGCAGCACGCCAGGCCTCCCTGTCCATCACCATCTCCCGGAGTTCACTCAGACTCACGTCCATCGAGTCCGTGATGCCATCCAGCCATCTCATTCTCTGTCGTCCCCTTCTCCTCCTGCCCCCAATCCCTCCCAGCATCAGAGTCTTTTCCAATGACTCAACTCTTCACATGAGGTGGCCAAAGTACTGGAGTTTCAGCTTTAGCATCATTCCTTCCAAAGAAATCCCAGGGCTGATCTCCTTCAGAATTGACTGACTGGATCTCCTTGCAGTGCAAGGGACTCTCAAGAGTCTTCTCCAACACCACAGTTCAAAAGAATCAATTCTTCGGCGCTCAGCCTTCTTCAAAGTCCAACTCTCACATCCATACATGACCACAGGAAAAACCATAGCCTTGACTAGACAGACCTTAGTCGGCAAAGTAATGTCTCTGCTTTTGAATATACTGTCTAGGTTGGTCATAACTTTTCTTCCAAGAAGTAAGCGTCTTTTAATTTCATGGCTGCAGTCACCATCTGCAGTGATTTTGGAGCCCAAAGAAATAAAGTCTGACACTGTTTCCACTGTTTCCCCATCTATTTGCCATGAAGTAGTGGAACCAGATGCCATGATCTTCGTTTTCTGAATGTTGAGCTTTAAGCCAACTTTTTCGCTCTCCTCTTTCACTTTCATCTAGAGGCTTTTTAGTTCCTCTTCACTCTCTGCCATAAGGGTGGTGTCATCTGCATATCTGAGATTATTGATATTTCTCCTGGCAATCTTGATTCCAGCTTGTGTTTCTTCCAGCCCAGCGTTTCTCATGATGTACTCTGCATGGAATTTAAATAAGCAGGGTGACAATATACAGCCTTGACGTACTCCTTTCCCTATTTGGAACTAGTCTGTTGTTCCATATCCAGTTCTAACTGTTGCTTCCTGACCTGCGTACAGATTTCTCAAGAGGCAGGTTAGGTGGTCTGGTGTTCCCATCTCTTTCAGAATTTTCCACAGTTTATTGTGATCCACATAGTCAAAGGCTTTGGCATAGTCAATAAAGCAGAAATAGATGTTTTTCTGGAACTCTCTTGCTTTTTCCATGCTCCAGCAGATGTTGGCAATTTGATCTCTGGTTCCTCTGCCTTTTCTAAAACCAGCTTGAACATCAGGGAGTTTACGGTTCACATATTGCTGAAGTCTGGTTTGGAGAATTTTGAGCATTACTTTTCTAGCATGTGAGATGAGTGTAATTGTGTGGTAGTTTGAGCATTCTTTGGCATTGCCTTTCTTTGGAATTGGAAATGGACGAAAACTTACTATGTTGATTTCTCATGATGTGAGTGGAATCTCAAATTCTAAGGTTAATATTTTGATGACAGACAGTAGGCTTCTTAAATATCAGTCATTGTTGTTAGAAGGACCAGTAACTAAGCTTAAAGTTTGTGGAAATTTAAATCCTGCCACTTTCCTTCCTGAGAAGGAAAATGAAACACCTGATCACGATTGTTCCCAATTTCTAAGTTTAAATTATGCAGCTTGTGAAGATCTAATAGATACCCCATTAGACAGTCCTGACATGGAAATATTTACAGATGGCAGTTCTTTTGTTCGGGATGGAAAGCGTAAAGCAGGTTAGGACGTGGTGACTGCTGAACAGGTTTTAGAAGCAAAATCTCTCCCCCAGGGAACCAGTGCTCAGTTAGTGGAGTTTGTGGCTCTGACCTGAGCTCTAGAGTTAAGCAAAGGGCAGCGGGTGAATATCTACACTGATTCTAAGTATGCTTATTTGACTTTACATGCTCATGCTGCAATTTGGAAAGAAAGTTTAAAACAGCAACAAGAGAACCTCTTAAGCATTTCAGAGAGATAGAGAGACTTTTAACTGTTATATGTTGTTCTAAGGAAGTAGCTGTTATGCATTGCAAAGGGCACAGCAGGGATGGGAGTAAAGTAGCTGAAGGTAAGCAGTTGGCTGATTGTCAAGCCAGAAAAGTGACACTTTGCTATGAAACCCCTTCACTGCAGACGCCTTTGATCTGGACAGGTCCTGTGGAACAGGAAAAACCACAATATACTGAGGAAGAATTAGAAAGATATGAGAAAAGAGGAGTAAAGATTACTGATAAAGGATGGTTACAGTCTGAGGATGGACGATTAATAATTCCTGAAAATGCTCAGTGGAAAATTCTTAAGAGTTTACACCAGAGTTTTCATTTGGGTGCAAAGAGTACTTACCAGATGGCTTCTCATTTGTTTGAAGGAAAAAATGTAATGAAAACTTTAAAGAACATTATCAAAAGGTGTGAGGTTTGTCAGAAAGATAACCCAAAGACTGAAAAGCTAACAAAGTCTGGATTACAACGAAGTGGAAAGTATCCTGGAGAGGACTGGGAAATTGATTTTACTCATATGCCAAAAGCTAATGGGTATTCTTGCTCACAAGTTTGGGTAGATACTTTTACTGGATAGATTGAGGCTTTTCCCTGTAGTGAACAGGCTAAGGAAGTTATAAAGATTTTAATCCATGAAATTATCCCCAGGTTTGGGCTGCCACGGAGCCTTCAGAGTGACAATGGTTCCGCCTTTAAAGCTGCTGTAACCCAGGGGGTATCTAAAGCTCTAGTAATAGAATATCACTTACACTGCTCCTGGAGACCTCAGTCCTCAGGAAAGGTTGAAAAAGCTAATGACATTATCAAAAGACATCTGCACAAATTGACTCAAGAGACACAGGACAATTGGATTAAAGTCCTACCCATAGCTTTAATGAAGGCTCGAACTACCCCAAAAAGGAGGGACTGCCCCCCTTTGAATGTATATATGGAAGGCCTTTCTCACACACAGACATTGTTATAGACCCTGAAGCCTTGGAATTAGCTAGTTATGTAACTCAGCTCTCAGCTTTTCAACAGGCATTAATAGAACTCCAAGAGATGACTCCTGACTCCACCTCTGAGTCAAGCAAGCCTCTATTTGAGCCAGGAACTGAGGTCCTCATAAAAACATTGGGGTCTGGGGGCCCATCCCTTGAGCCCCTCTGGGAAGGCCCTTACCAGGTTATTCTTTCTTCTCCCACAGCTGTCAAAGTGCCAGGAATTGATTCGTGGGTACATCACACTCAAGTTAAGAGGTGGCACCCTGACCAGAACTAAGTGACTTCATTTTATGTCTTTAGTTTCTATGCTCTGACTTTGTACTTTTCAGATGGGCCTAATAATCTATGTGAGCCTACTTCTACTGACTCCAAAAATACTGAGTGTGCCATTTGATCCTTAAGACAATGCCTTCCTGTCCTGGGCTCACTCCTAGGTTGCATTCCACAATCAGACTAACTGCTGGGTCTTCGGAGTGCTCCCGTCTTCATCAGTGGAAGGCTTCCCATGGTGGACATCTCCACTTCAAGGAAAAGACTTTCTCCAAGTCTGCGAATACCTTCAACAGCAACCATATATGATTCCTCTTCTTCATCTGATGACATCTACCAACCCTAAAATGGACTGGTGCAACAATTTGTACTTTAAATATGGACATATTGTGACTTTTAATTTTGATTATACATTGTCTCGGTTCAATTACTATTTTGCTACAAATAAGGCAAATAGGTCTGGATCTAATGGTTTTTTACCTGACGTTTATCAAATATGGGATGAGGTTATATGGCTAACTCCTGAAAAAAGACGTCTAATATCTACTGCCCCTATATGCTGGGAACAAACAGAGCCATCCCCAAAAGTTAGCCAACAACTTAATTACAATTATTGGTGGGGGGCGGGCGGGGGGGGGGGGGGGGGAATGAGATTTTTGCCTCAGGAAATATGCAACATAATCATTCCCGTGGTTTCCAACCCCAGTTCAGGTCCTCCCTTTGTCTGATCAGGCACTAATTGGCACTGGATATCTCAGTCATGCTGGCTTGCTCCAAACGGGACTTATTGAATACGTAGCTCTTACCTATGGGCATGACTTCCCCCTGTTGGATAGGGAGATGCACCCTAGGTCTAGCCTTTACTCATGGCTTTATATTTTCAGACCTTCCAGAAAAGCCTGCTAATTTACCCCACCTTAAAACTCAGTGGGCAAGGTCTGTATTTCACTGGCATGATTATTTGGCGGCAGTGTTTGTTCCCTCTTTGGGAGCTACAGATGTTATGCTATGAGTGGATGCTTTGGCTAATTTTATTCAACAGGCATTACAAGATTCTCAGAAAGCTATTTCAGCTCTTAATGCTGAACAAGCACAAATTAGAAAGGTGATTTTACAAAACAGATTGGCTTTAGATATTCTGACAGCTGCACAAGGAGGAACTGGTGCCATTATTCATACCCAATGCTGTACATATATACCTGATATGAGCACTAATATTACTCATTTTACTAAACACATGAACAAGATGACTGGGGCTGTGGATGCTCCTGAAGTCTCAATTGCCTCCCTTTGGGAGATGTTAACTAGTTCCCCATGGTGGAAAACTATCTTAATTACAATAATTCTGATTATTTTGTTTTTGCTGTTTGCTCCCTGCATCTTTAACTGTGTAACTGGATTTGTTTCTAGTCGCATGAAAGCTTTTAAGTTACAAATGGTTACTCAAACTCCTGCTACTGCTGCAGCTTCTTCCAACTACCATTTGGGACTGTTATGCGCAAGTCGCGAAATCTCCCAATGACCACCAGGGAGCCGATATCCGATGCAAAAGCAGGAGAGTTTTTATTACCAAGCTCGAGCTGGGGCTCCCACCGATACTGACACAGCAGCTATAGCTGCTGATCCAGTCCCGAGCTCTGGGTTTCATTGCTTATATAGGGTATTCTCGCATGAAAAATTTGAAAAACGGGAGTTTCCAGGTTGGGAGACGTCCAACTGGTTACCTTCTGTGGAAGGTTAGGTGTTGGGTTCTGACTGGTTCCCATTTCCTGGGCTTGCCATGGGTTCTGATTGGTCCCAGGGTGGTGGGGTGAGGTTAAGGGATTTCCAAAAAGCTCTTTTCCGGGAATTTTTACAAAATGGAGTCTTCTTTAACAAAATGGAGTAGCTTAGGTCCTTCAGGACCCCTGGATCAGAAATCTTCAGTATGAGGGTTACGAGAATATGTTGCCTCACCAATTTAGGAAGAACGCCCCTTGTCAGCTCAGAAGCAGTTACAGAATGAGAAAGATGCCCCTTTTTCCTAGGCAACATAATTCTCCTAAAAGAAAAGGGGGGAATGAGAGGGTAAAAGGCAGGAAGGCCAAGGGTCTCCAAACGGAGGAAATAGGCTGCAAGTGTCAGACATTTTTATCTCTCTTAAGTGGCAAGAGGAAACAAACTAGTTATTTTTTTCCCCCCTTCTCTATACAAATTCAAAAGGAGGTTTTTCTTAAAATACTGTGTTGCCATAATGACACCTGGTTTCACCTGAAGTTAACTATTCTCAAACCTCGAGTTAACCAATGCATTTTTCTTATGGAAATGTTTGTCTTAAGCTATGTTAATATACTATGCATTTACCCCAAACTTTGCCTTCAAGTCGATTCCCCCTAATGGCTCAGAACCGACTTGACAAACCAGTATGTTACACATTGTTCCCCTAATCTATGTACACAAAACTATTTGTGTGGTAATCTTCCTTTCTACAAGATTCAAGTCAATCATTTTATGGCCTAGGATGCCTCGTCTGGTGCCAAGATTATCCCAAAATATATCTTATGCGTGAGGGGCCTGGTGCCATTCTGAGTTTTAAGACATTCCTTCCTTTCATTAACAAACTGCTAGTGACTATATAACATCCAGCTGAAGACTAGCAGGGGGTACTCTTTCTGCCCCTTTCTGATGCTTATGTCAGAAGCTTTCTTTATCTCCTTTATACTTTAATAAAACTTTATTACACAAAAGCTCTGAGTGATCAAGCCTCGTCTCTGGCCCCGGAGTGACTTCTCCTCCAGAGGCCAAGAATCCCAGTGTCTTTTCATGGTTCAGCAACAACCTTTCTGTCCCCTCATCCACTTCTGTGCTCCCTTTTTGATGTCCTTTACAAAAGGAGACTGAAGCCTCAGTGCGCAAATGAACTGCCCAAGGATTTGATCACCATATTTGATTGGGGTCCCTCATGTGGTCAAGTGGCCTCTTTTTTTCCAAATAGCAGCATGTGCATGTAGAACCAGAAAGGAATACTTGGAGTCGGTGTAAATGGCTACTCTTTTTCCTTTCCCCAGCTCTAAAGCTCAAGTCAGGGCTATAAGCTCAACTAATTGGACTGAAGTAGCTGCTGGCAAAGGTTTAGCCTCTATGGTCTCAAAATTGGAGACTACTGCTTATCTAGCTCTTCTTTTTCCATCCAAGACAAAGCTGCTTCCATCAGTGTACCCGATTTCCTCAGATTCATCAGAGGATCTTCTGAAAATCCCTCTTTTTTTTTTTTTTTTTTGGCAGTGGCCCAAGGTTTCTAGGCAAGAATGAAAGGGGAGAGAGCCCTCAGGGGTAGGCAGGAGGGTGACTGGGTCACCTCACAAGAACCTCATAAGGGGATATAGTCAGGTCTGGATTTTCCATCAGCACTACTTGATATCTGAGGCTCCTTTGATCTGACATTCATAAATGGTTTCTACCATTCAGGAGCTGTTTCACTTGGTGGCTGGTAAAAATAGTTAGTTTGCCCCCAGGAGAGAGTTTTAAAGCATCTTCTATCAGGGCTGCAATAGCTGCAAAATTTCGAAGGCAGGGAGCAATGTCTTTGCAATAAGGGAGTAGGACACTCAGGGACCACCAGAAACTGGTGGGAAAATATTGGCCCATCCCAGGAACAAAGTGCTCAGGTGAGTCTTTTTGTTAATTGTTTTTCCTGTAGTACCCAAAATGGTACAGGTTTAGGGGGAGAAAGCTCTGGAGCAGGAGGTCAGGACAGAGTAGGTAGCCGCTGTGTCAACCAAGAAATTCTTGGACCTACCTGCCACATCCATTTACACCCTTGGCTCCAGCCCCGTGATGATTATCTGTGACATGCAGGCTGGCTGGAATGGGCCACTTCAGTTCTGTTGAACCATCATGAGGGAAGGCCTGGCACTTGACCTCGAGGCTCTTGGATCCTGAGGGCAGAGTGCCACTCAGTGTCCCAGTTGATGGCATTTGTAGCAAGCCATTTTAGGAGACTTGTCATGGTTTGGACACTCTTTGCCAATGTCCCACTTGTCTACAGATTAGGCATTTGCCTCATGCCTTGTCCTTTAAAGACTCGGGGTTTGCCATAGCACTTCCCTGGAGAGCAGCCAGCATCTGAGCATGGCTTGTCTCTTTCCTTTTCTCCCTTTCCTGGGCCTTGGCCTCCCTCTCCTGTTCTCCATTATAAAAGATATTGGTGGCTGTCTGGACCATCTCATCTAAAGAGGCAACAGGGCCCTGCTGCTGTAAGTGTTGTAACTTTATCCTGATGTCTGATGCACATTGGAACAGGAATTTGTCCTTTAAAAATCACCTGTCCCTCATAAGAATCTAAGTCCAGATTGATAAACTTTCAGAGGGCCTCTTTTAGCCTTTCCAGAAAGGCAATGGGGTTCTCGTTGGGCTCCTGAGTTATTGCTGAGACTGAGCATAGTCCCACAGCTAATAGGCTTCCTTCTATTTCCATGGGTGGACTTCCTTAGGGGTGAGTCTTTATGAAGCTTATCCTACCCAGTACTGTTGCATTCTGAGAGCCAGGTTTCCCCAGTCAGGGCGCAGAGCCCCAGGCAGGTCGAGGCATGCCACCCTCCTGAGAATTGGATCTCTGGGCAGATCAAGGGATATCAACCTCCTGGGACCCCCTGGACTGGTGGATCCCCAAGCAGGTTGAGGCATGACAAACTTCTGAGGACCAGATCCCTAAACAGGTCGAGGCGGGTCTACCTCCTGGGACCCCGGGCTGGAGTTGGGCATCCAGTGTGGTCTCCAGTGTGACCAGTGCTGGGAGGAATTAAGGGGTTGTAATCTTAACTCATTGCCAGTTTGTCCACCATGGATGGGAATAGATACCATGATGTAAAGCAATCCAAGCCTGTGCCCTGAGACTGGGAACCTGGTAAAACAGCCATACGCCTTATCCTCTTATTGTTCTGAGGGAATGTAAGTCATTGATTTCCTCCCCTAGTCCTCCATAAGAGCAGTTTAGGGTGTTTCCAATGGTAAACATTTCATTGTCATAGACCCACTTTAGGTAATAGCAGACGTAATGACAAAGGAGTGGGTTATCTGGTCCTGTTAGAGGCATTAAGAGTATTTTAATAACAAGTGAGGTGAAGCAATGTTGCCTACAAGGGGGCAGGGTCCTGATTGTAGGAGTTAGTAAGTGGCTTAAGAACAAATTGATAAGAGGCAACAAACCAGATATTCCACAAAAGGGGAGTGGAGATTTGATCTGGGGATATGTTTGTAACTTTAGAAGTGTGGTAAGGGTTTGGGCCCAAACGGCCTGCAGGACTAACTCCCAAAGTGGCGAACATTATCCTTGGAAGCCCAATTGTCCTTGAAGGGATGCCAACTGATGGACTTCTAACAGGCATTGTGTGTCTGTCACCTACCCTAGTGGGTCCACTGAGAAATGCTATTGTTGCACATGTTGCAGAAAACATGAAAGATGAAGGCCTGAATATCTAGAGGGATTGGATATTATACAGTATTTCCCTCCCAGGGGCCAGCTATTTTCTGGTTGTCCCTTCAGAAGATTGTAGAGGCAACTTTGTGGGCCCAGATGGGGCTCAGGAAAAGAGCATGAAACACGAGGGAAGGGGACAGGGGACAACTTCTGAAAAAATTGCATACCCCAAGAGTATAACATAAACCGATTAAAATCAAATGGGTCCAAGATGACAAGTCACATTCAACTAAACCTTGACCCCAATCCACAAGCTAAACGACACACCCAGAGGTGCCATGACAGTTCCAAGGCACTGTCAAAAGACTGAGGAGTGGGTGGTTCCCCAATTGTTGCAATGATCCTCACACTCATTAGCATATGAAATCACTCAGCTCACAAAAACTAACCACACCACATTCCATGGCCACCTCACTCTCCTCTGTGATGGCCCACACCCTGTGGAGTGTCCTTTTCTCTGAATCCAAACAAATCCACCTCTTACCTATCGCTGTGTCTCTCACTGAATTTTTGCAACGAGATATGAGAGCCTGAGCTTCATTAGGTTCTGAAGCCAGGCAACATGGGTTTTGGCAGGGCTCAAGTCCTGGGAGAGAGATGCTGAAGGACGGGAGGAAAAAGCAGTGTGGAAAATGTGCCAAGGAGTCCCTTTCATAACATGCTGGAAAACCTGCTAAATACCTGACCTGTGCTTGTAGTTTTCATTGGCCTGATTCTTGGCACAAAGAAGATTAAGGACAGAAGAACTCCCACCTGCTTGGGCAATATCTACTAGGGCATCACAGATAGTGGAGCTTTCAGGACACCCTGGGGCACCCACTGCTGCTCACTTGTTTGCAGGGGGTTTGAGGAAACAAGAAACAAGAGATTGTAAAGGAATTAAGGTTTTTAGCCATATGTTCTTCCAGCCATAGGGGTGAGGCCTTCTTACCCCAACCGGAGGTGTTCTGGAATCTGAGACTGAGCCACGTGAGCTTTCTGCTGAGTTTGCTTTGGCTGTTCTGGTTTCCAGTACGTGGGGTTTCTTGTCACTTCCACTGTGCTGGGTTTTCTTCACTTTCAGCTTCCACTGCATGAGCTTTCATGGAGTTGGGCTTCTACTGTGCTTGGCTTCTGTCTCATGGGGATGGAGCCAAGGTTGTTTCAGCCAGATTAAAGCCAAGAAACAGCACCATAGATGTCGGGGGAGTGTGTAATTTCCTCGCTTCTGTCTTGCTGCAGCAAAAATTTGAAGCAAAGGACAGACCAGTGTTAGAGCTTAGTTTTATTAGGAAGAACAAAGGATAGTACACCCTCGAGGAGTGAGGGCGGGCAGACCCAAAAGGCTAAGAGAAGAGAGGTCCCAATCCTTCTAGGCTTCCTCCTTTTATACATTTGTCTCCTCCCCACTGAGCCTGCCCTATGTAAATTGGGCTAGCCAGGAGGGCTGTTTATTTTACCTGAGGTCTTCACTCTGGTCCTCAGACCTTCCTTTGTTCCATTTTCATGGGCTTTTCCCTTCTTTGTATTTTAGCCACCACCATTTTGGACTCCCTTTTCCTATTCTAACTACCTAACATGATAAATGTTACATGATAAATTAAACTCTAAAGTTCCAGAACATGCAACACATAAAATTCTGTTTAGTTCAAAATCTTGTCACTGAAAAATAATCTTTTAGCTGACAGACATGTTCTCTGAAGAACTAAAAACCACTTTCCTTTCTCTTGCAAATCTCTAAAAGCCAGAATGTAAATATTGCAGGGAAGAGCCAATTCTGACTTCAGGTCAGATCCTTTACTTTAACATTTGCTTCCCTTTGCTTTTGTTCACTAAAAGGGTACTATTTATACACAATGGCCTGCCTCGAGGAACCCTGCCCCTTTGCCTGAATATTAACTCAAAGTGCCTTTGTTCAGGACTCTGTTCACCTGTGGATGGCTAGAGGAAAGAAGAAATTAACTTATCCCCCTCTAAGGCTCACCATTTTAGGAGATATTTTCAAGATTATTGGACTTTTTACTTTGCTTCCTCACCTCCCCCCACCATCTTTATTCTATAAAAACAAAACCTGACATCCAGCTCCCATAAAATGGTTATTTTGAGACATTAGTCTGTCATCTTCGTCTCAACATCTCCTCTCTCAGATTTATTGGCAGCAAGTAGAGTGAGATCGGACTCAATAACATCGTACACTCCACAGGGACCTGAGACTGAGCCCAATTAGCTCATTCAGCAAGACCTGAAACCTATGGAAAAGGGGGCAGTTTTAAATCTGAAACTGCTAGGAATACTCCCTCAGACAAACCTCACAAAGAGTAAAGCCTTAGTCATCTAAGCAAGCAATTTTAATTTGTCTTCCAATTATTTGTAAACTAGTACGTTTACCCCATGGACTATATAGTTCATGCAGTTCTCAAGGCCAGAATACTGGAGAGGGTAGCCTTTCCCTACTCCACGGGCTTTTCCCAACTCAAGGATCAAACCCAGGTCTCCCACATTGCAGGTGGATTCTTTACCAGGTGAGCCACAAGGGAAGACCAAGAACACTGGAGTGGTTAGCCTATCCCTTCTCCAGTGGATTGTCCCGACCCAGGAATCAAACTGGGGTCTACTGCATTGCAGGTGGATTATTTAACCACTGAGATATCAGGGAAGCGGCTTCCCAGGTGGCTCAGTGGTTAAAGAATCCACCTGGAAATGCAGGAGATGTTGAATCAATCACCAGCTCAGCTTGGGAAGGTCCCTTGGAGAAGGAAATGGCAACCCATTCCAGTATTCTTGCCTGGAGAATCCCACAGACAGAAGAGCCTGATGGGTTACAGTCCACGGGGTCACAAAGAGTTAGATGCGATTTAGTGACTAAACAAAGCAGCTGACTTGAAGCAGTTGATCAGATATATAGTTTTGTGTTCAATCAATGATTATAATAGTGCAACTCTAGATATGGGAAAATGCCACAAAGGAAAACATTTCCTGGATCATAATAGATTAGTAAGACAGAATCCTGAGAATCTTTTAATTTACCAACAGGACCTGGAGAAGAGGAGAACAAGAGAGCTAGAAATATCTTGTGTTCTAATCAAAGCACACACCTTACTCAGTTCGTGACTTTGGATCAATCACCTAATGCCAAAAATTAAGAAGGAGGATCATAACTGCAGAGTCTTCATAAGATGGATTTTGCAAGAAATAAATGAGACAATATCTATAAGATTCTAACGCCAGTCCACAGTGTATTAAATGATCTAAATTTATCTCATATAATTACCAAAAATTTTAAAAATAAGGGACTAAATGCCAGCTCTTCACTTCTATTATAGTAAAAGCATGAAACTCCTAATTGATGGGTCAAAGCATTATAAAGCCAAAGTTTATTTTATCCATGATTTTAAAGCAAAGGAACACAGCTCACCAAATTATTGAAGAATAAATAGTTTCTGGTGGTATCAGGAACTGTGTTCCCATCACAAGTCAATATTTTTGAGACCCAAGTGAACTAGTCCAGACAGGTTCTTAGCCTTAGATTTGGAGAAAACTTGGACTCAGGGTTGTGGTAAGTTAAAATGTTAGACCTCTGAAAGCCAGAAGAGTTCATGGAGTAGTAAAAAGAACTGGATTTACCTCACTTTTAACTTGGTCTCTTGAGAACACAAATCAGCAGGAAAAATTTCCAGTTTTATTCAAACAAGTTCCCTTGGGGAAATACACTCAGAGCTTGGGGTAACAGTGGAAAATGTATTAATGAGCAGATGTAGTGAGCCGATACAGTTAACATACAGAGCTGTAAATATCACCACAGCTACAGTATCTGAGCGTGTTCAGCCTTAAGCTGGAGAAGGTATGGTTTTTGCACTTGAATTCCTAAATCTGTCTCAGGAACCCATGCTTCACTCCTTTCTTCTTTCTCGTCTGGAGACAGAGCTTCAGTCCCCACCATCCAGGGAGGCACCAGCTTCCACACAGAGACCTTCATCTCAGACTTCCGCTCCAGGTGAGTCTAAGAGGTCCATAGACACTGCTGGAGAAATTCAGAGGGAATGAAACCCAAGAACATTTACCTGAAGTCACCTGAAAACCCAAACAGCTGATCCAGAGCTGAGAGATCTCCATGCTTATTTGCTTGATTGACTAATTTATAATCAATTTATTTATAATGTTAAATAGAGAAGTATCTATTGGATTCATCAACTCCAGGTTTATTGTTGCCAGTTAAGTTTGGGAATGAAAATTTAGTAGAATAAGACTCAAGAAGGGAGGCATAGTGTTTTCAGTAAAATTTTATAATTTCCAAGAGATTTGAAGTTTAGGGAAGTAGGAAAATAGAATAGCAGATGTGGAGAGATCTGCAGTGAAGTGATGACATTTTATTAATTTACTTTTAATATTTAAGATAAGGTATTTGAGAAGGCTCTATATTCATTAGGAAGATCCAAATCAATGGACTTAGCTCCTGCCTTGTAACCACAGTCTTGAAATACACTTCTCATAGAATCTTCTCTCACACAGAGTATCCAGTTGAAAATATTGCATTTAACTGTATCTCTTTTATGTTTTGGGGGTTTTTTGTGTAATTTTTACAATGTTGTGTTTTCTGCCATACAACAATGCAAATCAGCCATAATTATCCATACATCCCCTCCCTCCCAAGCCTCCCATTTAACCCAGCAATCCCAATTGGACATATACCTTGAGAAAACCATAATGGAAAATGACACATGTACTGCAGTGTTCATGACAGCACTGTTTACAATAGGCAGGACATGGAAGCAACCTAGATGTCTATCAACAGATGAATAGATAAAGAAGATATAGTACATATATACAGTGACATATTCCTCAGCCATTAAAAAGAATGAAATACTACATTTAATATGCAAACAGTCATATGGTAAAGGGCCTTACTTCACAATTATTTCAGTGCTTGGAGGCTGAATATATTGGGAGATTTTTGAGCCCTTTATTTTCTGTACTGAAAATTGTTTCTGCATGTTCTTTGTTTTACATACTGGTACTTGAGGGCTGTTATTTTTTCTATTTCTTTCTCCCCCCGCCCCCTCTTTTTTTGCTGTATAATTTCCTTTATAATTTATTTCATCTCAAGCTGTGAGATAAAAGCCCAGGAACTGTATTCCAGCCTGCAGAAGAAGGGGAGAATGAAATGTATTTTAAATACCTTGAGGAATCTTCTTGCTAAAATAGAAATGCATGCAACTTCTCTCTCCCCACTCTTTCCTCCCCATCACAGGTGTATCAGACACCATTTCACCCAAAACTGCTGTAAGCTGCAACCAGTTCCCTGGTCTGAATTCCCTATTCCAGTCTCTCCTTTTTATGTTTTATCCATTCTTTTGAACAATTATAATTTTTGGAAGACTTTGCTAATTTCCGTTTAATCCTTGTATGTATGTGTAATGTATTTGTTGGGTTGTGTGAGTGTTCATAAATTGTGAGTGATAAAATCTATCAGTTGGTCATATTTTGTCTTTCCTCCCACTGCTCTTTAAACAGAAAGTTCTACATTTGCAGTGGTGAAAAAAAAAAAAAACACCTTTAGATTAATTGCTTCTTTTTTTTTTTTTTTAACTTTTATTCTCTTTTTTATTTTTAGTTGAAGGATAATTGCTTTACAATATTGTGCTGGGTTCTGCCATACAACAACACGAATCAGTCATAGGTATACATAGGTATACATATGTCCTCTGTCTCCTGAACCTCCCTCCCACCTCCCACCCCATCACAACCCTCTAGGTTGTCACAGAGCACCAGCTGTGGTTTCCCTGCACCATACAGCAAATACCCACTGGCGATCTATTTTACATACAGTAATGTATATATTTCCATTGCTTGTTATTCACTTATTTTTCCTTACTGCTACCTTTTATCTTCAGTAGATCTATTTTTAAAATATTAATCAAGTGCTGCCATCTTGTGGAACATATTCTTTTGCATTCAACAAAGATCACATATATTTCTCATAAGGATGTTTAAATACATATATATTTATACTGACTGAAATTATAATTTTAGTTACTGCTTCCCCTGTGTGTGTACGTGTGTGTGTGTGTGTGTGTGTGTGTGTGTGTGTGTGTTAGTCACTCAGCCATGTCCAATTCTTTGAAGCCCCGTGGACTGTAGCCCACCAGGCTCCTCTGTACATGAAATTCTCCAGACAAGAATACTGGAGTGGGTTGCCATTCCGTTCTCCAGGGGATCTTCCAAGCCAGGGATTGAACCTGAGTCTTCTGCAATGCAGGCAGAATCTAACGTCTGAGCCATAGGAAAGCCCACTGTTCCCCATACTGTTATATTTTTTATTATATTTCATTCATTTGTCCATTTCATTTATATACAAAACCAGTATTAGTGTGACCATGGTTATTTTATATTTTTCTTTCATAATTTCATCTTAATTTTTAGTCAGTTTTATTTAGCCAACTTGTTTCCAATGCACTATGATTTAAACAGGTTTTATTTCCAGTGCTATTCTTTTTATTTTATAAATTTCATTTTCTAAAAATGTGTTTCTTTGTATATGCATACACTGATGAAACCACAGAGTGAACAAAGAAGGTGAGGTCCCACCCATCTGTTTCTCACATTTTAATGGAGGAAGAAGCTGTGGTCCCTTGAGTCTGAACACCTTGCTGCTGTTCTCTCTGCAACCTGTCTCTTCTGCTGAACTCTTTATTCATATTGCTTTTCCCTCAGCAGGAATTTGTCTTTTAAAAAACAAACAAAAAAAAAAACACCAAACTATTCCTCAATTACTGCAATTGATTAGAAACATTTTGGACTATATCCTAGAGCTGCTGCTGCTGCTGCTGCTGCTAAGTAGCTTCAGTCATGTCCTACTCTGTGCGATAGCATACCTTTTACATGTGATGCAGCATGCATGCACATTCAAGCAAAAAATACACATGTATCATATGCCAACAAACACACACAGAGCTGAACAAAGTAAACCAAAATACCTTTACTACATTCGAAGCATTCTGAATTTCTCACTAACAGTGTAGAGTACATGACTACTAGAGGGAAAACAATGTGGAATAGGCATTCCTATTCTGAGATGGCACCAGGATCCTTCTAAATGGAAATTCCATACAAAAATTATGGATATGGATTTTTGAGTGCAAAATGTAAATCGTAGAATTTCAACTGTGTCTGCAATGCCAATCTCTGAGAAAATTAGCCATAGTATTTTGTCTTTTCTGCCTGTCAAATTCACCACATGGAACCAGGGAATGAGACACAAATTTCAGAATTTCTTCTTCTGGGATTATCAAAGAAGACAGAACTTCAGCCCCTCATATTTGGACTTTTCCTCTCCATGTACCTGATCACTGTGATTGGAAATCTGCTCATCATTCTGGCTGTCAGCTCAGACCCCCACCTCCACACCCCCATGTACTTCTTCCTCTCCAACCTCTCCTTTGTAGACGTCTGCTTCACTTCTACCACCATCCCAAAGATGCTGAAGAATATACAGACTGAGAACAAAGTAATAACCTATGAAGGCTGCATCACCCAGATACATTTTTTCATGCTCTTTGCCACAATGGAAATCTTCCTCCTGACCGTGATGGCCTATGACCGCTTCGTGGCCATCTGTCATCCTCTGCACTACACAATCATCATGAATCCCAGGGTCTGTGGACTGCTGGCTCTGATGTCCTGGATGATGAGTGTCCTGAATTCCTTGTTACAAAGCTTAATGGTGTTGTGGCTGTCCTTCTGTACAGACTTGGAAATCCCCCACTTTTTCTGTGAGATTACTCAAGTGGTCCAACTTGCCTGTTCTGACACCTTTCTTAATAACATTGTGCTGTATTTTGCAACTATGCTGCTAGGCAGTGTTTCCCTCATTGGTATCCTCTATTCTTACTCTAAGATAGCTTCCTCCATACGAAGAATCTCATCTGCTCAGGGGAAGTATAAAGCATTTTCTTCCTGTGCATCTCACCTCTCAGTTGTCTCCTTATTTTACTGTACAGCCTTAGGAGTGTATCTTAGCTCTGGTACTACCCACAGCTCACAGTCAAGTGCTACAGCCTCGGTGATGTATACTGTGGTCACACCCATGCTGAACCCCTTCATCTACAGTCTGAGGAACAAAGACATAAGGAGGGCTCTGAGAAGAATCATTGGGATGGCAGTTCTATATGGGCCAATTGTCCTGGGGCTGAAGAAGTACCCATGACTATAGGACTCAAAGCCACAGAGGCAGAAATTGCTTTTCCTTAATCAGATTGCTAAAGTAGAACTCGCTACTCCTATTTATAACCTGGAGTTTTCATTTCTTTGAATTTAACTCCTCTACACAATTTGTCACTCACTTTATTAAGTTTCAGATCTGTCTGATACATAGACAGTTTTCCCTTTTTTCATATTCATGCATTCACAAAGTTTTTTCTCAATTTTGGACCAAGAACATTTGAAGATTTCAGTATCTTACCTGGGGCAAATTGGATTATTTAAAAATTGTTATTGTTTAGTCACTCAGTTGTGTCTGACTCTGCAACCGCATGGACTGTATGTAGCCTGCCATCCTCCTCTGTCCACGGGATTTCCCAGGAAAGAATACTGAGAAATGAGTTGTCATTTCCTTTCCCAGGGCATCTTTCCAGACTAGGGACTGAACATGCATCTCTTGTGTTGACTGATGGATTATTTATCACTGATCCACTAGGGAAGCCCATTCCTTAAAAACTATTTCTTCTCAATGACACATATCATACCAAGTGATTTTACTTTTGTTTTCTGTATGAGTGTATTACTTACATGGGGAAAACAAAGTAGACTTGGCAACTAAAGCCATTTATGTTATTTCATTGTAGAGGAAAATATGAATTTACAGATTTTACCTTAATCCATTATTTTTCTATTGCCACTTTAACTTCTGTTCTTCACTGTGTAGATTTGAACATTAATCCGTTTAAGTCCCAGCCTACTGATAGTGATACTACTGGCTAGGCATGTCTGAGGCACTCACCTGGCTTGTATTACTTATTTCAAGAAAACACAGACATCTTCCTGACCAAGTCTATGCTGTTACTGGAGAGGTCCTTGTGGTATTTATTATGACTGAAAGATGCCTCTAGGCAATATCTATTGGGAAAGTTAAAAAAACCCACAAAGTTTGTAATCACTAATACTGGAGGGTACATAGCATGCCATCACTTAGGTCTTAGGTAGAGAGAAAAAGAGAGCACCGACTGGGAGCTCTGCCTGTATTGGGTTTTGTGGGTGGGGTGGCTAGAAGTCTGCTAGTTCACTCATTATTGGTGAATTTAAAACATAAGATGGAATAACAGCATGATCAGAAAAAAGCAGGTTCACTCATGTGCTCAGTCATCTATTTACTCAGGCTTTTTGAAAGGGCAACTTCATTGGTGGGGGTGACTTGAATGCTTCTCTAGTAGCTGTGTCATACAGCTGACAATATGTAGTGACACCACCCTAATGGCAGAAATTGAAGAGGAGCAAAAGAGTCTCTTGATGTAGGTGAAAGAGGAGAGTGGAAAAGTTGACTTAAAACTCAACATCAAAAAAAACTAAGATCGAGGCATCTGGTTCCATCACTTCATGGCAAATAGATGGGGGAAAAATGGACACAGTGGCAGATTTTATTTTCTTGGGCTCCAAAATCACTTAGGATGTTGACTGCAGACATGAAATTAAAATATACTTACTTCTTGGAAGAAAAGCTATGATAAACCTAGGCAGCCCATTGAAAAGCAGAGACATCATTTTGCCAACAAAGTTCTGCACAGTCACAGCTGACATAGCTTTTTCCAGTAGTCACATACAGATGTGCGTTGGACCATTAAAAAGGCTGAAAAGTGTGAAAGTGAAAGTCACTCAGTCGTGTCCAACTCTTTGCGACTTCAGTGACTATACAGTCCATGGAATTCTCCAGGCCAGAATATTGGGGTAGCCCTTTCCTTCTCCAGGGGCTTTTCCCAACCAACGGATCAAACCCAGGTCTCCCACATTGCAGGTGGATTCTTTACCAGCTGAGCCACAAGAGAAGCCACCAATGAATTGATGCTTTTGAGCTGTGGTATTGGATAAGACTCTTAGGGTCCCTTCAACTGCAAAGAGATCAAATCAATAAACCCTAAAGGAAATCAACCCTGAATATTCATTGGAAGGACTGATGCTGAAACTGAAGCTTCAATACTTTGGCCATCTGAGGCAAAGAACCAATTCATTGGAAAAGACCCTAATGCTTGGGAAGATTGAGGGCAGGAGGAGAAGGGGACGACAGAGGATGAGATGGTTGGATGGCATCACCGTAATGGACATAAGTTTAAGCAAGTTCTTAGGGACAGAGAAGGACAGGGAAGCCTGGCATGCTGCAGACCATGGGGTTGCAAAGAGTCAGACACGACTTAGTGATTGAACAATAGCAGCAGTTGGCAATATGTTTATTCCACATGACTGTTTTTGAAATGAACGCCTCAGAAATCAAAAGTTGAATTTCTGGCTCTTAAATTGTAATCAAAATCTTAGTATCAGATATTAAAGCTACAAGCCTGCTACTGTGTTTTATAACTGCTCTTCCGTTTTATTCAATTATCCACCTTGGTGTCCAGAATTCTTACCATAGTCACTTGCAAAAATTGATTATCAAATACATATCTCTCATGGAAGTTTACATGGAAAGAAAAATTTGAAGTGATACTTTGGGAAATAAAGCCACCGGCCCAAACCCCAGGAATGAACTTGAAGACACGAGGTGCAGGGAGAAGCAAGGCTTCAATGACAGCCTTGCAAGATCGGGTGTCTGGTGGGCAGGCAAACCCAGAACTGTTACAATGGGGTTTTTATCCCCCTCCTCGTGCAAGGCACTCTCACAGTCCCTCATTGGCATGAGTAACTACAGGGTCAATAATCTTCCCAAGGAAGTCACCTGGATTTGTTTCTCTCCCTTTGTCTGGATTTTCCTGTGCAAGTATCCTGATGGCTATTACATCAGCAGGCTGTCACTCTAGGCTAGTTGTCCTTGAAAATAGACCACTTCAAGTTTTTATTTTTTACAGTATGATTTTAGTATCACAGATGGCCATAAATATGAGGAAGCAAAATGTCAAGTCATACATTCTGTTACTGTGCACAATATTTTTCATGTTGTACATCTATTTATTAATGCATGGAAGGTATTTTATCATGTCGGGGATTATATTCATTGAGATGAATGGTTGGTTACTGCATTTTATGTTTTATTACATCATTGTTATCCTGTTTCTGCTTGGAAACTTCTAATCCTACTAACTATTAGGACTCTTTCTCTTGTTCTATGAAATCTCTCCCCATTCCTGACTTTTGCTAAAAATAAGGAATGGTAAATGAATAATATCAGTTCATTCATTTCTCACCTCCTTCATGCTCAGGAATCTCTTCATTTTTAATGATCAGAGGATCATCCACAAGAGAGTTTGATATCCTCCTCAGTCATATGATTCAGGGTCATCAGTTTTTCTGCACAAACATGCATGTTCCTGTGTGTGTCCTAGTTACCTAGAAGGGAGCCTCAAGATAGTCACTTCTTCCTACAATTATCTGAAATAACACAATGACCATGTGTCTTTTCTTCAAATATCAGAATATATGTCAAAAATTAAAATCTCCAGATTATTATAATTGTACTCATTCTGTTCATGCTCATTATTGCATTGTTAGTTATTGATGCATAACAAATCATTCTGTGTCAATGGGATTAAATAATAATATCTAATATCTTTATCATTAGACAAATTTACAAACTGTGGAGTCATACTAATTTCGCTGTGCTCCTCATAAGCATGTAGTCAGCTGTCACACTGTGTTTTTAAGACTCATTCAAGGAGTTGCTGCTGGACAAGCCTGGCTGCTGGACAGGGAAGCCCATGGGGCTGCAAAGAGTCAGACACAACTGAATGACTGAACTGAACTGATGATGTTAGTATGACTGTAGTGCTCGTCTGTCTTGAATCAATTTTTGCTCTCAGTTTATCATAGTTTTATCTTAAGAGTTAACTTCTATTTACATAAAAAATGAGCTTATCACATGAACTGCTTAAATTTAATAATACAGTTTATATATCTAGAACATATATCCCAATTAGAACATGTATCTCACAGCCCTGTTAAGTGAGAACCTGGTGTCTATGCTTATAGACTCAACCCTTAGACATGCACCATCAGATTTTTCCCATTTAATTAAATTATTGGAGTATATTATACAGAACAAACTTCATAAAGTAGACAAATTAATGAATTAAAAGAGTTATACAAAAATAAGATAATATACTAAATATTTTCATTTGTGGATAATTTGACAGTGTAATAATTTTAAAGTTTTTATGTAATTATGAAAAATTTAAACTATTTGAGCCTCTGTTTCCTTATTTCTGAAGGTTACATGGAATAATAAACATAACTTAATAGGGATGCAATAAGAAATAAATGAAATGAATATGGAAATTCAACTTTTAGCCCAAAGAAAACACTCAAGAGTAAATGTTGCATCTGTTTCTCTGTGTGTGTGTGTTTGGCTGCATTTTTGTTTCAAATAAGCACAATCCTACACATATATGTACACACATACAGACATGATTAGGATCCATCTTTTATATGAAAGGGAAAATTGAGAGAAAATTGGAGAGAATAGAAATGAAAAGAATGAACATTTCAAGTAAAGTGAAATAAGAGAATGTAGAAATATAGACATAAAAATTTAAAGTACAGTGAGTGATCTCAATTTCTGTAATGGATCACATTTCCTGTCTTCATGTGAAAAGGCATCACAGTGAGGCATGTGTACAACAAAGTAAGGCAGTGAGGAATTCATTGTATCAGCTATTGGGATGGCAGACCTTCAAATAGACTGAAACTTTTCTTTTTACTTAATGTGGGTTTTCAACATAAAATACCCTAGTTAAGGTAAGCTAATGAATGAACTGCAGAGAAGGCGATGGCACCCCACTCCAGTACTCTTGCCTGGAAAATCCCATGGACGGAGGAGCCTGGTGGGCTGCCATCCATGGGGTCGCACAGAGTCGGACACGACTGAAGCAACTTAGCAGCAGCAGCAATGATGAACTGAGAAGTTCAAACTCAATCCTTGCAAACAAACTTTATTCAATAAATGTCTATATTAGATTCCTATTGTTGTTGTAAAACACTCCCAAACTAGTTACTTAAAATAAACAAATATATGCTCTTACAGTTCTGGGTGTAAGGAACTTAAAATAAATGAGTCTCATTGGGGTTATATCAAATGTCTGGAGAGACGGTATAGTGTGGCAACATAGTAATATTCTATGTTCACCTCCATCCATGGACACACCTAATCTACAGCTACCTATGGATCAACTTCCTCTGAAAAAGATATGAAAAATAGATGAACTTCTCCTCCACAATAAATAAGAATAGGACCACATCAAGATGGTAGAAGAAGAGAAGCAGTCTCTCTAACAACTCCACCCCTGGCATTGGTGACCCACAAATAGGCAGGATCTTACACTTAATAGAGATGTTCCCTGAGGGACAATAGGTGTATGCCTTATATCAGACTAACCAGGCCAATGCTTGGGACATATCTGCACCAGAGAGACAAGTCTCCAGAATATGTGGCTTTGAAAATAAATGAGATTATGTGCAGGAGACCTAAAAGTCAGTGGAGAGGGGAAAATCTGCTCTCATAGAATTCATGTGCAGATTCACTTACCCCAGGACCTAGCACCAAAGCAGGAGGTTGAAAAGTACCTAGAACATACATAAAGTAGATTCCTATTTAATTAAAGCATTTGATGGGGGTTGCAAGGACTTGAGATGTTTTCTGGGAACCAAGGCATGGCAGCCATCATTTGTGTGCTCTCAATCCATCTTGCTAGCACTATCACTGGCAGGTACCAAGATTGCATGCCCTCTACTTTGCTAGTGCCCGCAGGAATTCCCCACTCCATGCTTTCCCTTTGCCTGGTGTAGCCAGTGGGCCTTGAGAGAACTTGCACTTTTCCCATGTCACACTAAAACTGGAAAACTTGGACCACACACAGTCCATTCCATGCCCCTGGTTTGACCAGTGGTCTTGCCCCACCATCATCCTCACTAATACTTATTTCTCATCTCCTTGATGATAGCCATTCTGATAGCTGTGAGATAGTATTTCATTGTGGTTTTAATTTGTGTTTACCTTATAACTATGGATATGGAACATCTTTTTCTATGTGTCTTGGCCAACAGTTTGTCTTCTTTGGGAAAAGTGTCCATTCACATCTCTGCCCATTTTGGGGGGGAGGGGGGACTTGTCATGATAATTTGTTGAGTCCTCTGTATATTTTACTAGTATACTAACCCCTTATTGAGTGTATCATTTGCAACTACCTCCTCCCACTAAGTAGGCTGTCTTTTCATTTTGTTGTTTTTTTTTCACTGTAATAAATCTTTTGAGTTGATGTAAATTCATTTGTTTATTTTCATTTTTGTTTGTCTTACCTGAGAAAGCAGGTCCAAAGAACATATTGCTAAGACCAATGTCAAAGACTGTACTGTCTACGTTTTCTTCTGGTAGTTTTGTGGTTTCAAGTCTTATAGTTAGTTGTTTAGTCTATTTTGAGTTTATTTGTGTACACAGTGTGAGAAAGTATTCCAGTTTGATTCTTTTGCAAGTAGCTGTCCAATTTTCCCAACACTATTGAAGAGATTGTCTTTTCACTATTGTATATTATTGCCTCTTTTGTCATAGATGAATTGATCACACAAATGTTTATTTATTTCTGGGCTCTCTATTCCATCCCATTGTCTCTATTCTGCCTATTTCTGAGCCAGTACCATACTGTTTTGCTTACTGTTGCTTTGTAATATTAGAGAGATGATACCTCTAGCTTTGTTCTCTCTCAAGATTGCTTTGTCCATTTTAGGTCTTTTGTTTTTCATATAACTTTTAGAATTATCAGGTCTAGTTCTGCACACACACAAAAAAAGTGCCTTGGTATTTTGATAGGGATTATGTTGAATCTGTAGATGGCTTTGGATAGTATGCTTATTTTAACAATGTAAATTATTTCATTCCAAGAACATTTTATACTTTTCACTTGTTTTTGTCATCCTTAGTTTTTTTCATAAACATTTTACAATTTTCAAAGTTCAAGTGTTTTACCCCTTTGATTAGATTTATTCCTAGGTATTTTATACTTTGTTGTGACTATAAATGGTGTTTTCCTTCAATTTCTCTTTCTGATAGTTTGTTATTAGCATATAGAAACCCAATAGATTTCTGTGTATTAACTTTGTATCCTGCAAATTTAGTGAAATCATGTATTATAGTTAATCATGTTTGGAGTTGTTGTAGCCAGGTGTTCCAGGAAACAAACTCACTTAGAAGGACAATGCAGATAGTGGACTGCAGTATTACAGCGGTGGGCCCAAGGCAGAGTTTCCTTTTAGCCAACGACCTCAACCAGTTTTTCTGAAAACCTTATATACCCTAAATATTATGTGCTCGAACCTACCTCCCCAAATTCTCAGAAACTAATCTGAAAAAAGGAAAAGAAAGACACAATCAAAGTAAACCCATGGTTCATATGCCTTAAGCCCAGGTAGTTAACAGTGAACAATTATCAATAGGCTTGTGGTCATACCCCTATAAGCTTAATAGAATTTATGATTCTATTCGGCTACACAGACAATTCAGTTCAGTTCAGTTCATTCGCTCAGTCGTGTCCAACTCTTTGCGACCCCATGAATCGCAGCACACCAGGCCTCCCTGTCCTAAATAAAATCCCAGAATTCACTCACTCTCATCAATTGAGTCAGTGATGCCATCCAGCCATCTCATCCTCGGTCGTCCCCTTCTCCTCTTGCCCCCAATCCCTCCCAGATTCAGAGTCTTTTCCAATGAGTCAACACTTCGCATGAGGTGGCCAAAGTACTGGAGCTTCAGCTTTAGCATCATTCCTTCCAAAGAAATCCCAGGGCTGATCGCCTTCAGAATGGACTGGTTGGATCTCCTTGCAGTCCAAGGGACTCCCAAGAGTCTTCTCCAACACCACAGTTCAAAAGCATCAATTCTTCGGCACTCAGCCTTCTTCACAGTCCAACTCTCACATCCATACATGACTACTGGAAAAACCATAGCCTTGACTAGACGGACCTTAGTCGGCAAAGTAATGTCTCTGCTTTTGAGTATGCTATCTAGGTTGGTCATAGCTTTTCTTCCAAGGAGTAAGCGTCTTTTAATTTCATGGCTGCAGTCACCATCTGCAGTGATTTTGGAGCCCAAAAAATAAAGTCTGACACTGTTTCCACTATTTCTCCATCTATTTCCCATGAAGTGATGGGACCGGATGCCACGATCTTCGTTTTCTGAATGTTGAGCTTTAAGCCAACTTTTTCACTCTCCTCTTTCACTTTCATCAAGAGGCTTTTTAGTTCCTATTCACTTTCTGCCATAAGGGTGGTGTCATCTGCATATCTCAGGTTATTGATATTTCTCCCGGCAATCTTGATTCCAGCTTGTGTTTCTCCCAGTCCAGCGTTTCTCATGATGTACTCTGCATAGAAGTTAAATAAGCAGGGTGACAATATACAGCCTTGGCATACTCCTTTTCCTATTTGGAACCAGTCTGTTGTTCCATGTCCAGTTCTGTTGCTTCCTGGCCTGCATACAGATTTCCCAAGAGGCAGGTCAGGTGGTATGGTATTCCCTTCTCTTCCAGAATTTTCCATATTTTATTGTGATCCACACAGTCGAAGGCTTTGGCATAGTCAATAAAGCAGAAATAGATGGTTTTCCGGAACTCTTGCTTTTTCAATGATTCAGCAGATGTTGGCAATTTAATCTCTGGTTCCTCTGCCTTGTCTAAAACCAGCTTGAACATCTGGAAGTTCATGGTTCATGTATTGCTAAAGCCTGGCTTGGAGAATTTTGAGCATTACTTCACTAGTATGTGAAATGAGTGCAATTGTGTGGTAGTTTGAGCACTCTTTGGCATTGCCTTTCTTTGGGATTGGAATGAAAACTGAACTTTTCCAGCCCTGTGGTCACTGCTGAGTTTTCCAAATTTGCTGGCATATTGAGTGCAGCACTTTCACAGCATCATCTTTCAGGATTTGAAATAGCTCAACTGGAATTCCATCACCTCCACTAGCTTTGTTCATAGTGATGCTTTCTAAGGCCCACTTGACTTCACATTTCAGGACGTCTGGCTCTAGAGGAGTGATCACACCATCGTTATTATCCAGGTCATGAAGATCTTTTTTGTACAGTTCTTCTGTGTATTCTTGCCATCTCTTCTTAATATCTTCTGCTTCTGTTAGGTCCAGACCATTTCTGTCCTTTATCGAGCCCATCTTTCCATGAAATATTCCCTTGGTGTCTCTAATTTTCTTGAAGAGATCTCTAGTCTTTCCCATTCTGTTGTTTTCCTCTATTTCTTTGCATTGATCACTGAAGAAGGCTTTCTTATCTCTTCTTGCTATTCTTTGGAACTCTGCATTCAGATGCTTATATCTTTCCTTTTCTCCTCTGTTTTTTGCCTCTCTTTTTTTCACAGCTATTTGTAAGGCCTCCCCAGAAAGCCATTTTGCTTTTTTGCCTTTCTTTTTCCATGGGGATGGTCTTGATCCCTGTCTCCTGTACAATGTCACAAACCTCATTCCATAGTTCATCAGGCACTCTATCTATCAGGTCTAGGCCCTTAAATCTATTTCTCACTTCCACTGTATAATCATAAGGGATTTGATTTAGGTCATACCTGAATGGTCTAGTGGTTTTCCCTACTTTCTTCAATTTGAGTCTGAATTTGGCAATAAGGAGTTCATGATCTGAGCCACAGTCAGCTCCTGGTCTTGTTTTTGTTGATTGTATAGAGCTTCTCCATCTTTGGCTGCAAAGAATACAATCAATCTGATTTCAGTGTTGACCATCTGGTGATGTCCATGTGTAGAGTCTTCTCTTATGTTGTTGAAAGAGGGTGTTTGCTATGACCAGTGCATTTTCTTGGCAAAACTCTATTAGTCTTTGCCCTGCTTCATTCTGCATTTCAAGGCCAAATTTGCCTGTTACTCTGCCGGGAGCCACCACGGGAGATCCCACCCATGACAAGGTCATGTGGAAGAGAACTGTTAAGCAAGGCTTCAGAACTCAACAGGCTCCCTAGGCTTTCTCAAGCATCTACCCCCCAAACCAGAATCTGTCTGTTTTACTATTTCATGACTTTCACCAACTCCTCTGACATTAACAGGGGGCTATTCCTGACCACCTTTCTCTGGAAAAAATCAACTTACGGCTATAGCTAATAAGTCTTCTGGACATGAGAAAAATATTTCCAATCAAAACCCCTGTGTTAGCATTATAGCTTGCTTGGCAGATATATCCAGACTCTTACAGCTATGCATATGATTATTTACATCCTCCCAACTGTGAGAGGCACAGAAAGCCTAAAACATAGAGCCTTTCACAGAGTTAAAAGTTATTAGAGTAGTGTTAATGTAGGATTTCATTATTGGGCCAATGCTTGTTGCTAAGTTCCCATACCTCTTATCCACTGTGCACCTGGGAATGCATTAGTTAACATAGTTGGAAAGTAAGAAAAACAAGTGTAGCCTTGAAATTAACCACATCAGACTTTTGAGCTAATTGGTTCTTTCTTGTAACTCACTGCACCTTTACTCCGTGAGAAATGTAACTTGTTTAATACTTTTTGAGGCTGACATAGGTTAGAAATATAAGAAAAAACATTTCAAGGGAAAATAAGTTTTCTGGTTGAGAAGCCTCTATCAAAAGAGGGTCATAAAATGGTCACAGGCCTCCAAGGCCAGAAGATAATGTACACAATATTGTTATGGGAAAGGTTTGCAGAAAAAATCCTGGTATCGATAAAGACAAAACAGATGTAATGTTTGGGCTAATTCTGTATGACTTTGCATCTTTCATTTCCCTCTATGTACAAGTAAAGGTATAAAAGACCCTTTTGAAAATAAAAACAATGGGCCTCGCTTAAAGAAGCTTGGTCACCCCGTGTTTTTCTTTTTTCTCTTTTTTTCTCTCTTACTTTCTTTTTTCAGGCTGATCTCTTGGAGCATAGAGGCTCCCTGCATTCACTTATCTGCCTGGGTTTCTAAGACCTGAACGGGAAGACATTCTGCGTCTTCACTCCCTTGGGAGACCGGAAAGGCACCTGTGGCCTCCATGAACAGGGCAAACTTCTTGTCTCGAAGTTTTATTGGCTTTCTATGTAAACCAAGGAATATCAGCCTCTGTCTCTCCTCTATTTTCTCATCTATAATATTCTTTCCTTATCTCTCTCTCTAAATCAATCGCCGATGCCGTTTTTCCTTCAGGTTCCCCTGGATCCTGCGGGGGCTGGACCCTGGCATTACTCCAGGTGTTTCTTGACTTCCTACTTTTGCACTCCAGTCCCTTATAATGAACAGGACATCTTTTTTGGGTGTTAGTTCTAAAAGGTCTTGTAGGTCCTCATAGAACTGTTCAACTTCAGCTTCTTCAGCGTTACTGGTTGGGGCATAGACTAGGATTACCGTGATATTGAATGGTTTGCCTTGGAAATGAACAGAGATCATTCTGTCGTTTTTGAGATTGCAACCAAGTACTGCATTTCAGACTCTTTTGTTGACCATGATGACTATTCCATTTCTTCTAAGGGATTCCTGCCCGCAGTAGTAGATATAATGGTCATCTGAGTTAAATTCACCCATTCCAGTCCATTCTAGTTCACTGATTCCTAGAATGTCGATGTTCACTCTTTCCATCTCCTGTTTGACCACTTCCAATTTGCCTTGATTCATGGACCTGACATTCCAGGTTCCTATGCAATATTGCTCTTTAGAGCATCGGACCTTGCTTCTATCACCAGTTACATCCACAGCTGGGTATTGTTTTTGCTTTGGCTCCATCCCTTCATTCTTTCTGGAGTTATTTCCCACTGATCTCCAGTAGCGTGTTGGGCACCTACTGACCTGGGGAGTTCCTCTTTCAGTATCCTATCATTTTGCCTTTTCATGCTATTCATGGAGTTCTCAAGGCAAGAATACTGAAGTGGTTATTCATTCCCTTCTCCAGTGGACCACATTCTGTCAGACCTCTCCACCATGACCCACACATCTTGGGTTGCCCCGCGGGAATGGCTTAGTTTCATTGAGTTAGACAAGACTGTGGTCCTAGTGTGATTAGATTGACTAGTTTTCTGTGAGTATGGTTTCAGTTTGTCTGCCCTCTGATGACCTCTTGCAACACCTATCATCTTACTTGGGTTTCTCTTACCTTGGGCATGGGGTATCTTTTCAGGGCTGCTCCAGCAAAGCGCAGCTGCTGCTCCTTACCTTGGGCGAAGGGTATCTCCTCACCACCACCCTTACTGACCTTCAGTATGGGATAACTCCTCTAGGCCCTCCTGTGCCCAGGCAGCCACCACTCCTTGGATGTGGGGTTGCTCCTCCCAGCCGCTGCCCCTAGCCTCGGGCATGGGGTTGCTCCTCCCAGCCACCACCCTTGGCCTCGGGCGCAGGGTAGCTCCTCCCGGTCGCCGTCCCTGACCTCGGATGCGGGGTCAATTCAGTTCAGTTGCTCAGTCGTGCCCGACTCATTGTGACCTCATGAATTGCAGCATGCCAGGCCTCCCTGTCCATCACCAAATCCCAGAGTTCACTCAGGCTCACATCCATTGAGTCCGTGATGCCATCGAGCCATATCATCCTCTGTCGTCCCCTTCTCCTCCTGCCCCCAATCCCTCCCAGCATCAAAGTCTTTTCCAATGAGTCAACTCTTTGCATGAGGTGGCCAAAGTACTGGAGTTTCAGCTTTAGCATCATTCCTTCCAAAGAAATCCCAGGGCTGATCACCTTTAGAATAGATTGGTTGGATCTCCTTGCAATCCAAAGGACTCTCAAGAGTCTTCTCCAACACCACAGTTCAAAAGCATCAATTCCTCGGCGCTCAGCCTTCTTCACAGTCCAACTCTCACATCCATAGATGTATGACTACTGGAAAAACCATAGCCTTGACTAGATGGACCTTAGTCGGCAAAGTAATGTCTCTGCTTTTCAATATGCTATCTAGGTTGGTCATAGCTTTTCTTCCAAGGAGTAAGCGTCTTTTAATTTCATGGCTGCAATCACCATCTGCAGTGATTTTGGAGCCCAAAAAATAAAGTCTGACACTGTTTCCACTGTTTCCCCGTCTGTTTCCCATGAAGTGATGGGACCGGATGCCACGATCTTCGTTTTCTGAATGTTGAGCTTTAAGCCAACTTTTTCACTCTCCTCTTTCACTTTCATCAAGAGGCTTTTTAGTTCCTCTTCACTTTCTGCCATAAGGGTGGTGTCATGTGCATATCTGAGGTTAGCTACACAGATAATTAGGGTATTCTTTTAGGCGATGGAGAGTCTAGATATGAGCCCTGGGGCTCTCATCAGGGGCGGGGGATGGGGAGTCTGGTTTTCCAGATGTTATGTTGTTTCCGTAGATACTGGGCATATAGCTCAAAGTCCACAGTCCAGCCCAAGATGGAGTCCTGCTTTCAAGATGGAGCCTGTTCTCTGTTTCCTCCTTCAGTGTCTTTAGGATTTTCTACGTGTAATATCATGTCAACTGCAAACAGTGATAGTTCTTCCTTTTCAGTTAGATTGCTTTTATTTCTCATTCTTACTGATCATTGTGGCTAGGACTTCTAATAGTATGTTGAATAAACGTGGCAAAAGTGAATATCTTTGCCTTGCTCCTGATCTTAGAAGAGTTAATGTTAGGATATAATGTTGGTTTTTGTTTTATCATATGTTGCCTTTATTATGTTGAGGTATTTTACACCCACTTCACTTAGACTTTTTTAAATGTTGAATTTTGTCAGAAGTTTTAATGCATCTTTTCAAATGAACCTAACGTTTTTTTCTTCAGTTTGTTAATTAGAAGTGTTGCTTTGATTGTTCTATGACTATTCAACCATCCTGGCATTCCTGGGGTAAATCTCAATTGGCCATGGTGTATGATTCTTTTGATGTACTCTTGAATTTGGCTTGTGATATTTTGTTGAGGAATTTTGCATCTATATTCACCAGTGAATTTGGCACTTAGCTTTATTTTTTGTGGTGTCCTTGTCTGGTTGAACAATGAAGTTATACCACCTCTTGGATGAACAAATATACTATTCATTCAAAATTACATGCGTTATGAATTTTTTTTTCTTAGAAGACCTAAAATTACCTACACCTGGCTTGCACAGGTCCACAGCCTTGCTACTCAGAGTGGTCCACACACTAAGACCTGTAGTGTCAACATCACTCAGGAAATTCTTTTGATTTTCAGAATCTCTGGATTCTTACCTGAATCCAGGAAATGATGAGTCAGAATCTGAATTAAAACTAACACATCTGGAATTCCTATGTACACTGGAAACGCTGAACTTGAGGGAATGCTGGTCTAGAATAGGTTTTCTTATTTTCTCATGTTGATAGTTGGGCCAGGATAATTATTTGTATTGGGTATTTAGGTATTTAACAGCATTCTTTCAGACATTGACAGATGTCCCCAAGGCCAAAATGATCTCTAGCTGAGAACCATAGGCCTGCAGCTTGAAAATTGGAAGCATACTGACAGAATTCTAATTAAGGCCCTTTCCTTACTCTGTTTGAACCCTTAGGCAGATCGTTAAATTCCTCTAAACACATTTCTGCAACATGGAATGGTGCTTATAGTAAGACTACCTCATAGCATAAACTTTTCTAAAAGTTGATGATGCCTGAAAGATGCTAACCTCAGGTTATTAGTATTGAAGTATCTAAAGGTACTAAATGATAGCTTTAAACCTGTGATAAAGTATGAAATCCTTAGTTTTTGGACAAGTGTTTCAAGAAGCCAGGGATTGTGGTGCCCAAATTGCATTTCAGTTCTCTTTGCTGAAGAGGGGATTTTTCTGAGGTCATCAAGACTGTGTACCCACCACAAAGCAATCTTTGAAGGATAAAAGAGACCTAATATTGAGAAGTTCCTTAGAATCAGACCTTGGAGAAAGTATTAATTCAAAGTTGGGATAAGGTGGTTGATGTTAGACCTCTGAAAAATAGGCAAGATCAAGGACAAGAAGTAATAAAGACTATATTCACTTGACTTCTAATCTGATCTCTTGGGATCAGAGAATCATTAGGAAAAACTGATTTTCTGTTGATTCCAGAGACCCAAAGGGAAATCATATAATTAGATACTGGAATAACAGGAAGGAAATCGGCCTAATGAGCAGGTATAGAGAGCTATTAATATCTCCCCTGCTGCAGTCCCTCAGTGTTGGCATCTCATCACTGGACAGGACATGACAGGTGCTTTTGGAGTCATAAGGCTGGATCAGGGTTCAATGCTTTAGTACTCTCTGCTCCTTATCTGGTGACAGAGCTTCAGCCCTCATCATCAACAATTCAAGGAGCAATTCAGACTTCCACAAGAGAACTCCCTCTCAGAGACCGCATGCAGGTAAGTTTGAAAGCAGAGGAGGTACTCCAGGAAGGGTTCAGAGAAAGTGAAACCTGAAATCTTTTACCTGAAGTCACCTGACAGCCTGATCAGACTAGCCCACAGACGTGTTTGTATAATGAATACTTGATTTCTTTACTATGTTAACAAGGATATGTCTGTTTGACAATTAAGTGATGAGAATGAAGGTATAGTCTGATGACACTGTAAAATAAGTGAGATAAGTAACATGGTTCCAGTAAAATGAAAAATGTATGTGAGATTTGTGCTTCAGAGGAGTAAGAAAGTACAGTATTACGTATGGAGAACTATGAAGCAACTTAAGAGTGCTCTTCAAATATCTAAGTTGGGATGTATTTGAGCATGCTTTGCATTCATTGAAAAGATCCAGCTCAAAGTAGGTACAACAGTAGTTTATGAGACATCTATTTCACAGTATCTTCTCTCATGTTGTTTGTACACATGAAACAAACAAAACATTGTAAAGCAACTATGCATCATTAAATTCAGTTCACTTCAGTTCAGTCACTCAGTTGTGTCCGACTCTTTGTGACTCCATGAACTGCAATACGCCAGAACTCCCTGTCCATAACCAACTCTCTGAGTTTTCTCAAACTCATGTCCACTGAGTCACTGATGCCATCCGACGATCTCATCCTCTGTCAACCCTTCTCCTCCCACCTTCAACCTTTCCCAGCATTACAGTCTTTTCAAATGAGTCAGCTCTTCGCATCAGGTGGCCAAAGTATTGAGGTTTCAGCTTCAACATCACTGTTTCCAATGAATATTCAGGACTCATTTCCTTTAGGACTGGTTGGAACTCCTTGCAATCCAAGGGACTCTCAAGTTTTCTCCAACATCACAGTTCAAAAGCATCAATTTTTTGGTGCTCAGCTTTCTTTATGGTCCAACTCTCACATCCATACATGACTACTGGAAAAACCATAGCCTTGACTAGATGGACCTTTGTTGGCAAAGTAAAGTGTCTGTTTTTGAATATGCTATCTAGGTTGGTCATAACTTTCCTTCCAAGGAGTAAGCGTCTTTTAATTTCATGGCCGCAGTCACCATCTGCAGTGATTTTAGAGCTCAAAAAAAATGAAATCTGACACTGTTTCCACTGTTTCCCCATCTATTTTCCATGAAGTGATGGGACCAGATGCCATGATCTTCATTTTCTGAATGTTGAGCCTTAAGCCAACTTTTTCAGTCTCCACTTTTACTTTCATCAAAAGGCTTTTCAGTTCCTCTTCACTTTCTGCCATAACGGTGGTGTCATCTGCATATCTGAGGTGATTGATATTTCTCCTGGCAATCTTGATTCCAGCTTGTGCTTCTTCCAGCCCAGCATTTCTCATGATGTACTCTGCATCCTTAATGACCCATAAATATCTCCTATGCTACAGTCCCTCTGCTTCTACATCCTGAGGTTAAGGAGATATGATTTTTGTTTTAGAGTCCTGTGTTTGTAAATGGACTGGCACTCCTTCCTGCAATCTTTTCTGAGAACACAGCTCCAAACTCCTTTATCAACCATTCAGGGAGGAATTCAGATTGCCACAGATCTTATTGATCTGATAGCATCACTTCTGGAAGTGAAATCACTCAGTCGTGTCTGACTTTTTGCAACCCCATGGACTGTAGCCTACAAGGTTCCACCGTCCATGGGATTTTCCATGCCAGAATACTGGAGTGGGTTGCCATTTCCTTCTCCAGGAAATCTTCCCAACCCAGGGATTGAACCCCAGTCTCCCACATTGTAGGAAGATGCTTTACCTTCTGAGCCACCAGGGAAGTTAGATCTTCTTACCAGAGTGCATGTCCAGAAAAGCCTGGGAACCCATAGTTACTTCAGGTAAGATTCAGAGAGACTGCAAGCTGAGAAATTCTACCTGAAGTTACAAGAGATCCTAATGAGCCTAGCTTAGAGCCAAGATTTGGACATGTTTGCAGGATTACCTGGTGCGTGGTATGTGGGTGATCAGTTGTGACTGCCTCTTTGTGACACCATAGACTAACTCACCAGGCTCCTCTGTCGATGGGATTTCCCAGGCAAGAATACTGAAGTGGGTTGCCATTTCCTTCTCCAGGGGGATCTTCCTGATCCAGGGATAGAAACTGGGTCTCCTGCATTGCAGGTGGATTCTTTATCACTGAGCACCTGGGAAACCAACTAATTAACTTATAAGCACTTTATTAATACGCTAAAAAGAGAAATGTCTTTTCAACTTAGCAACATGAAGATCATTCTTGACAATTAAGGGATGAGGATGGAAGTCCAGTGAGTAAAACTGAGGAAGGAATTGAAGGTATAAAGTGGTTCCAATAAAATTATGACATATTAGAGGAGCTTTATAGTTGAGGAGAGGAGGAAAATTGAGTAATAGGCCTAGAGGAAAGTGCAGGGAAGTGAGCACATTTTTTAAAAAAATGTTAAAGTGTATATTTGAGCGTGTTTTGTATTCATTAGAAAGATGCAGGGCCATAGAAGTAGATATTAAGGCAGCAGTCCATGAAACATGAAAATCAGATTCTTCTTTCACATTTAAGCATTCACATATAAAATAAATTCTATCAAATAAGTCATGTATTAAACTAAAAACCTTCTGCAGAGCAAAAGAAACAATTGGCAAAATAAAAAGACAACCTGTTTTTAAAATTATCCTTCATCACTTCCAATTATACAGAACATAGTCATTTGCATTCAACTACCAATTAATTCTTTTTCTTAACATTACTTGAATCCATGTATATATCTATATAGATAGAAAATATATTTTGTTAGTGCACGCTTCATAGTTTTCTAAAAAGTGTACTTTTATGTTTTCATTTCCCATTCTTTACCAATTTATTCACAGTAGCAAGTAGACGTTAGTAATTTACTAAATTTATTAATTTAGTTAATTTACTTGAGTTTTTATAACTCTTTTTTAAGTAGTTACTCTTAGATTTTTATCAAATTTCACTTAATAGTTTTATTTTGATTCCACTATACTTAATCTAATTTACTTTTCTGGCCATCTTATTCATGAATTCTCATTTCCACTTTACTTTTTCTATAAAGTTGGACACATTTATGAAACCTCTTCAGTGCCTGAGTTGGGAAGATCCCCTGTAGGAGGGCACGGTAACCCGCTCCAGTATTCTCGCCTGGAGAATCCCATAGACAGAAAAGCCTGGTGGGCTACAGTCCCTAGGGTTGCAAAGAGTTGGACACAACTGAAGCGACAGCACACACACATACACATTTCAGTTCAGTTCAGTCACTCAGTCGTGTCCGACTCTTTGCAACCCCATGAACTGCAGCACTCCAGGCCTCCCCACCCATCACCAACTCCTGGAGTCCACCCAAACTCATGTCGATTGAGTGGGTGATGTCATCCATCTCATCCTCTGTCGTCCTCTTCTCCTCCTGTCCTCAATCTTTCCCAGCATCAGGGTCTCTTCAAATGAGTCAGCTCTTTGCATACACATTTATGAAACCCCTAATGTGAACCCAAGCAGAGGAGATTCCTGCTAATTTTATGTTATAATAGAAAAGGCAGAGTACTGTGAAATAAGTACATGTATGATCTATGTCCTCAGGGATAATTCATCTGAAGAAAGGGGCTAGACAGATGTGGCAAATGCAGGATATTATAGGGTATGATCTGTGGTGGCCCTTGCATGATATAAAAGGAACAGAACCAGGACTAGTGTCCAAAAGAACACTACTGAGTGTGTCAAAATAAAAGCCTCAAGCCCAAGAATAGGAAAGAAGAATTCCACAGAGAAAAACAAGAGAAGTGCCAAATTTGTCCACTATTGGACTAAATGAAAACTAGTGTGGTAAATAAACAGGCATAGGTACAGGAATGGCTTCCCTGGTGGCTCAGATAAAGCGTCTGCCTACAATGCGGGAGACCCGGGTTCAATCCCTGGGTTGGGAAGCTCTCCTGGAGAAGGAAATGACAACCCACTCCAGTACTCTTGCCTGGAAAATCCCATGGATGGAGGAGCCTGGTAGGCTACAGTCCATGGGGTCACAAAGAGTCGGACACGACTGAGCAACTTCACTTTCACAGGTACGGGAATAACAATTAGATCAGGTACCCGACCTTGATAAAATGGTGAGGCAAGTGGAACGATTAAGATCCAGTGGCCTATGCTCCCTTGAATCCACGGTACTTCAGCAGCCACACAGCTGCTTCTTCACTCTGAAACCTGGCTCTTCTCTTCGTCTCTTCATTCATATTGTATTTCCCTCATTAGCAGGAACTGCCCTTTTAAAACTATTCTTGACTTTACTTCAGTGGATTCCAGGCATGTTTTCTATGTCCCATAGTGAAGCATGCCTTTTACATAGTGATCTAGCATATCTGCACACACAAATACAGAAATAAACACACACACACAGAGGTACACACACATGCATAGCACAGTAGTGTTAGTGGCTCAGTCGTGTCTGACTCTTTATGACCCCAGGGACTGTAGCCTGCCAGGTTCTCCCATCCTTGGAATTCTCCAGGCAAGAATACTGGAGTGGGTAACCATTTCCTTCTCCAAGGGATCTTCCAGACCCAGGGATCAAACCAGGTCTCCTGCATTGCAGACAGATTCCTTACCTTCTAAGCTGCAAGGGAAGCCCACACACACATACATACGACTGAGCAAAGAGAGCCAAGTGATTTTTATGCATCCTTACTAGATATAATGCACTATTATATTTTTGTGTGTTTCATTTATTCTATTCTATTTAATTCTTGCAAAGTGAAAGTGTTCGTCTCTCAGTTGTATCCAGCTTTTTGCGACCCTATGGACTGTAGCCTGCCAGACTCCTCTGTATATGGAATGGAACCTAACCTGCGAACATGAAAAACATTGCTGTGCATGTTCTTGACACCTATTTTAGCATTTCCTTTCTTCTGTTCTGTCTTTCATCATCTTTTATTACCAGCATTTTTTTCTGAGACCATAATTTTCTGAGTTCATGCAATATATATTTATTTAGCTAGTGTTCTCAGCCAAATCTGCTGGGAGGATGTAGGAAGAAGTTGGTGATTATGAATAACATTGCTATAAGTCTCAAGGCACCTATAGTCTAGTAGAGGAAAAAAAATCACAGAATTATGAAAAAGTTACACTGATGGATGTACAACTAAATTAAGTTCATGAGGAAATGTCCTTTTCCTGTGAAAATGTTAAGGAAATAAAGTTTCATGAAAGAAATGACTCCAGGCAGTCTGAGAGGAGACAGTTTTAAAGTTGGAGAAGAGAATAAAGAGAAAAAAAAAAAAAACTCCAAATAGACCTGTGGCTCGAGACTCCAAGCAGAGAGAATTGGGTGCATGATGACACTGAGAATTAACACTGTGGCATCAGGGAAGCTGTAAGTCAAGTTCTAGGTTTATGAGATCAGTGTGGAAAAGAGCAGGACAGTGTGAGGGTGAAACTGGCAGTAAGGATGTGGAGAGAGCCTCTTGGTTGAAGCTACAGAACTTTGGTTTCATTCTGCAGTGGGGAGTCACTGGGATTGAATGCAACTGTGAGAGTTCCATGATCAGCTTTTTCATCTAGAAAGATCTCACTGGATTAATGTGGGTATCTGCTAGAGGGGTACCAGCAGCAATAAGCAGGAGAGAGGACAAGGAACTGAAATAAGGTTGTGGAAATGTGGACCAAGGAGGGGAGGACAACGGAGGCACTTGAGAGATACAAGGAAAGCCAGCAATTTCATCCTCAGTGATAGTCATACACTTACCAACAGGTAGGAACTACGCTAAGCTTTTCACAGCGGGGTCTAAGCTGTTGACCCCTTAGAATATTGGATACCTCTATCCTCAATGTTCAAGAAAGTATATTAGCATTCAGATTGCTTCATTTGGCTCTGAAAGTTCAAACAAGTAACATGAGGCAGATCTAAAATTTAAAGCATGTTTTTCCGGTACCAAAATTCTCACATTGCAAAATATTTAGGAACACAACATTGTAAAGCAATTATACTGCAATAAAACGTAATTTTAAAATAAAAATCCAGAGGCAGCCCTAAGATGGTGGAGGAATAGGATGGGGAGACCAGTTTCTCCCCCACAAATTCATTGATAGGTCATTTGAACGCAGAGCAAATACCACAAAACAACTTCTGAACATTGGCAGAGGACACCAGGCACCCAGAAAGACAGCCCATTGTCTTCAAAAGGAGTTAGGGCAAAATAGAAAAGACAAAAAAAGAGAGACAAAAGAGTTAGGGACGGAGAACTGTCCCAGGGAGGCAGTCTTAAAAGAGAAGTTTCCAAACACCAGGAGACCCTCTCACCGGTGGGTCTGTGGGGTTCTGGGATCTCAGAGGTCAACATAACCAGGAGGAAAAAATAAGTAAATAAAATCCACAGATTACGGGCCCAGCTACAACTCCTAGCAGAGAAGTAGCCCAGATGCTCGCGTCAGCCGCCAGAAAGCGGGGGCTGAACTGGGAGGTGCAGGCTGCACTGCTTAGGGTAAGGACTGGGCCTGAATGCCCTGAGGGCAACCCAAGGGAGCTAACATGAGATAGAAACCCAAACTGTGGGATAGCCAGAGAGGGGGGGAAAAAAGAGGAGAAAGAAAGAGAACTTTCCCGCGAAAAGCTCTAATCTAAGGCACTGCCGGGCAGATCACAGAACAAAGGACTGAGCGAATACCAGGGGAGAGCTAGCCGGCTGCAGACCAGCCCATCCCCCACTAATGCAGGGAGGCAGGCAGGTGCCAGCCAGAGCCAGAAAGAAAGGGGCAAACTCGGCCCCAAAGACGGCATCCCCTCCCAAACTGCGAGCAGGCTCTCAGTCACTAACCAAGTCTTCCTGGGATCCTGGACGGTTGACATCTGTCAGGAGGGTCGCAGCCAGAGATCAGCTCCCCAGAAGAGACACACACCACCCAGGAAACTGAGTGGCTGGGACCGGGGAGGTGATAAGATGTACCACACCTGGGGTGCACCCTCGCCAAGCAGTTGGTCGCCTGACCTGCTCGGGCCTGGGAAGAGCACAAAACGCAGGTCCAACTGAGTCTGTGCTTTTGTGGAGTACTCGAGAACCTGAACCTGAGCGACGTAGATCTGGGAAGTGCAGGCAACCCAGGGCCTGCCTCAGACAGTTCCTGGCAGAGCAACCTGAAGCCTAAGCAGGGTAGACCAGGAAAGCACACACATGCCATGAGCGGGGGCAAACCCAGTGTGACCCAGACACTGTGAGCACTCCCCACACATGCCAGTGATATTTGTATGCAGTGTTCCTCCCTCCCTGCAGCCCAATTGAACAAGTGAGCCTAAATGAATGACCAACTTCGCCCCCTTGTGTCAGGGAAGAAGTTAGATACTGAAGAGACTTGCAAACAGAGGAAGCCAAAATAAATAAAGAAGAGGGAACTGCTCTGGAAGTGACAGGTGCAACAGATTAAAACCCTGTAGTTAACATGACTACATTGGAAGGGACCTATACACCTTGAGAAGAGTATAAGGTGGAAAAAGGAACTATCTGAAACTGAACTGACCAGACACTGCTCTCAACAGCTCCAGAGAAATTCCTAGATATATTTTACTACTATCATTTTAAAATTTCTTTTCAATTCTTTATTTTTAAGTTCTCTATTAATCCTTTAATTTTCATTTTTAAAACCTACTATTACCATGAAAAAAAGACCCTATTTTTAAAGCAAATTTCATATTTTTATATAACTTTTGTGATTTTTTAAAAATATTGTACATTTGAGAGTCTAACCTCTACTCTAGATTTTTAATCTTTGCCTTTTGGTATTTGTCATCAGTTTTGTGCCTTTAAGAATCCAATCTTCAGTATCCGTTTTTACTCAGGAGTGTGATAACTGGCTTGATTGCTCTCTCCCCTTTTGACTCTCATTTTTCTCCCCCAGGTTAGCTCTATTTCCTCCCTTCCCCTTCTCTTCTCTACTTAACTCTGTGAATCTCTTTGGGTGTCCCAGTCTGTGGAGAAAACTTAGGGAACTGATCACAGGTTAGATCAGTCCATCTCCTTTTGACTCCCCCTCCTCTTCTCCTGGTCACCTCTATCTCCTTCCTCCCTTTTCTCTTCTCTGTGGAACTCCATGAACCTCTCTGAGTGTTCCAGACTGTGGAGAGCAAATAGAAAATTGATTATCAGCTAGAACTGCTTTCTCCCCTTTTGATTCCCTCTCTTCTCCTCCTGGTCACCTCTATCTCCCTCATCACGCTTCTCATCTTCATATAACTCTGTGAACCTCTCTGGGCGTCCCTCACTGTGGACAATCTTTTCACCATTAACCTAGATGTTTCATCATCAGTGCTGTATGGATGGAAAAGTCTTGAGGCTACTACAAGAATAAGACTGAAAGCCAGAGGCAGGAGGCCTAAAACGAAAACTTGAGATCACCAGAAATCTCCTGACTCTAGGGACCATTAATTGACAAAAGCTCATCCAAAAGCCTCCATACCTACTCTGAAACCAAGCTCCACCCAAGATCCAATAAGTTTCAGAGCAAGACATAGCAAGCTAATTCTCCAACAAAACAGGAACATAACCCTGAGCACAGAAATACAGGTCGCCGAAAGTCACATCAAACCTATAAACACCTCAAAACTCACTACTGGACACTCATTGCACTCCAGAGAGGAGATCCAGCTCCACCCACAAGAACACTGACACAAGCTTCCCTAACCAGGAAACCTTCACAAGCCACTCGTCCAACCCCACCCACAGGGAGGAACCTCCACAATAAAGAGGAACCACAGACTTCCAACATACAGAAAAGCCACGCCAAACACAGCAACCTAAACAAGATGAAAAGGCAGGGGAATATTCAGCAGGTAAAGGAACATGATAAAAGCCCACCAAACCAAACAAAAGAGGAGGTGATAGGGAGTCTAACTGAGAAAGAATTCAGAATAATGATAGTAAAAATGATCCAAAATTTTGGAAACAAAATGGAGTTACAGATAAATAATCTGGAGAAAAGGATTGAGAAGATGCAAGAAAAGTTTAACAAGGACCTTGAAGAAATAAAAAAGAGTCAATCAATAATGAATAATGCAATAGCTGAGATCAAAAGCACTCTAGAGGGAACCAACAGTAGAATAAAATAGAATAATATCCTATCTTCTGAGCCAGAAATCAAAAGCTTTACAAACAAGCAAAAGTTCAGAGAATTCAGCACCACCAAACCAGCTCTCCAAGAAATGCTAAAGGATTTTCTCTAGACAGGAAACACAGAAAAGTATTATAAACGTGAACCCTAAACAACAAAGTAAATGGCAACGGTCTCATACTTATCAATAATTACCTTAAATATAAATGGGTTGAATGCCCCAATCAAAAGACGAAGACTGGCTGAATGGATAAAAAAACAAGACCCCTATATATGTTGTCTACAAGAGACCCACCTCAAACCCAAGGACACATAAAAACTGAAAGTGAAGGGCTGGAAAAAGATATTTCACGCAAATGGAGACCAAAAGCAAGCAGGAGTCACAATACTCATATCAGATAAAATAGACTTTGAAACAAAGATTGTGAAAAGAGACAAAGAAGGACATTACATAATGATCAAAGAATCAATCCAAGAAGAAGATATAACAATTATAAATATCTATGCACCGAACATAGGAGCACTGCAATATGTAAGGCAAATGCTAACAAATATGAAAGGGGGAATTAACAGTAACACCATAATAGTGGGAGACTTTAATACCCCACACACACCTATGGATAGATCAATTAAACAGAAAATTAGCAAGGAAACACAAACGTTAAATGATACACTGTACCAGTTAGATCCAATTAATACCTATAGGACATTTCACCCTAAAACAATGAATTTCATCTTTTTCTCAAGTGCACATGGAACCTTCTCCAGGATAGATCACATCCTGGGCCATATATCTAGCCTTGGTAAATTCAAAAAAAAATCAAAATCATCTCAAGAATCTTTTCTGATCACAATGTGCTAAGATTAGACATCAACTACACAGGAAAAACTATGAAAAAATACAAACATATGGAAACTAAAAAAAAAAAAAAACTCTGAAAAACCAATAAATCACAGACAAAATCAAAACAGAAATCAAAATATGCATAGAAATGAATGAAAATTAAAACATAACAACCCAAAACCTATGGGAATGAGTAAAAGCAGTGCTAAAGAGAAAATTCTGAAAGAGATGGGCATACTACACCACCTGACCTGACTCTTGAGAAACCTGTATGCAGGTCAGGAAGCAACAGTTAGAACTGGACATGGAACAGCAGACTGGTATATTGTCACGTTGCTTAATTATATGCAGAGTACATCATGAGAAATGCTGGGCTGGATGAAGCACAGCTGGAATCAAGATTGCTGGGATAAATATCAATAACCTCAGATGTGCAAATGACACCACCTTTGTGGCAGAAAGTGAAGAAGAACTAAAAAGCCTCTTCATGAAAGTGAAAGAGGAGAATGAAAAAGTTGGCTTAAAGCTCAGAATTCAGAAAACCAAGATCATGGCATCTGGCCCCATCATTTCATGGCAAATAGATGGGAAAACAATGGAAACAGTGGCTGACTTTATTTGGGGGGGCTCCAAAATCACTGTGGATGGTGATTGTAGCCATGAAATTAAAAGACGCTTACTCCTTGGAAGGAAAGTTATGGCCAACCTAGACAGCATATTAAAAAGCAGAGACATTACTTTGCCAACAAAGGTCCTTCTAATCGAGGCTATGGTTTTTCCAGTAGTCATGTATGGGTGTGAGAGTTGGACTATAAAGAAAGCTGAGCACTGAAGAATTGATGCTTTTGAACTGTGGAGTTGGAGAAGACTCTTGAGAGTCCCTTGCACTGCAAGGAGATCCAATTGGTCCATCCTAAAGGAGATCAGTCCTGGGTGTTCATTGGAAGGACTGATGTTAAACCTGAAACTCCAGTACTTTGACCACCTCATGTGCAGAGTTTACTCACTGGAAAAGACCCTGATGCTGGGAAATATTGAGGGCAGGAGGAGAAGGGGACAACAGAGGATGAAATGGTTTGATGGCATCACTGACTCAATGGATATGGGTTTGTGTGGACTCCGGGAGCTGGTGATGGACAGGGAGGCCTAGTGTGCTGTGGTTCATGGGGTCACAAAGAGTCGGACACAGCTGAGTGACTGAACTGAACTGAACTGAAGGGGAAGGTTCATAGCAATACAAGCCTACCTCAAGAAACAGGATAGAAGTCAAATAAATAACCTAACTCTACACCTAAAGCAACTAGAAAAGGAAGAAATGAAGAACTCCAGAGTTAGTAGAAGGAAAGAAATCACAAAAATTAGGGCAGAAATAAATACAAAAGAGACCATAGCAAAAATCAAAAAAGCTAAAAGCTGGTTCTTCAAGAAGATAAATAAAATAGACAAACCATTAGCCAGACTCATCAAGAAACAAAGGGAGAAGAATCAAATCAACAAAATTAGAAATGAAAATGGACAAATCACAACAGACAACACAAAAATACAAAGGATCATAAGAGACTACTACCAGCAACTATGTGCCAATAAAATGGACAACTTGGAAGAAATGGACAAATTCTTAGAAAAGTATAACTTTCCAAAACTGAACCAGGAATAAATAGAAAATCTTAACAGACCCATCACAAGCATGGAAATCAAAACCATAATCAGAAATCTTCCAACCAAAAAAGCCCAGGACCAGATGGCTTCACAGCTGAATTCCACCAAAAATTTAGAGAAGAGCTAATACCTATCCTACCCAAACTCTTCCAGAAAATTTCAGAGGAAGGTAAACTTCCAAACTCATTCTATTAGGCCACCATCATCCTAATACAAAAACCCGACAAAGATGACACAAAAATAGAAAACTACAGGCCAATATCACTGATGAACATAGATGCAAAAATCCTTAACAAAATTCTAGCAAACAGAGTCCAACAGCATATTAAAAAGTTCATACATCATATCCAAGTAGGCTTTATCCCAAGGATGCAAGGATTCTTAAATATTCACAAATCAATCAATGTGATACACCACATTAACAAATTCAAAGATAAAAACCATACGATTACATCAATAGATGCAGAGAAAACCTTTGGCAGAACTCAACATCCATTTATGATAAAAACTCTCCAGAAAGCAAGCATAGAAGGAACAAACCTCCACACAATAAAAGCTGTATATAATAAACCCACAGCAAACATTATCCTCAATGGGAAAAATTGAAAGCATTTCCCCTAAAGTCAGGAACAAGACAAGGATGCCCACTCTCACCACTAATATCCAACATAGTTTTGGAAGTTTTGGCCACAGCAATCAGAACAGAAAAAGAAATAAAAGGAATCTAGATTGGAAAAGAAGAAGTAAAACTCTCACTCTTTGCAGATGACATAATCCTCTATATAGAAAACCCTAAGGACCCCACCAGAAAATTACTAAAGTTAATTAATGAATACAGCAAAGTTGCAGGATATAAAATCAACACACAGAAATCCCTTGCATTCCTATACACTAACAATGAGAAAACATTGTTAGGGCCGGAGGAGAAGGGGATGACAGAGGATGAGATGGCTGGATGGCATCACTGACTCGATGGATGTGAGTCTGAGTGCACTCCGGGAGTTGGTGATGGACAGGGAGGCCTGGCGTGCTTCAATTCATGGGGTCTCAAAGAGTTGGGCACGACTGAGCGACTGAACTGAACTGAAAGAAACAAAAGACCTATGTATAGAAAACTATAAAACACTGGTGAAAGAAATCAAAGATGACACAAATAGATGGAGAAATGTACCATGTTCATGGATCGGAAGAATCAATATAATGAAAATGAGTATACTACCCAAAGCAATCTATAGATTCAATGCAATCCCTATCAAGCTACCAACGGTATTTTTCAGAGAATTAGAAAGAGACATGGGTGTATAGAACAGTCTTTTGGACTCTGTGGGAGAGGGAGAGGGTGGGATGATTTGGGAGCATGGCACTGAAACATGTATAATATCATATATGAAACAAATTGCCAGTCCAATTTCGAAGCATGATACTGGTTGCTCGGGGCTGGTGCACTGGGAAGACCCAGAGGGATGGTATGGGGAGGGAGGAGGAAGGGGGGCTCTGGATGGGGGACTTATGTATACCTGTGGTGGATTCATGTTGATGTATGGCAAAACCAATACATTATTGTAAAGTAATTAACCTCCACTTAAAATAAATAAATTTATATTTTTAAAAAAAAGAACAAATAATTTCACAATCTGTACAGAAATAGGGAAAACCTTGAATAGCCAAAGCAATCTTGAGAAAGAAGAATGGAACTGGAGGAATCACCCTGCCTGACTTCAGCCTCTACTACAAAGCCACAGTCATCAAGACAGCATAGTACTGGCACAAAGACAGAAATATAGATCAGTGGAACAAAATAGAAAGCCCAGAGATAAACCCACGCACCTATGGACATCTTAATTTTGACAAAGAAGGCAAGAATATACAATAGAGAGAAGACAATCTCTTTACCAAGCGGTGCTGAGAAAACTGGTCAATCACTTGTAAAAGAATGAAACTAGAACACTTTCTAACATCATACACAAAAATAAACTCAGATAGATTAAAGATCTAAATGTAAGACCAGAAACCATAAAACTCCTAGAGGAGAACATAGGCAAAACACTCTCTGACATAAATTACCTCAGGATCCTCTATGACCCACCTCCCAGAGTAATGGAAATAAAAGTGAAAATTAACAAATAAGACCTATTAAACTTAAAAGTTTTTGTGCAATGAAGGAAACTATAAGCAAGGTGAAAAGACAGCCTTCAGAATGGGAGAAAATAATAGCAAAAGAAGCAATTGACAAAGGATTAATTTCAAAAATATACAGGCAGCTCCTGCAGCTCAATTCCAGAAATATAAGCAACCCAATCAAAAAATGGGCCAAAGAACTAAACCGACATTTCTCCAAAGAAGACATACAAATGGCTAACAAATACATGAAAAGACGCTCAACATCACTCATTATCAGAGAGAAATGAAATCAAAACCACAATGAGGTACCATCTCACACCAGTCAGAATGGTTGCGATCCAAAAGTCTACAAACAATAAATGCTGGAGAGGTTGCAGAGATAAAGGAACTCTCTTACACTGTTGGTGGGAATGCAAACTAGTACAGCCACTATGGAGAACAGTGTAGAGATTCCTTTAAAAGCTGGAAATAGACCTGCCATACGACCCAGCAATCCCATTGCTGGGCATACACACTGAGGAAATTAGAATTGAGACACGTGTACGCCAATGTTCATTACAGCACTGTTTAAAATAGCCAGGACATGGAAGCAATCTACATGTCCATCAACAGACGAATGGATAAGAAAGCTGTGGTACATATGCACAACGGAATATTACTCAGCTATTAAAAACAATGCATTTGAATCAGTTCTAATGAGGTGCATAAAACCAGAACCTATTATACAGAGTGAAGTAAGTCAGAAAGAAAAACACCAATACAGTATATTAATGCATATATATGGAATTTAGAAAGATGATAATGATGACCCTATATGCGAGGCAGCAAAAGAGACACAGATGTAAAGAAAAGACTGTTGGACTCTGTGGGAGAAGGCGAGGGTGGGATGATTTGAGAGAATAGCTTTGAAATATGTATATTATCATATGTGAAATAGATCACCAGTCCAGGTTCGATGCATGAGGCAAAGTGCTCAGGGCTGGTGCACTGGGATGACCCTGAGAGATGGGATGGGGAGGGAGGTGAGAGGGAGGGTCTGGATGGGGAACACATGTACACCCATGGCTGACTCATGTGAATGTATGGCAAAAACCACCACAATATTGTAAAGTACTCAGCCTCCAATTAAAATAAAAATAAATTAAATAAAAATCCCCTGTGCTAGGGAACTCTGCTCAATATTCTACAAAGTGAAGTGAAATCTCTTATTTATGTTTGACTTTTTGTGACCCAGTCCATGGAATTTTCCTGGCCAGAATACTGCAGTGGGTAGCCATGCCTTTCTCTGGAGGATCTTCCCAACCCAGGGATCAAACCCAGGTCTCCTGCACTGCAAGCAGATTCTTTACCAGCTTAGCCACCAGAGAAGCCCAAGAATACTGGAATGGGAAGCTTATCCCTTCTCCAGCAAATCTTCTGTCCCAGGAATCAAACCTGCATTGCAGGAGGATTCTTTACCAGCTGAGCTACAAGGGAGCCCATAACCTAAACAGGAAAAATTCTTGAAAAAAATAGATACATGAATATGTATAACTGGATTACTTTGCTGTAACTACTTTGCTGCTGAAATGAACACACACTTAATCAACTATGTTGTTGTTATTGTTTAGTCGATAAGTTGTGTCAGACTCTTTTGCGACCCCATAGACTGTAGCCCACCAGGCTCCTTTGTCCATAGGATTCTCCAGGCAAGAATACTGGAATGGGTTGCCATTTCCTTCTCCAGGAGATCTCAACTCAGGAATCAAACCTGCATCTTCTGCATTGCAGATGGGTCCTTTACCACTGGGTCACCTGGGAAGCCTGTTAATCAACTATACTCAATATGAAATAAAAGTTAAAACAATAAAATAAAAAAGTTTTCACCATTTCATCCTTAAAAATCAACCCTTTTCCTGCACTTCATTATTTTTCTCTTCTGAGTTGTGTGTTTATTATTATTCCCTTTGCTCATTTTTCTAAGAAGATAGTCAATCACTAAGGTGTCTTGACACCATGAAGACATCACTCCTCTCTCTTTTGGATGAATTATTTTGCTGCTTTGTTAGGTATTTTGGACATCAAGGGGATACAGCTGGGTTTGAAATGCTGCTAGAATCAAAGAAACTTTCCCCTCATAGCAATTTATCAGGGACTAAGCTTATTAGATCATCTTTATTGTTCATATTTATTCACTTACTATACCTATGAAAGACATACATGGCACAAAATGATCATATTAAAATTGAAGACCACGTTTACATGTCTATAGAAAGCTTAGCAACTAGAATCTGGGTACTATTTGTACATATATTAGGGCAGAGATAATCTGATGTTCACAATCTTGCCTTGCATCATTCCATTCCTAAATGGTGTGGTTGGAGGTGAAAAGACTCTTGACTCCCCCAAGGCCACAAGAGATCACAGTGCTGTGTTGCACAAGTGCACGTGTGTGTGTGTGTGTGTGCGCGTGTGTGTATTGTGGGACATGAGTGTCCTTAGAACAGGAGGACCTTAGCTCATAGACATCAAAATTTTCCCCTGGAAATATAGATGACAGAATGTTAATTGAACAGAAAAACAAAATGGGGATATATTTCTATGTTCAGTATTCTTGGAAACAAAATTAATGAAGTACAAGGAACAACATGTGGATTAGGGACTCCTCATGCCTTGAAGTTCAGGAGCAGAGGAAGGTCATGTCATTCCCTGACATCCTCTGGCCCCATCTCCCATCACCATCCCTCTTTCATATTCCCTTTGGGAAACTGGCTTCTTTTGGAGACCAAATACCTAAAACAAATGGCATCTTTGGGGTCTTTGCACTGACCATTCCACCTTTCAGGCAGGCCCTGTCTTCAGCTCCTCACCTCTCTTCCTTGAAGTCTCTGCAAAGGTTACCTTGTTTGCCAACCTTCCTAAATGCTCAGTAAAGAATACCACCTCAGCCACTTACTTCTCTGTTCCCCCTTTCTTTTTCTTCATTTCACCTGTCACCATGTGACATTTTATATGAGTTTGTATTTGCTAATATTATTTCTCCACTGAATTGTGGAGACTTCTGTCTCTCAGTACACTCTACTCCTTGCCTTGAACACCTCCATCTGTGTATACTGTCAGAATACCCTTGACAGGCTGATTGCTGAAGGGCTTTGACTGCCAAGACAAAACTGTGAAGAAATAGAAAGTCTGAACCAACAAATAAAGTGTAAGGCAAATGAATCAGTAACCATGAACTTCCCCAAAACAGCAGCAACAAAAAGCAGACAAAAGCAGGGATCTGATGATTTTAGTGTGAATCCTACCAAAATGTAATGAAATAACAATTTTTCTCAAACTCCACCAAATGATTTAAGAGGTGGGAATACTCCCAAATTCTTTTTCCTAGGACACTCTTAACTTGCTACCAAAACCAGAAAAGACCCTACAAGAAAAGAAAATGACAAATTGGTATTCCTAATTAACATAGATGCATAAACTATCAATAAGAGAGAAATATTCATCGTGATCAAGTGATATTTATTTCTAGAATATAAGGGTGGTTCCCTATGCGCAAAGAAATACACGATACACACACCACACTGATAGAACTAAAGATAAAGTAAATACAACTTCAACTTTGTACTCAACTTCCTTTTATGATACACAGTCTCAACGAATTTAGAATAAATGGATCATTCCTCAAAATAATGTGACAAGTCACAGTTATCATACTCAACAGTGACAGTTTCAAAGTTTTCTCTCTAAGATAAGGGACAAGACAAGGGTGTCAGTGTCATGATTGCAATTCAACATAGCACTAAAAGTTTTACCTAAATCAGTTAGACAAGAAAAAGAAACAAAAATCATCTAAAAAGGAAGAAAACTGTCTCTGTTTGAATATAAATCCCTAAAGACTTCACCAGAAGTTGTTAGAAACAATGGACAAAATAGTTAAGTTTTAGTATACCAAATCAACATATGTTAATATAAGATCAACATACAAAAATTTTGCTTTATACACTAACAGTAAGCCATCAAAACAGAAATTAAAACAACATTATAATAGCATCAAAATAACAAATGCCTAAGAGTAAATTTAACCAAGGAAGTGAAAGGCACACAAAACTATGAGATACTGATGAAAGAAATTGAACCAAGATACTAATAAATTGAAAGATTTTCTTTATTTGTGGATCCAAAGATTTAATATTTTTAGACTGTCCTTACTTCTCAAATCCATCTACAGTTTCTATGAAATTACTAACAATATTCTAAAGGCATTATCTGAAGAAACATATTTTAAAATCTTAAAACTTTTATGGAATCATAAAAGATCCCAAATAGCCAAAACAATCTTGAAAAAGAAGAAAGTTGGAGGCATCATACTTCCTGATTTCAAATTTCATTATAAAACTATAGTAATTAAACCTGTATACTACTAGCATAAAAATGGCCATAACTGAATAGAATTGAGAGCCTGAAAATAAATCCTTTTATATACCATCTACTATTATTTAACAGAGCCCAGAAAATTCAATTAAGAAAGAGCAGTGTCTTCAGAAAATGTGTTGGTAAAACTGGATAATAAATGGATCCCTATCCTGCACAAATAAAAATTTAACTTGAAATGGATTAAGAAATTAAACATAAAAACTAAAATTGTAAAATTCCTAGAATAAACTACAAGGAACACCTCCCTGAGATTGATATTGTCAATGATTTCTCTGGACATGACACCAAAAATTCAAGGAACAAAAATAAAAATTTTTAAATGGGGAAATACTAAACTAAAAATCTTCTTTGCAGTAAAATAGTCTACAAAATGAAGAGGCAACTGATTGTTGTTGTTGTTCAGTCGCTCAGTCTTGTCTGACTCTTTGCAACCCCATGGACTGCAGCACTCCAGGCTTCCCTGTCCTTCACCATCTCTCAGAGCTTGCTCAAACTCATGCCCACTGAATTGGTGATACTATCCAACCATCTCATCCTCTGTCATCCCCTTCTCCCCTTGCCTTCAATCTTTCCCAGCATCAGGGTCTTTTCTAATGAGTCAGCTCTTCTCGTCAGGTGGCCAAAGTGTTGGAGGAAACTGATGGAATGAAAGAAAATATTTTAATGTATGGCAAAACCAATACAATATTGTAAAGTAATTAACCTCCAATTAAAATAAATAAATTTATATTTAAAAAATAAAATATTTCAAGCCCTATATCTAAATATGTTCTAAATATATAAGGAACTCCTACAACTCAATAGTAAAACTCAAATAATCCAATTAGAAAATGAGCAAAGAACTGGATAGAAATTTATTCTTTTTAAAATTTTTTAAAAATGTTATTTTTTTATTTTACAATACTGTATTGGTTTTGCCATACATTGACATGAATCCACCACAAGTGTACATGAGTTCCCAACCCTGAACCCCACTCCCATCACCCTCCCCATATCATCTCTCTGGGTCATCCCAGTGCACCAGCCCCAAGCATCCTGTATCCTATTCTTTAAAAAAAGACAAACAGCCAACAAGTACACAAAAAGGTGTTCAATATGACTATCCATTAGGGAAGTCAACATCTAAATCACAAAGAAATATCGTCTTACATCATTTAGAGTCACTATTATGAAAAAGATGAGATAAATAATGTTGCTGAAGATGTGTGGAAAAGTGAACCTTTGTGCACTATTGATGAGGATGTAAATCGTCACAGCCACTATGTGAAATAGTATGAAGTTCCTGAAAAAATTAAAAGTAGAACTACCATCTGATCCTGGATCTTTGGAATTAACTGAAGTAGAGGACTAAGGCATTAGCTGAAGATAGATATACAATGAAGTGAAGATGCTTCTCCAGTTAAAATAAATTTATCTTTTAAAAAATAAAATAAAATGGGGCTTATTTGAATTTTTGTATTGATGAAAAAAATCCAGAGCAAAGAATGCTTGAAAATATTTTCTTGAAAAGAAATTTATGAGATTTACCTCTCATGGTATCATCTCAGAATGTGTATTCACATGAAATAAAATTATAGGTGAAAAGAGATGTGTTAACAAGTTTTACTTTGCAATTCACCTATGAAGCTGAATGTGTCTGCAGGTTTGTTAGACATATACTCTCTGTATCATAATTATCTGTAGGAGTCCTTTACTTTCGTATAGTGAGGTCTCAGTGTTTCTATTCCCTTTTCGTTTGTACTTATTCAAACAAATGGGAGATTTTTTTTTTCACCAGCCAGCTGTTTTCCATGTGTTCATTTATATACATATAAATTTACCAGGGAGAAAGTAAAAATGTATACATTGTGTGTGGTTAATTCTATCTAGTCATTCATAATGTGTTCCCCCTTTTTTACAGAAAGAATAGAGCTGTCACTTTGTTGTTATTCACTTGAGAATCTGTACTTCAAACAAAATACAAAGTGGAGGTTCTTCTGCACGCTTTGTTCTAATACATCACCCTTTATGCATATGTACAACTAGATTTCAAATCTCGCTTCTTCTTCTTTCTTTCCTTTGTAGTTTTATGAATAGATCTGTTTCTGAAACTTGTGTCACCTTTGTCCATCAGCTGCAAGGCATTCTCTTTTACACTTGATTGAAGATTAGCTTCCAAAGCATCTTTAAATCCATATATTTTTATATAAGATAAAGTTATAACTTTTAGATACTGTTATACCCTCTTTTAGAAGGCTCTTGTTACATTTGTTTATTCCCAAGGTTTTGGCAACATAATCGTAAATTAATTACTTATATCAAGGTCACTTAATGACAAACATTTTATATTTATATAAATTAGTTTAATATTTTTCTATCTATTTTGTTTCCTACAGTTATTTTAGAGCCACTGGAGATCAAACCAGTCAACTCTAAAGGAAATCAACCCTGAATATTCACTGGATAGACTCGTGCTGAAGCTCCAATATTGTGGCCACCTGATGTGAAGAACTGACTCACTGAAAAAGATCCTGATGTTGGGAAAGATTGAGGGCAGGAGGAGAAGGGGGTGACAGAAGATGAAATGGTTGGGTGGCATCATCGACTCAATGGACATGAGTTTGAGCAAGCTCCATGAGATAGTGAAGGGCAGGGAAGCCTGACATGCTGCAGTCCATGGGGTTGCAGAGAGTCAGACATGACTGAGCAGTTGAAAAACAATTCAGACATTGCCAATATCCCCAGAGGACAAATCAATTCTGGTTGATGACCAGTGCCCCAGACTTTGAGAGTTAGAAGCATCCTGATGGAATTCTCAATCAAGACTGCACTCCTTACTTGGTTTATATTGGACAGAATATTAAATCCCTCTAAGATACATTTCTACAATGGAAAATAGAGTTTATAAAAGTATTACTTCATAGATTGAAATTTCCTAAAAAAAAAAAATCAAAGAATCTCTTTGTTATGCTAAGCTAGGTTACGGTGCATAAAATCTAAGTGTACCTCCTCCTGTAACTACTAAGTATTTTATAATAAAGAACTAATGATATCTGTGAATTTGTGGCATAAGTTTGAAATTCTTAATTGTTTTTTTTAATATTATCATGAAGCCAATTAATTTGGTGCCCCAGTTTTTGTTTTGTTTTGTTTTTGAATTAAAGACACAATGTTACTCTCTTTTCTAAGGAGAAGAAGAATAATTGTCTTGAGATACTGACTTGACCCCACAAGTCAATGCTTTGAAGATCCAAAGTGTTAGTTAAAGCAAATTCCTCAGTATTAGACTTTTGAGAATATTCGAATTCAGTATTGTGGTGAAGTGCTAGAAGGTTTACAGCTCTTGAAGACAGGAGTGTTAATGCAGGAGGAGTAACAAGACCTGAATTACCTGGCTTATCTACATAGTCTCCTAGGAGCAGGAAATCAGCTGGAAAATTTCCTTTTTGTCAGAGCAGTGTCCCAGAGGGAAATCATGTTCTTAGAGTAACAAAAAGGAAACATTCTTAATGAGCAGATAAAGGGAGCAGCCGTCCCTGAGCATGTGCAACCTTAGTCTGCACAGAACACAGTTGTTTAGACTCTTAAATCTTCCTTGGAGAACAGGGCTTGCCCCCTTCCTGCTGCTTTGTCTGGATATAGAGCTTCAGTCTCCATCATCAATCATCCAGGGAGGAATTTATACTTCCACCCAGTGATCTTCTTCTCAGAGTTCCCATCAAGGTGAGCCTGAGATTACAGCAGATACTACAGGGAAAGATCAAAGAGAACAGGAGCCTAGAAAGTGACCTGAGGTCACCCAAGGGCCATTGCAGCCTAATTCTGAGCCCAAAGATCACTGTGGCTATTTGCTAGCTTGCTTAATAAATTAATGTATTTATTTATGATGCCAAAGAAGGAAACTTGATCTCAGCAAAGCAATTGTCATTTTTGATACTTAAATGATAGTAGAGTATAAGCCCAAGTATCTTTTTAATAAAGGGGAGTAGAACAGTAAAACATTGATCTGGCAAGATACACAGTGAAATGATGGCATTTCTTTTATTTTTAAAATGGAGCATAATTGACTTTGTTTCCACATTAATGAGAAAAAGCCAGACCAGGGAAAGTTTGCAAATACATACTTGCAGTAGCAGTAAATGAGACATACATTTCACAGCATCTTCCTTCATTCTGGGTATTCACATAGAAAAAAAATTAATATGTTAAAAATTATATGCAAATAAACATTACTTTATAATTATTTCATTTCCTATGAGGTAATATATTTTCATAGATTAGTTAACCACTTACATTCTCTATTGCAAATTGTCTGACTCATTTGTTTTTAACAAAGTGGGTCAGAGCATTTTTATTCCTCATTTTGATTGCTTTCTTTCAAAAGAGAAATTGCTATTTTTGTTACCAACTAGACGATGACACTTAGTTCTTTTATGTATGTGTAGACATACATGTAATGAATATATGATGATTTATAAATTGTGGAGTTGAGCTTATTAGCTTTATTGTTTCTCTTTATTGCTTTTTTTTTACTAAAATGGCTTTCATTCCAGTAATTTTCACTTGTGAATCTTTGTTTTAAATGAAAATGATAATGAAAAGTGAAAGTTCTCCTTAAGGATAATAAATCACTCTTTATACATATTTCTGACTATTTTTCACATTCCCTTATTCCTTACTGTTCTGTTTGGCATTTGGGGATTAGATGTATTTCTAAAACTCACATCCCCTTAGGCATTTGAAGACATTCAGCAAAAGAAAAGACCTTTTTTTTTTTTTTTACCATAAGACTAGAGACAACCTGTATCTCAATAAACATGTTTGGATTCATATATCTTTAGATAAGATGAAATTATAACACAGATACTACCTCCCACTTCAAAAGGTTTTGTTATATTATTTATACTATTTTTTATATTTATTATATCTGTTATATTTATTATATTATGTCCAAGTCTTTGATAATTTGGTCTTCAATTAGTGACCTATATTAATGTTATTAAATTATTACTATTTTATATTTTTATATGTTAGATGTAGATTTTCATTAAATTTTGTTATAAACAGTTGTTTTAAAACCACTATATTTAACCTAATTCATTCTTACTGAATTTTTTCATAAGTTGTGATTGTGTCATTGCGAAGTCATGTCTGACTCTTTGCAACCCCATGGATTGTAGCCTGCAGTACTCCTCTGTCCATAGGTTTCTCCAGGCAAGAATACTCGGTGGGATCCCTCAGCCAGGGGATCTTTCTGGCCCAGGGATTTAACCTGCATCTCCCTCCGTTCTCCTGAATGACAGGCAGATTCTTTACTGCTGAGCCATCAGGGTTATCACTTTCATTTGAAATTTGTTTCCATATCATGCACACATGCCTATTCATACCCTTTTCTAAAAATGCATGAATAGAATCCTATGCACATCATAGACACTTATTGTTTTTTTCATTCTTTCAGTGGCTGTTTCAGTGTCACAGTGGTGGCAGAAACCAACACGACACTGTAAAGCAATTATGCCTCAATTAAAAATAAATTTTAAAATATCCCTGGGTGGGAGGGAAAGGCAATTAGATCTCATGTCTGCTTCTACATTCAGTTATGCCACGTGTCATGTGCCTGTAGAACCCTCTGTTGTACCTTCATGATGGAACCAGAGTGAAAAGAATCTTAGTATTGCTATGAAAACAGTTTTGATGTCACAGAATTCCTTTGTAAAGTTCTCAGAGACTCTTTGAGAACCATTGTTTTATGTCATCAGTTAATAAGTATAACCACAAACTATATAAAATTCTTTCATTGTTTTTAAAAAACTGGCATGATGGGACTCTGCTGCTCATAATTTTAAAGGTCTTTCATATTCTTTGTTATTCCACTGCTATTATAACAAGGCTATAAAAATATTGTGGGATTGTGAAGTTCAAACTGTAGTGCTAACCAGGAGTGATTTTTCTCCCAGGAGACATTGAGCAATGTGTGGGGATAAGTCTGTCTGTCACACAGAAAATTAGTGGACAGAAACCAGGGAAGCTCTAGACATCCTACAAGGCACAGGCAGACTCCACCACAGAGACCAACCTGTCCTAGAAACTCAATAGTGCTGAGATTGAGAAACCTCCTGTTAAAGAATTTCTGTACTATTAATAGCTATACTTTTTCTTCAGCCTGCTTCCCCAAACTTGAAACATTTTACATTTGTTAGAAGCATTAGTGAACTCCTTTGCTACCTGTTTAAAAGTCCCAATCCCAATCAATGTGACAGCTCTTTAATATTTTTTGTGAAAGAGGTATTAATTGTTTTCTAAACTATTCCTGACTTTGATCAAAGACTCATATATTTGATCACCATTTTGACTTGCCCATATTATTTTATGCCCATATATCATATGCCTATTATTCTACCATTGTCAACTTTTCAGATGTTTTTTTTTTTAATACTGTTTCTCAACTGACTTTTGGAGGGTGCTTTGGCTATTAAAATATTTTACATTGTATTTAGTTAAATGTATCTTATCTTCTTACGTCTGAGTTTCTTTCCTTAGTTAAGATAGTTGGCCCTCTTGCTATATTTAAAATGGATAACCAACAAGGGCCTACTGTATAGCCCAGGGAACTCTGCTCAACATTATGTGGCAGCCTCCATGGGAGTGACATTTGGGAGAGAATGCATACCTGTGTACATATGCCTGAGTTCCTTTGCTGTCCACCTGAAACTATCACAACATTTTAATAGGCTATACACTAATATAAAATACGAAGTTCAAAAGGAAAAAAATAAGATAGTTGGCCTTGCTATAGATTTTATGTGTGGTTTTCTAAATGTTCACCTGAAGGTATTGCTTACTGTTACAGTAAATATATAATCCCTCTGATTCATTGCAGTAGGACCAAGGCTGGGAATCAACTTAATTTTCTTCCAATTAGATATCTATTCTGCCATATTTCATTCAACAATCCAACCTTTCCAAACCTATTGAAATACGACCTTGATATACTAAATACACTTACATACTGAGACCCAGTTTATTGATTCATTCAACAAATAATAATTAAGCACTTGCTAAGTGCCAAAATTTCTAAGAACTTTATATATCATATTATTTTATGTCTATGTGTTTTTCAACTTAATTATCAGTCCATGTTGAAGTCATCAAATTATGTTATATCTCATTTCAGTTAGCTTTTGATGAATCTTTCAATTATGTTAAATATAGTTCCTTTGAAACTGCTGTGTATAACCTGGTTCATCCTCTCTGTCATTCTTTTTACTTTATATAACTTCACATTTATTTAAATTTGTAGGTGCACATATTTTTGCATGGCTTCCCCAGTGGCTCAGTGGTAAAGAATCTGTCTGCAGTGCAGGAGACATGAGAGACACGGGTTCGATCCCTGGGTCAGGAGATCCCCTGGAGAAGGAAATGGCAATCCACCTCAGTAAACTTGCCAGAAAAATCCCATGGACAGAAAAGCCCAGTGGGCTTCAGTCTATAGGGTCGCAAAGAGTCAGACTGATCAACTGAACACAGCACATATATTTGCGTACATTTGAAAATATGAAAGTGAACAAAACCGGTGAAATCCTGCTTGCTTAGATCTTTCATTATAATGAGAAGTCAGAGTACAATGGAATAAATGTATCTGTCACAGTGTGCTCAGGCCTAAATCGTACAAAGTTATTCAGTCATTAAAAGGATGGGATTGTCATGGTATGTAGAGAATTTTACAGGCTGTTGTCTGGGAGGTCTTTGTGTGTCTTTGCAGGTTGGATAAAGACATATGAAAGTATGCCCACTGGACTTATCAGAATGATATCAAAACCCACAGTAGAAGACAAAGGAAAGATACCACATAACAAATCTGAGAAAGGGACTTCCCTAATCTTCTAATCAGTCACATAGAAACTGACTGGTCAAATACAGGACAGTCACAGGAAAAACAAGTCTCCTTCTGTTTGATATTAATGACAGTCAAAGCGTATTTTATTTTGTTTATTTCCTTTTGTGAATTATTGTTTTATTTTCTCTGATCAGTTTTCACTAGGGGCATTCAATCTTTGTTTTTTGTTTTGTTTTTGTTTTATTTTTTAAATTTATTTAAGGGCATTCAATCTTTAAAGTGTTTCACATCATAAATTTATTACAACTTTTATATTTTAAGCAATTTTATTATTATTATTTTTGCTTGGCATTAAATGGGGTTAATTAGGCTGCCGAAAAACCAAAGAAGGTTTATCTGCTTCTAAGTCTCTCAGGGACCACCTGAGTTTATTAGATATTTTCTTTCTCGAGTCCATTTCAGTCTTCTCTCCGTATGTGTATGGACAGATTGTTTATGTTTATTTAATACAAAGCAGAAAAATGGACATACCAATATGGAGCCCAAGTCTATTTGTCCATGGGAGACTTAAGAATTTCTGGGTACCATTTCTAAATTATCTAGAGAAAGGATATTTGATCTGGACAGCTAGAGTTGTATCTACTCAGAGCCTAAACAGTGAAACAGTGTGAGAGGGAGTGAACGAACATGGAAATAACTTTGATTAGGAGGCCTGGGAATGTTGTGTGAGTGTGTGTGTGTGTGTGTGTGTGTGCATGCTTTGTGAGCCAAGAGCAGTTCTCAGAGTAGGGGTACCGGGAATGATGTATTCCAAAGTAACTCATAATACAGGGACCATAACTCATTCAATAAAGTGCTAAGGAAGGGATCAATTTTAATTCACTGGATGCCTTTACAATGAGATTAATAAAGTCCAAGATTTACATACATAGTGTGGACAATGGTCTCCCTGTATCTCAAAGCCTGAGCAGCAGCAGGCAGATTTCCTCTCTCCTCAACAGCCTCTAACATCATCTCTCATCACTCTATGGCTTATTCATTTCCCACCACACACTGGCTCATTCTGGGCCTTGAGTTTTTGAAGCACACTTCTTCCCCAGGGTCTTTGCACTGGCTGTTCCTTCTGCCAGGCACATATTCCTCAGGTAACCTTGTCTCTCTCTCCCTCTCCCTCTCTCTCTCTCTCTCTCTCTCTCTCTCCCTCCCTCCCTCTCTCTCTCTCTTTCTCTCTCATTCTTCTGTACAGTGTCTGTTAAAGTGTTACCTTATTCGCATGTCTTGGTTGAAGTCCCAATAAAAATAACACATTCTACCCACTCTTTCCTTTATATATGCTTTCCTTTTCTTCATTGCATCTGTTCTATTAGACATGTTACATTATTATTTTTGATTGATTATATTTTCTCACTTCCATAAGTCTTTAGATTGTAAAGACTTATTTTTAATCATCCCTATGCTCTGGCTATGCCTGGAACATGGTCTGTAGTCAATATCTGTTCCTCAAATGCATGAAAGATATTCTCAAAACCAGTAGTATACATTATGCTTGAATATCAGGCTGACAGTGGGAAAGGAATTTCTATAAAAATGGAATGAGGATGCCCTTAATGGGGACCAGGTGCTGCTGCTGCTGCTAAGTCACATCAGTCGTGTCCAACTCTGTGCAACCCCAGAGACAGCAGCCCAGCAGGCTCCCCCATCCCTGGGATTCTCCAGGCAAGAACACTGGAGTGGGTTGCCATTTCCTTCTCCAATGCATGAAAGTGAAAAGTGAAAGTGAAGTCGCTCAGTCGTGTCTGACTCTTAGCGACCCCCATGGACTGCAGCCTACTAGGCTCCTCCATCCATGGGATTTTCCAGGCAAGAGTACTGGAGTGGGGTGCCATTGCCTTCTCTGTAATGGGGACCAGGCAAGCCACCAAATACAGAAATTAATGTATTGGCTCTATAATATAAACATAACATTAATTCTAGGTTCTTAAGTCAGTTATTATATTAAGTTGCTTATGTGAAAATTAATTTTTTTAATTTTTTCTGGTAGTCACCTCCAGCACATGGAACCACGGAACAATACACGAATTTCAGAATTTTTTCTTCTGGGATTCTCAGATGCACCAGCACTGCAGCCTCTCATATTTGGGCTTTTCCTCTCCATGTACCTGATCTCTGTATTTGGGAACCTGCTCATCATCCTGGCTGTCAACTCAGACCCCCACCTCCACACCCCCATGTACTTCTTCCTCTCCAACCTGTCCTTTGTAGACATCTGTTTCACCTCCACCACCATCCCAAAGATGCTGTGGAACATCCAGACACAGAGCAAAGTTATAACTTATGAAGGCTGCATCACACAGATGTATTTTTTTGTACTCTTTGCAGTGTTGGACGACTTACTCCTGACAGTGATGGCCTATGACCGCTTCGTAGCCATCTGTCACCCCCTGCACTATGTGGTCAACATGAATCCCCGGCTCTGTGGAGTGCTGGTGCTGGTGTCCTGGGTCACGGGTGTCCTGAACTCTTTGCTACAAAGTTTAATAGTTTTGAATCTGTCCTTCTGTGAAGATTTAGAAATCCCCCAATTTTTCTGTGAACTCAATCAGGTCATCCAACTTGCGTGTTCTGACACCTTTCTTAACAACATGATGATATATTTTACATCACTACTTCTGGCCATTGGTCCTCTGGCTGGAATCCTTTACTCTTACTCTAAGATAATTTCCTCCATATATAGAATAGCATCAGCTCAGGAGAAGTATAAAGCATTTTCTAACTGTGCATCTCACCTCTTGGTTGTTTCCCTATTTTACTCTACGAGCCTAGGAGTGTATCTTGGCTCTGCCGGTACCCACAGCTCCCACTCTAGTGCAACAGCCTCGGTGATGTACACTGTGGTCACACCCATGCTGAACCCTTTCATCTACAGTCTGCGGAATAAAGACATAAAGAGAGCTCTGAAAGCGTTTATGGGACAGCAGCTCTAACCAGGATGGCTTTCCTGCATCTCAAGAAGTGCTCTTGATTGCAGGACAAAGAGCAACTGAGCCAGCAACTGCTTTTCCTCGATCACATTGTGGAAGTAAACCTTGTTCCTTCTATTGATTTCCATGAGTGTCCATTTCTTTGTCTCCACCTCTTTATACAATTTGAGTAACTCACTTTGTAATTCACTTCCTGAATCTGATAAAGTTTTCCCATTTATCCTTTGTCCCACAACACAAATTTTTTCCCAAGTTTTGATCTGAAATATTTGGATATTTTCATTTTGTTCATAGAACAACAAGGATTTCTTAAGAATAATTTCTTCTCAAATAATATATACTATCCCAAGTAATTTCCATCTTATTTTCCTGAAAGGATAGTCATGTTACATAAAAGAAAAAAGTAAATTGTTTACTTACAATTAAGGGTTAATTTATCTCCCTCATAAAAGAAGAACATGAACAATGTCTCAGGGTTCATTCTATGTCTCTGTTCCTGCATCTATAATGTATAGTTTCCCAAGGTATGTCAGCTCCAAGAGTCTCATTGTCTTGTGCAAATTCCAGATAGAAAGGGAAAAGGCTGTTACAGAGCATTTCAATATTCCCACCCAATAACTTAACGTATTATCCATGACTGTCCATGATTGAAAAGGATATGGAAAATATGGTATCTTTGCTGGGCATCTGACCACTTCCAGATATAATCAGGCTCTGTCAAGAGGGAAGAGGGGAATGGAAAATTTACATAACCAATCTATAAAGAGCAATCACAAGATTGACAGTATCCAGAACATTAAAACAAACAATTGCTTGATAGAAGCAGGAAGATCTTGTCCAAAAGGACATTGATCTTCCTAATTCTTATAAAACAGTCACATTATGTGATGAAGAAAGCACTGTCTCCAGCCAATTCCTTCAAGGAACTTAAAAACATTTTAAGGTTTTTGAAGTATTTCTTATCATAGGCTAGAGACATGACACATGATAATCCACACACTGTGGTAAAACTGAAGCAGTGATGTTGTACAATGGCTTGGGTATTGAGGTATTTGGGGAAAAATTCAGCAGCCAACCTTGACGAGAGTGAAAGGGCAAATCCCATCTGAGTGACAAGAGCTTTCAGAATCCTGAATAAACACCTAGTGTGTTGCCTTAGAGAACAATTTCCTTTATTAACATTAATTTAGTGGCTCCAATTAACACATATGCATCTGATTCAGGGCTTTTCTGGTCACTCAGACAGTAAAGAATCCGCCTGCAGTGTGGGAGGCCAGGGTTTGATCTCTGGGTTGGGAAGATCCCCTGGAGAAGAACATGGCAACCCACTCCAGTATCCTTGCCTGAAGAATCCCCATGGACAGAGGAGGCTGGTGGGCTACAGTTGATGGGGTCACAAAGAGTCAGACACAACTTAGCAACTAGTATATCTGATTCGATCCTAAAATATGATGTGGTCAAAGTACTGCACTCAATATGCCAGCAAATTTGGAAAACTCAACAGTGCCCACAGGATTGGAAAAGGTCAGTTTGCATTGCAATTCCGAAGAAGGGCAATGCCAAAGAATGTTCAAACTGCTGCTGCTAAGTCGCTTCAGTCGTGTCCAACTCTGCGACCCCAGAGACGGCAGCCCACCAGGCTCCCCTGTCCCTGGGATCCTCCAGGCAAGAATACTGGAGTGGGTTGCCATTTCCTTCTCCAATGCATGAAAGTGAAAAGTGAAAGTGAAGTCGCTCAGTCGTGTCTGACTCCTAGCGACCCCATGGACTGCAGCCTACCAGGTTCCTCTGTCCATGGGATTTTCCAGGCAAGAGTACTGGAGTGGGTTGCCATTGCCTTCTCCAATGTTCAAACTATGGCACAGTTAAACTCATTTCACATGTTAGCAAGGTAACTCTCAAAATCCTTCAAGCTAGGCTTCAACAGTACCTGAACCAAGAACTTCCAGATGTACAAGCTGGATTTAGAAAAGGCAGAGGAACCAAAGATGAAATTGCCAACATCTGTTGGATCACAGAAAAATCAAAGAAATTCCAGAAAAAACATCTACTTCTGCTTCATTGACTATGCTAAAGCCTTTGACAGTGTTGATCACAAAGCATTATGTAGAGGGTATATCTACCAAAAACAAACTTTAACTTGTTTATCTGGTAATGTCTTAATTTCTCCTTCTTTCAAAAATAATTTGAGTTGAAAGTCACATGACATAAAATTAACCACTTTAAGACAAACAGTTCAGTATCATTTAGAGCATTCAGAGTGCTGTACAACTACCACCTCAATCTAGTTCTAAAACATTTTCATCATTTCAACATAAAATCATTTATACATTATAAGAACAGTTGCTCCCCATTACTTCCTCTTCTAGTCCCTGAAAAAGTGTTCCATGTATGGCTCTATGTATCTATATATTATATGTAGTTTATATACAAGGAATCATACAATACACAGTCTTTGTGTTGAATATCCCTCACTTTCATAATATTTTGCCTTTTCATGCAAGTTGTATCCTGGCTTAATTTGTTAATAGATAATATTTTTCATTTTTGAAGGATAGTTTTGCTGGTTATAGTTTTGCTGGTTATAGTTTTGCTGGTTATAGTTTTGCTGGTTAAGAGCTTTTCCCCCAGAACTTTAAATATGACATGCCATTACCTTCTAAGTCTCACACTTCCCGTTAGAAATCAACTGTTAATCTTACTAATATACTTCTTATGTGAGAAGTCACTTCTCTTTTGCTAGTTTCAAGGTCCTCTCTGTCTGTCTCTTTGTCAGTTTGATTACAGTGTGTCTCAGGATAGATCTCTTTAAGTTTATCCTGTTTGGAATATTTTGAGCTTCCTGAACACATAGATTCCTGTATTTCATCAACTTTGGGAACTTTTCAGTCATTATTTATTTATTTTTTTTTTAGTCATTATTTTTTTTAAACATTTGTTCTGCCACTTTCTCTCAACTACTCTTCTGGGACTCCCTTTATACATAAATTGTCGCATCCTCCTGGTTTCTTTTAATTCTTTGTACATGGCTCTCTTTAGCTCTCAGAGTATATTTAAGACAGTTTATATTAAGTCTTTTTCTGACAAGCCCAGAGTCTCAAATTCAGATTCTACTATTTGATTTGTTCTTGTGAAAGAGTCATACTTTCTCATTTCTATGCATGCATCATATTTATCCTCCTTATTATTGAAAACTAAATATTGTGAATATTAAATTGTCACAATTTCAGAAATCAGATATGTACCTCCTTCTTGAGAAATACATCGCTGTGGTATTGTAGACTGTATTTGTTTGTTTGCTTAATGATTTTTATAAACTAAATTTTATATACTATATTTTTTGCTATATGGAATCACTAAAGTCTCTGTTCTGTTATCTTAATGATCAGCTAATGATAGCTTTCCTAAACTCTGGATCAAAATAAACTTTCTCAAACTTTATTGCTTGGCTGTGTGTGTGTGTGTGTGTGTGTGCGTGTGTGTGTGCATGTGTGCGCAAGCATGTGCACATGCCAGTGTACACTTGGACTTCTTTTAATCCTCTGCTGAACATTTAATAATTACTTACCTTTGTCTTCACATGCTACTTGCCCAGAGCCTTGACTATCAGTCAGAGGTGAGATATTAGGGCTTTTTTTTCTGATCAGGCTTTCTGCCCAGTCTTTTAAATTCTAAATAATATGTGAATACTCTCATAGTCATACTTCAAAGCATCTCCCTCTCCAGTCTTTCCTCCCAGAAATTTCAGTGTGCCTACTGTTAGCCGCATTTCATATCTTCTGCCCCAGACACCAGGAGGTAGTTCATCTGTCTTTAAATACGCTCAACAATCGCATTCCACATAGCTGCTTTCCCACCTTGAGAGAAAGTCCAAGTTAGGCAAAGTAACTTGGAATCTCTTTGTTAGAAGTAAATGTTGCGAATCCTTTGAGGAGTCAAAAGAAAGGTCAAAACAGAAAGCCACATCTTTTGGTTCTCCATCACTAAGAATCCACACAGGGACTGTGGTGCCATCTGCAACACTGCTACTGACCCAAGAAGGGGATGTTGGGGAAATAATAAGTTAAATTATCAAAAAAGTTTTCTAATCTGATTCCAGTTGCCTTTTTCTTAAGTGTTCACTTCTTTGCTCTGAACCATCAGTAGTTTCTCATATTCATGAAGTTGATACTGACCATTTTCCCCAGTATTTTATGTGTTTTTGTAGAGAGTTAAGACATTAGAGTTTCCTGTAAAAGCAGAAAAGTTTAGAAAGATGGGAGAACAGAGAGAATAGGAATTGAAATCAAGGTATAGAGTTTCAGGAAGAAATGTTGAAATGCAAACCTCAGAAGATAATTAAATGGAAAACCATTAGATGAGGCTACCAGTAGATTATTAGTAATATTAACAGGTACAAGTTAGTTGATATTAAAAGTGGAAGCCAGATTATGGGAGAAAATAGATGAAAAAAATGTTTCAAGTATAGGAAGTACCCAGTGGCTATAAAACTTGGGAATTCAGATCCACCATGAGCAGAATAGAAAACAGCACTTTCCTCATGAATGGAGAAAAGGAAGTAAAGTCTAAGAGACATGCAAGATCATACCTAAGCACTCTAAGTGATGGCCTGTTCCTATTTTCTGAAAATGCTTTGATATTGTTGATTATGACTTTAAAAACAGTACCTTATGAATTAATAAAGATGGTGTTGTCCTCTGGGTTGGAATATCAAAGAGGGTCCAATGGACTTGTATTGACCTTGTAACGTTGTGGATGTCTGCAGAGTCCTGCCTATATAGCCAGACATCCACCTCTTACCTTTCCATGTTTCTCCCATTGCATGTCTGGAAACTTCAGTAGCTTGCACCTTGAATAGTGTGAATAGAAGTCATTAGAAATGGTTTTGTTGGGAACTGGGTATGTGCCAGTTCTTTGCTGACAACTCCAAGTCCAGGTGCTTGGGATTCATGTGGTCCTGAACCATTTGCCAGCATGTCTTTGATAACCAAACAGATTTCAACTGAAATGTTGAGGAAATACTCATGGGAAAGGACACTAGAGACAAGACATATGGAGAAAAGAGCATCATGACTAAGGTGTATGGGAAGGAGTATGCATATCTCAAAGCCAACATGCTCCCATGGGTACAAACGTAGCAGAAAAAAGCTCCTTTCTGTTTTAGCTTCCTCACTCATGGGAACCAAATTTCTCCTAGAATAGAGTGACATGGAACAATTAACTTAATGAGAAGTTGTGAGAATTCAACCTCTGAAGCCCCAGAAATGGTAAATATTCCCTTTCTCCTCTCACTACAGCTCCACAGTCCCAGGAAGGAGGAAGTTCAGCGGTGCCCTTTCAGAGAATGTATGCCTGATGTCACCTCCCTGCACTTCTTTGGAGCTGAGTTGACCATCCATCACCCAGGAAAGAAAGGACTGAGGAAACTACAGACCCACCAAGGGTGTTAGAGTGTGTGCCATGGGAAACAGGTACGGAGACAGGCAGAATTCTCAGAGTACTAACATGGGTGGCACAAATAAGGATAACACAATGTTAAGAGTCCATTTGCTAAAACATTCTACACAATTCACATCCTGAGTCTCTTTCAATCTCTTTCAGCTTCCTCCTCTCTTCTGAAACCCAATTCTGAGAACCAATTCTGAGAACATCTCACCATTCTAATAGGAACTGATGTCTTGGCTGCCAAAATGTCTCCAGAGGTTCTTATCCAGCTATCTTAGACATTTTTAAGGAGCTGTTACAGGTTCCTATATTCTCCTCTATCAAAGATGCACCTTTATCCTTTCATCTATCAAATTTCATTCATTTGTTCAAAAAAGAAACATTCCCTTGGGTTCCATATAGCTAACACTTGCAAATCTGTTTATACATCTTCTCACATTAAGTTAGTTAATGATTCTGGCTCTCAGTTTTAAATTTTGTAAAATCGGGATCACGGTACTATCCACTTCATAACATTAAGATGATTAAGTTAAAGGATAGAACGCATTTTTTTATTTGTATTTGTTTATTTGGGGCTGTGTTAGGTCCACTGCTGCAACGGCTTCGCTCTAGTTACAGCATATGTGGGCTACTGTCTAGGCATGGTGCATGGCCCCTCACTGCTGTGACTTCTCTTGTTATGGAGCACAGGCTTTAGGGCACTCAGGCTTCAGTACCTGTGGCTCCAGGGCTCTAGAGCACAGGCTCAGGAATTGTGGCACAGGGGCTTAATTGCTCCTTAGCATGTGAAATCTTCCCCAATCAGTGATTGAACATGTGTCTCCTCCACTGGCAGGCAGATTCTTTACCACAGAGCCACCAGGAAAGCCCAGGAGATAAAGCCTTTTAAGTTCCTAAATTGTCCCTAACACTCTGTGATCATCTATACATATTAATCATTATCACTGCATTACTGTAAACACATATTCATTCTTTTTAAAAAGTAGGCAAAACCAATACAATATTGTAAAGTAATTAACCTCCAATTAAAATAAATAAATTTATATTAAAATATTTTAAGTTAAAAAAGGAAAAAAATTTTTAATAAATTAAAAAAACAAAAAAAAAGTAGTGGAGTTCAGTGTCTGCCTGAGACAGTGGGTGGAATGAGTTAAGGAGGTCAAAAGATACAGATTTCCAGTTGTAAAATAAATCATGGGACTATAATGTACAGCATGGTGACTATAGTTAGTAAGGCTGAATAATATATTTGGAAGTTCCTACGAGACTAGATCTTAGAAGTTCTTATCACAAGAAAAAAATGTCATAATTATGTATGGAAATAGTTGTTAATTATACTTATTATGGTCATCAGTTTGCTGTACATACACATATCAAATCATTATGCCATACACCTGAAACTAATATAATGTTATTTGTTAACTATACCTCAATATGAGGCATCCCCAGTGACTCAGTAGTAAAGAATCCGCCAGCAAAGCAGGAGCCACAGGAGACGGTGGTTTTGATCCCTGGGTTGAGAAGATCCCCTAGGGGAGGAAATGCCAACCAGTTCCATTATTCCTACAGGGATAATCCCATGGACAGAGAAGCCTGGCAGCCTACAGTCCATGGGGTCACAAAGAATCAGACATGACTGAAGTGACTTAGCAGGCACACACCAATTGTGATGATGATAAAAAGAGCTAAGGCTAGGTGCTTGACATTTGGTTATCTTCAATAATTTTTAGCTTATATAATAAATTTATCATTCTCATTTATTGTATGTTTGTGGTTTCCAGTTCCTGTTCCAGATTTCTACTTTTGTTACTACTTGAAATTATTGTAATCTGTTTTTAAGAGATTTAACTGTAATTATGAATGCTATTTTTTTCTCTCACACTCATTTTTTCTGCCAATTTTCATTTTTGAATAATTTGAGATTTACAGAAAAGTTACACAAGTAGTAAGTACAGAGATTTTCATAATGATGATAATGTTTTGAAACTAGATAGAAATGTTTTTTGTAAAACATTACAATTTATCAGCATCTGCAGTTGAATGTCACCTTAACATAGCTATTGGTTTTTACAAATTTGTGGTATATCAACTGCCTTATTAAAATTATATTCAGTGAAAGAGGTTTTCAGCTTTCAAGTCATTATCAGAAACCAATCTATAATCTTCAAACAACAATTTCAGATCTCAAGGGTGTTAGTAAATAGTACTTGTGATTGTAAACTTTCTTTTCTTCTTTAATACTTAAAGGGGCATTCTTTTAATGTTTCTCTCACATATTTCCATGGTAATTTTGAAGGTAAGTTTTGATGTTCTAATTATTGATCTGTTATCCTACAAGCTGAATTAACCAATCAATAAATTTATTTCTTAGAGATTTTCAATTTTTAACGAGGATTTACAAGTAATATTATCTTGCAAAGTGAAGTATTTTCTTCTATATGTGTCCATTTTTCTCTTTCCTAATTTTAGGCATTTCTGTTCTTTCTCTTTCTTTTTATTGCTTTCATTAAGCATCTGATTTTCTCTATTTGACTTTTGTCAAAGAATTAGCATTGGAATTTATTTCTTGGTTGTAAAATTTTTCTTCTTCATTTATTAGCTCTGCTTTAAGCTTAATTTTCTGCTTTAGTTAGTTTTGTTTTGTAAAACTTAACTGCATCTTCAAATTTTAAAATGTTTTTCACTCTTGAGATAGAGTACCTGTGTGACTATTTTTGAAAGAAATAGTAGGATAAAATGAATCTAAAAATCTAGACTTTTGTTGCCACTCAAACGTGATTTCTGCCCACAAGTTAGTGTATCTTGTTATAGGTCATTTCCCCTTGGGTTTGTACAAGTATGTGTCTAATTATAAAAGATCTGTATGCTGATTTAATTTCCCAAGGCCAGAAAAGCAGGTCAACTATCCTCTCATAGCAAGTGTTTGAAATTTTATTTTTCTTTCCACATGATGGAATTTTTCCTTCTTAATCTTCTTTGAAGAGACATAAATTCTAGCAATGAAGACAGTATCCCTCATAGAGCAATAGTAGAAAGAATTTTTGCCTAACATTTATTGCCTTTTTACACTTTCTTTTATGAACCTTTAATATCCTATGCCTTTTTCTAAATTCATGCATTAATCTTTCTATGATTTACACTTAGGACTTTCTAGATTAAATACACTAATTTTTATCAGTCAAATAGATTATTTTTATATCCTAATTCTCTCATAGCATATTCTCATTTATAATTTTTCAACTTATGGTACAATTATTGATCTTTTCTCCCCTTATTTCTACCAGATACTTTTTATTCAGAGAGAGCTACTGAACGTAGGAACAGATTTTCCAAGTAGCAATGGCAACCACAATTTGTTACCAAATAGATCAAATTTTTAGCCCCAAATGAATGACATCTCCCTGGGTTTGGATTAAGGATATTTCTGTCATTCGCAGTAATTATTATCTGGAGTGAATTCTGTGTTTCTTTTCAGCTGATTCTGAACAAACCCAGCAGCCACATGGAAATAAACCAAACAAGAAGCTTTCTCCTCCTGGGATTCACAGAGGATCCAGACCTGCAGCCTCTCTTCTTTGGGCTGTTTCTGTCCTTGTACCTGGTCACATTTGCTGGGAACTTGGCCATCATCCTGGCCATCATCTCAGACCCCCACCTCCACACCCCCATGTACTTCTTTCTCTCCAACCTGTCATTTGCAGACATTGGTTTCACCTCCACCACCATCCCAAAGATGCTATGGAACATCCAGACACAGAGCAAAGTTATTACTTATGAAGGCTGCATCATCCAGATATTTTTTTTCTTTGTATTTGGATGCCTGGACATTTTAATCCTGAGTGTGATGGCCTATGACCGCTTTGTGGCCATCTGTCACCCTCTGCACTATATGGTCATCATTAACCCCTGGGTCTGTGGGATGCTGACTCTGGGCTCCTGGTGCCTCAGTGTCACAAGCTCCCTGCTTGAGACTTTGACTGTCTTGAGGCTGTCCTTCTGCGTGAACATGAAGATCCCACACTTTTTTTGTGATCTTCTTGAAGTCCTGAAGCTCACCTGTTCTGACACCCTCATCAGTAACATAGTGGTGTATTTTGTGGCTATTGTTCTAGGTGTTTTTCCTCTCTTTTGGATCTTCTTTTCTTACTCTCAGATTTTCTCCTCTGTCCTGAGAATTTCATCAGCCAGGGGCAAGTATAAAGCTTTTTCCACTTGTGGATCTCACCTTTTTGTGGTTTCCTTGTTCTATAGCACAGGCCTAGGGGTCTACCTCAGTTCTGCAATCACTTCATCCTCTAGGACAATTCTGGTGGCCTCAGTAATGTACACTGTGGTCACCCCAATGCTGAACCCCTTCATCTACAGTCTGAGGAACAGAGACATGAAGGGGACCCTAGGGAGACTCCTCAGCAGGGCACCATCTCTCAATGATGGGATTGTTGTAGGACTCTTATAAGTAGCAAGGATCAAATCATTGGTAGGCATTTTCACATTCTTGGATATATCTAAACATTAGTTTAATTTTTCTAGTTCTGTAATCACTATATCTTACTGTGCCTTGACTTTAACTATATTTAAAGATGGTGTATTATTTTTCTGGGGCTGTTATGACAAAGTACCATAAATCAGTTGGCTTAAATAACAGAAATTTATTGCCTCACAGTTCTAGAGAGTAAAATTCTGAAATCAAGGGGTAAGCAGGGTCCATTCATCCTGAAGCTGTGATCAAAAACCTGTTCCATACCTAGCTTTGTTTAGATGCTTTCTGTAGTTTTATAGTTTCATACAACTGTGGTCAAAAAAAAAATGCTTGATGTAATTTCTGTTCTCTTAAATTGATTGAGGGTGTTTTGTGACCTTGTATGTGATCTATCCTGGAAATCATTTCATCTGCACTTGAAAAGAATGTGCACTCTACTGGGTTTGGATGTAATTTCCTCTAGATAGAAATTTAGTTCAATTGGCCTATTGTATCATTTAGGCCCACTGATACTTTATTGATTTTCTATCTGGATGATCTTTCCATTGGTAGAACTATGGTGTTAAAATTCTCTGCTATTATTGTATTATTGCTAGTTTCTCCCTTCATGTCTGTTAGTATTTGCTTTAAATATATAGGTGCTCCTGTATTAGGAATATGTATGCTAACAACTGTAATATCCTCATCTTGTAACGATCCTGTCATCATTATAGAATGCCCTTCTTTGTCTTTTGTTATAGCCTTGTTTTAAACTCTATTTTGTCTTACATGAGTACAGCTACTCCTGCATTCTTGTTGTTTGCATTTCCATTAACTATCATTTCCATCCCCTCACTTGCAGTTTGTTTGTGTCTTTAGCCCTGAAGTGAGTTTTTGCAGGCAGCTTACTGAAGGACTTTCTTTTCCAACCAGCCACCCTATGTTTTTTTTTTATTGGAAATTTAGTTCATTGGTAAGTAAATATTGATAGCTGTGTACTTATTGCTATTTTATTCCTTGATTTTCAGTTGTTTTCATAGTTCTCTGTTCATTTCTTCTTTTTGTTTCTCCTGTTGTGACTTGATGAGTTTATTTAATGGTATACATGGTTTCCTCCCTTTTTTTAATTTTTGTTTATCTCCTATAGGTTTTCGGATTTGTGTTTACCATGAGTTCATATTTCTTCACTCATAATTATATCTACTTGAAAAAACTGATAGTCATTTAAGTTCAAACATATTTTAAATGTTTACATTTTTATGCTCCTATACCCCACATGTTGTGTTTTTATGTCCTATTTTACATATTCATGCTTATCTCTTTAGTATCTATTATAGTCATCAGATCAGTTCAGTTCAGTCACGCAGTTGTGTCGAACTCTTTGTGACCCCATGAATCACAGCACGCCATGCCTCCCTGTCCATCACCAACTCCCGGAGTACACCCAAACTCATGCTGATCAAGTTGGTGATACTCTCCAGCCATCTCATCCTCTGTTGTCCCCTTCTCCTCCTGCCCCCAATCCCTCCCAGCATCAGGGTCTTTCCCAATGAGTCAACTCTTCACATGAGGTGGCCAAAGTATTGGAGTTTCAGCCTCAGCATCAGTCCTTCCAATGAACACCCAGGACTGATCTCCTTTAGGGTGGACTGGTTGGATCTCCCTGCAGTCCAAGGGACTCTCTAGAGTCTTCTCCAACACCACAGTTCAAAAGAATCAGTTCTTTGGTGCTCAGCTTTCTTCACAGTCCAAATCTCACGTTCATACATGACCACTGGAAAAAACCATAGCCTTGACTACATGGACCTTTTTTGACAAAGTAATATCTCTGCTTTTCAATATGCTATCTAGGTTGGCCATAACTTTCCTTCCAAGGAGTTAGCGTCTTTTAATTTCATGGCTGCAGTCACCATCTGCTGTGATTTTGGAGCCCCCCAAAATAAAGTCTGACACTGTTTCCCCATCTATTTCCCATGAAGTGATGGGACCAGATGCCATGATCTTAGTTTTCTGAATGTTGGGCTTTAAGCCAAATTTTTCACTCTCCTCTTTCACTTTCATCAAGAGGCTTTTTAGTTCCTCTTCACTTCCTGCCATAAGGGTGGTGTCATCTGCATATCTGAGGTTATTGATATTTCTTCTGGCAATCTTAATTCCAGCTTGTGCTTCTTCCAGCCCAGCGTTTCTCATCATGTGCTCTAAGCAGGGTGACAATATACAGCCTTGACATAGCATTTTTCCTATTTGGAACCAGTCTGTTGTTCCATGTCCAGTTTTAACTGTTGCTTCCTGACCAGCATATAGGTTTCTCAAGAGGCAGGTCAGGTGGTCTGGTGTTCCCATCTCTTTCAGAATTTTCCACAGTTTATTGTGATCCACACAGTCAAATTGGCATAGTCAATTAAGGAGAAAGAGATGTTTTTCTGGAACTCTCTTGCTTTTTCAATGATCCAGCGGATGTTGGCAATTTGATCTCTGGTTCCTTTGCCTTTTCTAAAACCAGCTTGAACATCTGGAAGTTCACAGTTCACATAATGCTGAAGCCTGGATTGGAGAATTTTAAGCATAACTTTACTAGCGTGTGAGATGAATGCAATTGTGCAGTAGTTTGAGCATTCTTTGCTATTGCCTTTCTTTGGGATTGGAATGAAAACTGACCTTTTCCAGTCTTGTGACCACTGCTGAGTTTTCCAAATTTGCTGGTATATTGAGTGCAGCACTTTCACAGCATCATCTTTCAGGATTTGAAATAGCTCAACTGGAATTCCATCACCTCCACTAGCTTTGTTCGTAGTGATGCTTTCTAAGGCCCACTTGACTTCACATTCCAGAATGTCTGGCTCTAGGTGAGTGATCACATCATCATGATTATCTGGGTTGTGAAGATCTTTTTTGTATAGTTCTTCTGTATATTCTTGCCACCTCTTTTTAATATTTTCTGCCTCTGTTAGTTCTATACCATTTATGTCCTTTATCGAGCCCATCTTTTCATGAAATGTTCTCTTGGTAACTCTAATTTTCTTGAAGAGATCTCTAGTCTTTCCCATTCTGTTGTTTTCTTCTATTTCTTTGCATTGATCGCTGAAGAAGGCTTTCTTATCTCTCCTGGCTATTCTTTGGAACTCTGCATTCAAATGGGAATATCTTTCCTTTTCTCCTTTGCTTTTCGCTTCTCTTCTTTTCCCAGCTATTTGTAAGGCCTCTTCAGACAGCTGTTTTGTTTTTTTGCATTTTTTTTCCATGGGGATGGTCTTGATCCCTGTCTCCTGTACAATGCCATCATAGTTACTTTTATATACCTTCGTCTTTTAATCTATGTGTTAATTATTTAAGTAATCTTTAATCTTTACTATATATTTGCCTTTCCTAGTGGACTTTTCCCTTTCCTATAGATATTTCTTTTATACTTAGAGAAGACTACAACTTTTCTTTTAGGATAGGTTTCCTATTGATGAAATATTTCCATTTTTGCTTGTCTGAGAACTTCTTTGTCTCTGCTTCTATTCTAAATGATGATCTTCCGGGGTAGGAGATCCTAGGTTGCAGGATTTTCCCTTTCAGTACTTTGAATGTATCAGGTCACTCTTTTCTGGCCTGCAAAGTTTCTACAGATAAATCAGTTGATATGTGGATTCCCTTATATATCCAGAGATCTCATATGTTGCACTTTTTTTTATTTCTTTTTGTTTGCTATTATGATTATATAATCTCCATATTCTATCTTCCAAATCACTTATGCATTCTTCTGTATCATTGAATATGCCCTTCATTTCTTCTAGAGTGCTTTTTATTTTAGATATTGTATTATCTATTTTTTATTGGGTCTTCTTTATACTTTTGTTGTGTTTAATCACTCAGTCATGTCCAACTCTTTTTGACCCCATGGACTGCAGCATGCTGGGCTTCCCTGTCCTTCACTATCTTCTGGAGTTTGCTCAAGCTCATGTTCATTGAGTTGATGATGCCATCCAATCATTTCATCCTCTGATGCTCCTTTTTCTTCCTGCCCTAAATCTTTCCCAGCATTAGGGTTTTTTCCAATAAATCAGCTCTTTGCATCAAGTGGCCAAAGTATTGGAGCTTCAGCTTTAGTATCTGCCCTTCCATTGACTATTTAGGGTTGATTTCCTTTAGGTTTGACCGGTTTTATCTCCTTCTTGTCCAGGGGACTCTCAAGATTCTTCTCCAGCACCACAGTTCAAAATCATCAGTTCTTTGGTGCTCAGCCTTTTTCACAGTCCCACTCCCACATCTGTACATGACTACTGGAAAAACCATAGCTTTGACTACACAGAGCTTTATATCTTTGGGTCTATGCTAAGTCACTTCAGTTATGTCTGACTCTTTGAGACCCTACAGACTGTAGTTCACCAGGTTCCTCTTCCATGGCATTCTCCAGACAAGAACACTGTAGTGGGTTGCCATTTCCTCCTCTAGGGGATCTTCCCAGGGATTGAACCCACATCTCTTATGTCTTCTGCATTGGCTGGTGGGTTCTTTGCCACTAGTACCACCTAGGGACTTTTAGTTCCTTATTAAATTGATCTGTGTTTAGGTTAATTCTTTTCCCTAATTCATGTTTATTATCAATATATTTTTATTACAAATGTTTTGAATTCTTTGGTATATTATTTATTTCGGTTTCACTTACATTTCTTTTAATTTATACAGAGGCTTTCTCTTGCTCTTTCAAATAAGAATGCTGCTATTTAGTAGCTGCAGTCACATGTGACTCTGTGCGACCCTATGGACTGTAGCCCACAAGGCTCCTCTTTCTATGGAATTCTCCAGGCAAGAGTACTGGAACGAGTTTCCATTCCCTTCTCCGGGGGACCTTTCCAACCCAAGGACCGAACTCAGATCTCCTGCATTGCAGGCAGATTCTTTACCACTGACCCACCAGGGAAGCGGAAAAGGCAATGGCACCCCATTCAAGTACTCTTGCCTGGAAAATCCCATGGACGGAGGAGCCTAGTGGGCTGCAGTCCATGAGGTCACTAAGAGTCGGACACGACTGAGTGACTTTGTTGGGAGCCAGCACGGGAGATCCCACCCATGACAAGGTCATGAGAAGGAGACCTGACAAGCAAGGCTTCAGGACTCTAGGGACTCCCTTGGCCAATCCCATCCATGACAAGGTCATGTGGAAGAGACCTGAGGAGCAAGGCAGATCAGGACCTGAGGGACCACCTGGACCTGTTAGAACATCTACCCCAAAACCAGAATCTGTCTGTCTTAATATTTTATGCCTTTCACCAACTCTTTTGACATTAACAGGGGGCTATCCCCAACCACCTTTCTCTAGAAAAAATCAACTTAGGGCTCTAGTTGATAAATCTCCTAGGCATGAAAAGAGTATTTCAATTCAAATCCCCTGTTAGCATTCTAGCTTACTTGGCAGGTTTATCCAGACTCTTGCAAGATTGTTGAGCCAATGCTTGCTGCAAAATTCCCAAATCCCTTATCCATTGTGTTCCTGGGAGTGCATATAGTTAGTATGTAGAAAAACAAGTAGTAGCCTTAGCATTAGCAACATTATACTTTGAGTTAATAAGTTCTTTCTTTGCTGTAACCCACTGAATCTTTGCTCCATAAAAATGTAATTCTGTACTTTAAGGGTGAGACAGGCTAAGGAATTTAACAAAAAACATTTCAAGGGAAAGTAAGTGTTCTGGTTGACCGACCTTTATCAAAAAGGGGTCATAAAATGTCAACAGGCCTCTGGGCCAGAAGATAATGTACAAAAAATAAGACCCTTGTTTATGAAATGGAATGCAGGAAGAAACCTGGGATCAATAAGAATTAATACAGTTGGAATGTTGAGCTGACTCTTCATAACTCTGCATTTTTCACTTTGCTCAATGTACAACTCAGGGTATAAAAGTTCCCTCTGAAAATAAAGTGACAGGCCTTGCTCACTGAAGATTGGTCTCCCCGTGTCATTCTTCTTTCTCTCTCTCTCTTTCTCTTTCCTTTTCAGGTTGATCCCCTGGAATACAGAGACTCTCTGAGTTCACTTTCCTGCCTGGGCTTCTAAGACCCTCTCAAGAAGGTGCTCTGTGCCTTTGCCACATCGAGAGGGCGCCTGAGGCCTTCGTGAACAGAGCAAGTCCTGTGTAGGAGCTTTATTGGCTTTCTGTGTAAACCAAGGAATATCAACCTCTTCCTCTCCTCTACTTTCTACTTTCTTAACTGCAACATTCTCTCTCTCTCTCTCTCTCTCTCTCTCTCTCTCTCTCTCTCTCTCTCTCTCTCACCAATTCCATCTCTCCTGAGGGTACCCCTGGATCCTGCTGGGGCTGGACCCCGGTACGACTTCACTTTCACTTTTCACTTTCATTCATTGGAGAAGGAAATGGCAACCCACTCCAGTGTTCTTGCCTGGAGAATTCCAGGGATGGGAGAGCCTGGTGGGCTGCTATCTATGGGGCCGCACAGAGCCGGATACGACTGAAGCGAGTTAGCAGCAGCAGCAGCAGCACCAGGGAAGCCCTCACGAGAATAGGTCCTACTTATTTTCATTTTACTTAATTTTTCTCTCTGTCTGTATTGAATTTCACTGAAACAGTTACCTATTGTAATCTTAAAGGGCTTTTCTTACTTAGCAGTGTCTCTATGTAGATTGCTTATGTCCAATATCTTTGGAGGGATGGCTGGATTTGACATGGATGACAGTAATATCTTTCCATAGGGTGTGCTGGCTGCTATGCCTTGGTGATGGGAGGGCTAGAGCCTGGTGTAGAATGTGACATGGGTCTTTCTCTCTGCTTAGTGGCCATCACCACCCTGTTAGTGTCATGTTGCTCCCAAGGTGATGGAGCAGAAGGCCTGTTCATCAGGCTAGAGCTGGCTCTGTTCTCTTTAAGGGTATGTTTTCCTTCTTCACACACTTGGGCCTTTGTCTCAATAAAGGGGAATGATGGAACAATACGTGTTTATGTGCTTATGGAGGTCCAATACTCTGCCTGTGTAGGCATCTTCTGATCCTCTCAAATGCAAGCCACAGTCACATCCTCTGCGTCAGCCACCCCAGATCTGTGCTAGGCTGTGCGTGGAGCAGTTGGGGCCAGAGCATTCACACAGCTTGGGTTGGGGTACACAGTGAAGTAGTCATGGGAATTCACAACCAATATTATCAAATAACTTTAAATGGAGCATAATCTATAAAATTTTGAATCATTGTTTATATGCCAGAAGCTAATATATTGTAAGTCAACTAGACTTCAAAAAAAAAAAAAAATATGCTTGGGGCTGGTGCATGGGGATGACCCACAGAGATGTTATGGGGAGGAAGGTGGGAGGGGGGTTCATGTTTGGGAACACATGTAAGAATTAAAGATTTTAAAATTAAAAAAAATTAAAAAAATTTTTAAAAAGACATAAAAAATAAATAAATAAATAAAATTAAAAAATTAAAAAAAAAATTTTAACATGCATATAAAAATACAGTGAAATAATTTGTCACCATAATTATCTGATTGGTAATGGTATGATGAACGATTTTGTCTTTTCTTAATACTTTAAAAATTCTATTAAAGGATGTTTACTTTTTGCTATCAGAAATAACAATACAGGGACTTCCCTGGTGATTCAGTGGTTGAGAATCAGCCTTCCAATACAGGGGACACAGATTCAGTCCCTAATCTGAAAGCTGAGATCCCATGCACCACAACTAGAGAGCTACACATCACAACTACTGAGCCCATGTGTTCTAGAGCCTATGCTCTGCAACAAGGGAAATCTCTGCACACTGCAGCTACAGAAAAGCCTGTGTGCCCCCAGGAAGACCCAGCACAGACAAAAAGGTGGGGGGGAGTAATTCTACATGTCATGAATTAAATGAAACTAACAAAACATAAGGCATTACAAAAAATGAATTGAGAAACTTAAAAATTCGGTTTCTAAAAAAATTATTGAATAATTGTCTTTATTACATTTATTAATACATTCATGGCTACAGTAACCTATTACCACAATAGGGATTGAAATAAAAAATATTTTGCTCTTACAATTGAAGATCAGAAGGCAAATATCTCAGTGAGCTAAAGTCAACATGCCTGCATGGTCTCTGAGGAGAATCGGATTCATTTCCTTTTCTAGTTTCTAGTGGCCACAAGAATTTCTTGACTCATAGGCCTCTCTCCAGCCTCAAAGACAGCTGCTGTTGCTAAGTCACTTCAGTCATGTCCGACTCTGTCCGACCCCATAGGTGGCAGCCCACGAAGCTCCCCTATCCCTGGGATTCTCCAGGCAAAAACACTGGAGTGGGTTGCCATTTCCTTCTCCAATGCATGAAAGTGAAAAGTGAAAGTGAAGTCACTCGGTCATGTCTGACTCTTAGCAACCCCATGGACTTAAGCCTACCAGGCTCCTCCATCCATGGCAATTGCCAGGCAAGTGTACTGGAGTGGGTTGCCATTGCCTTCTCCGCAAAGATAGCAATGTACATTTTCAAATCTTTCTCTGATTTCAACCTTTCTGTCTTCCTCTTCTACAGTCAGAGGTTCATTGTGATTCCATTAGTCTCTTCCAGATAATCATAGTCGGTCTTCTTATCTTAAAGTCACTGATTAGCAACCATCTTCCATCTGCTACCTTAATCCCTTCTTGCTATGTAAAATAATATAATCAAAAGTTCTGGGGATTAGGATGTAGTCATCATTTGGAGGCCATTACTCTGATTATCAAAAGTAATTTTCATAGCCCTATTATTTGCTGTCACTTAAGGACCAAGCTGGTTTTAGAAAAGGCATAAGAACCAGAGATCAAATTGCCAATATCTGCTGGATCTTGGAAAAAGCAAGAGAGTTCCAGAAAAACATCCATTTCTGCTTTATTGACTATGCCAAAGCCTTTGACTGTGTGGATCACAATAAACTGTGGAAAATTCTGAAAGAGATGGGACCACCAGACCACCTGACCTGCCTCTTTTTTTTTTTTTTTTTTGTATTTTATTTTATTTATTTTTTTTAATTTTTATTTTTACTTTATTTTACTTTACAATACTGTATTGGTTTTGCCACACATTGACATAAATCTGCCACAGGTGTACATGCGTTCCCAAACATGAACCCCCCTCCCACCTCCCTCCCCATAACATCTCTCTGGGTCATCACCGTGCACCAGCCCCAAACATCCTGCATCCTGCATCGAACATAGACTGGCGATTCGTTTCTTACATGATAGTATACATGTTTCAGTGCCATTCTCCCAAATCATCCCACCCTCTCCCTCTCCCTCTCCCTCTGAGTCCAAAAGTCCGCTGTACACAGCTGTGTCTTTTTTCCTGTCTTGCATACAGGGTCATCATTGCCATCTTTCTAAATTCCATATATATGTGTTAGTATACTGTATTGGTGTTTTTCTTTCTGGCTTACTTCACTCTGTATAATCGGCTCCAGTTTCATCCATCTTATCAGAACTGAATCAAATGTATTCTTTTTAATGGCTGAGTAATACTCCATTGTGTATGTACCACAGCTTTCTTATCCATTCATCGGCTGATGACCTGCCTCTTGAGAAACCTATATGCAGGTCAGGAAGCAACAGTTAGAACTGGACATGGAACAACAGATTGGTTCCAAATAGGAAAATGAGTATGTCAAGAGGATAAGATGGTTGGATGGCATCACCAACTCAATGAACATGAGTCTGAGTAAACTCCAGGAGTTGGTGATGGACAGGGAGGCCTGATGTGCTGCAGTCCATGGTGTCACAAAGAGTTGGACATGACTGAGCAAGTAACACTTACTTACTTACCTATTTACTTAAGGACCATAAGGGGTTTCTCAGGTGGCTCACTGGAAAAGAATCCACCTGCAATGCAGGAGATAAGAGATGTGGGTGCCATTTCTGGGCAAAAAGATGCCCTTGAGAAGGAAATGGCAATCCACTTCAGTATTCCTGCCTGGAGAATCCCATGGACAGAGGAGCCTGGCAGTCTACAGTCCATAGGGTCCCAAAAGAGTCATACATGACTTAGCAACTAAACAACAATAAAGGACGGTAAATAAAAGAAACACAGAATTTATTATAGCCTCTTAATGATGAAAACCATTTTTTTCAAATTAAATGCCAAGACAATTTCTGGTGCTAAGGAACCTACAACTACCTAGTCCAGACTCTAACACAGGACCACAGCCTTGCTAGTCAAAGAATAATCCACAGACCAAGACATGCATGTATTATCAACATTACCCAGAACCTTGTTGAAAATTCAAAACCTCAGGACAACCAGGACCTGTTGAATCAGCGTCTGATTTAGTACTAGAATCCTAGGGGATTCTTATGTACAATGTATAGAAGTGTTGGCCTAGAATAGGCTTTCTCATCTTCTCACTATTGGCATTTGTGGCATGATAATTATTTGTATTTGGTGCTATCCTGTACATTGTAGATGTTTGGGTGAAAGTGAAAGTGTTAGTTGCTCAGTCATGCCTGACTCTTTGCAGTCTCATGGACTATTAATCAACCAGGCTCCTCTGTCCATGGGATTTCCCAGGTAAGAATACGGAAGTAGGTTGCCATTTCCTTCTACAGGGAATCTTCCCAACCCAAGGATAGAACTTCCATCTCCTTCTTGGCAGGTGGATTTATTACCACTAAGCCACCTGGGAAAGCCCCCCTCCCCACAATGGTGTTCTAGCAAGAGAACACAGTTTTCTCCCTTATTGAAGAAGAAATAGTAATTTCCTGGATATATCAGGTGCTGTATTTTCATAGCATGGCAGTTATGTTATGGCTCTTGAGACTCAAAGGCTCTAGTCAAAACAAATTCCTCAGGCTTAGATTTGGAAGAAATATTGAGGGTTGTAAAAACTTTCAATGTTAGAATTTTGGGAAATAGGAGAGTTAGTGGAGTAGTAACAAGAAGTGGATATACCTCAGGTCTAACCTGGTCTCTTGGGAACAGCGAATCAGCAGGGGGGAAAAAATATATCCATTCTGTCCAAACAAGTTCCCCTGAGGAAATGATGTAGTCAACATTCAAGCAATAATGGAAAATCTGATAAAGAGGTATAATGAGCAGATACAGAACATATGCAGAGCTATAAATAGCTCCACTACTGCAAGATCTAAGCATGTTAAACCTTGAGCTGCAGCAGGGATGCTTTTTGCATTTGGATTCCTAAGTCTGGCTCAGGGACCAATGGATCACTCCTTCCTTCTTTCTTGTGAGGAGACAGAGCTTCGGCCTCCACCATCAACTATCCAGGGAGAAATTTTAAACTTCCACACAGAGACCTTCCAATCTGCCTTTCCATCCAGGTGTGTCCAAGAGCCCCATAGACACTGGAGGAGAAAGCTGGAGAGAATGAAACCCAAGACTTACCTGAGGTCACCTGAGAACACAAACAGCTGACCCAGAGCTGAGAAAACTCCATGTTTGTTTTCCTGTTTGACTTATTAATTTATTAAATATTTTTAAATGACAAATATCCATTGGATTCAGCAATTCAAGGATTGCTGTTGACAGCTAAGTAATGAGAAAGAAAATCTAGTTGGATGAGACTCAGGAAAAAGTGGGGAGCCTAGTGGTATCATTAAAATTTGAACATTTCCAAGAAGTTTAGTTGCAGTTTAGGGGAGTAGGAAAATAAACTATTTGGTCAGGAGAAGTTTGCAGTGACGTGATTATTTTTTCTGAAATTTTTAAGATGGGATGTATTTGAGCTTGTTCTGTATTCATTAGGAAGATCCAGATCAATAGAAGTATCTACTATCTGAAAATGAAACTTCTTGAGACACATATATCACTGAATCTTCTTTCATACTGAGTATTCATTAGGGAAAAATGTATTTAAAATACAAACAGACATATGATAAACAGTTTATCTTTGCAATTATTTCATTACCTGAAAGGCTTAATTTATTTGGGGTTTTTATTAGCCATTTGATATCTCTATTGCAAATTGTCTATGCATGTTTTGCTTTACCTACTGGTGTCTGGGTGTTTTTATTCTTTTTTGTTTTGCCGTATCATTTTCTTTATAATTTATTTCATCTCCAGCTCAGAAAGGAAAGGCCAGGAATTGCACTACAGCATGTGGAAGACCAGGAGAATGAGATGTATTTTTAATATTTTGTCAATTCTTCTTGCTGAAAATAGAGAAATATGTAGATTTTTTCTCCCTATTTTTCCCCTCCCCTACACAAGTGTGTCAGCCACCATTTCCATGGCACTATTTCACCCAAACTGCTCTTAGCTATAACTAGTTCAATGAATATATATATTCACGGCCTGGCGGAGTAGGGTCATGGAGGGGAGAACAGTTTGCATTCTTCTAAACAAAGAATTACAGTTTGTTGTTTTGTTTTTTTTTTTAAGAAAAAAAAAAGAAGCTTCCTATTAATACTTTCCATTTAAGTCTTGTATGTATGTAGTGTATAATGTATTTGTTGCATTATGTGAGAGTTTAAAAACTGTGAGTGATCAAAGTTATCATTTGGTCACACAGAAAGTTCTTCAACATCTTTAGAAATAAGAAACCACCTTTTATATAAATTGGCATCTTATTTCACATTTTCACCTAGTACTACAATCGCCTTTTGTGACTAGATCAATTTTTTAAATAACATTTTCTGCCCTCTTGTGGAATGTGTGCTTCTGCACACAAATATTTCTATCTTTTTCATAAGGATGGTTGAATCTATTTATGCTTTAAAAAAAAAAGAAAAGTGAAAGTCACTCAGTCGTTTTTGACTCTTTGCAGCCCCATGGACTGTAGCCCACAAGATTCCTCCTCTGTTCATGGGATTTCCTGGGCAAGAATACTTGATCAGGTTGCCATATCCTATCCTACTCCAGGGGACCTACCTTCTTGACTGAGGGACCAAACCTGCATCTCCTGAATGGCAGGTGAATTATCACTGTACCACCTGGGAAGCCCATTACTAGTGAACAAAGCATGAAGTCCCTGTCCATTTAGATCTAACATTTAAGTGAAGAACGATTACAGTAAAATAAATTCATGTATGACCAAGTGTCCTCAGATATAAATTAAATGAAGGAAAGGTAGTTTTTTGTGGTATGTAGGACTTTATAGAGCATATTGTGGGGAGGTCTTTGCATGTGAGAAGAGAATCTGAAACAGGAGTAGTGTGGACCCACTGGATTTGTCAAAAGGAGATCAAAACTGAAAGGCCAAAAATAACAAAGAAAGACGCCACATAAGAAAAGTGAGAAAAGGACCTGTCTTACTCACTCATAAAAACTGAGTCAGTGGTCTGATGTGGACACAGTAATGAAGAAAGTGGAGGGGAAAAGTGCAGTCAGTGTGTGGTCCCTTGAGTCTGAACACACTGTTGCCTGTTCTCTCTGCAACTTACCTCTTTTGTTTAACACTTTTTTTACATTCCTCTTCCATCAGCAAAAACTGATCTTCTTCAAAAACAATTCTTCCATTTAATGCAATGGATTTAAAAATTTTCAGATTGTGTCCCAGAGCACAACATGCTTTTTACATGTGATCCAAGATATGTACACAGGCAAGCAAGAAATTCGCATGCATGTACATTGCATGCACATTTGAACACACACATACAGACATATCTGAACAAAAAGAACAACAACAAAAAAAAAAACCCTTACTATGTATGATGCACTCTGATATTTTCTTTTGTGTTTTATTTATTCTATTCTATCTTGTTCTTACAAACCATATAGTTGAGAAACTGATCATGTTACTTTTTGTCTCCTGGCAGTCACCTCTTCTACATGGAACCAGGGAATGCTACACGAATTTCAGAATTTTTTCTTCTGGGAATTTCAAAGGAACCAGAATGGCAGCCTCTCTTATTTTGGACATTTCCTCTCCATGTATCTGATCACTGTATTTGGAAACCTGCTCATCATCCTAGCTGTCAGCCCAGCCTCCACACCCACACCCTCATGTACTTCTTCCCCTCCAACCTGTCCTTTGTAGACATCTGTGTCACTTTCACCACCATTCCAAATATGCTGTAGAACATCCAGAACCAGAGCAAAGTTATAGCCTATGAAGGCTGCATCAACCAGATGTATTTTTTCATGCTCTTTGCAGGGTTGGACACCTTTCTCCTCACAGTGATGGCCTATGACTGCTTTATGGACATCTGTCACCCCCCTGAACTACACAGTCATCATGAACCCTCAGCTCTGTGGACTGCTGGTCCTGGTGTCCTGGATGGTGAGTGTCCTGAATTTCTTGCTGTTAAGCTTACTGATGTTGTGGCTGTCGTTGTGTAGAATCCTGGAGATCCCCCGTTTTTTTGTTTTTTGTGTTTTTTTTTGTGAACTCAATCAGGTGGTCCGACTTGCCTGTTCTGATGTGTATCTCAATGACATAGTGATGTATTTTGCAGCTGCCATTTTGGATGGTGTTTCCCTCACTGGTATCCTGCACTCTTACTCTAAGATAGTTTCTGCCATACATGGAATCTCATCAGCTCAGGGGCAGTATAAAGCATTTTCCACCTGTGCATCTCACCTCTCAGTGGCCTCCTTATTTTATTGTACAGCCTTAGGACCATACCTTAGCTCTGCTGCTACAAACAGCTCACACTCCAGTACAATTGTACACTGTAGTTACATCCATAGTGAATCCCTTCATCTACAGCCTGAGGAACAAAGACATAACAGGGCTCTGAAAAGAAGCATTGGGATGACTGCTATAAAAGGGGTAATTGTCCTTGGGCCCAAAAAGTGCCCATGACTGTAGGGTTCAAAGCCTTAGAGCCAAATTCTTTGATCAGATTGTTGAAGAGTAGGACTTAACTCCTTCTATTTATTTTTTAGAATTTCCATTTATCTGAACTCAACTCTTTCACACAGTTAAAGTGTGCTCATCCACCCTTTCCTGGTGGCTCAGATGGCAAAAATCTGCCTACAATGCAGGAGACCCAGGTTTGATCCCTGGATCAGGAAGTTCCCCTGGAAAAGGGAATGGCAACCCACTTCAGTATTCTTGCCTGGAGAATCCCATGGACAGAGGAGCCTGGCAGGCTACAGTCCATGGGGTCACAGAGTTGGACATGACTGAGTGACTGAACAAAGGGGAAACAAGTTCACAAATTCTCTTTATCCAGGGGGTAAATCTAAAAGAGACTTCATGGTTGGGGGAGGGGGAGTGTCACTGGATACAAGTCTAGTAGCTGTGTTACATAGCTGCTGGCAAAATATTTATTTGAAATAATTGTCTTTATTTGCCATAATTGAAGTGCATGCCTCAGAAATCGAAAGCTAAGTTTCTAGCACTCACATTACAAACATGTGTTTTATAATTGCTCTCCTGGTTTTATTCAATTATTCACCTTGGTGTCAAAATGCTTATCACAGTCACTGACCAAAAAATTGATTATCAAATACGTGTCTTCCAGCTGAAATCTACATGGAAAGACAAATTGGAATAAGTTGAGCTGATATGATCTTAGCATCAAGATGACCCATGAGGAAGCAAAATGTCAAGTCACACATTTAGTGACTATGCACGATGTTTCTTTTTCATGCTATACATCTATTTATTAAAGCCTTATACAGTGGAAGTGAGAAATACATTTAAGGGACTAGATCTGATAGAATCCCTGATGAACTATGGATGTAGGTTCGTGACATTGTACAGGAGACAGGGATCAAGACCATCCCCATGGAAAAGAAATGCAAAAAAGCAAAATGGCTGTCTGAGGAGGCCATTAAAAATAGCTGTGAAAAGAAGAGAAGTGAAAAGCAAAGGAGAAAAGGAAAGATATTCCCATCTGAATGCAGAGTTCCAAAGAATAGTGAGGAGAGGTAAGAAAGCCTTCCTCAGTGATCAATGCAAAGAAATAGAGGAAAACAACAGAATGGGAAAGACTAGCGATCTCTTTAGGAAAATTAGAGATACCAAGGGAAACTTTCATGCAAAGATGGGCTCGATAAAGGACATAAATGGTATGGACTAACAGAAGCAGAGATATTAAGAAGAGGTGGCAAGAATACACAGAAGAACTGTACAAAAAAGATCTTCACAACCAAGATAATCAGACATCCTGGAATGTGAAGTCAAGTGGGCCTTAGAAAGCATAACTACGAACAAAGCCAGTGGAGGTGATGGAATTCCAGTTGAGCTATTTCAAATCCTAAATGATCATGGTGTGAAAGTGCTGCACTCAATATGCCAGCAAATTTGGAAAACTCAGCAGTGGCCACAAGACTGGAAAAGATAAGTTCATTCCAATCCCAAAGAAAGGCAATGCCAAAGAATGCTCAAACTACCACACAATTGCACTCATCTCACATGCTAGTAAAGTCATGCTCAAAATTCTCCAAGCCAGGCTTCAGCAATACATGAACCGTGAACTTCCAGATGTTCAAGCTGGTTTTAGAAAAGGCAGAGGAACCAGAGATCAAATTGCCAACATCTGCTGGATCATGGAAAAAGCAAGAAAGTTCCAGAAAAACATCTATTTCTGCTTTATTGACTATGCCAAAGCCTTTGACTGTGTGGATCACAATACACTGGAAAATTCTGAAAGAGATGGGAATACCAGACCACCTGACCTGCCTCTTGAGAAACCTGTATGCAGGTCAGGAAGCAACAGTTAGAAGTGGACATGGAACAGACTGATTCCAAATAGGAAAAGGAGTATGTCAAGACTGTATATTGTCACCCTGCTTATTTAACTTATATGCAGGATACATCATGAGAAACACTAGGCTGGAAGAAGCACAAGCTGGAATCAAGATTGCCGGGAGAAATATTAATAACCTCAGATATGCAGATGACACCACCCTTATGGCAGAAAGTGAAGAACTAAAGAACCTCTTGATGAAAATGAAAGAGAAGAGTGAAGAAGTTGGCTTAAAGTTCAACATTCAGAAAACTAAGATCATGGCATCTGGTCCCATCACTTCATGGGAAAGAGATGGGGAAACAATGGAAACAGTGTCAGACTTTAAGGGGCTCCAAAATCACAGCAGATGGTGATTGCACCCATGATATTAAAAGACGCTTACTCCTTGGATGGAAAGTTATGACCAACCTAGATAGCATATTAAAAAGCAGAGACATTACCTTGCCAGCAGAGGTCCATCTAGTCAAGGCTATGGTTTTTCCAGTGGTCATGTATGGATGTGAGACTTGGACTGTGAAGAAAGCTGAGCACTGAAGAATTGATTCTTTTCAACTGTGGTGTTGGAGAAGACTCTTGAGAGTCCCTTGAACTGCAAGGAGATCCAACCAGTCCATCCTAAAAGAGATCAGTCTTGGGTGTTTATTGGAAGTACTGATGCTGAGGCTGAAACTCCAATACTTTGGTCACCTCATGCAAAGAGTTGATTCATTGGAAAAGACCCTGATACTGGGAGGGATTGGGGGCAGGAGAAGGAAACAACAGAGGATGAGATGGCTGAATGGCATTACCGACTCGATGGACGTGAGTTTGGGTGAACTCTGGGAGTTGGTGATGGACAGGGAGGCCTGGCATGCTGCAATTCTTGGGGTCGCAAAGAGTTGGACACAACTGAGCGGCTGAACTGAACTGAACTGATAAGATGTCTCCCCATACATGAGAGATTTTATTAATTGAGGTGAAGAGTTGGTTACTGTATTTTACATTTTGTCACTTTGTTTTTGTCCTGTTTGTGCTTGAAAACTTCTAATGCTACCTACTAACATGACTCTTTCTGTCGTTTTATGAAATATCTCCTCTTTCTTGATGTGTGATAAGTACACAAAGATGGTGAGTGAACAACATCAATTCATCCATTTCCCATGTCTTTCAAACTCAGGAGTTGCCAGGGTCCAGCCCTGGTGGATCCAGGGAATTCGAAGCGGGGACAGAGTCAGCGCCTGGGAAAGGACTATTTAATTAGAAATATAAAAAGATTAGGAAGGAATAGTGTAGTAGGAAAATTAGTGGAGAATAGATGCTGAATAACTTGGTTTACATGGAAAGCTAATAGTTTCAAGACAAGAAACTTGCACCACCCACGTAGGCCACCGGTGCCTGCTTGAATAGTGGAGGGTGCCCGGCCTTGGGCTCCCTCTCGCATGGGTCTTAGAAGCCAGGGCAAGTAAGTAGACATGGCAAGCCTCCACGTTCCTGATGGGAATTCAGCCAGAAAAAAAGGAGAAAAGAGCACACGGGGGAAACCAGTCTTTCCAGTGACTGGCCCATCCTTTATTGTCTGGGAAAGCTTTTTATACTTTTGGTTGTACATAGAGATCAATGGATAATACAAAGTTATGCAGCGTCAGCAGCCCTGACTCTTATCAAGACCAGGCTCTCTCTCTGCATACCTAGCTGTATACACAAGTCTTTGGTGATGTACATAATCTTCTGGCCAGGAGGCCTATTAGCATTTTACGGCCCTTTTCTGATAAGGGTCTGTCAACCAGAAAATTTATTTGCCTTAAAAGTGCTGTTCTTTCCAAAGTCTGGTGCCACTCTCAGAAAGCACTAAATAAGGTTACATTCTTATATAGCAAGGACACAACTATTTATAACAAAGAAAGAGGAGTACTGTGATTTATAACAAAAAGAAAGTTCACTAACTCAAAAGTCTAGTGTTGCTAACATCAAAACTACTATATTCTTTTTTCTATATCCAATTATGTTGATTAATATCCTTCAGATGCCTAAAAGATAAAGAATATGGAGGCCTGGCAGCAGTCATTGACTCAACAATGAAAACCCATCACCAATATAATTCTTAGCTCTTTAGAAAAGGCTCTCTATCTTTAAGATGTTTTAAGCTCCATGCCTTTCATGGTTGGGGGTCTGTAAACAATCACAAGTTGTAAAAGTCTCTAACTGTCAGGCAAGTTAGAGAGCCATCAGAGGGATTTGAGCTGAGACACTCATTTTATATGCAGGAGAAAGGTGGTCAGGAATAGCCCCCTGTTATATCAGAAGAGTGGAAAGCACAGTACAATAAAGCAGACAGACCTGCCTGGGGGTAGATGCTCAGGAAAATCCAGGGGTACCCCTGAGGCCTGATCTCAGCCTTTGCCTTTTGCCAGGCCCCCCTTCCTCATGACTTTTGCCATGGGTGGGATTCCCCATGCTGACTCCCGGCAAGGAGTCTCTTCGTTCCTCGTGATCAGAGGATGATCCACAAGAGAGGTTGACATCCTGCCCAGTCATATGATTCAGAGCCACCAGGTTTTCTGTACAACAGGCATGTCTGTCCACCTCTCCTAGTTTCCTAGAAGATAGTCACTTGTTACTATAGTTACCTGAAATAAGCTTGGGTAATGGAATGACCATGGATGTTCTCCTCAAACATAAGAGCATATGCCAAAAATAAAATGCTGTATATTATTATAATCACTCTCAGTTCTGTTCATTTGGATTATTGTATCAGTTAGCTGTTGCTGCATGACAAGCCAACTATGTCAATTTGGTTACCATAATATTCTTACTATCCAATGAAGTTTTATGCTGGGGAGTTGTACTGATTTCTTTGTGTAGCTCATGAGTGTGTTGTCAGCTGTTAGTCTCTATACTGCTTTTTTAAGGTTCATCCATGATGTTAGCAACGCTGTAGTGCTTTTCTGTCTTGAATCAATTTATCTTCAGTTTACTATAGTTCTGTTAAGACTAGTCATATATTTACAGAAAAGAATGAGTTTACCATGCAAATTACTTAAATTTAGTTCCACTGTCCCTACATCCATAAATAATACTTGGCTTTCTTCTCCTACCTTTGCTAAATGAGAACCAGCTACCTATGCTTACATCCTACCTTTAGCCACACACCATTGAATTCTTTAAATTTAATTAAATAATCAGTATAATTAACACAAAAAACTGCATAGAGTGTACAGTTTGATAAATTAAAGGAGTTATACAAAAATTAATGAGCATATTGCATGTTTCCACTTCTGTATAATTTGATAGTATAATTTAAAGTATATCTTTAAATGCTTTGCTACGTAATTATGAGAAATTTCAGTTCCTTGAGCCTCAGCTTGCATATTGCTGAAGGTATTGTGGGGATACTAAACAAAACTTCATGTGGATGCTCTGAGAAATAAATGAAGGGTGTAGAAGTTCATTTTTAAGTCCAAAGAAAACAAGGATAAATATTATATCTGATTATCTGTGTGCTTGTATATATTTTCCTTCAAATAAACAAAATCATACACACACGTATACACACTTGGACACAATTATGAATTCCTCTATGTTAAAAGGAAACCTGAGAGAAATAGAAATGAAAACAATGAACATTTTGGGAGTTCCCTGGTGATCAGGTGGTTAAGAATCTGCCTTTCAATGCAGGGAACATGAGTTCAATACCTAGTCAGGGAAGTAAGATACCATATTCCACGGGACAACTAAACCCATGCACCACAACTAGAGCCCACATGCTGCAACTAGAGAAACCTACAAGCAACAACTACTGAGACTGCTTGCTCTCGAGTTCATGCACAGCAAGTAGAGAAGCTTCCACACCACAGCAAAGAGCCTGTTTTTTTGGGTCTCTACACTATCAGTTCAGTTCAGTTCACTCAGTCATGTCCGACTCTTTGTGACCCCATGAATCGCAGCACGACAGGCATCCCTGTCCAAAACCAAATCCCGGAGTTCACTCAGACTCACGTCCATCGAGTCAGTGATGCTATCCAGCCATCTCAACCTCTGTCGTCCCCTTCTCCTCCTGCCCCCAATCCCTCCCAGCATCAGAGTCTTTTTCAATGAGTCAACTCTTCGCATGAGGTGGCCAAAGTACTGGAGTTTCAGCTTTAGCATCATTCCTTCCAAAGAAATCCCAGGGCTGATCTCCTTCTGAATGGACTGGTTGGATCTCCTTGCAGTCCAAGGGACCCTAAAGAGTCTTCTCCAACACCACAGTTCAAATGCATCAATTCTTCGGTGCTCAGCCTTCTTCACAGTCCAACTCTCACATCCATACATGACCACAGGAAAAACCATAGCCTTGACTAGACGGACCTTAGTCGGCAAAGTAATGTCTCTGCTTTTGAATATACTATCTAGGTTGGTCATAACTTTCCTTCCAAGCAGTAAGCGTCTTTTAATTTCATGGCTGCAGTCACCATCTGCAGTGATTTTGGAGCCCCCCAAAATCAAGTCTGACACTGTTTCCACTATTTCCCATGAAGTGATGGGACCAGATGCCATAATCTTTGTTTTCTGAATGTTGAGCTTTAAGCCAACTTTTTCGCTCTCCTCTTTCACTTTCATCAAGAGGCTTTTTAGTTCCTCTTCACTTCCTGCCATAAGGGTGGTGTCATCTGCATATCTGAGGTTATTGATATTTCTTCTGGCAATCTTGATTCCAGCTTGTGCTTCTTCTAGCCCAGTGTTTCTCATGATGTACACTGCATATAAATTAAATAAGCAGGGTGACAATATATAGCCTTGACATACTCCTTTTCCTATTTGGAACCAGTCTGTTGTTCCATGTCCAGTTTTAACTGTTGCTTCCTGGCCTGCATACAGATTTCTCAAGAGGCAGGTCAGGTGATCTGGTGTTCCCATCTCTTTCAGAATTTTCCACAGTTTATTGTGATCCACACAGTCAAAGACTTTGGCATAGTCAATAAAGCAGAGATGTTTTTCTGGAACTCTCTTGCTTTTTCCATGATCCAGTGGATGTTGGCAATTTGATCTCTGGTTCCTCTGCCTTTTCTAAAACCAGCTTGAACATCTGGAATTTCACAGTTCACATACTGCTGAAGCCTGGATTGGAGAATTTTGAGCATGACTTTACTAGCATGTGAGATGAGTGCAATTGTGCAGTAGTTTGAGCATTCTTTGGCATTGCCTTTCTTTGGGATTGGAATGAAAACTTATCTTTTCCAGTCCTGTGGCCACTGCTGAGTTTTCCAAATTTGCTGGCATATTGAGTGCAGCACTTTCACAGCATCATCTTTCAGGATTTGAAACAGCTCAACTGGAATTCCATCACCTCCACTAGCTTTGTTCGTAGTGATGCTTTCTAAGGCCCACTTGACTTCACATTCCAGGATGTCTGGCTGTAGATGAGTGATCACACCATCATGATTATCTGGGTCGTGAAGATCTTTTTTGTACAGTTCTTCTGTGTATTCTTGCCACCTCTTCTTGATATCTTCTGCTTCTGTTAGAGACCCCCCCCCCAAAAAAAGTTGAACATTTGAATTATCATGAAGCAGAAGAATGTAAAAATATAGACACAAAATTTTAAAGTACAATAGCTGACCTCAACTTGTATAATAGAATCCTTTTCTACCATAATATCACAAGGATCCTGGCCAAGCAACATTTACAATTATGTAATGAGGAGTTCACTATATCATCTAATGAGGTGGAAGATCTTCAAAGTGATTTAAATGATTTTTTTTCCTATGTACACTTTTCCACACAAAATGCCCTTACCCGAGGCCAGCTAATGAAAAAATTGAGAAGTTTAAAATCAATTCTTGTAAGCCAATTTTATTGAATAAATGTCTGTATTAGGTCCATATTGCTGTTGTAAAATACTGCCAAATAAGTTGCTTAAAATAAACAAATATTGCTTTTATAGTTCAGGTGTCAAAAGCTTTAAATGAGTCTTGTTTGGCTAATATCAAATGTTGGGGTGGCAGTACAAGATGGCAGCATAGAAATATCCTAAACTCACCACAACCCATGGACACACCAAATCTACAGCTACATGTGGATTAATTTCCTCTGAAAACTAGCTGAATATCTGTGCTGCTGTGCTGTGCTTAGTCACTCAGTTGTGCCCAACTATTTGTGACCCCCATGGACTGTAACCTGCCAGGCCTCTCTGTCCATGGGAATGCTCCAGGCAAGAATACTGAAGTTGGTTGCATGTCCTCCTCCACGGTATCTTCTCAACACAGGGTCAAACCGAGGTCTCCTGCATTGGAAGCAGATTCTTTACCATCTGCACACCAGGGAAGCCCTGGAATGGGTAGCCTATCCCTTTCCTAGGGGATCTTCCTGACCCTGGAATCAAACTGGTGTCTCCTGCATTGCAGGCAGATTCTTTACCAGCTGAGCTATCAGGGAAGCCCCAGCTGAACATCTGCTCCACAACAAAGGATAGTAGGACCACATCAACATGGCAGAAGAGGCAGAGAAGTGGTCTCTTCAAAAACCCCACCCCAGCATAGTAACCCACAAGTGGGCTGGATTTCACATTTACAGGAATCTTTTCCTGGTGACTCAGATGGTAAAGAGTCTGCCTGCAGTGCAGGAGACCCAGGTTCAATCCCTGGACCAGGAAGATCCCCTGGAGAAAGAAGTGGCAACCCACTCCAGTATTCTTGCCTGGAAAAATCCCATGGACAGAGGAGCCTGGCAGGCTACAGTCCATGGAGTCACGAAGAGTTGGGCACGACTGAGAGACTTCACTTTTTCCTAAAAGATGATAGATTAATGCCATACATTTTATGTGTCAACCCTTGGAACCTGCACCAGAAAGACAAGTCACCAAAATATGTGACAATAGGGCTTATTTCCAGAAGACCCCAAAGTCAGTGTGGAAGGGAACACTTGGGATAAAGTGCTGGGAAGTTTGGAACTCTAGAAGGCAGAAGAGTTCGTGGAGAAGGGTTAGTATAAACAGGATTCACCTAACTTGGTCTCTTGGGAACAGAAAATCGTTACGAGAAACCTCTCTAGACCAGTTCACTGGGAGAAATCATATGCTTAAGGATGGAGTAACAAGAGGGAAATGTCCCTAAAGACCAAATCTAGGCATCCATAAATATCTCACATGCTGCAGTCCTTCTGCTTCTGCCACCTCAGAGTAGAGGAGACATGCTCATTGCTTTTGGAGTCCTGCATCTGCAAAGGAGCTTTAGTTCGTCTTGCTGTCTTGTCTGAGAACACAGCTTCAGACTCCATCCTTAAGGAATTCAAACTTTCACACAAGATCTTCCTTTCAAAGAACCTAACTAGGTGGGTCTAAGGACTCACAGATACTTCAGGTAAGATTCAGAGAGAATGGAAGATGAAAAATTTTACCCAAGGTCACAAGAGATTCTCAGGAGACTAGTTCAGAGCCAAGACTTGGACATATTTGTGCTAGCGACGGAATGAAACACTAACACTGCAGAGTGATTTGAATCTTTTTACTTTAACTCCTTGCTTCTTACAGCTGCTTTATTTTATATCCTTTGCACAACCATCTACAGGGCAAGTTGCCAAGCACTATGATTTAGCAACTATACAGTGCGCAGGCGCAGGGTGAGATAAGCTTTACCTTATTTACTGCAGCTAAGACTTTGTTTTGAGAACTTCCTTATCAACTTAGAATCCGTTTTGTCCCTGGGTCTGTTCCTTTTGAGGAATCAGAGAAATATCCTTGTGTGCAAGAAATGTTCTTTTCCCATGGGAACAAACAGAGGATTCCTGGCTGAACATCTTGTTTGCAAGAATGTTCAGCCCTGGTTGAGAGTCTTGTTTGCAAGCACTTCTCAACCTTCCTTATACCTTGTTCCCTACATGTTTGTTTGTTGGTTGACTAATTTATTTACAAGTACTTTATTAGTGGCTTTTCAGGTGGCACAGTGGTAAAGAATCTGCCTGCCAGACTTTAATTATATTTCACTTAATTTATTTTGATACTGCCATATTTAACCTAGTTTTGTTTCCACCTCATTTTCAATTTTTTTCCATATATGTGCACACATTTATGAAAACAAAAATGTGAACCAAGCAGAGGAGATTCTTGCTCATTTGGATATTATAACAGTGAAAACAGAACACAATAAAATAAGTGCATGAATAACATAACATCCTCAGCGATAATTCATCTGAAGAATGGAGACAGACAGTTGTGGTAAATGCAGTGTATTACAGAGTATGAGCTGGGGAGAATTTTGCACGAGGTATAAGGAGCAGAACCTGGACTAGTGTCCGAAAGGAAGCCTACTGGATATGCCTGAAAGGAAAAAAAGGAGAGAGAGATAAAAATTTACAGCCCAAGAGAAGAATTACACAGAGGAAAATAAGAGAAAGGCCAACCTCATTCACTATTGGACCATATGGAAAATTGGGGTGGCAAATAAATAGGAATAGATACAGGATTATAAATTAGATCAGGGACCTGACACTGATGACATGATGAAGCAAGTGGAGCAATAAAGGTCCAGTGGTCTGTGTGCCCTTGAATCTGAGGTACTTCAGCTCCCAAATAGCTGCCTCTTCTCTCTGAAACCTGGCTCCTCTGTTGGGCTCTTTATTCATATTGATTTTCCCTCATTAGCAGGAACTGCCCTTTTAAAAATTTTCTTGCCTTTACTGCAGTGGATTCCAGAGTTTTTGACTAAGTTCCAAAGTAAGATATGCCTTTTACATCATGATCCTGGGTTGATTGCAAAGAATCAGACGTGACTCCACAACTGCACATGCACACTAGCATGTCTGTATAGACAAACACAGAAAAACACACATATACACACACAGACAGCTTCCTAACCATGCATATGACGAGCAAAGAGGGTCATAAATGATTCTGTGTGTATCCTTACTAGTTATGGTACACTCTGATACTTTTTGTATGTTTCATTTATTATATTCTATTTAATTTTTGCAGACCATAGTTTAAACCCCCAATGGGACCTAATCTGAGAACATGAAAACATTCCTCTTGCTTGTTCTCCATGCCTATTCTGGTATTCCCCTGCATCTTTTCTGTCTCTTATTGTCTTTTATTGGCAGCAATTTTTGTGAGGCCATATTCTTTCAAGTCCATGCAATATATATTGAATTAGTTACAGTTCCCCACTAAATCTGCTCAGAGTGGGGTAGGTAAAAGGTGGTGAATGTGTATAACATTGCTGCATGTGTCAAGGTTCTCACAGTCTAGCAGGGAAAAAAGACATGGAATTAAATAAAAGTTACAGAGAGAAGAATAGCCCCACCACAGTGCTGTGTGTGTGTGTGTGTGTGTGTGTGTGTGTGTGTGTGTGTGTGTTGTAGGCCATGAGAGTCCTCAAAGGAAGGGTATATGAACTGGTGTACACCAAAATGTTCCCCTGAAAATACAGATGACAGAATGTCAACCAAACATGAAAACAGAAAGTGGATTGATTTTTGTGCTCAGGATTCCTTAGAAATAAAATTAATAACGTGCAAAGAACAACTTGTGAATTAGACTCCCTGTACCTTAAGGTCGGAGAAGGCAATGGCACCCCACTCCAGTACTCTTGCCTAGAAAATCCCATGGATGGAGGAGCCTGGTAGGCTGCAGTCCATGGGGTCGCTAAGAGTCGGATGCGACTGAGAGACTTCACTTTCACTTTTCACTTTCATGCATTGGAGAAGGAAATGGCAACCACTCCAGTACTCTTGCCTGGAGAATTTCAGAGACAGGGGAGCCTGTTGGGCTGCCATCTATGGGGATGCACAGAGTCGGACACGACTGAAGCGACTTAGCAGCAGCAGCAATAGCAGTACCTTAAGGTTGAGTAGCAGCAGGAAGGTCACTTCATTCCTTAGCATCCTCTGGCCCCCTCTCTCATCACCCTCCCTCTTGGATCTTCCCCTTGGGAAACCGGCTTCTTTGGAGCCTGAAACAGGTGTCTTCTTCAGGGCCTTTGCACTGGCCATTCTTTCTACCAGGCCTCTCTTCCTTGAGATCTCTGTCCAAATGTTACCTACTTTGCCAGCCTACCTGAACACCTGGTAAAGAATAATACCTCAGCCCCTCTCCCTTATGCCCCCTTTTTCTTCTTTTTACCTGCCACCATTTAACATGTTATATGATTTTATAGATGATAACATTATTTCTCCAGCATCCAATTATAGGAACTTTTGTCTCTCAGCACACACTACCCCTTGCCTTGAAGCTGGTAAGTACTCATTTATGAGCCCCAGAGGATTGACAGAAATCTCATTAAAAGTATGCAATACCTGACCTCTTGGGGAAATGGCTGCAAAAGACCAGGTATTTGTAATCAGAGATGGAACAGGGAATGCCCTGAAGGGGACAGATTTCACACCAAAATTATAGGTATTGATTTCATGACTGCAAAATATAAATTGTATCATTTGACTATGCCAGTAATGCTCATTTTTGTGAAAAGTGGTCATATCATTTTGGGGGATTTAATTCCAGGTCATTCCTTCTACCACATGGAACCAGAGAATGATACACATATTTCAGAATTTCTTCTTCTTGGAATATCAAATGAATCAGAACTTCAGCCCCTCATATTTGGGCTTTTCCTCACCATGTACCTGATCACTTTGCTTGGAAACCTGCTCATCATCCTGGCTGTCAGCTCAGACTCCCACCTCCACACCCCCATGTACTTCTTCCTCTCCAACCTGTCCTTTGTAGACATCTGTTTCATCTCTACCACCATCCCAAAGATGCTGTGGAATATCAAGATGCAGAGCAAAGTTATCACCTATGAAGGCTGCATCAACCAGATATACTTTTTACTACTCTTTGCAGGGTTGGATGACTTCCTCCTGACCGTGATGGCCTATGACCGGTTTGTGGCCATCTGCCACCCCCTGCACTACACAGTCATCATGAACCCCTGGCTCTGTGGACTGCTGGTTCTAGTGTCATGGATGATGAGTGCCTTGAATTCCTTGATACAAATCTTAATGATGTTGCGGCTGTCCTTCTGCAGAGTCCCGGAGATCCCCAACTATTTCTGTGAACTCAATCAGGTAGTCCGAAGTGCCTGTTCTGACACCTTTCTTAATGATGTGATGGTGTATGTTGCAGCTGGGCTGCTGAGTGGTGGTCCATTCACTGGAATACTTTACTCTTACTCTAAGATAGCTTCCTCCATACGAGGAATCTCACCAGCTCAGGGGAAGTACAGAGCATTTTCCACCTGTGCATCTCACCTCTCAGTTGTCCCCTTATTTTATTGTACAGTCCTAGGAGTGTACCTTAACCCTGCTGATGCCCACAACTCACACTCAAGTGCAATAGCCTCAGTGATGTACACTGTGGTCACCCCGATGCTGAACCCCTTCATCTACAGTCTTCGGAATAAAGACATAAAGGAGGCTCTGAAAAGATTCATTGAGCAATAAAAGGGCAAACTCTTCTGGGGCTAATAAGTGGATCCAGAAATTGCCATTCTTCCCTAAGACTGTGAACATATAATTTGTCTTTTCTATTGCTTCCTTAATTTTACATTTTTTGACTTCAACTTCTGTTTATATGTAAATAATGCAGTTTATTAAGCTTTCCCATTTATTTCATTTTCCTGCTTTGACATATTTTCTTCCAAGCTTAAATCAGAAATATTTGCAAATTCCCTTTTATTTCTTGAGTCTATGGGAATTTCTTAAGAATAGTATCTTTTCAAGTGACATATATCATTTCAAGTTTTTTCTTTTATTTTACTAAAAGAATAGTTAGAAATTGTATTACTCATATTGAATAAGCTCTACTTGGCACCTTCACTATGTAATTTAAGTAACTCACTTTATCAGGCCTTTTCTTCTATCTCATACAGAACAATGACTGAGAACCACTGACCTAGAGCAAGAGAACTAGAAAAATCTCATGTTCTAATCACCACACACACCTTACTCACTTCATAGCTTTGGGTGTTTTTTTTTTTTAATTTAATTTATGTATTTTAATTGGAGGCTAATTACTTTACAATGTTGTAGTGGTTTTTCCCATATATTGATATGAATCAGCCATGAATGTGTTCCCCATCCTGAACCCCCCTCCCACCTCCCTCCCCATCCCATCCCTCTGGGTTATCCCAGTGCACCAGCCCTGAGCACCCTGTCTCATGCATTGAACCTGGACTGGCCATCTATTTCACATGTGGTAATATACATGTTTCAATGTTATTCTCTCAAATCATCCCACCTTCACCTTCTCCCACAGAGCTGAATAGACTGTTCTATACATCTGTGTCTCTTTTGCTGTTTTGCATATAGCATTATCATTACCATCTTTCTAAATTCCATATATATGCATTAGTATACTGTATTGGTGTCTTTCTTTCTGACTTACTTCACTCTGTAAAATAGGCTTCAGTTTCATCCACCTCATTAGAATTGATTCAAATACATTCTTTTTAATGGCTAAGTAATATTCCATTGTGTATATGTACCACAGCTTTCTTATCCATTCATCTGCTGATGGACATCTAGGTTGTTTCCATGTCCTGGCTATTATAAACAGGGCTGTGATGAACATTGGGGTACATGTGTCTCTTTCAATTCTGGTTTCCTTGGTGTGTATGCCCAGCAGTGGGATTGCTGGGTCATACGGAAGTTCTATTTCCAGTTGTTTAAGGAATCTCCACACTGTTCTCCATAGTGACTGTATTAGTTTTCATTCCCACCAACAGTGTAAGAGGGTTCCCTTTTCTCCACACCCTCTCCAGCATATATTGTTTGTAGATTTTTGGATCGCAGCCATTCTGACCGGCGTGAGATTGTACCTCATTGTGGTTTTGATTTGCATTTCCCTGATAATCAGTTTAATCACCTCACCCTTCTGAACCTTAATTTTGCAAATTTAGAATAAGGCTTATAATTGTACATCCTCATAACATGTTCTGTGGCAAAGTAACAAATGAGACAACAGATATAAGATGCTAAGCTCAGTCCATGGTGCATTAAAAGATCCATGTGGATCTCTTATCATTACCAAGTTTTTTTATGATTAAAGGATTAAACCCTAGCTTTTCACTTGTGTTAAAACAGAAAACACCTAATTGATGTGTCAAAAGCATTTTGAAGTCAGGGATTATTTTAGCTATGTTTTCATAGCAAAGGAATACAGCTCTATCCCTTATTGAGGAGGAAATAATAATTTTCTGGAGATAGTAACAGCTGCATTCCCATCACAAGATAGTGCTTTTGAAACCCAAGGGTCTTAGTCCAGACAGGTTCCTCAGACTTAGAGGACACTTTGACTCAGAGTTGCAAAAAGTGTCAGTGTTAGAACTCTGGGATACAGGAGGTTCATGGAGTAGTAATAAGAATCGGATACACTTGACTTCTAATCTGGTCTCCTGGGAATGACCAATCAGCTGAAAAAACTCCATTCTGTCCAGACAAGTTCCCCTGAGGAAATGATGTGTGAGGATTGAAGTCATAGCGGAAATGTGCTGAACATGTATAATGAGCAGATACAGCAAAGACACAGAGCTATAAATATCTCCACTGCTGCAATGTCTGAGCAGCTCCACCTTTAGCTGAACGGGGCATGTTTTGCATTTGGATTCTTAAGTATGGTTCAGAGACCCACGCTTCACTCTTTCCTTCTTTCTTGTCTGGATTCAGAGCTTCAGTCTCCACCATCAACCCTTCAAGAGGAATTTGGACTTCTGCACAGAGACCTTCCTCTCAGACTTCCTATCTGGGTGAGTCTGAAAGCCCAGCAGGAGAAAGTCAGAGAGACTGAAACCCAAGGACACTTACTTGAGGTCACCTGAAAGCCCAACTGCTGGTCCAGAGCCAAGGTTGTCTTAATAATTTATAATCAGTTTGTTTCATATGCAAAAAAGACAAGCATCTACTGCATTCAGCAATTCAAGAATTGTTGATAATTATGTGATGGGGACGAAAACCTAGTTAGAGGAGAGTCAAGAAGAAATGGAAGGCATAGTGGTGTCAGTAAAAGTTGAATATTTCCAAGGAGATTTGCAGTTTAAGAGAGTAGGAAAACATGCTATTTGGTTAAGAGTGGCTTGCAGTGAAGTGATGACATTTTATGTATTTATTTTTTATTTTTGAGATGGGGTATATTTAAGCATGTTCTATATTCATAAGGAAGACCCAGATCAATGGAATAGCTACTACCTGGAAGCTTACAGTTCTTAAGACACACATTTCATAGAATCTTTTCTCACATTGAGTATTCACTTGAAAAAATTGAATTTAGTATACAGTCATATTATCCTAAAAGGCTTAATTTTGCATTGGGTTTGTTACCTGGGAGGCTGAATATATTTGGGGGGTGAATTATCATTTGCTTCTCTATTACATATTATCTATGCACATTGTTTCATATACTGGCATTTGAGTGTTATTGTTCCTTTCTTTTTTTGCTCTATTATTACCTCTGTAATTTTATTAATACCTCTATGAAGGCACCAGAGTGTATAAAGCAGGTAAGGTCTCTGATGATTTGGATCTAATATTTTAATGGATTTAACATTTATTTTATTTCAGAATAAAGTAAACACATATATTGCAAAGTGTCATCAGGTACAAATCACGTGAAGGAAGGGATAGGTTCTGTGGTGTTTATAGGATTTTATAGGGTATATTATGAGGAGTTTATCACAGGTGGGACAAGTCTCAGAAGTAGAGTGTGACCAAGGGGTTTGCCACCCAAAAAAAAAAAAAATCAAAGCCAAGGAATAACAAAGAAAAATACCACTTAAGAAAAATGATAGGGGGCTTACGTCCTGGCTCAGTAGTGAAGAATCCATCTGCCAATGTAGGAGATATGGTCCAATCCCTGATCCAGGAAGATCCCACATGCTGTGGAGCAACTAAGCCTGTGCACAACAATTATTGAGCCTGTGATCTAGAGCCCAGGTGGTTCAACTACTCAAGCCCACACACCCTAGAGCCTGGACTCTGCAATGGGAAGTCACAGCAATGAGAAAGCCAGACCACAACTGGAGAGTAGCCCCTGCTCGTTTCATCTAGAGAAAAGTCCGCACAGCAATGTAGACCCAACACAACCAAAATTAAATAAATAAAATCTATTTTTAAAAAGAAAGGGAAGCAGTAAAAAGGAGAGTCTCACGCACTGCTGGACCGTATGAAAATTGTGGACAAATACACAGGAATAAATATGCAATAAAGAATTGACCGAGGGCCTGATGTGGGCATGGTAGTGAGGCACTGGAGGAATAGAAATGCAGTCAGTGTGCGGGCCCTTGAGTCTGAGGTCACTTCAGCCCCCACACTCCTGTCTGGTCCTTCTGCAACCTGCTCTTGCCTTGGCCTCTATTTATACTGCTTCCCCCTCAGCAAGGACTGGTCTCTTATAAATGTCTTCTTGCATTTATTGCAGTGGGTAAGAAACTTTTTTGACTCTGTTGTGTGATCCATACATGCATGCATGGGCATGAGCAAACACAAACACAGGCATCTGATCGAACAAAAAGAATCAGAAAAATCCTACTGTATGTGATGCAGTCTGACATTTTAATTTTCCATTTTATTTTTTCTACCTTATTTTATTCTTACAAACTACATAGTCTGAACCTCTAATAGGTGTGAATCTCAGAATATGGGAAACGTTTCTCCAGCATGTCTTCGAAAACTATGTTAATGTTTCCCTGGTCCTTTTTAGCGATTTCTATGAGAACATGTCTTTTTCATTCCTTCATGCAGTATGTATTTATTCAGGTACTGCTCCCAACTAAACAAAATCTAAGGGGTTGAAGAATATGTATGATATTGACATATGCCTCAAGGCACTTATAGTCTAACAAAGAATAAAAGATGCAGAATTAATTAAAACCTCATAATGATAACCCTGTATCTAAATGACTGTAAGTGAAATTCCCTGTTTTCTGTACAAATGTTTTAAAAAGAGGAGAATTCATGAAAGAAATGATCTGAAAAAGAAGATGGTGTTTTGGAGATAGGGAGGAGTGAAAATTCCAAATAGAGTGGTTGATTCTCTGAGGAAGTGCATATAAGCTCTGAGTCTTGAGCCTGTGACATCAAGTAAAGCTGTGACTCAAGTTTAATATTCATGAGATTGATGTGAGTGAATGCAGCACGAGGGTGAAGTGGTGGTTCAGTCACAGAGAGTCAAGGCTAGGATTTGAAACTGTGGAATCTGGGGCTCATTTCACAGTGGGGAGTCACTGGGAGAGAAGGAAGTCAGGGACTTGGTTGTTTTGAAACACAGCTGTTCCCTCTGACTAGCACACACTTCTACCCAGAGAGACTCAAGTCTCCTTCATTCTCTTTCTTGAGGTCTCTGATCAAATGTTTTCCAGGCTACCTGAACAATACAGTATTGTAAAGTAAAAAAATAAAATTAAAATAAATAAATAAATAAATTTAATTAAAAGAAAAATATAATAATAAAAAATAATAATACCCTCATCAACTCTCTTCTTTATATTTGATCTATTTTCCTTTTCTGCACTTGTCAACATATGATCATTTGTATGAGTTTTTTAAATTTTTTACTTATATATTTTCTCCACCATTGAACTACAGGACCTATTGTCTCTCAGCACCCTCTCCTCTTTCTCCAGAATTTAGTAGGCCTTAAATTTGTATTCTCTCAAATGCATGACAAAATCCCTCATTACAAATGTAGAATACCTGACCACTGGGGGGAAAGCTAACTGTAAGATAGGCTTTCCTATTTGGAGATGGCACAGGAGATTGTCTTGAAGGGGAAATTTCTACACAAAATCATGAATATTTTTTGAATGCAAGATATAACTGTTAGAGTTCACCTGTGTTTGCAATGCCAATTTTTGAAAAACTAGTCATGCTATTTTTTGTTTCTAGGCAGTCATTTGCATCACATGGGACCTGGGAATGAGACACCAGTTTCAGAATTTATTCTCCTGGGATTATCAAATGAACCAGAACTGCAGCCCCTCATATTTGGGCTTTTCCTCTCCATGTACCTGATCACTGTGTTTGGAAATCTGCTCATCATCCTGGCTGTCAGCTCAGATTCCCACCTCCACACCCCCATGCACTTCTTCCTCTCCAACCTGTCCTTTGTAGACATCTGCTTTATCTCCACCACTGTCCCAAAGATGTTGAGGAACATAAGGACACAGAACAAAGTAATAACCTATGAAGGCTGCATCATCCAGATGCATTTTTTCTTATTTTTTGCAACATTGGACGTGTTCCTCCTGACTGTGATGGCCTATGACCGCTTTGTGGCCATCTGCCACCCCCTGCACTACACAGTCATCATGAACCCCTGGCTCTGTGGACTCCTGGTTCTGTTGTCCTGGATCATGAGTGCTCTAAATTCCTTGACACAAAGCATAATGGTGTTGTGGCTGGCCTTCTGTACAGACTTGGAAATCCCCCACTTTTTCTGTGAAGTCAATCAAGTGGTTCAACTTGCTTGTTCTGACACTTATCTTAATGACATGTTGATGTATTTTGCAGCTGGGGTGTATGGTGGCATTTCCCTCACTGGAATACTTTACTCATATTCTAAGATAGTTTCCTCTATACTAGGAATTTCATCTGCTCAGGGGAAGTATAAAGCATTTTCCACCTGTGCCTCTCACCTCTCAATTGTCTCTTTATTCTTCTGTACAGTCCTGGGAGTGTATCTTAGCTCTGCTGCTACTCACAGCTCACAATCAAGTGCTGTTTCCTCGGTGATATACACTGTGGTCACACCCATGCTGAACCCCTTCATCTATAGTCTGAGGAATAAAGACATAAAGAGGGCTCTGAAAAGGATCATTGGGATGGCAGCTAAATAAGGACCAGTTTTCCTGGGGTTGAAGAAATGCCTGTGATTTTAGGGCTCAAAACCTCAGAGCCCAATTCTTTGATCAGGTTGCTGAAGTAAAACTTGATCCTTCTATTTATTTCCCAAATTTTCCATTTCTTTGAATTCAAGGCCTCTACATTTTATTATCAAATGAAATTCTATACTGGGGAATTGTACCAACTTTTATTGTTCTCCCCATGAGTGTGTAGTCAGCTGTAAATCTCTCTATTATGTTTCTAAGTGATGTTGAATAAGCATGCCATGCTCTTCTGTCTTGAATCAGTTTATGGTTATTTCTGTATCTATGCTGATCTCCTATTTACAGAAAAAAAATGAGTTTATCACGTGAATTACTTATATTTAATTTCAGCATTTCTATATCCATAAATGATGTTTGACTTCCTTCCCAGTTAGAAGACAGCTCTCACCCATGTTAAGTGAGAACCACCTGCCTAATTCAACCCTTAGCCATTCACCATCGGATTCTTTTTCATTTATTAAGTTATTGGAATATAATTACAAAAATAAACTGCATAACAGTTTGAGGGGCTTCCCTGATGGTCCAGTAATTAAAAATCTGCTTTCCAATGCAAGGGACACAGGTTCAATCCTTGGTCTGGGAACGAAGATCCCACATGCTACAGGGCAACTAAGCCCCTGCACCTCAACTAGAGAGCCCACATGCCACAACTAGAGAAAAGCCTGCACACCATAATGAAGAACCTGTGCAGCCTAAATAAGTAACTAAATAAAAAGTGTACAATTTAATGAAATAAACAAGCTATCCAAAACTGAGAACATAATGCCTATTTCTCTTTGTGTTTAATTTGACAGTGCACATAGCTTTACATGATTTATTATGTAATTGTGAAAAAATTTAAGCTCCCTGAGCCTGTTTCCTTGTTTATGAAGGTGTTGTGAAATACTAAACAAAACTTCATATGGATGCTATGAGAAACAAATGAAATGTGTGGACATTTCTTTTCTAATCCAAAGAAAACAGCTAAGGGCTAAGTTCATTTCTGTGTGTATACATTTTTTTTTCTTTCAAATGAACAGTTTGTACACATGTGTGCATGCACACAGACATCTTTTATGAGGAAAGGAAATGAGAGAAACTGAGAGAATGGAAATGAAAATAATGAACATTTGAATTAATATAAAATAAAAATATAGAAATATAGACACAAAAATTTAAAGTGCAAATGAGTAACCTCAATTTGATGTGAATTACTTTTCCTACCTCAATGCCACAAAAGAATCACAGGCAGACAGTTGACATTTACATCTATAAAATTAAAAATGTATTGTATCAGTTAATGAGGCAGAATAGATTTCTAGTCCAATTGCAAAATACTTCCACACTAGTTGCTTAAATAAACACATTTATTCTCTTAGATGTCAGAAGATTAAAATGAGTCTTGTTGGGCTAATATAAAATATTTGGGTGACAGTTCAAGATGGCAGCATAGAAAAAACAGAAAAAGCTCAAATAAATCAGAAAGAAAGAGGAAAAATTACAATTAATATCACAGAAATGCAAAGGACCACAAGAGACTACTATGAATATTTATACCAACAAATTGGACAACCTAGAAGAAACAGAAACATTCCTACAAAACAAACATTTTCCCAAGAGGGAATCATGAAGAAACAGAAAACATGAATACACCAGTTGAAGTGACTTAGCAGTAGCAGCAGTTACTAGTAAGGATATTGAATCAGTAACCAAAACCTCACAACAAACAAAAGTCCAGGACCAGAAGCTTCACTGATAAATTCTAATAAACATTTAAGATTTAGTATCTAGCTTCCAAAAACTTTCAAAAAAATCAAAGAGGAAAAATGCTTCCAAACTCATTTTACAAGGCCAGCATTACCTTGATTCAAAATCAGACAAGGACAATAAAAGAATAAAGAATTGTACCAATATCATTGATGAACACACATGCAAAAATCTTCAAAAAATATTAGCAAATAAATTCAAAAATATATCTAATGGATCATACATCATGATCAAGTGGGACTCACTTCAAGGATGCAAGAATGGTTCAGTTCAGTTGCTCAGTCATGTCTGACTCTTTGTGACCTCATGAATCGCAGCATGCCAAGCCTCCCTGTCCATTACCAACTTCCAGAGTTCACTCAGACTCACGTCCATCGAGTCAGTGATGCCATCCAGCCATCTCATCCTCTGTCATCCCCTTCTCCTCCTGCCCCCAATCCCTCTCAGCATCAGAGTCTTTTCCATGAGTCAACTCTTCGCATGAGGTGGTCAAAGTACTGGAGTTTCAGCTTCAGCATCATTCCTTCCAAAGAAATCCCAGGGCTGATCTCCTTCAGAATGGACTGGTTGGATCTCCTTGCAGTCCAAGGGACTCTCAAGAGTCTTCTCCAACACCACAGTTCAAAAGCATCAATTCTTCGGTGCTCAGCTTTCTTCAAGAATGGTTAAACATCCTCAAATCAGTCAAATGATACACCAAATTAACTGAAGGAAGGATAAATATCATATGATAATTTCAGTGTGCTGTGCTAAATCGCTTCAGTCATGTCCATCTATTTGCGACCCCATGGACTGTAGCCCGCCAGATTCCTTTGTCCATGGGACTTTCCAGGCAAGCACACTGGAGTGGGTTATCATTTCGTCTTCCAGGGGATCTTCCCAATCCAAGGACTGAAATTTTATCTCTTTCATTTCCTGGATTGACAGGCAGGTTCTTTACTACTAGCGCCACCTGGAAAGCCCAATCATTTCGACAGATGCAGAATAATCATTTGACAAAATTCAATATTTGTTTATGATAAAAACCCTCAATAGAGTAGGCACAGAGGAAGCATACCACCACATAACGTAGCCTATATATACAAGTCTGCAGATAACATTATACCCAATGGTGAGAAGATGAAAAACTTTCCCTCTAAGATCAGAAAAAAGAAAAGAATGCACACTCAGGCCACTTTCATTCAACATAGTATTGGAAATCCTAGCCACAGTAATTAGACAATAAAATGCAATGCAGTGCAATGCTGCTAAGTCACTTCAGTCGTGTCCGACTCCGTGTGACCCCATAGACGGCAGCCCACCAGGCTCCCCCATCCCTGGGATTCTCCAGGTAAGAACACTGGAGTGGGTTGCCATTTCCTTCTCCAATGCATGAAAGTGAAAAGTGAAAGGGAAGTCACTCAGTCGTGTCCGACTCTTCACGACCCCATGGACTGCAGCCTACCAGACTCTTCCATCCATGGGATATTCCAGGCAAGAGTACTGGAGTGGGGTGGCATCGCCTTCTCCGATAAAATGCAATAACAGAGTCCAAATTAGAAAAGAAGTAAAATTGTCACTATTTCACTTTTATATATATTTATATATACGCTTCCTCTTGACTCTCCCTCCCACTTCCCGCTTCCACCCGTCTAGGTCATCACAGAGCACCAGGCTGGTCTCCCTGTGTTATATGGAAGCTTCCCACTAGTTGCCTATTTTACACATAATAGTGTCTATATGTCAGTGCTGCTTTTTCAATAGGTCCTATCCTCTCCTTCCCCCACAGTGTCCATAAGTCTGTTATCTCACCTACATCCCCATTTCTTCTCTCTAAATTGGTTCATCAGTACTATTTTTTCTAGATTCCATGTATATGCATTAATAAATGTTATTTGTTTTTCTCTTTCTGACTTACTTCACTCTGTATAAATAACTGACTCTATGTTCATCCACCCCACTACAACTGACTTAATGCTTTCCTTTTTATAGCTGAGCTATATTCCATTGCATATATGTATCATATCTTCTTTTTCCATTCATCTTGGCACTCTAATATTAATCTAAATTTATATATATACATACACACACACACACACACACACACACACACACACCATAATATCATACATAAAACCCAAATGAACTTTTTGGCCAACCGAATAAATCATGATGACTATTGTTGACAACACTGCATTGTACAATTGCAATTTGCTAAGACAGTAGGGTATTTGCCATCACTTCATGGTGAATAGATGGAGAAACAGTGGAAACAGTGACAGACTTTATTTTGGGGGGCTCCAAAATCACTGCAGATGGTGATTGTAGCCATGAAATTAAAAGATGCTTACTCCTTGGAAGGAAACTTATAACCAACCTAGACAGCATATTAAAAAGCAGAGACATTACTTTGCCCACAAAGGTCCATCTAGTCAAGGCTATGGTTTTTCCAGTAGTCATGTATGGATGTGAAAGTTGAACTATAAAGAAAGCTGAGCACCAAAGAATTGATGCTTTTGAACAGAAAGTCTTTTGGACTGCAAGGAGATCCAACAGTCCATCCTAAAGGAAATCAGCCCTGAATATTCATTGGAAGGACTGATGTTGAAGTTGAAACTCCAATATTTTGGCCACCTGATGCGAAGAGTTGACTCATTTGAAAAGACCCTGATGCTGGGAAAGATTGAAGGTGGGAGAAGGGGATGATAGAGGATGAGATGGTTGGATGGCATCACCGACTTAACAGACATGAGTTTGAGTAAACTCCGGGAATTGGTGATGGACAGGGAAGCCTGGCGTGCTGCAGTCCATGGGGTAGCAGAGTCAGACATGACTCAGCGACTTAACTGAAGAGAGTAGAACTTAAATTTTCTCACACATACACAAACAAACAAGATAAGTGTGTACACAAACAAACAAGATAAGTGTGTAAAGTAATGGATGTGTAAGTTAAAGGAGAATTCCTTTCACAAAGTATACATAAATCAGATCATCATGAGGTACACTTCAAATATCTTATGATTATAAATATTAACTATACCTTAATAAAGCTAATTTTTGTGAAATGAATCGCCAGTCCAGGTTCGATGCATGATACTGGATGCTTGCAGCTGGTGCACTGAGACGACCCAGAGGGATGGTACAGGGAGGGAGGTAGGAGGGGGGTTCAGGATGGGGAACACATGTATACCTGTGGTGGATTCATGTTGATGTATGGCAAAACCAATACAATATTGTAAAATAATTAACCTCCAATTAAAATAAATAAATTTATATTTTAAAAATTAAGCTAATTTTTTAAAGCTTCTTAAAAATGAAAAAGGAGAAATAACAAATGTTGGTGAGGATGTGGGGAAAAGGAAACCCTAGTGCACTGTTGGTAGAAATGTGAATGTGTACAGCCATTATGGAGAGCATTATGGAGATTCCTCAAAAATTATAACTAGAACTACTATATTACCTAGGTATTCAACTTCTGGGTATTTCTCTGAATAAAATGAGAGCAGTAATTTGAAAAGATATATGCAACCCTATATTCACTGCACCATTATTTACATTGACCAAGACATGAAAGCTACCTACATGTCCATTGACGGATGAATGGATAATGATGTGAAATACACACACACACACACACACACACACACACACACACACACACACAATGGCATACTACTCAGCCATAAAAAATAAAAATCTGGCCATTCGTGACAATGTGGATGGACCTGCCAGGTATTATGCCATACTAAATAAGCCAGACAGAGAAAGATAAAATCAAGTATGATTTCACTTGCACATGAAATCTAAAAAAGAAATGGACCAAAACTTACAGATGCAGAGAACAGATTGATGTTTATCAGAGAGGAAGGGGATTGGGGTAGTTGGGCAAACTGGATGAAGGCAGTCAATTGTAATATGATACATATTAGCTGGTTTATTTTGCTGATTGGGCTTCCCAGGTGACTCAGCGGTAAAGAATCCATCTGACAAGCAGGAGACACAGGTTCCATCCCTGGGTCAGAAAGATCCCCTAGAGGAGGAAATGGCAACACACTCCAATATTCTTGCCTGGGAAAACCCATGGACAGAGGAGCCTGGTGCACTGCAGTCCATGGGGTCACAAAGAGTTGACATGACTTAGCGACTAAATAACATTCTGCCTACTACACAGTCTGTTTTGAAAGTGTATCATTTTGTATCATTCAAGAATCCCGGGGACTGCAGAGCCTGGCGGGCTGCCATCTATAGGGTCGCACAGAGTCGGACACAACTGAAGCGGCTTGGCAAGAACCCTTCTATAAGAGAAACAGACAGAATTAGCCACAGCCTCTGAAATGAGTGAATGCACTATTTCTTCAAAATTAAATGCAAAAACACATTTTGAGGAAGAAGACCTAAAACTATCTACAGCTAATTGTATCACAGGATCACAGCCTTGCTACTCAAAGAGTGTCCACAGACCAGGACCTGCAGAGTCAGCATCATCCAGCAGCTTGTTAGAAATGCAGTTTTTGGACCCACCAGGAACTGCTGAATCAGATTCTGAATTTGTAGTAGGATTGTTGTTGATTTGTAGCTACAATGAAGTTAGAAAAGGACTGACTTAGAATAACTTTGCTACCCCTTATTGTTGCCATTTGAGGAAGCATACTATTCTGGGGATGCTTTCCCACAGATTTTAGATGTTTGGCAGCATCATTTCAGATGTTGTCAAACATCCCAGGGAAAAATCCTCTATGATTCAGAACTACTGGTGTATAGTTTGGAAACTAGACACACCCTGACAGGTTTACAATCAAGGACCATCAAATACTCAGATATTAATTTCGGCCATCTCATTAAATTCCTCCAAGCTCCATTTCTGCAGCGGAAAATGGAGTTCTTAAATGTACTTCCTCACAGATGAAACATCTGTAAATATTCAATCAAACAATTCTCATCAGGCACTAAGATCAAGCTTTAGCACAAAATATCTAAGTATATTTACTATCATCAAAAATATTTTATAACGGAGAATTGAAAGCTCAGAACTAGAGATATAAGTATGAAGTTCCTAAATGTTATGGCAAAAGTGTCATGAAGACAACATATGTAGTGCCCCAAGGTTGATTAACAAAAGAACTGAGTTCGTCCCCTTATTGAAAAAGAGAACAGAAATTTCCTGGAGATTTAGAGTCTGTATCCCCATCATAAATCAAAACTTCGGAGATATAAGAGACCTAATTCAGATACTCAGTCTTAGACTTAGAAAAAACTTTAACTCAAGGTTGAAACAAGGTACTAGGAGATTTAGAGATCTGAAAGGGAGGAAATTTTATGGAGAAGGAGTGAAAAAACAAGAAAAAAAAATGGATTCTCTTGACTTCTACCTGATCCCTTGTGAACAGAGAATCTTTAGGGAAAATTTCCTTCCTTCCTGAACAGGTTTCCACAGGGGAATTATGTTCTTAGAGGTTGAAATAACAAGAAATGTGCCTAATGAGCAGGTAGAGGGACCTATAAAGACTAACATCTGCAGTCTCTCAGTGTGTGTAATCTTGAGCTGGATGAACACTTTATTTCCTTTGTTTGGAGTCCTAATCCTGATTGGGGTTGGGGTTGGCCTGTAGCTTCATCCCTTTCTGCTGTTTTGTCTGGGGACAGAGCCTTCATCTCCATCATTAGCCTTCCAGAGAAGAATTCAGACTCCCCCTCGGAGAGCTTCCTCCCAGAGTTCCCCCATCAAGGTGAGTCTCCAATCTAGATGGTGGTACATGAGAAGGTCAGAAAGAAAAGAAGCCAGTTCAACTAAGCCCAGAGGCAAAAGATTGCTGTGTCTGTTTGTTTGCTTGATTGATTAATTAAAGTATTTGTGTCAGAGGCTAGGTAATATTTCACAGTATGGCTATGCTACTCACACTTTTGATGAATGGCCTTTAATACTCTATCATTAAAGTGCTATTTCATTCATGCCACAGAAATACGTTGAGATTTTTGAACCAACTGTGGTTCAAATCAAGAAGGATTTTTCCCATGCAGAAGATTCTGAGTAATGTCCAGGAACATTTTGACTGTCTCACTGGAGAGGATTGGGTGGAGGCCACAGAGGCTCTCAACATCTTTCAATGCATGGGACAAACAGAGCAACAGAGACTGATCTGACTGGGAGTGTCAGTAGTGTTGAGACTCAGAAAACTTGAGCTAGAGAATATCTATATGATAACATTTATAGCTGTCTTCAGGTTGTTTACCAAATCTGTAAGACTTTAGTTTTCTGGCAGCAAAATTAACAACACTGCTTTTGCTACTGGTTTAAAAGTTCAAACTCCAGGCAATATGACAGGTCTTTACACTTATTTCTCAGACTAATGGGTATGAAAGACATTTTTTTGTTTTCATAAACTGTGGCTCAGCTGCAGCAAACTTTACATATTTGATCATCATTTTGACTTATCTATTATTACTGTGTCATATATCATTTGCCCAGTTTTCTCCAGTTATTAGCATTTCAAAAAATTTTATGGATTATTATTTCTCAATTGACTTTTGGAGGTTATTTTCATGATAAAATATTTGTTTTATTTCAAAATATCTATCTTCCGACTTCTGAGTTTTTTGGTTTTCATTTTGCCACATGTAAATTTTATGTATAGTTTTCTAGAATGTTCATCTGAAATGTATTGGTCACTTTACACTAACATTGTAATACCTCATTTTTTGTAAGATGAATGAGGTAGGACACCAACTTCATAATCTCTCAGATAACTAGTCATTCATGATCAATCTTTTTTTTTGGTAAGTTTTTTTTTAATTTTTTTAACTTTTAATTAAAGGGTAGTTGCTTTACAATATTGCTTTGGTTTCTATTAAACATCAACATGAATCAGCTTCAGGCCAGATCTTATTTGACAATATAATCTTTTGCAACTAAATGGAAACACGACCTTGCCATTTGCTAAATGTTCAAAACTATTATAACTTAATTCCTGACCATTCAAAAATAAATAATGGAACATCCACTACGTGCCAGCAAGTTCTCGGTACATTACATGTTATATTCTCTTCTATCAGGCCTTTGCTTCATTAAATATCAGCACATATTCGTGCCATTAAATTATTGCTATTTTTTATCACATTTCATTTAGTCTGATTCTTCATTCAATTTTGCTCACTAAGTTTTTTCAAACTCTTCACTTTAACCTGGTTTCAGTTCAGTTCAGTTGCTCAGTCATCTCCAACTCTTTGCGACCCCATGAATCGCAGCACGCCAGGCCTCCCTGTCCATCACCAACTCCCAGAGTCTACCCAAACCCATGTCCATTGAGTCGGTGATGCCATCCAACCATCTCATCCTCTATCTTCCCCTTCTCCTGCCCTCAATCTTTCCCAGCATTAAGGTCGTTTCAAATGAGTCAACTCTTCACATCAGGTGGCCAAAGTATTGGAGTTTCAGCTTCAACATCAGTCCTTCCAATGAACATTCAGGACTGATTTCCTTTAGGATGGACTGGTTGGATCTCCTTGCAGTCCAAGGGACTCTCAAGAGTCTTCTCCAACACCACAGTTCAAAAGCATCAATTCTTTGGTGCTCAGCTTTCTTTATAGTCCAACTCTCACATCCATACATGACTACTGGACAAACCATAGCCTTGACTAGTTGGACCTTTGTTGACAAAGTAATGTCTCTGCTTTTTAATATGCTGTCTAGGTTGGTCATAACTTTTCTTCCAAGGAGTAAGCGTCTTTTAATTTCATGGCTGCAGTCACCATCTGCAGTGATTTTGGAGCCCCCCAAAATAAAGTCTGACACTGTTCCCACTGTTTTCCCATCTATTTGCCATGAAGTGATGGGACCATATGCCATGATCTTAGTTTTCTGAATGTTGTGCTTTAAGCCAATTTCTTCACTCTCCTCTTTCACTTTCATCAAGAGACTCTTTAGTTCTTCTTCACTTTCTGCCATAAGGGTGGTGTCATCTGCATATCTGAGGTTATTGATATTTCTCCCAGCATTCCAGCCTGTGCTTCTTCCAGTCCAGCGTTTCTCATGATGTTTCTCATGATGCATAGAAGTTAAATAAGCAGGGTGATAATATACAGCCTTGATGTACTATCCTTTATTCTTTCATTGTATAGCTTTACACACTCTTATGTGTTTTTCTGGATAAGCATATATTCATCTACCTTTCTGAAAAGTACAAAAGTGAACAAAGCAGGTAAGGTCCCTGCCTTTTTGGGTCACACAGTCTCACAATGAGGTCAGAGTACAATGAAATAAATGTGTCGTGATGTAATGTCCTCACACATAATTATATGAAGGAAGTTATTCAGCATAAAAATACAGAATTGCCATGGTGTAGGACACCATGGATTTACAAAGCATGGCCCACGGAGGCCTCTGCATGTTGGATGAAGTTCAGAACCAGGATCAGAGTATGCCCATTGGGTTTCTCAAAACCCAAAGTCCAAGAACAGCTAAGGAAAGATGCTACACGAGAAAAGTAGAAAAGGAGCTAACCTCATCCCTTATCAGACCATACAAAAACTAACTGGTCAAGTAATTATGAAACAGGCCCAGGAGAAACAAGTCTTCTATGGCTTGATATTAAAAATGCCCAGTTTTGTTACACTTTGTATATTTTGTTTTATGAAGTGTTGGTTTATCCCTCTGCTCATTTTCTCTTAGGGGGAACAATAAGTGAAACGTCTTTTGATATCTTTCGACATCATAGTGGTATCACTCCTATTGTCTTTCAGACAAGTTCATTTTGGATCTCTTATTATTTTGCTGGGCATCAAAGGAAAATAATTAAGGTTGGAATGCTGCCAGGACCAAGGAAGATTATTCTTTCTCACAGCCTCTCAGGGACCAATTGATCTTGTTAAGATATTTTTCTCATCATTACTCTCTCTCTCTACCTCCCTCCCTCCCTCTCTTTGCTCTCTCTCTATTGAAAAGACAATTTAATGTTTGTTTAAATACACAAAATGGCCATCTCAGTGTGGAACCCCAGGTTTGTTTGTCCATAGGAAACTTAAGAATTGGAATTTCAGGGAATCACTTCTATATTATATAGGGTAAAGTTCATTGATCTGCCCAACTTGGGTTGTACACATTCCTAGTGTACTCAGTAATGCTTCAGCTGAGAAAGACATGAAAATAACACAGTGAAGAAAGACACAGTGTGTTCTGTGTCTGTTTGCTACTGGTGGGGTGTCAGAAATCTTCAGAACAAGGGTACCAGTTCTCATATATTCCAAGATGACTCTTACGGTAGTGGGGCCAAAATTCAATCAAGGGAGGTACTAAAGAGGTAAGCTGTTTCAATTTATAGGATCCCTTTGCAACAAGATTAATAAAGGGCAAGATATAGTACAGAACAGGAAGTCCCTTGCCCTGGGATTTCAGCAGTAGCTGAGAGACCACGACCCTCCTCAACAGGTGGGACACCATCTCTCATCACTCTTTGTCATCTTCATTCACTTGCAACACTGCCTTTACTTTCTTTGACTTGAGCACTTTCCTCAAGGCCTTTCACTAGATATTTCCTCTACCAGGTACATACTTCATTACATAACCTTGCATCTCCCTCCCTCTCTTGCTTGAGGTCACTGTTCAAATATCACCTTGTTTGCGGGTCTTACCTAAACACCCATGCAAAATATGAAGCCTAATTCACTCTCTTCTTTACATGAGCTTACCCTTTCTATATAGCATCTGTCACCATCTGAAATGTAAGGATCTCTATTATTTGCTTAGATTTTCTAGCTCCATCATTGAATGTGTGTATATGCTCAATCGTGTCTATCTTTCTGTGACCCCATGGACTATAGCCCACCAGGCTCCTCTGTCCATGGGATTATCGAGGCAAGAATACTGGAGTGGGCTGCCATTTCTTTCTCCAGGGGATCTTCCTGACCCAGGGATCAAACCCTAGTCTCTTGCATCTCCTGCATGGGAAGGCGGATTCTTTACCACTGCACCACATGGGGAGCACCCCCATCATTTAATAGTAGGGTCCTACTTTTTTCTTCAGCACACTATACTTGTTGCCTAGACATTGGTAACATGGTCAGCTCTCAATTTTACTACAGAAATGCATGAAAAAAATTTCTAATCAAAATTATAAGATGCATAATCCCTCAAGGAAAGAGTTGGCAGGGACAAAAATTCCATATCAATGGTGGCATGAGGGAATCTAAAGGAGACCATATTCATACACAAAACATATTTTATTGAATTACGTGACTGCAATATGTAAACACCAGCATTTAAAATGTGTGAGTAAAGCACGTAGTTGTGAAAAATTAGTCATGTTACTTTCCTCTTTCAGTGAAGTCACTTCCATCATATGGAACGAGGCAATGATACACGAATTTCAGAATTTCTTCTTCTGGGATTTTCAGAGGATCCACAACTACAGCCCATCATATTTGGGCTTTTCCTCTCTATGTACCTGATCACTGTTTTTGGAAACCTGCTCATCATCTTGGCCATCACTTCAGACTCTCACCTGCACACCCCCATGTACTTCTTCCTCTCCAACCTGTCCTTTGTAGACATCTGTTTCACTTCCACCACCATTCCAAAGATGCTGTGGAACATCCAAGCACAGAGGAAAGTTATCACCTATGAAGGCTGCATCACACAGATTTATTTTCTCATCCTCTTTGCAGTGTTGGACATTTTTCTCCTGACTGTGATGGCCTATGACCGCTTTGTGGCCATCTGCCATCCCCTGCATTACACTGTCATCATGAACCCAAGACTTTGTGGACTGCTGGTGTTGATGTCCTGGATCATAAATATTCTTAATTCCTCATTACAAAGCTTAATGATGCTGCAACTGTCCTTCTGCACAAACATTGAAATTCCCCACTTTTTCTGTGAACTCAACCATATGGTCCAACTTGCCTGTTCTGACACATTTCTTAATAACATAGTGATGTATTTTGCAGCTGTCCTGCTGGGTGGTGGTCCCTTTGCTGGTATCCTTTACTCTTATTCTAAGATAGTCTCCTCTATATGCAGAATCTCATCTGCTCAGGGGAAATATAAAGCATTTTCCACCTGTGCATCTCACCTCGCCATTGTCTCCTTATTTTATTGTACAATGCTTGGAGTGTACCTTAGCTCTGCAGCTACCCACAATGCACACTCAAGTGCAACAGCCTCGGTGATGTACACAGTCATCACACCCATGCTGAACCCCTTCATCTACAGCCTGAGGAATAAAGACATGAAGAGGGCTCTGAAAGTATTCTTTGTGAGAGGTATTGTATAAGAGCTAGTTGTCATAAAACTGAAAAAGCACTTGAGATTGCAGAGGCCAAAGCCTCAGAGTCAGAAATTGTGACTATTTGATCAGACTATGAAATTATAACTTGCCCTTTTTAAATAAATACATTCCTGGAATTTGCATTTATTTGACTCTAACTTTTCTATTTGACAGAGAAGGCAATGGTACCCCACTCCAGTACTCTTGCCTGGCAAAACCCATGGACGGAGGAGCCTGGTAGGCTGCAGTCCATGGGGTCGCTAAGAGTCGGACACGACTGAGTGACTTCCCTTTCACTTTTCATCTTCATGCATTGGAGAAGAAAATGGCAACCCACTCGAGTGTTCTTGCCTGGAGAATCCCAGGGACAGGAGAGCCTGGTGAGCTGCCGTCTATGGGGTCACACAGAGTAGGACACGACTGAAGTGACTTAGCAACAGCAGCAGTTTCTATTCAACTTATGCAAATCACTTTATTAAGCTTCCTTTTCTCTCTGACATCCATCTGCTTTCTCTTTGTTCTATTCCCACTTTCACAAATTTACTTCAACAGTGTATCAGGAATGTTTGGAAATTCCCACTGACTAAATGAGACTCATTGGAAAAGACTCTGATGCTGGGAGGGATTGAGGGCAGGAGGAGAAGGGGACGACAGAGGATGAGATGGCTGGATAGCATCACTGACTCGATGGACATGAGTCTGAGTGAACTCCGGGAGTTGATGATGCACAGGGCAGCCTGGCGTGCTGTGATTCATGGGGTCGCAAAGAGTCGGATATGACTGAGCGACTGAACTCAACTGAACTGAAATGAGACAACATCGATTTTTTTTTTTTTTTTAGAATAACTTTTCACAAATGACATACCTGCTCAGTCGCTCAATTATGTCTGACTCTATGCAACCCTATGGACTATAGTCCACCAGGCTCCTCTATCCACAGAATTCTTCTGGCAAGGATACTGGTGTGGGTTGCCATTTCCTCTTCCAAGGATCAAACTTGTGTCTCTTTCATCTGCATTGGCAGGCACATTCTTTACCCCTAGTGCAACCTGGGAAGGCCCCAAAATGACTTTTGTCTTACCAGATATTTTTATTCTGTTTCTCTAAAAGAAGTGTCATGAGTTGTAGTCTTCCTACCAAAAAACATGTTTGATCATGAAGACAATTTATATAATTTTATAACAGAGGAAAACCTGAGACATTATTTTCACCTTTATATCCAATATTCTCATGTACATCACTATCTTAACTGCCTTTTCTCGCCATCGAGACTGTAACATACTACTATGATTTGTGACAAGTCGTTGATTTTTATTCTCCTCATTTGGATCCTGTTCTTAGCATCCATATTGCCCACAATGGCCACTGTCAACATGATTATCAGATACATGTCTGCAAAAGGAGTTTCCACTGAAAGACACATTTTAATAAACAGATTGACCTAATAAGGCTTTAAAATCACAGATGAACATCAATAGTTCAGTTCAGTTGCTCAGTTGTGTCTGACTCTTTGCAACCCCATGGACTGCAGCACGCCAGGCTTCCCTGTCCATCATCAACTCCCGGAGCTTGCTCAAACTCATGTCCATCCAACCATCTTATTCTCTGTCATCCCCTTCTCCTCCTGCCTTCAATCTTTCCCAGCATCAAGGTCTTTTTCAATGAAGCAGCTCTTCACATCAGATGGCCAAAATATTGGAGTTGCAGCTTCAGCATCAGTCCTTCCAATGAATATTCAAGACTGACTTGTTTTAGGATTAACTGGTTTGATCTCCTTGCAGTCCAAGGGACCTTCAACATGATGAAGCAAAATTGTAATTCATACATTGTATTTCTTTGAAAAATATTCATTTTCCAGGCTGTATATCTACTCATTGGAGAATGGAGGATTGGTGTCCATGTGTTAAGGGGAGGTTTATACATATTAGTGAAAGATTGATTAACATTTTTCTTTTTTTATTCAATTGTCTTCCTGTTTCTGCTTGAAAACTTTCAGTGCTACCTGTAATATGACCCATGTCATTGATTTAATGGAACTGTATCTCCACTGCATCTTGTCATAACCCAAGAAGGATGGTGAATGATCACTATCATTATCCTCCATAACTCTGTTATACTCATGATTCTATTCACATTTTATGATCAAAGAGTGGCTCAACAGACATCTTGAATTGCTGTCCAGTCGTGTGAATCAGGGTTACCAGTTTTTTTTCCTATATAGACATGCATGCCCTTTCAACCTCTTCTGGTTACTGAGAAATGAACCCCAGTGAGATTTCAATTACAGTTATCTGAAATGAACTGAAATGACAGAGTAACCATAAAAGCTATCCTGAAATACAAGAACAAATGACAAGAATAATCAGGAGCAATTATAACTCTCCTCATTCTGTTCACTTTGATTATTGTATCAGTCAGATATTGCTGCATAACAAGCCATCCTAAAGCTAATGCTATAATATACTGCCTTTGTTACCAGATGAGATTATAAGGTAGAGAGTTGTTCTGAGCTCTGCTCATCTCCTAATGAGTGTAAACTCAGCTGTGAGTCTCTACATTGCTTTTCTTAGGTTTATCCATGATACGATGTGTGAGATGATACCTTTTTCACTTGACCCTATGTGTTGAGTTTATTTCTCTGGTTTTATCTTCAATTTTACCAAGAGAGTACCAAGAGTGAATTGCTTTAATTTACTTCTATTTCTATACCCATATATGACACTTTTCTTTTCACCTGGGTAAGGAGATATCTCCCATCACTGCTCAGTGTGAATCAGCTATCTGTGCTCTAGATCTTACTCTGATCCATGCACCTTTAGACTTCAAAGTGATGTATTGGAAAATAATTGCATACCATAAACTGCATATTTTGAAATGATAAATAAAATGATCTGTACCAAATTTACAATGCATACTGTATATTTCCACTTGCACATAATTCATGACAGTGAACAATAACTTTAAAGGCTTTTAAAAGTGTTTAAATATGTTAATCTCCCTGAGCCTAAATCATTATCTATGTAGGTAATGTGGGATAATAAACATAACTTCAGAGGAAGATTTCAAAAAATTAATGATGTAAGTGGATGTATTTTTGTGGAATCCTAAGAAAATGTTCAAATGTAAACGTGTGTGTATTTATTTATATAAATTTATCTTTCAAATGAGCATAAGCATACCTATCTATGTACACACGGAAATGCATTTTTTGTTCTATGTTTTATATAGAAAGAAAGCTTGAGAGAAAGTTGGAGAGGATACACTATGGGGCATATATACTGAGAAAACCATAATTCAAAAAGATAATTCAAAGCACATGTACCTCAATGTTCATTGCAGCACTATTTACAATATCAATGGTATGATATGGAAGCAACCTAGATGTCCATCAACAGATGAGTGGATAAAGAAGATGTAGTACATATATACAATGGAATATTACTCAACCATAAAAAGGAATGAAATTGAATCAGTTGTAGTGATATCGACGAACCTAGAGCTTACCATACAGAGTGAAGTAAGCCAGAAAAACAAACACCATATATTAATGCATACATACAGAATCTAGAAAAATGGTGCTGATGAACCATTTGTGGGGGAAGAATAGAGATTTAAATGTAGAGAATAGACTTGTGAACACAAAGGAGAGAAAAGAGGGGGAACAAACTGAGAGAGTGGCATTGACATATATATACCACCATGACTAAAATAGATAGCTGGCAGGAAACTGTTGTATAACACAGGGAGCTCAGCTCAGGGTGCTCTGTGATGACCTGAGATAGGGGATGGGGTGGGAAGGAGACTCAAGAGGGTAGGAATATATGCATACATATAGCTGATTCACTTTGTTGTACAGCAAAAATTGACATAACATTGTAAAGCAATTATATTCCAATAAAAATTTAAAAAAAAAAAAAAGACTGTAGAAAGTTAAGCATAGATTTAAAGTGAACCATAGAGGGACTGGTCCAGGATGGTGATATAGGAAGATACTGAATTCACTCCTCCCATGGATATGCTGAATCTACAGCTACACGTGGATCAAGTCCCTCTGATAAAGACCTGAAAACTAGCTGAAATGTTCCTTTCTATCAAATGAGAAAAGACCACATTGAGGCAGGTAGGAGAGATTGAGATGTTCTCTTGCCAAAACCCCCAACCCTGATGCAGCAACCCAAATTCAGAAGGGGTTTTACAAATCTGGAGCCTCTTCTTGAGGATTAAAACGTTCATAGCCTATATTAAGACCTGCTCTTAATATTAAGACCCCAACTCTTAAGACCTGCATGTGGGAGATGAGCCTCCAAAATACCTATCTTTGAAAACCATCAGGATTTATGTCTATGAGATGCAAAGTGACATAGCAAATGGAGACACTGCTTTTAAAAGGCTCACACATAGACTCAATCACCACATAAACTCAATGCTCACTGCTGAAGCAAAAGTTTGAAAAGTGAGGGACTATATGTGAGGGACTGTTGCTATTTATTTAGTCGTTGTGTTCAACTCTTCACGATCCAATGGACTGTAGCCCACTAGTTCCTTTGTCCATGGGATTTCCCAAGCAAGAATACTGGAGTGGGTTGCCATTTCCTGCTCCAAGGGATCTTCCCCACCCAGGTATCAAACCCGTGTCTAGTACATTGGCAGACAGATTCTTTACCACTGAGCCACATGGGGGATATTGAGTTGCTAATCTAAATACATCCACCAAGAGGGCAGAAGCCTGTTGAAATTCTCTCTTGGCATGGAAGCATTGGTGGGAGTCACCTCACACTGTCATTCTGCATCACTAAAGTCAGCAGATATAATTCCTTGGCTCATCCTTTATCAATCTCCACACTACGATTATCTCCTAGAGGGGAGATTTTGCACACATCTGATCCTCTGTGATTTTTTTTTTTTCTTTATGTGCAGCATCCCAGTTTCTCTGGCAGCACTCCAGAGGACATTCTTTGTGTCCCTGGCCCTAGAGGCCAGGGTACTTGCATTCCAAGGTCTGACTGGATTGCAAAATCAAAAAGACAGTTCTTGACAGCCTACCACCTCCAGGACATTGCACAGGTAGCAGACTGAATCACACTCCAGCCTTTCTGGAATAGAGGTCTCCTCTTGCTTGTCCAGGAGCTTTGGCCTGAGGGGCAGGCTTCTGTTCTGGTGTGCTCCTAGAGGTCTGTGGCTATGATCTCAGGGAACAGAGATGAGCCTGGTAGATAAGTCTTTGTGCTCTGCCTCTGCTCTGTTTCAACTTGATAGTGAGCTTATACCCTTGTCTGGCCTCCTGATTTTTTCAGCTGCTTCCTGGGACAACCTTACATCCCAGGAAGACAGTGGAGCTTATACTCTCAAGAACTGCAGGACTATAACCAAGGGAGGAAGAGTTCTTAAACAGCTACCACTTTCAGGACACAGGAGATAACAGACCCAGATACTCAATCTTTCTGTGAAATAAGCTTACAATATTATCATCAATTGTAACTGCAGCCATAGAGACAGGCTTCTCATTTAACACATATCTTCCCTGGTGGTTCAGTGGTAAAGAATTCACCTGCCAACACAACATGGGTTCAATCCCTAGTCCGGGAAGATACCCTGGAGAAGGAAATGGCAGCCCACTCCAGTATTCTTGCCTGCGAAATCCCATGGACAGAAGAGCCTGGCAGGTTATAGTCCAGGGGGTTGCAAGAGTCAGACACAATTTAACGACTTTACAATACAAGAACATAGGCTGACTATAAACGTTTTCAGTTACCTTGAGAGGTGGGTATTATCTTCATGCTCTCTCTCTACCATGTCCCAGACTCCCAGTATGCCTTGGAGTGGAATTCTCACATGTGTCTGGTGCCCCAGTTTTTACATCCAATGGCCTGGATTTTGTAACTACTGCACAAGGAACCATCCTCAATTGCCTGGCTCTGGAGGCTGGAGGTGGGGAGGTTTGTATGTAGTGCCCAAGGTTCACTAACAAAAGAACTCAGTTCCTCCCTCTGTTGAAAAAAACAAATTTTCTGGAGGTTCAGAGTCTGAGTCCCCATCATAAATCAAAGTTTTGAAGACACAAGAGACACAATCCAGACAGGTTCTTCAGTCTTTGACTTGGGAGAACATTCTAACTGAGCGTTGAGATAAGATGCTAAGAGATTTAGAGATATTAAAGGGGGGCAATTTAATGGAGAAGGAGTAAAAAGAAGAAAACAAAACTGGATTCAATTGACTTCTACACTGGCCTCTTGTGACCAGAAAATCATTAAGAAAAATTTCCTTTCTTCCAGAAGAGCTTTCCACAGGGGAATTATGTACTTAGAGGCTGAAATAACATAAGAGAAGTGTGCTTAATGAGCAGATACAGGAAGCTATTAATATCTCCACGTCTGAAATCTCTCAGTGTTTGCAAACCTTGCCTAGAAGGGCCTTTATTTTGTTTTGTTTGATTTGAGTCCTAATCCTGGCTGGAGGGCTGTAGCTTCACTCTATCCTGCTGCTAGTCTGGGGACAGAACCTTAATCTCCATCATTAACCATCCAGGGAGGGGTTCAGACTCCTCCTCGGAAACCTTCCTCTCAGAGTTCCCATCCAGGTGAGTCCAACAACAACCCAGATGATTGTGCATGAGATGGTCAGAGAGAATGGGAGCCAATTCAACTCAGCCCAGAAGCAAGAGACTGCTGTCCTTGTTCCCTTGTTTGATTAATTAATGTGTTTATTTCTGTGATTACATATTTCACAATACAAGAGTGCTATTTACACCTTTGACCATCTTTCACATTCTTTATCATTAAATTGCTGTTATGTCAGTGCTAGAAAAATATGTTGAGATTGTTAATTTAAAACTGTGTTTCTAGTCAGAGGATTAGATTTTTCCCTGGGGGACACATTGAACAATGTCCAAGGACATTTTTAGCTGTCACACTGGAGAGGGGTGAGTGGAGACCGTGGATGCTGTAAACATCTTTCAATGCACAGGACAGAGTACACAGTAGAGAATGATTTGGCCCAGAATATTCACAGCACTTGGGGTTGAGAAAGCCTGAGTTAAAAAACAACATTTATTGCAATATTTTTAGTTGCCTTGAGAGTCCCTTGGACTGCAAGGCGATCCAACCAGTCCATCCTGAAGGAGATCAGTCCTGGGTGTTCATTGGAAGCACTGATGTTGAAGCTGAAACTCCAATACTTTGGCCACCTGATGCGAAGAGCTGACTCATTTGAAAAGACCATGATGCTGTGAAAGATTGAGGGCAGGAGGAGAAGGCGATGACAGAGGATGAGACGGTTGGATGCCATCACTGACTCGATGGACATGGGTTTGGGTAGACTCCTGGAGTTGGTGATGGACTTGGAGGCCTGGTGTGCTGCAGTTCATGGGGTCGCAAAGAGTCGGACACGACTGAGTGACTGAACTGAACCTATAATTTTCTTCAGGTTTCTTTCCAATATTGTAACATTTTGTTTCTAACAGCAAAATTAGAGAACTGCTTTTGCTGCCAGTTTAAAAGATCTAATCACAATCAACGTAACAGTTCTTTAAGGGTTCCCTCCCCCCGCCCCCACCGACATGAGGCTGATGGGTGTGAAAGACACTTCTTTGTTTCTTAAGCTATAGCTCAGATTAATCACACTTTACATATTTGATCACCATTTTGATCTGCCTATTATTATGTTGTTGTTGTTTCATGGCTAAGTCATGTCCAACTCTTTTGTGATCCCATGGACCGTAGCCCTCCAGGCTCCTCTGTCCATAAGATTTCCCAGGCAAGAACACTAGAGTGGGTTTCCATTTCCTGCTCCAGGGGATCTTCCCAACCCAAGAATCAAACTCCCAACTCCTGCAATGGCCTATATAATAATTACCTATTTTTCTACAGTTTTTGGCATTTCAAAAAATTTCTACGCATCATAGCTTTTCAATTGTCTTTTGGAGGACATTTTTGGCCATAAAAGGTTTTACTTTATTGAAATATATCTATATTCTTAGTTTTGAATTTCTTGTTTTATTGGATGGTTTTGCCCCCCTGCAAATTGAATATGTCGCTTTCTAGATGTTCATCTAAAATGTATTGGCTACCTCTACACAGAGCGTGGATGCAATATGTTTCTTTTGTATGGAGTATGAGGGGGCAGAACTGTCCTAGTGGGGAGAGGACTTATAGAACATGCCTCAGGGCAGCTTCTGCATGTTGGATGAAGTCCAGAATCATTATTAGAATGTGCCCACTGAGATTCTCAAAAAAGGGATGAAATATTACAGAACGGGAATGGTAAAAGAAAGATACCACATGAGAAAATTGAGAAAGGGGCTACTCTCATCCATTATTGGGCCATACAAAAACTGTATGGTCAGGGACTTCCCTGGTGGTCCAGTGGTTAAGAATTCACCTTCCAATGCAGGGGGTGTAGGTTCGATCCCTGGTACTGGTGCTATGACTCCACATGCCTGATGGCCAAAAAACTAAAATAAATTTTAAAAAAAGAAGCAATATTGTAACAAATTCAGTAAAGACTTTAAAAATGGTTCACATCAAAAAATCTTTAAAAAAAAAAAAACCTAATTGGTCGAATAATTATGAAATAGGCACAGGAAAGGTAAATCTACTGCATCATACTAACAATGTCCAACTTTTGTTATACTGTATGCATTTTCTCTGGGGAAATGTTGGTTTATCCCTTTGTTCATTTTTTTGGTGGATGTACCGTATGTAAGGTGCTTGACACCATTAAAGAAAATCACTACTTCTGTCTTTTGGACAAGTTTTTGTTGTTGTTGTGGTTCTCTTATTATTTTCTTTGGGCATCAAGGGAATGTAATCAGGGTTGAAATGCTGCCAGAACAAGGGACATTATTCTTCCTCACAATCTCTCTGGGACCAGCTGAGCTTATTAGTTCTTTTCCTCCTGACCCACTTTATTTTTTCTCTCTTTCTGTTAATTGAACAGATTATTTTTTGCTTTAAAAAAAATCAACCAAAAATGGCTCTATCAGTATGGAGTCCCAGGTTTATATGTCCATGGGAAGTGGAAGAATTGGAATATCTGAGGACCATTTCTGCATTCTACAGGGGAAAGATCACTGATTGGGCCAGTTTGGGTGTTATGCATTCCTAGTGCAAAGCTCAACATTCAGAAAACTAATATCATGGCATCTGGTCCCATCACTTAATGGGAAATAGATGGGGAAACAGTGGAAACAGCGTCGGACTTTATTTTAGAGGGCTCCAAAATCACTGCAGATGGTGATTGCAGCCATGAAATTAAAAGACGCTTACTCCTTGGAAGGAAAGTTATGACCAACCTAGATAGTATATTCAAAAGCAGAGGCATTACTTTGCCCGCAAAGGTCTGTCTAGTCAAGGCTATGGTTTTTCCAGTGGTCATATATGGATGTGAGAGTGGGACTGTGAAGAAAGCTGAGCGCTGAAGAATTGATGCTTTTGAACTGTGGTGTTGGAGAAAGACTCTTGAGAGTCCCTTGGACTGCAAGGAGATTCAACCAGTCCATCCTAAAGGAGATCAGTCCTGGGTTTTCATTAGAAGGAGTGATGCTGAAGCTGAAACTCCAATACTTTGGCCACCTCATGCAAAGACTTGACTCATTGGAAAAGACTGTGATGCTGGGAGGGATTGGGGGAAGGAGGAGAAGGGGATGACAGAGGATAAGATGGCTGGATGGCATCACCGACTCAATGGACATGAGTTTGAGTGAACTCCAGGAGTTGGTGATGGACAAGAAGGCCTAGCATGCTGAGATTCATGGGGTCACAAAGAGTCGGACATGACTGAGCAACTGAACTGAACTGAGTGCAATTAGGAAAGGAAATCAACACTGCATACACACTGGAAGGTCTATTGCTGAAGCTGAAGCTCCAATACTTTAGCTACTTGAAGACTTGAAGACCCAATTATTGGAAAAGACCCTGATGCCAGGAAAATTTGAAGGTAAAACGAGAAGAGGGCACCAGAGAATGAGATGGCTAGATAACATCACCAACTCAATGGATATGAATTTGAGCAAACTCTAGGAGATAGCGAAGTACAGGGAGCCTGGCATGCTGCAGCCCATGGGGTTGCAAAGAGTCAGACAGGACTTAGCAACTGAAAATCAACAACAAAGTGTAATCAGAAAGGCTGTGGCTGAGAAAGACATGGAAATACTGCAGTGCTGGAGGCCATTGTGTGTGTGTGAGAGAGAGACACTTGTGGAGTGTGACCAGTCTTCAGAACAAGAGTACAAGGACTCATACATTTCAAGATGATTCTCACAGTCCTGGGACCAGAATTCAAACAGAGGAGGTACTAAGGAAGGGAGCTGTTTCTTTTTTAAAATATTGACTGATTGATTGATTGACTTGGCTGTGCAGAATCTTCATTGCAGCCTATGAGATCTTTAATTGTGGAATGTGAACTCTTAGTCGTCTCATGTGGAATCTAGTTCCCTGAACAATGATCAAACCCTGGCCCCCTGCATTGTAAGCAAGAGTCTTAGCCACTGGATCACCAGAGGAGTCCCCTGGGGACCCTTTAGCAACATGATGAATTAAATGCAAGTTGTAGTATGGAACAGGAAATGCCTGTACCTTGGGGTATCAGCAGTGGCAGAGAGACCACCTCCCTCCTCAACATGTGGGACACCAACTCTCCTCAGCCTTTCAGGTTCATTCACTTGTAACACTGCTTCTCTTTTTCTCAGTTGAGCACAGGAAACAAGCACCTTCTTTAAGGCCTTTGCCCTGGTCGTCCCTTCTGCTGGGCACACATGTCCCCACATAGACCCAATCTCTCCTTTGTGCCTGTTGTTAGTTTCATCACAGAATCTGTCACCATAGGATGATATATAATTTTAGTCTATTTAGTCATTTTCTTATTTTATATCCTGATTCATTTTTTCAGTTTATTTTTAGTTGGAGGATAATAATTACTTTATGATGTTGTGCTGGTTTCTGCTATACAATAATGTGAATCAGCCAGTAGTATACATGTATCACCTCCTTCTTGAGCCTCCCTCTCACCCCACTCCATCCCACCCCTCTAGGTCATCACCGAGCACAAGGCAGGACTCCCTATGTTATGTAGCAGCTTCTCACTAGCTATCGATTCTACACATGATAGTATAAAGATGTCAATGTTATTTTCTCAATTCGTCCCCCTGCTTCCCCTGATGTGTTCACAAGTCCATTCTCTACGTCTGCATCTCTATTTCTACACCTCAGATAGGTTCGTCTGTATCATTTTTCTAGATTCCATATATATGCATTAATGTGCAATATTTATTTTTCTCCTTCTGACTTACTTCACTCTATATAACAGGCTCTAGATGTGTCCACTACCCTTCAGTTGACATAAATTAGTTGCTTTTGATGGCTGAATGATATTCCATTGTGTAAATATACCACAACTTCTTTATCCATTCATCTGTCCATGGACATCTAGGTTGCTTCCATGTCTTGGCTACTGTAAATACTGCTGCAATAAACATTCAGGTACATGTGTTGTTTTGATTTATAGCTTTCTCAGGTTATATACACAGTTGTGGGATTGTGGAGTCATATGGTAGTTTTATTTCCAGTTTTTTTTTAAGGCATCTCTACACTGTTTTCCATAGTGGCTATATCAACTTACATTCCCACCATATATTCATTCTCTATAATTGAAATGAGACTTTGGGGACTTCTGCTTTTTAGCACCTTTTACTCATTGCCTAGACAGTGCTTAAAAACGATAGACTTTGTATTAGATTCTTGAATTACATTATGAAATTCTCATTAAAAGTGCAAAACTCATGACCCTTATGGTAAAAGCTAGTTGGGAAAAAAATTCCACATTATGTGGGGCACAAAGATACCTTCCATGGGGTTATAAAAAATACACAAAATATCAAATTAATATTTGACAACAAAATATAAATTTGAAGCACCATTTTGAATATGTAAGTAATACAAGTTTGTGTGAAAATTAGCCAGGTTATAGCCTTTCTTTTCCAGAAGTCACCTTCCTGCATGGAACCAGACAATGATACGCAACTTCTAGAATTTCTCCTTCTGGGACTTTCAGAGAAAGTAAAAGTACAGCCCCTCATATTTGGGCTTTTCCTCTCCACGTACTTGATCACTATGTTTGGAAACCTGCTCATCATCTTGGCCATCACTTCAGATGCCCACTTGCACACACCCATGTACTTCTTCCTCTCCAACCTGTCCTTTGTGGACATCTGTTTCACCTCCACCACCATCCCAAAGATGCTATGGAATATCTGGACACAAAGCAAAGTTATCAGCTATAAAGAATGCATCACACAGATTTATTTTCTCATCCTCTTTGCAGTGTTGGACATCCTCCTCCTGACCGTGATGGCCTATGACCGCTTTGTGGCCATTTGTCAACCTCTCCACTACATAGTCATCATGAACCCCCAGCTCTGTGGACTACTGGTGCTGATATCCTGGATCATAAGTGTCCTGAATTCCTTATTGCAAAGCTTAATGGTGTTGCGACTGTCCTTCTGCACAAACATTGAAATTCCCCACTTTTTCTGTGAACTCAATCATATGGTCCAACTTGCCTGTTCTGACACTTTTCTTAATAACACAGTGATGTATTTTGCAGCTGTCCTGCTGTGTGGTGGTCCCTTCTTTGGTATTCTTTGTTCATATTCTAAAATAGTTTCCTCTATATGCAGAATCTCATCTGCTCAGGGGAAATATAAAGCATTTTCCACCTGTGTGTCTCACCTCACCATTGTCTCCTTATTTTATTGTACAATGCTTGGAGTGTACCTTAGCTCTGCAGCTACCCACAACGCACACTCAAGTGCAACAGCCTCAGTGATGTACACAGTCATCACACCCATGCTGAACCCTTTCATCTACAGCCTGAGGAATAAAGACATGAAGAGAGCTCTGAAAGCATTGTTTGTGAAGGGAAATATATAAAGGCCAATTATTGTAAAACTGAAGAAGTACCCAAGATTGAAGAGGTCAAAGCCTCAGAGTCAGATATTGTGGCCGTTTGATCAGACTACGAAAGCAGAACTTGCTACTTTTATTTTCTTGAATTTCCATTTCTTTGACTTCAACCTTTCTATCTTAACTTGTAGCTCATTTTAATAAGCTTTCTTCTTCCTTTGACCAGCAAATTTTCCCTTGTTTTATATTTTTTAATTTTTTTTATTGAAGGATAATTGCTTTAGAGAATTTTATTGTATTCTCAACATGAATCAGCCATAGGTATACATATATCTCCTCCCTTTTGAACCTCTCTCCCATTTCCCAGCCCATTCCACCCCTATAGGTTGATACAGAACCCCTGAGGCATACAGCAAATTCCCACTGGCTATCTATTTTACATATGGTAAAGTAAGTTTCCATGTTACTCTTTCCATGCATCTCACCCTCTCCTCCCCTCTCCCCATGTCCATAAGTCTATTCTCTATGTCTGTTTCTCCATTGTTGGCCTGTAAAAAAAAATACTTCAGTACCATTTTTCTAGATTCCATATATATGTGTTAGAATATAAAATGTATCTTTCTCTTTCTGACTCACTTTACTCTGTATAATAGGTTCTAGGTTCATCCACCTCATCAGAACTGACTCAGATGCATTCCTTTTTATGGCTGTGTAATATTCCACTGTGTATATGTACCACAACTTATTCATCCAATCATCTGTCAATGGACATCTAGGTTGCTTACACGTTCTAGCTATTATAAATAGTGCTGCAATGAACAATGGGATACATGTGTCTTTTTAAATTTTGGTTTCCTCAGGGTATATGCCTAGAAGTGGGATTGCTGGGTCATAAGGTGGTTTTATTCCTAGTTTTTTAAGGAATCTCCATACCGTCTTCCATAGAGGCTGTATCAATTTACATTCCCACCAACAGTGCAAGAGCATTCCCTTTTCTCCACATCCTCTCCAGCATGTTTGTAGACTTTTTAATGATGGCCATTCGAACCAGTGTGAGGTGATATCTCATTGTAGTTTTGATTTTCATTTCTGTAACAATGAGTGATGTTGAGCATCTTTCCATGTGTTTGCTAGCCATCTGTATGTCTTCTTTGGAGAAATGTCTGTTTAAGTACGTTTTCCACGTTTTGATTGTTTTTCTGGCATTGAGTTGTATGAACTGCTTATATATTTTGGAAATTAATCCTTTGTCAGTTGTTTCACTTTTAATTATTTTCTCCCATTCTGATAGCTGTCTTTTCACCCTGCTTATAGTTTCCTTTGCCATGCAAAAGCTTTCACGCTTAATCAGGCCCCATTTGTTTACTTTTGTTTCTATTTCCATTACTCTAGGAGGTGAGTCATATAGGATCTTGCTTGATTTATGTCATCGAGTGTTCTCCCTATGTTTTCCTCCAAGAGTTTTATAGTTTCTGGTCTTACATTTAGGTCTTTAATCCATTTTGAGTTTATCTTTGTGTTTGATGTTAGGAAGTGTTCTAATTTCATTCTTTTACATGCAGCTGTCCAGTTTTCCCACCACCATTTATTGAAAAGGCTGTCTTTGCCCCATTCCTCCTTTGTCAAAAGTAGGGTACCCATAGGTGCATGGGTTTATTTCTGGGCTTTCTATCTTGTTCCATTGGTTTGTGTTTCTGTTTTTTGTGCCAGTACCATGCTGTCTTGATGACTGTAGCTTTGTCGTGTAATCTGAAGTCAGGAAGATTGATTCCTCCAGTTCCGTTCTATTTCTCAGGACTGCTTCGGCTATTTGGGATCTTTTGTGTTTCCATATGAATTGTGAAATTTTTGTTCTAGTTCTGTGAAAAATGCCATTGATAATTTCATAGGGATCACATTGAATCTGTAGATTGCATTTGGTAGTATAGTCATTTTCACAGTATTGATTCCTCCTACCCAGGAGCATAGAATATCTCTCCATCTGTTTATGTTGTCTTTATTTAATTCATTAGTGTCTTATAATTTTCTTTGTACAGTTCTTTTGTCTCCTTAGGTAAGTTTATTTCTAGATATTTAACTATTTTTGTTGCAATGGTGAATGAAATTGATTCCTTAATTTCTCTTTCTGATTTTTCATTGTTAGTATATAGAAATGCAAGTGATTTCTATGTGTTGATTTTGTATTCTGCAACTTTGCTAAATTCACTGATTAGCTCTAGTAACTATCTGATGCTATCTTTAGGGCTTTCTATGTACAGTATCATGTCATCTGCAAAGAGTGAGAGCTTTACTTCTTGTTTTCCAATATGGATTCCTTTTATTTCTTTTTCTTCTCTGATTGCTGTAGCTAGGACGTCCAAAACTATGTTTAATAATAGTGGTGAAAGTGGACACCCTTGTCTTGTTCTTGATCATAAGCGGAATGCTTTCAATTTTTCACCATTGGGAATACTGTTTGCTGTAGGCTTATCATGTGTGGCTTTTACTATGTTGAGGTAGGTTCCTTCTATGCTCATTTTTTGAAGAGTTTTTATCATAAATGGGTGCTTAATTTTGTCAAAGGTTTTTTTCTGCATCTGTTGAGATGATCATATGGTTTTTATCTTTCAATTTGTTAATATGGTATATCACATTTGATTGATTTAGATATATTGAAGAATCCTTGCATGCCTGGAATAAACCCAGCTTGATCATGTTGATGTGTTGTTGAATTCTATTTGCTAAAATTTGTTGAGGATATTTGTATCTATGTTCATCTGTCATATTGGCCTGTAGTTTCCTTTTTTGTGTTGTCTTTGTCTAGTTTTGGTGTCAGTGTAATGGTGGTCTCATAGAATGAGTTTGGAAGTGTTCCTTCCTCTGCAGTTTTTTGAAAGAGTTTTAGAAGGCTAGGCATTAGCTCTTCTCTAAATGTTTGATAGAATTCTCCTATGAAGCCATGTGGTCCTGGGCTTCTGTTTGGGGGGAGATTTTTTATCACAGTTTCAATTTTAGTGCTTGTAATTGGCTTATTCATAATTTCTATTTCTTCCTCGTTCAATCTTGGAAGATTAAACTGTTCTAAGAATCTGTCCATTTCTTTCAGGTTTTCCATTTTATTGCCACATAGTTGTTCATAATAATGTCTTATAATCCTTTATATTTCTGCATTGTCTGTTGTAACCTCTCCTTTCTAATTTCTAATTTGTTGGTTTTATTCTTCTCTCTTTTTTTTTTTTCCTTGATTAGTCTGGCTAAAGGTTTGTCGATTTTCTTTGTCTTCTCAAAGAACCAGCTTTTAGTTATATTAATCCTTACTGCTGTTTCTTTCCTTCTTCATTTATTTCTTTCTTTCTTCATTTATTTTTTATTTATTCCTTTTTACGAATTTTGTACTATGGTGTTGGAGAAGACTCTTGAAAGTCCCTTGGACTACAAGGAGATCCAACCAGTCCATCCTAAGGGAGATGAGTCCTGGGTGTTCATTGGAAGGACTGATGGTGAAGCTGAAACTCCAATACTTTGGCCACCTCATGCAAAGAGGTGACTCATTGGAAAAGACCCTGATGCTGGGAGGGATTGAGGGCAGGAGGAGAAGGGGACGACAGAGGATGAGATGGCTGGATGGCATTCCCAATTCGATGGACATGAGTTTGGGTAAACTCCGGCAGTTGATAATGGACAGTGAGGCCTTGCATGCTGCGATTCATGGGGTCACAAAGAGTCGGACATGACTGAGCGACTGAACTGAATGAACTAATTTGGGGGATTTTTTTGTTCTTCTTTTTCCAGTTGTTTTAGGTGTAAAGTTGGTTGTCTATTCGATGTTTTTCTTGTTTCTTGAGGTAAGGTTGTATTGCTATAGACTTCCCTCTTAGAATTGTTCTTGCTGCATCCCATAGGTTTTGAGTTGCCGTATTTTCATTGTCATTTGTTTCTAGAAATACCTTTTATTTCCCTTTAGATTTCTTCAGTAACACGTTGGTTATTTAGAAACATGCTGTTTAATTTCCATGTGTTTGTGCTTTTTATAGCTTTTTTCTTGTGATTGCTGCTGCTGCTGCTGCCGCTGCTAAGTCACTTCAGTCGTGTCCAACTCTGTGCGACCCCATAGACAGCAGCCTACTAGTCTCCTCTGTCCCTGGGATTCTCCAGGCAAGAACATTGGAGTGGGTTGCCATTTCCTTCTCCAATGCATGAAAGTGAAAAGTGAAAGTGAAGTCGCTCAGTTGTGCTTGACTCTTAGCGACCCCATGGACTGGAGCCTACAAGGCTCCTCTGTCCATGGGATTTTCGAGGCAAGAGTACTGGAGTGGGGTGTCATTGCCTTCTCCACTTGTAATTGCTATCTAATCTCATAGTGTTGTGTTCAGAGAATATGCTTAATATGATTTCAGTTTTCTTAAATTTACTGAGGTTTGATTTGTGACCCATGATGTGGTCTATCCTGGAGAATGGTCCATGTGCACTTGAGAAGAAGGTGTATTCTTCTACATCTGGATGGAATGCCTTGATATCAATGAGATCCATCTCATCTAATGTATCATTTAAAACTTGTGTTTCCTTATTAATTTTCTGCTTTGATGATCTATCCATTGGTGTGACGAGTGTTAAAGTCTTCTACTATTATTGTGTTACTGTTAATTTCTCCTTTTATGTCTGTTAGTGTTTGTCTTATGTATTTAGGTTCTCCTATGTTGGGTGCATAGATATTTACAATTATTATGTCTTCCTCTTGGACTGATTCCTTGATCATTATGTAGTATCCTTCCTTATCTCTTGTAATCTTCTTTATTTAATGGTCTATTTTGTCTGATATTAGGATTGATACTCCAGCTTTCTTTTGCTTCCCATTTGCATGGAATATATTTTTCTATCCTCTCACTTTCAGTCTGTATGTGTCTTTAGGTCTGAAGTGAGTTTCTTGTAGACAGCATATATATGGGTCTTGTTTTTGTATCCAATCAGCCAGTCTCTGTCTTTTGGTTGGAGCATTTAATCCATTTACATTTAAAGTAATTATTGATATATATGTTCCTATTGCCATTTTCTTAATTGTTAGGGGGTGATTTTGTAGATCTTTTTTCTTCTCTTCTATTTTCTTGACTGTATAAGTTCCTTTAACCTTTGTTGTAAAGCTGGTTTGGTAGTACTGAATTCTCTTAACTTCTGCTTGTCTGAAAAGCTCTTTATTTCTCCATCAATTTTGAATGAGATCCTTGCCAGGTACTGTAATCTTGGTTGTAGATTTTTCCCTTTCCTTCTTTAAATATATCCTGCCATTCCCTTATGGCCTGCTGAGTTTCTGCTGAAAGATCAGCTGTTAAGCGTATGGGGTTTCCCTTGTATATTACTTGTTGCTTCCCCTTACCGCTTTTAATACTCTTTCTTTGTGTTTAGCCTTTGTTAGTTTGATTACTATGTGTCTTGGTGTGTTTCTCCTTGGATTTAATCCTGTATGGGACGCTTTGTGTCTCTTGGACTTGATTGACTATTTCCTTTTCCATGTTGTGGAAATTTTCAACTATAATCTCTTCAAAATTTTTCTCATACCCTTTCTTTTTCTCTTCTTCTTCTGGGACCCCTATAATTCAAATGTTGGTGTGTTTGATGTTGTCTCAGAGGTCTCTGAGACCATCCTCAGTTCTTTTCATTCTTTTTACTTTATTCTGTTTTTCAGAAGTTATTTCCACCATTTTACCTTCCAGCTCACTGATTCATTCTTCTGCTTCAGATATTCTCCTATTACTTCCTTCTATAGTATTTTTAATTTCAATAATTGTCTTGTTTGTCTCTGTATGTTTATTCTTTAATTCTTCTAGGTCTTTGTAATTTGATTCTTGCATTTTCACTATGTTGTTTTCAGTTTTTGATCATCTTTACTACCATTAATTCTGAATAATTTTTTCGGGTAGTTTACCTATTTCATCTTCATTTATTTGTACTTCTGTGCTTCTAGTTTGTTCCTTCAATTGTTTAGTATTTCTCTGCCTTTGCATTATTTTTTTTTTAACTTATTGTGTTTAAGGTTTCCTTTTCCCAGGTTTCAAGGTTCAATTATTTCTTCCTTTTGGTGTCTGCCCTCCTAAGGTTGGTCCAGTGGTTTGTGTGAGCTTCCTATAGAGTGAGATTTGTGCTGAGTTTTTGTTTGTTTTTCTTCTGATCAGCAAGGCTGAGTGAGGTGGTAATCCTGTCTGCTGATGATTGGGTTTGTATTTTTGTTTTGTGTATTGTTTAGATGAGGCATGACAAACCACTCCAATAAGTACTTTTGCCTGGAAAATTCTGTGGACTGAGGAGCCTGGTAGGCTACAGTCCATGGGGTCGCAAAGAGTGGGACAAGACTGAGCGACTTCACTTCACTTCACTTCCTGCACAGCGTGCTACTGGTAGTTGGGTGATGCCGGGTCTTGTATTCAAGTAGTTTCATTTGTGTGGGTTCTCACTATTTGATACTCCCTAGGGTTAGTTCTCTGGTAATCTAAAGTCTAGGAGTCAGTGCTCCCACTCCAAAGGCTTGGGGCTTGATCTCAGGTCAAGAACAAAGATTCCACAAGTTGTTTGATATGACATTAAGTGAGATTAAAACAAAAATCCAAAAATGAGAAGCCAAAGATGAATCCTAGACAAATGGCAGTTACAAAATCAGGCAAATACTAATTAAAATAATGAAATATACATATATACATATACAGTCATGAGCAATGTGAAAACAGTCCAGCAAAAATAAAGTACAGTACATTGACCCAGTAAACAAAGTAAATCGAAAATTATATTTAGCAGTTAAGAACAAAGCTAACTAAAGCACAAACTGGGAAACAAAACTAAAACAAAGTTCCAAGTGGGGGATAAAGCAATGAAAACAAAACTAATAAATATGTTTAGAGGAAAGGAAAGAAAGAATATATATGCAAAGTTAATAGAGGTAGATGAAGAAGATTTATATTCATTAATGATTAATGCAAGGGGGAAAGAACAGTAAGAAAGGAAAACAAAAGAATACATGTAGAAACAATATGATAGGTTTTTTAAAAATTAAAACTATAAAAATGAGAAAAGAAAAAAAATGGAAGAAGAAAGAAAAAGGGAAAAAAGAAAAGGAAAACTCCATAGAACTGTAAAAGCCCAACAAAGAGGCAGAGGTTTTAGCAACAATAAAAAGTGTGACGGAATATACACACACACATATATATATATATATATCCACCCATAAGCAAAATCAAAACAGTCCAACAAAAATAAAGTACAATAGATTGACCCAGTGAATAAAGGCAACCAAAAATTATATCTATACCAGAACAAAACTAGTTAAAGCACAAACTGGAAAACAAAACTAGAGCAAGGTGCCGATTGGGGAAGAAAGCAATGAAAATAAAACTAACAAATATGTAGAGAGGAAAGGAAAGAAAGAAAAGAAAAAAAAATAAATAAATATGCAAAGTTTAATAGAGATATATAAAGATTTACTTACATTAAAGATTAACTGCAAGGGGAATAGAACAGTAGAAAAAGCAAAAAAGGAATAAATGTAGAAAATAATAATAACAGGTTTAAAAAATTAAAATTGCCAAAAGAGAAAAGAAAAAAATAAAGGAAAACTCCACAGAACTACAAAAGCCCAACGTAGAGGCAGAGGTTTGTAACAGCAATAAAAATGTGACTGAGAAAAATAAAGCTCAAAAGCTTGTAGTCCCAATAAAATTGACAACAACAGAGGTGGGAAATGGGGGTGGGGGCGGGAAATCCAAAAGAGTCTACAGAGTAAGTCAAAACATAAAAATAATAAATGTTTTTCTTGAGTCACTGCTGTCAGAATCCTTTCCCTTGGAAGTCACAGTCCACCTCACCTCCCTAGGATGCCCTCCAACACTGCTGATCTCTGGACCTGCTATGGGGGCAGCCCAGATTCTAATCAGGTCCTATTCTTCTGTGTTCTTGACTCCAATGTCCACAGCTATCTGAACTAGTGCATTTTCTTTTGTGGGAGCTCTCAATGACCTTTTATATATCCCATGGACACAGAGTCTGCCTAGTTGATTATGTGGATTTAATCTGCAGCTTGTAAAGCTGATGGGAGTGTTTTGGATCTTCTTCCTTAGCAGCACTGCCCCTGGGTTTCAATTGTGGGTTTATTTCCACCTCTGCATGTGGGTCGTCCACTGGGGTTTGCTCCTGAGGCTGCCCTGGAGGATTTGGGTTTGCCCCTGTGAGGGCCAAGTGTAGAGCTGGTGCAGCTGCTTAGGTTGCTGAGGTTCTGGCATCACAAGGTATTCAGGGGAGTTGGCTTCTAGAACAGCAGGAAATATAGTGCTCTAGAATGGTATGGCCAGAGAAGGCAATGGCACCCTCCTCCAGTACTCTTGCTTGGAAAATCCCATGGACAGAGGAGCCTGGTAGGCTGCAGTCCATGGGATCGCGAAGAGTCAGACATGACTGAGTGACTTCACTTTCACTTTCATGCACTGGAGAAGGAAATGGCAACCCAATCCAGTGTTCTTGCCTGGAGAATCCCAGGGACGGGGGAGCCTAGTGGGTTGCCATCTATGAGGTCACACAGAGTCAGACATGACTGAAGTGACTTAGCAGCAGCAGTAGCAGAATGGTATGGCAACCAGTATTGGCCAATAGGCACCAGTATTCTTTTTTTTGTTGTTGTTGTTGTTCTTTATTTATTTTCTTTTTAATTGGTTTTGCCATACATTGACATGAATCCACCACGGGTGTACATGCGTTCCCAAACATGAACCCCCCTCCCACCTCCCTCCCCATAACATCTCTCTGGGTCATCACTGTAGGCACCAGTATTCTTGCCTGGAGAATCCGCTTCCCTGACAGAAAAGCCTGCCAGGCCATAGTCCATGAGGCCGCAAAGAACTGGACACTATCAAAGCAACCTGCACACCCAGACGCAAAATTTTTGTCTGTGGCAGCTCTACCCCAGTAAGAGTTGAGCATGAAAGTGGCACAGCTGCTTGGCTTGCAGGGGCCCTGGCTGTGCCAAGTGTGCAGAGACATGGACTGCCTCCACCACAGGAGTTATGGCCCTATCTGAGTCTTTCTTCGAGCCTTTTGTAGCTGGCGATCAGAAGGCCTCTTTGGCCAGCTTTCTCCGTAGTTTCACCTATTCAGGCACTTAGAGGGCTCCCTTGCCTGGGGTCCTTCTCTGTTGTTTGGCACATCAGGCATATAAAGGGGCACCCTGGGTGGGGTCCTACTCTGTAGTTTAATGCATCAGGAGCTTGATAGGCCAGCCTCTCTATCTTTCAGCTGCCGATGTACTGTGTGTGGTTCTATATATTCTTTTCCTCTGGTCAGATACTCCTGTCCACTCTCGGCTGATGTTCTGCATGTACTTCTGTGTCTGAAGGTGTATTCCTTATGTAGCCATGGAGAGATATGTATTCCATGTCCAGCTACTCCTCCACCATCTTGTTCTCCCCTCAGGCAGTTACTTTTCAGCACAGAGCAAGCAGCTTAAAATGAAACACAAAACATCCTTGCCTTTGAACATCCTCTGGCCATTGGTGACACACAACCTTCCCGCAGACTGTCAGCCTCCACTTTTTTTTTTTTAATATGACAGAGGAGCCTGGTGGGCTAAAGTCCATGGGGTCGCAAAGAGTCAGACATGACTGAGCGACTTCATTGATTGATTGATGTATTTATTTATGTGGCTGTGCCAGGTTTTCACTGAGGCATGTGAACTCTTAGTTGTGGCATGTGGGATCTAGCTCCCTGACCAGGGATCAAACTAGGCTCCCTAAACTGGCAGCACAAAGTCTTAGCCACCAAACCACCAGGGAAGTTCCTCCTTTTTTTTTTTTTTTTTTCCTACTATTTCAAATTTATTTCAACAATATATCAAAAATATTTGGAAATTCCCATTTGCCTAATGAAACAATAGAGATCTTTTGAAGAGGAAAAGGCAGTAAATTTATTCATATGCCTATTTGACAACATAGCAGCATAATTTCTCCATCAGTGAAAATGGCAAGCAAATAGGGTAATTTCCATTTTTTAAAAAATACCTTTTCACAAATGGCCTATAACACACCAAATAGTTTTCTTTTGTTTTATTAAAAGAATTGTCATTAGTTGTATTAACCCTATCAAAAAAGTACACTAGAGGACCAAGGAAATTTATAATAGAGAAAAATCTAAGACACAATATTCACTTTCATACCTACTATTCCTTGTACATCACTATCTTGACTGTTCTTTCTCACCATTTAGACTGTAACATAGCACTGTGAGTTATAGCAGGCCATTGATTTTCATATTGGGCTTCCCTGGTGGCTCAGGTGGTAAAGTGTCAGCCTGCAACACAGGAGATCTGGGTTCCATCCCTGAGTCAGGAAGATCCCCCAGAAAAGGAAATGGCAACCCACTATAGTACTCTTGCCTGGAAGAATACCATGGATGGAAGAGCCTGGTGGGCTACAGTCCAAGGGGTTGCAAAGAGTCAGACACGACTTAGCAACTTCATTGATTTTTATACTCTTCTTTAGGATCCAGTTCTCTCTTAGATGGGTGACCACCATGCTTACCATAGCCACTGGCAAAATGATTATCAAATACATGTCTGAAAGAAAAGTCTTCATTGATAGGTTTTATTTAACAGGTTGACCTAAGATGGCCTTAGAATTATAGCCTTCAATATGATGAAGCAGAATTGCAATTCATACATTGTATCACCATGCAAAATATTCATTATGCTGTGTGACTACTCATTGGCATATGAAGGATTGGTGTTTATGTGTCAGGGAAGGTTTTTACACAGTAGTGAAGGATTGTTTGGCCTTTTTTGATTTGTACTTAATTATCTTCTTATTTCTGCTTGACAGCTTTCACTGCTACCTGTAATATGATTCCTCTCATTGCTATAGTGGAGATAAACCCCATTCCTTCATTTTCTCATAACCATGAATGGGTTATGATATCTGTTGTAGACATGTGTTTCACCTCCACCGCCATCCCCAAAATGCTAGTGAATATACAGACCCAGAGCTAAATTATAACATTTGAACTCTGCATCACTCAGATGTACTGTTTCATATACTTTATAGAATTGGAAATCTTCCTCCTGAACATGACGGCCTGTGACTAGTTTGTAGCAATCTGTCACCCTTTCACTATATGGCTACCATGGAACCCCAGCTCCCTGAACTGATGGTTCTGGTGTCCTGGAACATCAGGGTCCTGAATTCCTTGTTAGAAAGCTTAATGGTGTTATGACTGCCATTCTGTAGAGTTGGACATTCCCACTTTCTCTGTAAAGTTAATCCAATGATCCAGCTTGCTTATTCTAGCAACTTTCTTAATGACATCTTGAGATATTTTGCAGCTCAACCTCTGGGTGGAGGTCTTCTGGCTGCTGTCTGATTCTACTCTAAGAAAGTCTCTTCTATTTGTGAAATCTCACCAGCTAGCTGGTGGCTCGGATGGTAAAGGATCTGCCAGCAATGAGAGAGACTCAGGTTCCATGTTGGGAAGATTCCCCTGCAGAAGGGAATGGCTACCCACTCCAGTCTTCTTGCCTAGATAATTCCACAGATGGAGATGCCTGGTGGGCTACAGTCCATGAGATCACAGAGTCGGACACGACTGAGCAACTAACACACACACACACCAGCTACCTAAAGCTGCATAACAAGCTTTCACAAATGGCATGGTTTACATAATGACTTAATTACCAGATGAGATTTTATGTGTCAGAGTCATTTTGATCTATGCTTTAATATTCACAGTCTATAGTCAGCTGTGAGCCACTATATCATCTTTTTATAGTTCATATATAATATTTTGTGAGACTGTGCTAAGTCACTTCAGTCGTGTTCAACATTTTGTGACCTCATGGGCTATAGCCTGCCAGGCTCCTCTGTCCATGAGATTCTCCAGGCAAAAACCCTGGAGTGGGTTGCCATCTCCTCCTCCAGGATATATCTGGCTTGAGCCAAACTATGTCAGTGTACTCCATGTATAGGGACTTCCCGGGTGGCACTGGTGGTAAAGAACCTGCAATCCAGTGCAGGAGATGTAAAAGACACGGTCCATCCCTGGGCCAGGAAGATCCCCTGGAGGAGGGCATGGCAACCCATTTTAGTATTCTTGCCTGGAGAATCCCATGGACAGAGAAGCCTGGTCAGCTACAGTTCATGGGGTCGCAAAGAATTAGACATGACTGAAGTCACTTAGCACAGCACAGCAGAGCACTCTCTGTATAGGTTAATCTAGCTTACAAAAGGATAAGTTTACCAAATTTGATTTACCTTAAGTTAGTGTCACTTGCATCCACATATGACATTTTGCTTTCTACCTGGTGATGTCTCCTTAACTCTGTTATTAAAATGTGACTCAGCTACGTGGTTCCAGGTCCTACCTTGAGGCATGCATCATTAGATGTTTTTTCCTTTTAATTTAATTGATTGAAGTATAATGCAAACATATACAGCACACATGTAAGGTGTACAATTTGCTGAATTAAAGGAACCATATGAAAATTGAGTACATACTGCCTATTTAAATAAACTGCATGCTGTTTATTTATGTATTAATATAATTAGAGGAGGTGTACAAAAGCTTTAATTTCAATGTTACATAATTATAAAAATAAAAGTTGAATATCCCCTTAGCCTCAGGTTCTTTATTTCTGATGTTCATGTGGAACAATAAGCCTAGCTTTGAAGAGTGTGAATAGGAATAAATTAAATGTGTGAAAACCTTTTTGAGTATAAGAGCTATTTCATGAATTAGTAGTGTTTATGTGTATGTGTCGGAGAAGGCAATGGCAACCCACTCCAGTAGTCTTGCCTGGAAAATCCCATGGACAGAGCAGCCTGGTAAGCTGCAGTCCATGGGGTTGCTAAGCGTCAGGCACTACTGAGTGACTTCACCTTCACTTTTCACTTTCATGCATTGGAGAAGGAAATGGCAACCCACTCCAGTATTCTTGCCTGGAGAATCCCAGGGACAGAGGAGCCTAGTGGGCTGCCGTCTATGGGGTCGCACAGAGTTGGACACGACTGAAGCGACTTAGCAGCAGGAGGTGTATGTGTATTTATATAAGATTTTCTTATAAATAAACACATATATATGTACATGGGCTGCAAGTGGGCTAAGTCCCTTCAGTCATGTCCAACTTTTTGCAACCCTATGGACTGTAGCCCTCCAGGCTCCTTTGTCCATTGGATTCTCCAGGCAAGAATACTGGAGTGGGTTGTCATGCCCTCCTCCAGGGGATCTTCCCAACCCAGGGATCGAACCCACATCTCTTATGTCTCCTGCGTTGGCAGGGTTCTTTACCACTAACGCCACCTTGGAAGCCATATATGTACACAGAGAGATTTCATAATCTCATCATTTATGTTGAAATTTTTTTTTCAAGAATTGAAGAAGATAGAAATAAAAATTGTTATAGGTGAATTAACATGAAGTTACTCAAGTGTAGAAAGTTAGACAAAAAGTTTTGAAGTAAAATAGTTTTCCTAAATTTTAATAACAAATTATTTTTCCTACCTTAATGTTCAAACTCAAAGTCAGGACCACATTTGCATTTATAAAATGAGAAATCCTCGGTATCACATTTGCAGAATGTCCAAATTAACTTTAGATTTTTTTTTTTTCTTCCACGTACACTGGGTTTTCAACACAAAATATTCTCAGGGGAAACAAAAGGAATGAAACTGAAAAGTTTAAATTTAGTTACCTCCAAAAAAATTTTATTGGATAAATGTCTGTGTAATATTGTTATTGATGCTATAACTAATTACTACACTAGGGCTTTAAAAGAAACAAATATATCTGCCTTGAGTTCTGGAAGTCAGAAGCCCAATTAGAGTGCTAACGTCAAGATTCTGTAGGACTGGATTCCTTCTGGGTTTTCTAGGAGAGCCTCAGTTTCCTTCCATATTCCAGTTTCTTGAGCACAAGCATTCCTTGGTTCATGGCCCATCCTCCATCTTCAAGGTCAGCAGCATATTCAAATCTCCCTCTGATTTCAACAATTTTGCTTTTTCCACATTCAAAGGACCATGCTGACTACACCAGTTTGTACCTGAATAACCGTGACCAATCTTTTATCTTTGGGCCAGCTGATTAGCAAACATATCAGTTCAGTTCAGTCGCTCAGTCGTGTCCGACTCTTTGCAACCCCATGAATCGCAGCACGCCAGGCCTCCCTGTCCATCACCAACTCCCGGAGTTCACCCAAACTCATGTCCATCGAGTCGGTGATGACATCCAGCCATCTCATCCTCTGTCGTCCCCTTCTCCTGCCCCCAATCCCTCCCAGCATCAGGGTCTTTTCCAATAAGTCAACTCTGCATAAGGTGGCCAAAGTATTGGAGTTTCAGCTTCAGCATCAGTCCTACCAATGAACACCCACGGTTGATCTCCTTCAGAATGGACTGGTTGGATCTCCTTGCAGTCCAAGGGACTCTCAAGAGTCTTCTCCAACACCACAGTTCAAAAGCATCAATTCTTCGGCACTCAGATATCTGCTACCTTAATCCTCACTTGCTCTGAAAACACAATATTGCAAGTTTCTGAGGATCAAGATGTGAGTTATGTTTTAGAGGCTCTTACTGAGCCTATTATAAAATCTTTTTGAGAGATATGTTACTTGGTGACACTCAAGAGCCTTTATGATAGGAATACCAGATCACCTTATCTGCCTCCTGAGAAATCTGTATGCAAGTCAAAAAGCAACAGTTAGAACTGAACATGGAACAACAGATTGGTTGCAATCTGGGAAAGGAGTACTTCAAGGCTGTATATTGTCCCCTTGCTTATTTAACTTATATGCAGGGTACATCATGAGAAATGCTGGGCTGGATGAAGCACAATGAAGCTAGAATCAAGATTGCCGGGAGAAATATCAATAACCTCAGATATGCAGATGACACCACCCTTATGGCAGAAATCGAAGAAGAAAAGAGCCTCTTGATGAAAATGAAAGAGGAGAGTTTAAAAGCTGGCTTAAAACTCAACATTCAAGACATCTGGTCCCACTACTTCATGGCAAACAGATGGGGAAACAGTGGAAACAGTGACAGACTTTATTTTCTTGGGGCTCCAAAATCACTGCAGATGGTGACTGCAGCCATGAAATTAAAAGACGTTTGCTCCTTGAAAGAAAAGCTATGACCAATCTAGACAGCATATTAAAAAGCAGAGACATTACTTTGCCAACAAAGACCCATCAAGTCAAAGCTATGGTTTTTTCCAGTAGTCATGTATGGATGCGAGAATTGGACTATAAAGAAAGCTGAGCGGCGAAGAATTGATGTTTTTGAACTGTGATGTTGGAGAAGACTCTAGAGAGTCCCTTTGACTGCAAGGAGATCCAGCCATCCAGTCCATCCTAAAGGAAATCAGTCCTGAATATTCATTGGAAGGACTGATGATGAAGCTGAAACTCCAATACTTTGGCCACCTTATGCGAAGAGCTGACTCATTGGAAAAGACCCTGATGCTGGGAAAGATTGAAGGCGGGAGGAGAAGGGGACGACAGAGGATAAGATGGTTGGATGGCATCACCAACTCGATGGACATGAGTCTGAGTAAACTCCGGGAGCGATGGACAGGGAAGCCTGGCCTACTGCAGTCCATGAGGTCGCAAAGAGCTGGACACGACTAAGCGACTGAATTGAATTAGAGGATAATTGTTTTACAGTGTTCTGTTGGTTTCTACTATACAACAGTGTGAATCCGCCATAATTATACATATGTCCCCTCCATCTTGAACCTCCCTCCCACCCCCAACCCCTCTAGATTGTTACAAAGAATCAGGTTGAGCTCCCTGCATTACACAGCAACTTCTCTCTAGCTATCTATTTTACATGACTGAATGTATATGGGCTACTCTCTCAATTCACCCCAACTTCTCCTTCCCCATACTGTGTCCACAAATCTGTTCTCTATGTCAACATCTCCATTCCTGCCCTGCAAATAGGTTCATCAGAACCATTTTTCTAGATTCCATATATATGCATTGATATACGATATTTGTTTTTCTCTTTCTGACTGACTTCATTCTGTAAAACAGGCTCTAGGTTCATCTACCTCATTATAATTGACTCAATTTCATTCCTTTTTGTGGCTGAGTATTCATCTGTCAATAGACATCCCGGTTGCTTCCATGTCTTGGCTATTCTAAATAGTGCTGCAATGGGCATAAAAATACATGTGTCTGTTTTTTTTTACTTTATTTTACTTTACAATGCTGTATTGGTTTTGGCATACATTGACATGAGTCCACCACGGGTGTACATGAGCTCCCAAACATGAACCCCCTCCCACCTTCCACCCCACATCATCCCTCCCGATCATCCCCGTGCACCAGCCCCAAACATCCTGCATCCTGCATTGAACATAGATTGGCGATTCATTTCTTACATGATAGTATACATGTTTCAATGCCATTCTCCCAAATCATCCCACCCTCTCCTTCTCCCTCTGAGTCCAAAAGTCCCCTATACACATCTGTTTCTCTTTTGCTGTCTTGCATACAGGTTCATCATTACCATCTTTCTAAATTCCACATATATGTGTTAGTATACTGTATTGGTGTTTTTCTTTCTGACTTACTTCACTCTGTATAATCGGCTCCAGTTTCATCCATCTCATTAGAACTTATTCAAATGTATTCTTTTTAATAGCTGAGTAATACTCCATTGTGTGTATGCACCACAGCTTTCTTATCCATTCATCTGCTGATGGACATCTAGGTTGCTTCCATGTCCTGACTATTATAAACAGTGCTGCGATGAACATTGGGGTACATGAGTCTCTTTCTATTCTGGTTTCCTTGGTGTGTATGCCCAGCAGTGGGATTTCTGGGTCATAAGGCAGTTCTATTTGCAATTTTTTAAGGAATCTCCACACTGCTCTCCATAGTGGCTGTACTAGTTTGCATTCCCACCAACAGTGTAAGAGGGTTCCCTTTTCTCCACACCCTCTCCAGCATTTATTGCTTGCAGACTTCTGGATTGCAGCCATACTGACTGGTGTGAAGTGGTACCTCATTATGGTCTTGATTTGCATTTCTCTAATAATGAGTGACATTAAGCATCTTTTCATGTGTTTGTTAGCCATCGGTATGTCTTCTTTGGAGAAATGTCTATTTAGTTCTTTGGCCCATTTTTTTATTGGGTCATTTATTTTTCTGGAATTGAGCTGCGTAAGTTGCTCGTATATTTTTGAGATTAATTGTTTGTCAGTTGCTTCATTTGCTATTGTTTTCTCCCATTCAGAAGGCTGTCTTTTCACCTTGCTTATAGTTTCCTTTGTTGTGCAGAAGCTTTTAATTATAATTAGACCCCATTTGTTTATTTTTGCTTTTATTTCCAGTATTCTGGGAGGTGGATCATAGAAGATCCTGCTGTGATTTATGTCGGAGAGTGTTTTGCCTATGTTCTCCTCTAAGAGTTTTATAGTTTCTGGTCTTACGTTTAGATCTGTAATCCATTTTGAGTTTATTTTTGTGTGTGGTGTTAGAAAGTGATCTCGTTTCATTCTTTTACAAGTGGTTGACCAGTTTTCCCAGCACCACTTGTTAAAGAGATTGTCTTTAATCCATTGTGTATTCTTGTCTCTTTTGTCAAAGATAAGGTGTCCATCGGTGTGTGGATTTATCTCTGGGCTTTCTATTTTGTTCCATTGATCTATATTTCTGTCTTTGTGCCAGTACCATACTGTCTTGATGACTGTGGCTTTGTAGTAGAGCCTGAAGTCAGGCAAGTTGATTCCTCCAGTTCCATTCTTCTTTCTCAAGATTGCTTTGGCTATTCGAGGTTTTTTGTATTTCCATACAAATCTTGAAATTATTTGTTCTAGTTCTGTGAAAAAATACCGCTGGTAGCTTGATAGGGATTGCATTGAATTTGTAAATTGCTTTGAGTAGTATACTCATTTTCACTATATTGATTCTTCTGATCACCATGAACATGGTATATTTCTCCATCTATTAGCGTCCTCTCTGATTCCTTTCATCAGTGTTTATAGTTTTCTATATATAGGTCTTTAGTTTCTTTAGGTAGATATATTCCTAAGTATTTTATTCTTTTCTTTGCAATGGTGAATGGAATTGTTTCCTTAATTTCTTTTGCTACTTTCTCATTATTAGTGTATAGGAATGCAAGGAATTTCTGTGTGTTGATTTTATATCCTATATATATACTATATTTTATATCCTTTATATATACTATATTCATTGATTAGCTCTAGTAATTTTCTGGTGGAGTCTTTAGGGTTTTCTATGTAGAGGATCATGTCATCTGCAAACAGTGAGAGTTTTACTTCTTCTTTTCCAATTTGGATTCTTTTTATTTCTTTTTCTGCTCTGCTGTGGCCAAAACTTCCAGAACTATGTTGAATAGTAGTGGTGAAAGTGGGCACCCTTGTCTTGTTCCTGACTTTAGGGGAAATGCTTTCAATTTTTCACCATTGAGGATAATGTTTGCTGTGGGTTTGTCATATATAGCTGTTATTATGTTGAGGTATGTTCCTTCTATTCCTGCTTTCTGGAGAGTTTTTATCATAAATGGATGTTGAATTTTGTCAAAGGCCTTCTCTGCATCTATTGAGATAATCATATGGCTTTTATTTTTCAATTTGTTAATGTGGTGAATTACATTGATTGATTTGTAGATATTGAAGAATCCTTGCATCCCTGGGATAAAGCCCACTTGGTCATGGTGTATGATCTTTTTAATGTGTTGTTGGATTCTGATTGCTAGAATTTTGTTGAGGATTTTTGCATCTATGTTCATCAGTGATACTGGCCTGTAGTTTTCTTTTTTTGTGACATCTTTGTCAGGTTTTGGTATTAGGGTGATGGTGGCCTCATAGAATGAGTTTGGAAGTTTACCTTCCTCTGCAATTTTATGGAAGAGTTTGAGTAGGATAGGTGTTAGCTCTTCTCGAAATTTTTGGTAGAATTCAGCTGTGAAGCCATCTGGACCTGGGCTTTTGTTTGCTGGAAGATTTCTGATTACAGTTTCAATTTCCGTGCTTGTTATGGGTCTGATAAGATTTTCTATTTCTTCCTGGCTCAGTTTTGGAATGTTGTACTTTTCTAAGAATTTGTCCATTTCTTCCACGTTGTCCATTTTATTGGCATATAATTGTTGATAGTAGTCTCTTATGATCCTTTGTATTTCTGTGTTGTCTGTTGTGATCTCTCCATTTTCATTTCTAATTTTATTGATTTCATTTTTCTCTCTTTGCTTCTTGATGAGTCTGGCTAATGGTTTGTCAATTTTATTTATCCTTTCAAAGAACCAGCTTTTGGCTTTGTTGATTTTTGCTATGGTCTCTTTTGTTTCTTTTGCATTTATTTCTGCCCTACTTTTTAAGATTTCTTTCCTTCTACTAACTCTGGGGTTCTCCAATTCTTCCTTTTCTAGTTGCTTTAGGTGTAGAGTTAGGTTATTTATTTGACTTTTTTCTTGTTTCTTGAGGTATGCCTGTATTGCTATGAACTTTCCTCTTAGCACTGCTTTTATAGTGTCCCACAGGTTTTGGGTTGTTGTGTTTTCATTCTCATTAGTTTCTATGCATATTTTGATAATTTTTTTTTGATTTCTTCTGTGATTTGTAGGTTATTCAGAAGCGTGTTGTTCAGCGTCCATATGCTGGAATTTTTAATAGTTTTTCTCCTGTAATTGAGATCTAATCTTAATGCAGAAAAGATGCTTGGAATCTATATTGATTTTTTTTGAATTTACCAAGGTTAGATTTATGGCCCAGGATGTGATCTATCCTGGAGAAGGTTCCGTGCACACTTGAGAAAAAGGTAAAATTCATTGTTTTGGGGTGAAATGTCCTATAGATATCAATTAGGTCTAACTGGTCTATTGTATCATTTAAAGTTTGCGTTTCTTTGTTAATTTTCTGTTTAGTTGATCTGTCCATAGGTGTGAGTGGGGTATTAAAGTCTCCCACTATTATTGTGTTATTGTTGATTTCCCCTTTCATGCTTTTTAGCATTTGTCTTACATATTGCAGTGCTCCTATGTTGGGTGCATATATATTTATAATTGTTATATCTTCTTCTTGGATTGATCCTTTGATCATTATGTAGTGGCCTTCTTTGTCTCTTTTCACAGCCTTTGTTTTAAAGTCTATTTTATCGGATATGAGTATTGCCACTCCTGCTTTCTTTTGGTCTCTATTTGCGTGATATATCTTTTTCCAGCCCTTCACTTTCAGTCTGTATGTGTCCCCTGTTTTATGGTGGGTTTCTTGTAGGCAGCATATACAGGGGTCTTGTTTTTGTATCCATTCAGCCAGTCTTCGTCTTTTGGTTGGGGCATTCAACCCATTTACGTTTAAAGTAATTATTGATAAGTATGATCCCATTGCCATTTACTTTATTGTTTTGGGTTCGGGATTATACACCCTTTTCGTGTTTCCTGTCTAGAGAATATCCTTTAGCATTTGTTGGAGAGCTGGTTTGGTGGTGCTGAATTCTCTCAGCTTTTGCTTGTCTGGAAAGCTTTTGATTTCTCCTTCATATTTGAATGAGATCCTTGCTGGGTACAGTAATCTGGGCTGTAGGTTATTTTCTTTCATCACTTTAAGTATGTCTTGCCATTCCCTCCTGGCCTGAAGAGTTACGATTGAAAGACCAGCTGTTATCCTTATGGGAATCCCCTTGTGTGTTATTTGTTGTTTTCCCCCTTGCTGCTTTTAATATTTGTTCTTTGTGTTTGATTTTTCTTAATTTGATTAATATGTGTCTTGGGGTGTTTCGCCTTGGGTTTATCCTATTTGGAACTCTCTGGATTTCTTGGACTTGGGTGATTATTTCCTTCCCCATTTTAGGGAAGTTTTCAACTATTATCTCCTCAAGGATTTTCTCATGGTCTTTCTTTTTGTCTTCTTCTTCTGGGACTCCTATAATTTGAACGTTGGAGCATTTCATATTGTCCTGGAGGTCTCTGAGATTGTCCTCATTTCTTTTAATTCGTTTTTCTTTTTTCTTCTCTGATTCATTTATTTCTACCATTCTATCTTCTATTTCACTAATCTTATCTTCTGCTTCTGTTATTCTACGATTTGTTGCCTCCAGAGTGATTCTGATCTCATTTATTGTGTTATTCATTATATATTGACTCTTTTTTATTTCTTCTAGGTCCTTGTTAAACCTTTCTTGCATCTTCTCAATCCTTGTCTCCAGGTTATTTATCTGTGATTCCATTTTGATTTCAAGATTTTGGATCATTTTCACTATCAATATTTGGAATTCTTTCTCAGGTAGATTCCCTATCTCTTCCTCTTTTGTTTGGTTTGGTGGGCATTTCTCCTGTTCCTTTACCTGCTGAGTATTCCTCTGTCTCTTCATCTTGGTTATATTTCTGCGTTTGGGGTGGCCTCTCTAAATTCTGGGAATTTGTGGAGTTCTCTTTATTATGGAGCTTCCTCACTGTGGGTGGGGTTGTATCAGTGGCTTGTCAAGGTTTCCTGGTTAGGGAGGCTGGTGTTGGAGTTCTGGTGGGTGGATCTGGATTTCTTCTCTCTGGAGTGCAATGGAGTGACCAGTAATGGGTTATGAGACGCTGATGGTTTTGGAGTAACTTTGAGCTGCCTGTATATTGAAGCTCAGGGGTGTGTTACTATGTTGCTGGAGAATTTGTGTGGTATGTCTTGCTCCGGAACTTGCTGGCCCTTGGGTAGTGCTTGGTTTCAGTGTATGTATGGAGGCATTTGATGAGCTCCTATTGATTAATGTTCCCTGGATTCAGAAGTTCTCTGATGTTCTCAGGATTTGGACTTAAGCCTCCTGCTTCTGGTTTTCAGTTTTATTTTTACAGTAGCCTCAAGACTTCTCCATCTATACAGCACCAATGATAAAACATCTAGGTTAAAGATGAAAGTTTCTTCTCATTGAGGGACACCCAGAGAGGTTCACTGAGTTACATGGAGAAGAGAAGAGGAAGGGGATAGTTAGAGGTGACTGGAATGACATGAGGTGGGATCAAAAGAGGAGAGAGCAAGCTAGCCAGTAATCACTTCCTTATGTGTGCTCCACAGTCTGGACTGCTCAAAGGTATTCACAGAGTTATACAGGGAAGAGGAGAGGGAGGAAGTAAACAGAGGTGGCCAGGAGGATAAAAGAGGGAAATGAAAAGGAGAGAGACAGATCCAGCTAGTAACCAGTTCCTTAAGTGTTCTCCCACGTCTGGAACACACAGACATTCACAGAGTTGGGTAGAGAAGAGATGGGGGAGAAAAGAGACAGAGGCCACCTGGTGGAGAAAAAGGAGAGTCCAAAAGAGGAGAGAGTGGTCAAGCCAGTAATCTCGCTCTCAGGTAAAATTGGGTAGTGAAGTTTGGGTTTTTAAATGTACAAAATTGACAACAAAAAACAAAAAGCAAAGATTAAAAATCTAGAGTAGAGGTTGGATTTTCAAAAATACAATATTAAAGAAAAGAAGAAGAAGAAAGAAAAAAAAAGCCACAAAAATTGTTAAAAAAACAACAACAACCACACAAAGACTATATATGGTGTTTGCTTTAAAAAATAGGGTCTTTTTTTTTTTTTTTGAAAAGTAATAGTAGGTTATAGAAATAAAAATTAAAGGAGAAATAGAGGACTTAACAATTTTAAAAAGTTAGAAAAAAAAAGAAGAAAAAACAACCACACAACATCAACAAAAAAACAAACAAACAAAAAAAGAGGGAAAAACACACACACACACACACAAAAAGAATGATTGTAAAAATAGTAAAGCTATATCTGACCCTTTCTCTGGTGTTGTGGGCAGTGTGGGGTCAGTTCCAAAGCGGTTCCCTTTGTTAACTTCTTCTGTTTGCTGGTCTCTTCAGTGCCTGATTTCCATCCTGACACAGGAGGGGTGGTGGTGGACACTGTTTTTTTTTTTTTTTTACGCTCACTTGTTCAGTCGCACTGTGGGGAGGGAGGGATACTGCAAACAAATAACACTGTTGGCTGCACGCAGTGTCTCAGCCCCGCTGGGCCTGCCCCTGCTCGCGGCACACACTGCTCAGGCTCTACGTTGCTCTGCCAGGAACCGTCTGAGGCCGGCCCTAGGCTGCATGCACCTCCCTGGTCTAAGCCACTCAGGTTTGGCGCTCAGGTAGCCTTCAGAGGTGCAGATTCGGTAGGGACTGTGTTTTGTGCCCTTCCCAGGTGTGAGTAGCTCAGGTGTTTGGTGGGCACGGTCACTGCGACTTGTCGCCTTTCCCGTCTCTGCTGCTCAGTTTTCTGGGTGTACCACTGGCACCCCTTGTGAGGCGGATGGTGACTGTCCAGAACCCCCAGAAGTCTTAGCAAAGAAGTCTGCCTGCAGTTTGGTAGGTAAAGTCTCTCTGGGGCTGCGATTGTCCCTTTCCAGCCCTTACAGCTCTGGCTGCCTGTCCCCAGTGGGGGATGTTCTGCAGCCGGCTAGTTCTGTTCCACCCTTTGTTCTGTGCGCAGTCTTGGCAGTGTCATATGTTCGAGCTTTTCACTTGGTAGCTATCCCACAGTCTGGTTTGCTAGCCCAAGTTAGTTCATTCTGGTTACGCATGGGGCGTTCCTGCCGGATTCTTAAAAGCACTGCAGCCCATGCCTCCCTCGCCTCCCTGCCCTGCCCCCACTTGCTAGTGGTGGATGCAGGCATTTGCGCTGCTTTTCCACTGGGGGAGTTACTGTTGGGCTTGTAATCTGTTGGTTTTAATTATTTATTTATTTTTCCTTCCTGTTATGTTGCCCTCTGTGTTTCCAAGGCTTGCCACAGACTCAGCAGGGAGAGTGTTTCCTGGTGTTTGGAAACCTCTCTTCTTAAGCTTCCCTTCCCAGGACGGGATTCCCTTCCCAGGACGGAGCTCCCTCCCTACCTCCTTTGTCTCTTTTTTTATCTTTTATATTTTTTCCTACCTGTTTTTGAAGACAATGATCTGCTTTTCTGGGTGCCTGATGTCCTCTGCCAGCATTCAGAAGTTGTTTTGTGGAGTTTGCTCAGCGTTGAAATGTTCTTTTGATGAATTTGTGAGGGAGAAAGTGGTCTCCCCATCCTATCCCTCTGCCATCTTAGGACTGCCTCCAAAATACATGCGTCTTTTTGAATTATGGTTTTCTCGGGGTTTGTGCCCAGTAGTGAGATTGCTGATACATATGATAACTTTATTCTTAGTTTCTTAAGGAATCTCCATACTGTTCTCCACAGTGACTTTGTCAATTTACATCCTTACCAACAGAGCCAGAGAGTTCCTTTTTCTCCACACCCCCTCCTGCATTTATTGTTTGCAGATTTTTTGATGATGGCCATTCTGGCAAGTGTAAAGTGATACCTTATTGTGTTTTTTATTTCCATTTCTCTAATAAAGAGCAATGTTGAGCATCTTTTCATGTGTTTATTGGTCATCTGTGTGTCTTCTTTGGAGAAATAACTGTTAGGTCTTCTGCTCATTTTTTGATTGAGTAGTTTGTTTTTCTGATATTGAGCTGCATGTGTTGCTTATATATTTTGGAAATTAATCCTTTGTCAATTGCTTCATTTGCAATTATTTTCTCCCATTCTGAGGGTTATCTTTTCATCTCGTTTGTAGTTTTTTTTTTTTTTCTGTGCTAAAGCTTTTAATTTTAATTGTGTGTGTGAATAAGTCACTTCAGTTGTGTCCATCTCTTTGTGACCCTATGGACTGCAGCCTGCCAGGCTCTTTTGTCCACAGGATTCTCCAGGCCAGGATACTGGAGTAAGTTGCCATGCCCTCCTCCAAGGGATCTTCTCGACCCAGGGATTGAACCTGAGTTTCTTACATTCTCTGCATTGGCAGGCAGGTTCTTTGCCACTAGCACCAGGCTGGCTCATTTATTTATTTTTGTTTTTATTTCCATTATTTGAGGAGGTGAGTCATAGAGGATCTTGCTGCAATTTATGTTAAAGATCATTGCGCCTGTTTTCCTCTAAAAGTTTTACAGTTTCAGGTCTTAAATCCATTTTGAGTTTATTTTTGTGTATGGTGTTATAATCGATAGATTGTTGGCATACAAGATTGTTAGTTTCAGGTGTAATATATAGTGAGCTGACATTTACATACATTATGAAATGATCTACTGGTTCAGTTGAATAACCATCTGTCCCCAAAGTTATGACAATATTATTGACCATATTCCCTATGCTGTTTATTACATCCCTGTGGCTTACTTATTTTATAACTGGATATTTGTATCTCTTAATCTCCATCACCTATTTTGCTCCACCATCACTCTCCACCCTGTCAAACATTCATTTGTTGTCTATATCTATGATTCTGCTTTTTTTTTTCTTTTTTTGCTCATGTGTTTTGTGTTTTTTATTCCAAATGAAAGTGATATTCCACATATAAGTGAATCTTTCTCCATATGACTTTTTTCACTTAGCAAAGTACTATCTGGATCCATCATATTGTCTCAAATAGCAAGATTCTATTTTGCTTTCATCAGGAACATAAAAACAGATTTCTCAAGGTTAACAGTAAACTCAGAGTTTGGCTAAAGTACTAGGACCTTAAGGTTTATTGTTCTGGAAGACAGGAGGTATCATGGAAGGTGTAATAATCGCTGAATTAATCTGGCTTGTAACAGTGTCTCCTAGACACAGAGAATGAGCAGGAAAATTCTCTTACTTGTCCAGACCAGGGTCCCAGAAGGAAATCAGTTATTAGAGATTGGCATAACAAGAGGGCAATGTGCTAATGAGCAGACATAGGGAGCTATTAATATCTCCTCTGCTGCATCCCTCGGCCTGTGCAACCTTTGGATGAACAGGACATGGTTGTTGCTTATAGACTCATAACTCTGGCTGGGGGACCAGTGCTTGACTTCCATCCTGCTGTCTTGTCTGGAAACAGAGCTTCTATCTCCACCATCAACCATCCAAGAGGAATTTGGACCTCTATGATAAGACCTTCTTCTCAGAGACTCCACCCAGGTGAGTGCAAGAGTCCAGTAAATACTGCAGAAGGTCAGAGGGAATGGCAGGCAATAACTTTACCTGAGTTCACCTGATAGGCAACTCAGACTAATCTAGGGCCAAGACCTCTGTGGTCATTTGCTTGATTAATTAATTAATGCCTTATTTTATGATGCCACAAATTAAAAGGAATATCAAATTCAACAATGTAAGGAGTAATGCTGACTGTAAAATGACTGACATGGAAGCCCAATTAGAAGAGGAAATGGGAAGTGTAAAGTGCTTCCAGTAAAACCTTGAACCTAAGTCCAAGCACTTCTACAATTCACTTGAGTAGAGACAAAAGGTATTAGCTGTGGAGGTTTATACAGAGATGCAGGGTAGTTTTCTTAAGAAGGAGCATATTTGACTATGATAAGTAAGATCCAGACCAACAGCAGTTCCTGAAACACACTTCATAGTATCTTCCCTCTCCTAGTAGCCAAATGAAAATAATTATTCTTTATGTGCAAATAGGTGTGTGAATTAGCTTTCTTTACAATGAACAAATACCCTGTAAATCTGAATATATTTGTTAGGTTAGTTAGCCAATTACTTCTTTTATTTAAAATTGCCTGACCAGCTCCTTTCTTTTCAAATAGTGAATTTAGCACATTTTTATTCCTGTTTTTCACTGTATTCTTTCAAACTAAAAATTGAATTTTTTTTCATAAAGTTTGCTGTTTGCCACTTAGATATTGTATGTATGTATACAATTTTGTTTGCAGGATGTCTAAGGGTTTACAATTTTTATACAGTAAAGTCTGTGTCAGTCATTTTATGTTCTCTCTATTTTTTAAGGGAAGGAATTGAATCTTCGCCTTAAACAAAAGCAAAAATTACAAAACGTTTGTTTTTTAGCACTCTACACTCCCTGCATAGACAATACATGGAATGTTGTCACATTTCAATTTATATTTTACAGATGCATGAAAGAATGTCTTGTTAAAACTGTGCAATTCACAGCATGTGGAGGGGAAATCACTATTAGAGATGATACGAGGATTCTCTAAAGAGGACCAGATCCATAAACAAAATATCAAAATCTTGGGAATGTTTGCCTTAAACAAAAGTAAAAATGAATGTTCATCTTACTCTGTCACTGACACTGTTTCTTTAATTCTAAGTTTGTTAAAACATAATTGTATATAATGTATTAGTCACTTCAGTCATGTCTGACTCTTTGAGACCCCATGGACTGTAGCCCTCCAAGCTCCTCTGTCCATGGGATTCTCTAGGCAAGAATACTAGAGTGGGTTGCCATTTCCTTCTCTAATATGGCATCCCAAGTGATTCAGTGGTAAAGAATCCACCTACCAAAGCAGGAAACACAGGTTCAATGCCTGGGTAGGAAAGATACATCCCCTGGAGAAGGAAATGGCAACCCACTCCAGTATTCTTGCCTGCAGAACCCCATGGACAGAGGAACATGGCAGGCTACAGTCCATGGGGTCAGAAAAGAAAGCTGGACATGGCTTAGTAATTAAACAACAACATTTAATATACTGTATCCATTTAATCTGTAAAAACTGAAGAAATTAAAATGTCATTTAAAAATTAAGACTATATTCTACCAGTTTCCGTTGTATGCAACTTGAGAAAGTCTAAAATAAGTTTTACTGCTTTGTTATGAATTTGTTTTAAACGTGATTCCCTGATGTCTGTTTTCTTAGTTCAAAAGGTAATGTGGGATAAGAAACATAACTTCTGACGGATGTAGTGAGAAAAAATGAAATCTGTAAAACTAAACCAAAGAAGACATCCAAGGGTATGGGATGTGTATGTCTGTGTGTTCTTTGTATACATTTTTCTCTCAAATAAACACATTCACATACAGGTGTATAAATTGTAATTTATAACCCCATATAGTATATTGAGGGAAACATTTAAAGAGAGTTGAATGGTAAAGAAATGAAAATAATAAATGTTAGACTTAAGATAAAAGTCAAAGATTGTAGAAATGTTGACAAAAAGACACAAAGAGAATGTGTGATTTTACTTTTGATATGAATTATCTACCTTAATGCCTCAAAGTCAGAACTACATCCATATTTAAAGAATTTATAATTCAATTCATCAGAAATGGGGCAAAATATCCCTGAATTGACTTTGATTTCTTCTTCTTTTAATGTGGGACTTCAACACAAAATACCTTGATCTAGGGGAAACTAGATGGCTAAACTGAGATGCTTAAAATCATTTCCCATGAGCCATATGTTATTGGATAAGTGTGTATATTACCTTCCTATTGCAACTATAACAAATCACTATACTAGTGACTGCAGAATTAAAGCTCTGGAGAACAGAAGTTGCTCTCCCTCTCATTGGACTGAAGGCAAATGTGTGTGAAAGCTGAGATGCATTTGGACACTCCAAGAAAGAATGAACAGCCTTACTAGATCAACTTCTAGTGGCCTCCTGCATTCCTTATGTCATAGTCCTTCCAGCATCTTCAAAGCCAGCAGCATGGCATCGTCAAAGCCCTCCCTGGCTACCATTCTTCTTCCTCTCTCCTCCATATTTAGAATATCATTGCCATCACTTATGTTGTTCAGTCGCTAGGTTGTATCTGACTCTTCAAGACCACATGGACTGAAGCACACCAGGCCTCCCTGTCCTTCACCATCTCCCAAAGTTTATTCAAATTGATGTCCACTGAGTCAGTGGCTCCTGATAAAAAAGTCCTTCTATCCATGTTGGAGACAGTCCCTTAAATTATGTAAGGATCCTCTGCCACCCTCTTCTCCTTTTGCCTTCAGTCTTTGCCTTTGCATATACCAACCTGGATTATCCAAGCTAATCTTCTCAGCAGAGAATGAATGATCAGAAAGTTTTTTATCTGCTGCCTTTATTCCCCCTTATACAAAGTAACATATGAAAAAGTTCTTGGGATTAGGATGTGGACAGCTTTTTGAGACCATTATTCTGCCTACTACAAAGGATTTTCCTGGTGTATATAATGTGGTGTCATTATAAGAGCCGATATATGAAGAATTGAATACAGAATGCATTACAGCTACTGCAGAGAGTAAAATCTTTTTCTTATAAATTATATACAAAAATGATATTGGGTACAGAAGATGTAAAGTATCACCTACACCCTACTGTAACACAGTGTGTGCTAAGTTGCCTCAGTAATCCACCAGGCTCCTCTGTCCAGAGGATTCTCCAAGCAAGAATGCTAGAGTGGGTTGCCATGCCTCTTCCAGGGGATCTTCCCAACCCAGGGATCAAATCCACATCTCTTACATCTCTTGCATTGGCAGGCAGGTTCTTTACCACTATCACCACCCGGGAAGCCCATACTATAACAAAGCACGTTAGCCCTATTAAAGTGTGACCACAGACCAGGACCTGCAGCATCACTCAGGAGCTTGTTAGAAATGCAAGGTCCTAGAAGTGAAGAGGAACTAAAAAGCCTCTTGATGAAAGTGAAAGTGCAGAGTGAAAAAGTTGGCTTAAAGCTCAATATTCAGAAAACAAAAATCATGGCCTCCGGTCCCATCACTTCATGGGAAACAGATGGGGAAACAGTGGAAACAGTGGCTGCCTTTATTTTTCTGGGCTCCAAAATCACTGCAGATGGTGACTGCAGCCATGAAATTAAAAGACGCTTACACCTTGGAAAAAAAGTTATGACCAACCTAGATAACATATGCAAAAGCAGAGACATTACTTTGTCAACAAAGGTCCATCTAGTCAAGGCTATGGTTTTTCCAGTGGTCGTGTATGGATGTGAGAGTTGGACTGTGAAAAAAGCTGAGTGCCGAAGAATTAATGCTTTTGAACTGTGGTGTTGGAGAAGACTCTTGAGAGTCCCTTGGACTGCAAGGAGATCCAACCAGTCCATTCTGAAGATCAGCCCTGGGTGTTCTTTGGAAGGAATGATGCTAAAGCTGAAACTCCAGTACTTGGCCACTTCATGTGAAAGAGTTGACTCGTTGGAAAGGACTCTGATGCTGGGAGGGATTGGGGGAAGGAGGAGAAGGGGACAACAGAGGATGAGATGGCTGGATGGCATCACTGACTTGATGGACATGAATCTGAGTGAACTCCAGGAGTTGGTGATGGACAGGGAGGCCTGGCGTGCTGCGATACATGGGGTCTCAAAGAGTCAGACACAACTGAGCAACTGAACTGAACTGAGGACTCACCACAGACCTAGTTGGTCAGAAGTTGTACTTGAATTAGAATCCCTGATGACCTGTATGTGCAAGGACGTAAAAGAAGTGCTGGTATAAAATGGGTTTTCTCACCTTCTCAGGGTTAACATTTGTGGCAGGATAATTATTTGTGTCAAGTGTTATACTGTTTATTATGGGGGTTTTGCAGCATCCTCTAAAATACTGTCAAATATCCCCAGGAGCAAAATCATCTCTGATGGAAAACCACGACCCAAAGCTTAAGAGCTGGAAACATTCTGATGGAATTCCATTCATGACTCCAATCTGAAATAGGCTTGCAATTTTCAGCAGAAAATTACATACAGCAGAATGTTACATACTTCTGACTTCTATACCTGAAATGGAGGATGGAGTTAGTAAATAGTGCTACCTCACAGAAAGTGGTTCTCTGAAAATTAAATCAGATAATCCTTCTAGTGTGCTAAGGTAGGTTATGGTGCTTGAAAATACCAAAATATACATTATAACTTACAAATATTTTTAATTAGGAGCTAATCAATTCCCCTTAACTTCAGAAATAAGTATGAAGTCCTATCTTCCTGACCCAGGGATCAAAGGCAGGTCTCCTACATTGCATGCAGAATCTTTACTGTTGGAGACACCAGGAAAGCCCACTTAGCATACTCAGTTCCCCTTCACTTCAGGAATAGGGCTGAAATTCCTAATAGAGTTAGTAAAAGTGTCAGGAAGGGTGAAAGTGCACTGCTCAATATTTTACATCAAAGAAGCAAAGTTGGTCCTCTAATAAAGAGGGAAGTAATGATTTCCTAAGGATATCTTGGGCTATGCCCCCACCACAAGTCAATGTTTTGAAGAACCAAGGAACCTATGCAAGAGAATTGCCTCATTCTCATAGGGCTGATAACCTGCTCTCCTGAGAAACAGAAAATCACCAGGAAAAAAAATTTCTTTCTGTCCAGACCAAGTTCCACAGGGAAACCCAGTGTTTATAAGTTAATGTAACCCAAGGGAAATGCTTCTAATGAGCAGATTGTTGTCTAGTCACTAAATCAGGCCCAACTATTGTTAGGACCCCATGAACTGTAGCCCACCAGGCTCCTCTGTCCATGGGATTTCCCAGGCAACAATACCAGAGTGGGCTGCCATTTCCTTTTCCAGGGGATGTTCCAGATACAGGGATCAAACCTATGTCTCCTGCATGGGCAGGTGGATTTTTTACCACTGAGTCACCTGGGAAGCCCAACGAGCAGATATAGAGCTATAAATATCCCCTCTGCTGTGTTCCCTGAGTCTGTGTAACCTCAACATGAATGAGACACAGCTGTGGTTTTGGAATCCTACATCTGACTAAAGGATCAACGGGAGACACCTTCCTGTTGTCTTATCTGGGGAAAGAGTTTCAGCCTTCATCATCAGTCATCCGGGAAGAGATTCAGATTTCCATGCAAAAAAACTGTCTCAGAGTTCCCATGCAGGTGAGTCCAAGAGCCCAAAAGACACTGATGGAAAAGGTCAGAGGAGGAAATTCAAGAATGCTTACCTGACATCACCTGAACACCAGCTCAGCCCAGCCCAGAGCCCAGAGACCACTGTGGTTGATTGAATATCAGGGTATCTTTATGATGCTAAAAAGAAAAGTGAACACTGAATTCAATAAGACAATGCTCAGTGATACCAGCCAAATGATAGAAACAGAAGCCCAATTATGAGAGGCATAAGTGCTTCCAGTAAAAGTACAACGTATGTCCAAGCATCTTCCTAATTAACTGGAGTAGAGAAATAGGGTATTAGTTGTGCAGTGTATAAAATAAGTGAAGGCATTTCTTCCTAACTTTTAAGATTGGATATTTGACCATATTTCCAAATTGATGAGAAGGATCCACACCAAGGCATACCTGCAAATACATCCTTGCAACTACAGTACACATATCTCACAGTATAGGAAACATATGTCAGACTGTCTTCTGTGAATAAATGGAAAAAAAAAAAGATGCAAAAAGGAGTATGCTAATGAGGTTAAAGTGAAGTGTGAAAGTTGCTCAGTCGTGTCCGACTCTGTGCAACATCATGGACTATACAGTCCATGGAATTCTCCAGGCCAGAATACTGGAATGATAGCCTTTCCATTCTCCAGGGGATCCTCCCAACCCAGGAACTGAACCGGGGTCTCCTGCATTGCAGGTAGATTCTTTACCAACTGAGCTATCAGGGAAGCCCTAATATACTGTAACACCTTGTATTTCTGCAGAAAACCCAGAGACTCAGGAAAACCCTTGCTACTATTTTGAAAGTTATCACCCCAAAATATGACAGATCTTTAAGGTTTTCCCAGGTCTATGATATGAAAGAGATTTCCTATGGCTTTCTTAAACTATACACTGAGTTAGAGCAAAGATTTTTATATTTTGTCACCTTTTTATTTATCTATTACTCATACATCCATGTATTATGTGTCCATTTCTACATTTATCAACCTTTCAAATAATTTTTACAAATGACTTTTGTTCAACTGACTTTTGGGCATATTTTTGGCCATAATATTTTAAATTTATTTACTTAAATATGTTTATTATCTTACTTCTGAGTTCTTTTCTTTATTTAAGTTGTTTGTGCCCACCCTTTGCTGTTGTTCAGTCACTCAGTCATGTCCAGCTCTTTGTGACCCAATGGACTGCAGCATGCCAGGCTTCCCTGCCCTTCACCATCTCCCAGAGCTTGCTCAAACTCATGTCCATTGAGTCAATGATACCATCCAACTAGCTCATCCTCTGTCATCCCCTTCTCCTCCTGCTTTTAATCTTTCCCAGCATCAGGGTCTTTTCTAATGAGTTGTCTCTTGGCACCAGGTAGCCAAAGTCTTGGAGCTTCAACTTCAGCATCAATCCTTCCAGTGAAATTTCAGGACTGATTTCCTGAACAGTATGAAAAGACAAAGAGATATGCCCACCCTTAGATTTTATATATTTAGATATCAAGGCATTATTCTTATGCTTAAGTTGTAATCTCTTTAATTTTTTGTAAAATGTTAGAAGGAGGAAGAGAGGCAAACAGTTTTTTGCAAACAGTTCTTCAAATAAATATGATATAGGCACAGGAAAACCATGTTCTTCTATCTGATTTTTAAAATGACCAATTTCATTTTATATTCATTATATGTTTTAAACATCCTCTTTTGAAGCTTTGGTTTTTTTCCCATTCTTTATTTTTCTCTTGGGCTACATATTTCATACATCTATCAAACCATAAAGATAATATTATTTTATTCTTTCTTTGGATTAATTTATTTTTTCTTTTTAATCCTTTTTGTGGCATTAAGCAAATATAAGAGAGCATGAAATTTCACCATAACCAAAAAAGTTTTTTTTTTTTTTTACCACAGTCTCTCAGGGATCATTTGAGCTTATTAGATCTTTATACCCTCTGACATCCATTTTCTCTATATGTGTGTGTCTATATTTCTCTGCCTCTCCTTCTCTGTCTCTCTCTTTCTCTCTCTGTCTCTATCTCTGCTTCTCTCTCTTTCACTCTCCATATATATATACATATGTGTGTGTGTGTGTGTGTGTGTGTGTGCGCGCTTAGTCACTTCAGTCATGTTCAACTCTTTGCAACCCCATGGATGGTAGCTGACCAAACTCCTCTGTCCATGGGATTTTCCAGGCAAGAATACAGGAGTAGGTTGCCATTTCCTCCTCCAGGGACTCTTCCTGACCCAGGGCACAAGCCCATGTCTCTTGAGTCTCCTGCATTGTCAGGCAGATTCTTTACTATTACACTGGGAAGCCCAAATATATATACATACATATTTCTTAAAATCCAGGTTTTGAGAAAGAATATAGATTCATATACAGACACATATTCACTTAACAACTCTTTATGTATGTTTAATACATGGCATAAAAAAAGCAGTGCCAATTTCAAAGCACAAGTTTATTGAACCTGGGAAGTTGGAAAATGGACATTTTGGGTGCCTTTTGTATATAACCTAATCTGATTAATTTGAGCTATTTTGACCTCTAACTTAATCAGGATAGTTAGGAGTGAAAAGGATATGTTAGTAACAGCCTATGAAGCCAGGATGTACTCTGTGTGTGTGTGTGTGTGTGTGTATGTGTGTGTTTCTGTCCCTGACTTGTGGAGTGTGAGACGTCCTCAAAGCAAAGATACTGAGCTCACATATTCCAAAGTGACTCTTACACAAAGAGACCAGAATTCAGTCAAAAGAAGGCATTCATTTAAAGATACAGGTCACCTTTGCAACAATTTCATAAAGTGCTAGGGGAAAATAGTGTGGATGAGGGGAATCTTTGTGCCTTGAAAAGTTAGCATCAGCTAGGCCACCTTGGTTTTTCAACATCCTCTGACTTCATTTCTCCTCACTCTCCCTCCTGTCCATTAATCTCCCCAAATTGGCTTTCTTTTTTTAAAAACATAAATGTTATGAACAAATACACTAGAGGCTTCTGCAATGAAAGTATATCCTGTCTACAGTACAGTTCCACTGATATATTCATAGTTTCTTTTTTTCTCCCTTTAGGTCTCTAACCAAATGTAACTGTATTTTCAAGTTTTTCTTGAAGCCACAAAAAATAGCACACTCTCTTTGCTTTGTCCCTTAAACCTACTGCAGCCATCTGACATGCTACATATAGTGCATATATTTTTAATTAGCTTATTTTATTTTTTTATAACTGGAATTTAAGAGCTTTTTGTTTCTCAGAACCCTGTACTTGTTGCCTTGACAGCACCTGGAACATTGCTCAAGTCAGTTTATATTCCCCAAAAGAATGAAAGAATTTCTCATTAAAACTATGGAATAGTAAAACAATTGTACTACAATAAAAATTAATTTAAAATAAAAAATCAATTTATAAAAATTAACTGGAAAAGTTAAGAACATAAAACAGAAAAAAAAAAAAAACTATGGAATACATGACATCTTGAGTAAAAAGGTAAAAACACTAGTTTGCTACTTAGAGAAGGCACAGACAATTCCCTAAAGAGGATCAAATCCATGAACAAAATATTGGCAATATATTGTGACTGAAAATTATATTGTGCTTAGTCATGTCCAACTTTTTTTGACTCCTTGGACAGTAGCTGCCAGGCTCCTCTGTCCATGGGATTCCCAGGCAAGAATACTAGAGTGGGTTGCCATGCCCTCCTCAAGGGGAACTTCCTAACCCAAGTCTCCCACATTGCAGGCAGATTCTTTGCCATCTGAGCCATCAGGGAAGTCCACAGAAAATTATAAATGGTAGCATTTCAACTGTGTGGTTAATGTCATTTGGTGCAAAAAAAAAAAATCACAATATTAATGTTTTCCTTGTAGTCACCTCTATCATATGGCACCAAGAAACATAACAAGAGATTCAGAATTTTTGCTCCTGGGACTTTCGGAAAAACCAGAACTGCAGCATCTCATATTTGGACTTTTCCTCTCCATGTACCTGATCACCGTGTTTGGAAACATGCTCATAATCCTAACAGTCAGCTCAGACTCCCACCTCCACACCCCCATGTACTTCTTCCTCTCCAACCTGTCCTTTGTAGACATCTGTTTCACCTCCACCACCATCCCGAAGATGCTGTGGAACATCCAGACACAGAGCCAAGTTATAACTTATGAAGACTGCATCGCCCAGATGTTTTTTTTCATGCTATTTGCAGGGTTGGACATCTTCCTCCTGACAGTGATGGCCTATGACCGTTTCGTGGCCATCTGTCACCCCCTGCATTACACAGTCATCATGAACTCCAAAATATGTGGAATTTTGGTTCTGGTTAGCTGGATCATCAGTGTCCTGGATTCCTTGTTACAAACCTTAATGGTCTTAAGGCTGTCCTTTTGCAAAGAGGTGAAAATCCCTCACTATTACTGTGAAGTCAAGTTGTTGATCCAACTTGCCTGTTCTGACAACTTTCTTAATGACATGGTGATGTACTTTGCAGCTGGACTGCTAGGAGTTGGTCCCTTTGCTGGCATCCTTTACTCATATTCTAAGATAGCTTCTTCCATACATAGAATCTCATCAGCTCAGGGGAAGTACAAAGCATTTTCCACCTGTGCATCTCACCTCTCAGTTGTCTCCTTATTTTATTGCACAGGCTTAGGAGTGTACCTTAGCTCTGCTGCTACCCACAGCTCACATTCAACTGCAACAATATCAGTGATGTACATTGTGGTCACACCCATGCTGAACCCCTTCATCTACAGTCTGAGGAACAAAGACATAAAGAGGGCTCTGAACACTTTCTTTAGAAAAGGGTTACTTGTCTTCCACTGAGGAAAGGCACATGATTGAAGGCTTCAAAGCCCCAGAGCCAGAAATTGCAGATCTTTAATGAGCTTCTTTGATCAGATTGTGGAATTCAAACTTGCTCCTTCTATTTATTTCCTGGAATTTCCACTTATTTGACTTCAACTCCTCCCTACAATTTCTGTAACTAGCTTGATTAAGCTTGTGAGCTCCCTCATATCTAAAAGATTTTCCCCTTTATTTTTTTTCCAACTCTCAAATCTATCCTCACCCTTGGATCTGAAAAATTGGGGAATTCACATTTATCATAGAATCTATCACATTTATCATAGAAGGGTTTCTTTTTTTAATTGAAGAAGAGTAGTTAACAATGTTGTTAGTTTCAGATATACAATAAAGCGACTCAGTTATACATATACATAAATTTTTCAGGTTATTTTCCCTTGTACTTTATTACAAAAAGTTGAGTATAATTCCCTGTGGTATATAGTACATCTCTATTTGTTATCTATTTTACATATAGTAGTGTGGAGATGGAATCGGACACAACTGAGCAACTTCACTTTTCACTTTCATGCATTGGAGAAGGAAATGGCAACCCACTCCAGTGTTCTTGCCTGGAGAATCCCAGGGACGGGGGAGCCTGGTGGGCTGCCATCTATGGGGTCGCACAGAACACAACTGAAGCAACTTAGCAGCAGCAGCAGCAGCAGTGTGGATATGTTAATCCCTAACTCCTAAATTATTCCACCCCCTACCATTTTTCTTTGGTAATCATAAATTTGTTTTCTATCTGTGGTATATTTCTGTTTGGTACATAGGTTCACTTGTATCATTTTTTTAGATTCTACATACAAATGATACCATGTGATATTTTTCTTTGTCTTAGTGCAATAATCTCTAGGTCAATCCATGCTGCTGTGTCATTATCTTATTCTTTTATGGATGAGTAATATTCCTCTATATCTGTACCACACACATATGTTCAATGAGTTTTATTCTCCTCACTAAGATTCCACTGTGTTCTTCAGCTCTGTGTCCATAATGCCTACCACAGCAGCAGCCACTGGCAAAAATAGATTATTGAATATACCTGTCTTCATGTAGATTCCAAAAGTTAAAGTGAAGTCGCTCAGTTGTGTCCGACTCTTTGCCACCCCGTGGACTGTAGCCTACCAGGCTCCTCCATCCATGGGATTCTCCAGGCAAGAGTACTGGAGTGGTTGCCACTTCCTTCTCCAGGGGATCTTCCCAACCCAGAGAGCGAACCTGGGTCTCCCTCATTAGAGGCAGACGCTTTAACCTCTGAGCCACCAGGGAAGCCCCCGTAGATTCTGAAGGTAACTCAAATTTGAATAGTTTGTCAATAAATACGTGAAACATAATGAAGAATTTTAAAATATACTTTACACTATTGTGCAAAATATTTCTTTTTCAAGCTGTACATCTACTCTTCATATTATGGAAGATCAACATTCATTGAAATGGATTTTATATATTGGAATGAAACAGTCGATGGCTTATCTATGGGTTTCTATTGGGTTATCTTCCTGTTTCTGCTTGAAAACTTCTAGTACTTGCCTATACATGAATCTTTCATTACTCCACATGTAATCTCTCTGTCTTTGTGTGTGTGTGTGCTTGTTGTTGTTATTTTTTTAGTTGGAGTATAATCACTTTAAAATGTTGTCTTAGTTTCTGCCGTACAACAATGTGAATCAACTATACATATATCCCCTCCCTCTTGAACTCTCCTCCATCCTTCCCATCTCAACCCCTCTAGGTCATCACAGGGCACCAAGCTGAGCTCCCTGTGTTATAACGCAGCTTCCCACTAGCTATTTTACACATGATAGCATATATATGCCAATGCTACTCTCTCAGTTCTTCCCACCTTTCCTTCTCCCTCAGTATCCACAAGTCTGTTCTCTACATCTGCATCTCTTTCTTACCCCGCAAGTAGGTTCACTGTAACATTTTCTAGATTACACATACATGTGTTGCTGTTTAGTTGCTAAGTTGTGTCCAACTCTTTCGTGACCCCATGGACTGTAGGCCGCCAGGGATTTCCCAAGCAACAATACTGGAGTGGGTTGCCATTTCCTTCTTCAGGGGATCTTCCCAACCCAGGGATCAAACCCATCTCTCCTGCATTGACAGGTGGATTCTTTACCACTGAGCCACTAGGGAAGCACCCATATAAGTGTTAATATATATTTGTCTTTATATTTTGATTACTTCACTCTGTATGACAATTCATCCACATCACTTACAATTGATTCAGCTCCATTCTCTTTTACCCCATTGTATTCATGTGCCACATCTTCTTTATCCATTCATCTGTCAATGGACATCTAGGTTGCTTCCCTGTCCTGACTATTGAAATAGTACTGCAATAAACATTGTGCTACATGTGTTTTTTGAATTATGGCTTTCTCAGAATATATGTCCAGTAGCGGGATTGTTGTATCATATGCTAGTTCTCTTTTTAGTTTTTTAAGGAACTTCCATACTGTTCTCTGCAGTGGCTGTATCAATTTACATTCCCACCAACACTGTAAGAGGGTTCCCTTTTCTCCACACCCTCTTCAGTATTTATTGTTTGTAGATATTTTGAAGATGGTCATTGTGACTGGTGTGAGGTGACACTGCATTGTAGCTTTGATTTGCATTTCTCTAATAATTAGTGATATTGACCATCTTTGCATGTGCCTCTTGGCCACCTGTATGTCTTCTTTGGAGAGAAATCTATCTTGGTCTTCCACCCATTTTTTGCTTGAGTTGTTTCTTTTTTTGATACTGAGTTTCATAAGCTGTCTCTATAGTTTGAAGATTAATCATTTTTCCATACTTTGTTTGCAAACATCTTTTCCCATTGAGAGAAAGTTGGAGGTTATATTTTCATCTTGTTTATGATTTCTTTTGGTGTGCAAAAACTTTTAAATTTAGTTAGGTCCCATTTGCTTATTTTTGTTTTTAATTTCATTACTCTAGGAGGTAAATCAAAAGAAGATTTGCTGTGTTTTATGTCAAAGAGCTTTCTGTCTATTTTTTCCTCTAAGAGTTTTATAGTGTCTGGTCTTTAAGTCTTTAATCCATTTGGAGTTTATTTCCATGGATGTTGTTAGAAAGTGTTCTAATTTTATTCTTTTACATGTAACTGTACAGATTTCCCAGCACCACTTATTGAGGAGGCTGTCTTTTCTCCACTGTATATTCCTGACCCCTTTGTCATAGATTAAGTGACCTCTGGTTTTATCTTTGTACATGGGTTTATCTTTGTACATGGGTTTATCTTTGGACTTTCCATCCTGTATCATTGGTCTATACTTCTTTTTTTGTTCAACTGCCATACCATCTTGATTACTGTCTTTGTATAGCTTGAAGTCAGGGAGAATGATTTCTCGGGGTCTTCTGTGTTTCCATACAAATTGGAAAATTTTTTTGTTCTAATTCTGTGAAGAATGCCATTGGCAATTTGATAGGAGTTGCTGCACTGAATCTGTAGATTGCTTTGGATAATATATGCCTTTTCACAATATTGATTCTTCCAATCCAAGAACATGGTATATTTCTCCACATATTTGTATCATCTTTGGTTTCTTTCATCAGTATTTTATAGTTTTTTGATTACAGGTCTTTGCTTCCTTAGGTAGGATTTTTTCTAGGTGTTTTATTCTTTTTGTTTCAATGGTAAATGATACTGTTTCCTTTATTTCTCTTTATGCTCTTTTGCTGTTAGTGCATAGGAATGCAAGAAATTTCTGTGCATTAATTTTGTATCCCATATCTTTACCAGATTCACTGATGAGCTTCAGTAGTTTTCTGGTGGCATCTCTAGGATTTTCTATGTATAGTAACACATCATCTACAAATAGTCTCAGTTTTATTTCTTCTTTTCCAATTTGTACTTTTTAATTTCCTTTTCTTCTCTGATTGCCATGGCCAGGACTTCCAGACTATGTTGAAAGCGGTGAAAGTGTACATTCTTGTCTTGTACCCAATATTAGGGGAAATAGTTTTTCACCATTGAGACTGTTTGCTGTGGGTATATGTATATGTACATGTATATGACCTTTATTATGTTGAGGTTCATTCCCTCTATGCCCACTTTCTGGAGAGTTTTTATCACAAATGAGTGTTGAATTTTATCAAAAGATTTTTCTACATTATTGAGCTTTACCTTTGTTTTCTTTGTTTCTATTACATTTATTTCTACTCTGATCTTTATTGTTTAGTCCCTTTTAATGACTTTGGGTTTTCTTTTTTTCTACTTTTGCTAATTGCTTTAGGTATAAAGTTAGATAGTTTACTGGAAAGTCTTCTTGTTTCTTGAAGTGAGATTGGACTGCTATAAACTTCCCTTTTAGAACTGCCTTTGGTATATCCCCTTGTTTTGGGCTTTCATTGTCATTTGCTTCTGAGTATTTTTGAATGTTCTCTTTAGTTTCTTCAGTGATTTCTTGGTTATTTAGCAGTGTAGTTTAGCCTCCGTGGGTTTGTGTTTTTACAGCTTTTTCCTATAATTGATTTCTAATCTCAGCGTTGTGATCAGAAAAGACTCTTGATAAGATTTTAATTTTCTTAAAATTTCTAAGGCTTGATTTGTGACCTAAGATATATTTATGCTGGAGAATGTTCCATGTGCACTTGAGAAGAAAGTGTATTCTGCCTCTTGCAGGTGGAATGTCTTATAAATACAAATTAAACCTGGTCTATTGTATCATTTAAAATTTGTGTTTCCTTATTTATTTTCTGTCTAGATGGTCTGTCTTTTGGCATAAGTCAGATGTTAAAGTCCCCCACTGTTATCATGGTACTGTCAATTTCCCCTTTTATGATTGTTAACATTTGCCTTATGTTTTGAGGTGCTCCTATATTGGGTGCATAAATTCTGTCTTTTCTAAATTTTGTCATAATAATAAAAGGAGCAATGTATTGAAAATTTATTGTTGAGCCGTGAAAGATGCCAGGATTCTTGGCCTCTGGAGGAGAAGAATTCAATCTGGGGCCAGTGATGAGGCTTGATTACTCAGAGCTTTGGTGTGACAAAGTTTTATTAAAGTATAAAAGAGATAGACAAAGCTTCTGACATAGATCAGAAGGGGGCAGAAAGAGTGCCCCTCTTTCTAGTTTTAGCAAGCTGTTTTATGTCTGTTAAAAGGCTATTATTCAAATAAGAGAGACGCCTCAAGGCTGAGGGAGTTTCACCAGGGCCCTCTCCCACAGTATGCATTTTGAGATAGGATGGCATGAGATGTGTCATCCCCAACCACAAAACAATTGATATGAATACTGGTTTGTTGAGGTATTATCAGCAAAAGATTTGAGAAAAGAAAAAAGTTAGTCTGAGGTGGAACCATTTTTGAAGAAAGGCAAATTCCAAAGCAAATACATAGTTTCATTAACACAACTTAAGAAAAATATTTCCATAAGAAAAACGCATTGTTAGCTCAAAGTTTGAGAAAAGTTAAGTTCAGTTGGAACCAGGTGTTGTCATGGCAACACAGAATTTTAAGAGAAATCTCCTTTTAATTTTGTATAGAGGAGGAAAAAAATCTGACATTTGCAGTTTGTTTCCTCTTGCCACTTATGGGAGAGATAAAAACATGTCTGACACTTGCAGCCTATTTCCTCCATTTGGAGACGCTGGCCTTCCTGCCTGTTACCCTCTCAGTATGTATACTTTAAATATCATCCATTATGTGTCCTCTTTACGATTGGAGATCTCTTCAACCATTTAAGAGTGATTCACAAGAGCAGTTAATTCCTCCCCAATATGTGATTCAATGTCACCAATTTTTCTTCTCAAACAGACTTTTTCTTATAAAGACCTTTGGTTATCAGCAGGGAAACATAATAGACTTTCACTTTAATAATATGTTTATGAAATAAACTTGAATAACAGAATGGTCATGATTATTGTCTCAAATATCAGAGCAGATGCCAAAAATAAACAGCAGATTATATTTGCCTTCACATTTGTTCATTTAGATTGTTGTATCAATAAGCTATTGCTGCCTAATAAGCAATCCTGAAAGCAAATCATTTAGCATTATGACTTTATTAAAAACTGGAATTGTACATTGTTGAATGGTTCTGATCTCTCCTGGGATTCTCCTGTGTCTTTATCCACCTGTAGGTCAGCTGGGAAGGCTCTGTTTATCTTGGCTGAGTTTTCTAATATACTAGGGCCTCAGTTAGCTGTAGGCTAATATATCATGGCCTTAGATGGGACTGTCAGACTCTGCTCCACATATCCTCTTGTCCTCTGAGTGGCCCACCTGGAACTGCTCACAGTTTTGGAGCAGATTTCCTGGAGCTTTGAGCAGAAAGGCACCAAGTCCTCTTAAGGCACATCCTCATTTGCAAGATGCTCCGCTGGAGAATGCATTTCATCTCCTATTGCAGATTGTAAAGGACACTTGCATTCTTTTACTCAGGACTCCTCCATTTCCAAGCAACCAGCACAATATTTTCAAATCTCTCTCTCACACCAATTTCCTTCTTGTCTCACCCTCATTTATGTACCAGCAAAAACTAACTGATACAATCATCAAATTTGACAGGTGTGATGACAGTTGTAATAATCTGAATATACTTGTTCTAGTATTTATTCTGATATTTGAAGGTAACATTCATGATTACTCTACTATTCCAGTTTATTTTATATAACTGTATTGATAAGTGATTCCACTGAAGTCTCTTTGAGGTCCCATGGTCAGGCTGGAAGGACATGGATGTTTGTACAACACCTGTGACCCTGAATCATATCTCTGAACAGGAATCCAAACTTTTCAATGAGTCATCCTTTGCTTATTAGGGTGCCATATAATAGATATTGATACTGTTCATTCTCTACATTTTTAGAGGTTGTGACAAAATTTTCAATAGGAAGAGATGTTTCATTCAGAGAAATTTAAGGAACCATACTTTCTGGAAGCACTGGAAAGTTTCAAACAGAAACAAAAATAGTTTAATAAAAATCAAAACATGCTTGTTTCCTTTCAGCTCAGTGACACACCTCAGAATTGGAAACTGATAGTCTATACTTCAGTGAGTAGATGAACTGTCCAAAAGAGACTTATTTTGCTAATAATTAATGTATGACAATATTTTGTTAATAATATTTAAGACCAACTCTAACACCATCTTATAACAACCTATTTTTGAATATTTGTCTTTCTGGGTGGACTCCACTTGGAAACAATAACTTAATTATTAATCTTTTGGCCAGTGATGGGCTTTCCAGGTGGCTCAGTGGTAAAGAATCCACTGCAATGCAGGAGACGCAGGAGACATCGGTTAGATCCCTGGGTGGGGAAGATCCCCTGAAGGAGGTAATGGCAACCCACTCCAGAATTCTTGCCTGGGAAATCCCATGGGCAGAGGAGTGTGGTAGACTACATGGAGTCACAGAGTCAGACAAAACTGAGCCACACGCACTGTTTGCCAGTGACTGTGGTAGACATGGTAGACACAGGCTACTTAACGGAACAAAACACTAAACAGTAACTAAAATAATAATAATACCCCATAATCAGTAGTAACACCCAGTATGTTAATATTTGGATGATCAAGGAAGACAATTAAGGTAATGATATGCAAGGAATGTATGTGACCGAAAGGGAAAAACTGTGGTTACATGTTTTCCACTGCTATAAACTTATTAATATCTCTGGATACTAAGACGAGTTTTTTTCCATAAGAGTAGTACAATCGCAATTGATTTTTAGTCAAACGAAGTGTAATAGGCAAGAAGAAATCTGACTCTACATCGGATCTGCTTCTTTCATTTTAAACTTTGTATTCTATTCCTTTGGCTACAAGTTAATTACTAAATGGATGTTGCCTATAGCTTTAAGTATGCATAGTGGCCCATCTCCTGGAGGCCTGCTTCCTTTGCCTGAGTTCAAACTAAAATACCTTTGTACAGCTCACAGAAACATCCTGACAAGGTTCACCTGTAAATGACTGCAAGAAAAGAGAAATTACCACATTCCCTCCAAGAGGAGGGGCAACACAGTGGCTTCAGTAGTGCTGGGCTTCCTTGTTGACTCAGATAGTAAAGAATCTGCCTGCAATACAAGAGACCCGAGTTTGACACTTGAGTCAGGAAGAGCCCCTGGAGAAGGGAATGGCTACGTGTTCCTGGAGAATTCCATGGACAGAAGAGCCTGGCGGGCTATAGTCCATGAGGTCCCAAAGAGCTGGACCCAACTGAATGACTAACAGTTTCAGTTTTCAGTTTTTTTCTTCCTTTACCTACCACCTGCCCCTATTTGCTCTATAAAAGAAATTAACATATAAACCAGGCAAGATGATTCGCTAGACACAGGTCCACCATATTTTCAGTGTGCAGTCTTTCCAAATGAAGTCACTGTTCCTTGCCCCAACAGTTCATCTCTCGATTTCTTGGACTGTCATCCAGTGAGCAATAAAGACTTGGATTCAGCAACTAAAAGAGAAAATAGTAAGATACTTTCATTTAAGGAGAAATTATTCATAAAATATCCATTCAGTACCTTGAGATATGTGGTAATTTTCAAATATTTTAAATAAAAAATTGGGAATATAATTATGAGAGTAGAAAATAAAAAAGTGGCAAAATCTTTGAAATCCAAGACATTACCAAACATAAAAGTAAGTTATATAAGTCATATAAAGTTGAAGTTGAAATATGAATTCCAAGAAAAATGGAAGGGGCACATTCTACTTCTGCAATCTGATCAAACATTGATAATATTTGGGTGGCAGTCCTAAGATGGCAGAGGAATAGGATGAGGAGACCACTTTCTCCCCCACAAATTCATTGAAAGATCATTTGAACGCTGAGCAAATTCCACAAAACAATTTCTGAATGATGACAGAGGACACCAGGCACCTAGAAAGGCAGCCCGTTGTCTTCAAAAAGAGGTAGGACAAAAGATAAAAAGAGACAAAAGAGTTAGGGATATAGACTTGTCCAGGAAGGGAGTTGTGAAAGAGGAGACGTTTCCAAACACCAGGAAACCCTCTCACCCGCAGGTCTGTGGGGAGTTTTGGAATCTCAGAGGGCAACATAACCAGGAGGAAAAAATAAATAAATAAACCCCACAGATTATGCACCTAACCCCAACTCCCAGCGGAGAAGTAGCCCAGACTCTCACGCCCACCACCAGCAAGTGGGGGCTGAACAGGGAGGCACTGGCTGCATTGCTTAGGGTAAGGACTGGGCCTGAATGCACTGAGGACAATTTGAGGGAGCTATCATGAGATAGCAACCCAAAATATGGGATAGCCAGAGAGAGAGAAAAAAAGAGAGAGAGAGAGAACTTTCCCATGAAAAGCTCTAACCTAAGGCACAGCTGGGCCCTCTCGCAGAAAAAGTACTGAGCGAATACCAGAGGAGAGCTAGCCAGCTTTGGACTGGCCCATCCCCCACCAGAGACAGAGAGGCAGGTGGGCAACAGCCAGAGCAGGAAGGCGAGGGGCAATCTCGGCCCCAGAGATGGCATCCTCTACCAAACTGTGAGCAGGCTCCTATTTGCTAACCAAGTCTTCCTGGGATGCTGGATGGTTGACATCCACCAGGAGGGTCGCAGCCAGAGATCAGCTCCCCAGAGGAGACACACAGCACATCTGAGACAGTGCTCCCCCTGCACACCCAGGAAACCAAGTGGCTGAAACAGGGGAGGTGATAAGATGCGGTGCTCACCTGGGGAAAGTGCATTCATCAAGCACCTGGTCGCCTGAGCTGCTTGGACCTGGGAACGGCACAAAATGCAGGCCCAGCTAAGTCTGTGCCTTTGTGGACTACCCAAGAACCCAGGTGGCTTAGACCTGGGAAGTGCACACAACCCAGGGCTCGCTTTAGACAGTTCCCCTGCAGACCAATCTGGAGCCTGAGCAGTGTAGACCGGGAATGCACAAACACCATGAGTGGGGGCAAACCCAGTGTGACCCAGACACTCCGAGCACTCCCCACACATGCCAGTGATATTTGCTTGCAGTGTTCCTCCCTCCCCACAACATAACTGAACAAGTGAGCCTAAATAAGTGACCACCTTCACACCCTTGTGTAATGGCAGAAATTAGACATTTAACAGACTTGCAAACAGAAGAAGCCAAAATAAACTAAGGGAAATGCTTTGGAAGTGACAGATGCAACAGATTAAAACCCTGTAGTTAGCATTGACTACACTGGAAGGGGCTTAGAAACCTTGAGAACAAGTATAAGCTGGAACAAGGAACTATCTGAAACTGAACTGACTCCACACTGCCTGCAATAGCTCCAGAGAAATTCCTAGATATATTTGACTATTACCATTTTTTTTATTTTTTAATTATTAAGTCCTTTATTGCTCCTTTAATTTTCATTTTTATAACCTACTATTACCTTGCCCAAAAAAGGCCCTATTTTTAAAGCAAATTTCATATATATTTTTTATAATTTTTGTGATTTTGTTTTGTTTTTTTAATACTGTATTTTTGAGAGTCTAATCTATATTCTAGATTTTTAATCTTTGCTTTTTGGTATTTGTTATCAATTTTGTACCTTTAAGAATCCAATCTTCAGTACCCATTTTTACTTAGGAGTATGATTATTGGCCTGATTGCCCTCTCCCTCTTTGAACTCTCCTCTTTCTCCCCCAGGTCACCTCTATCTCCTCCCTTTCCCTTCTCTTCTCTACCCAACTCTGTGAATCTCTTTGGGTATTCTGGGCTGTGGAGAACACTTAGGCTAGATCTGTCTCTCTCCTTTTGACACCCCCTCTTCTCCTCCTGGTCACCTCTATATCCTTCCTTCCTCTTCTCTTCTCTGTGTACCTCTGTGAAACTCTCTGGGTGTTCCAGGCTTTGGACAGCACATGGGGAATTGATTACTGCCTAGACTGCTCTCTCAGCTTTTGACTCCCCCTCTTCTCCTCCTGTTCACCTCTATCTCCCTCCTCCCTCTTCTCTTCTCCATGTAACTCTGCGAACCTCTCTGGGTGTCCCCCACTGTGGAGAATCTTTTCTCCATTAACCTAGATGTTTTATCATTGGTGCAGTATGGATGGAGAAGTCTTGAGGCTACTGTAAGAATAAGACTGAAAACCAGAGACAGGAGGCTTAAATCCAAAACTTGAGAACACCAGAAAACTCCTGAGTCCAGGGAACAAAAATTGACAAGAGCTCATCCAAAAGCCTTCATACCTACATTGAAACCAAGCTCCACCCAAGAGTCAACGAGTTCCAGAGCAAGACATACCACGCTAATTCTCCAGCAACACAGGAACATAAACCTACTTAAGCATTAATATACAGGTTGCCCAAAGTCACACCAAACTCATAGACATCTCAAAACTCATTATTGGACACTTCATAGCACTCTAGAGAGAAGAGATCCAGCTCCACGCACCAGAACACTGACACAAGATTCCCTAAACAGGAAACCCTAAGAAGCCACTTATCCAGCCCCACCCACAGCAAGGAACCTCCACAATAAAGAGGAACCACAAACTTCTAGCATACAGAAAAGCCACCCCAAACACAGCAATCTAAACAAGATGAAAAGGCAGAGAAATATTCATCAGGTAAAGAAACATGATAAAAGCCCGCCAAACCAAACAAAAGAGGAGGAGATAGGGAGTCTACCTGAAAAAGAATTCAGAATAATGATAGTAAAAATGATCCAAAATCTTGAAAACAAAATGGAGTTACAGATAAATTGTCTGGAGACAAGGATTGAGAAGATGCAAGAAATGATTAACAAGGACCTAGAAAAAAATAAAAAAGAGTCAATCAGTAATTAACAATGCAATAACTTAGACAAAAACACTCTGGAGGTAATCAACAGTAGAACAACTGAGGCAGAAGATAGGATAAGTGAGGTGGAAGATAGAATGGTGAAAAAAATGAAGCAGAGAGGAAAAAAGAAAAAAAGAATTAAAAGAAATGAGGACAATCTCAGAGACCTCTGGGACAATATCAAACACCCCAATATTCAAATCATAGGAGTCCCAGAAGAAGAAGACAAAAAGAAAGACCATGAGAAAATACTTCAGGAGATAATAGCTGGAAACTTCCCTAAAATGGGGAAGGAAATAGCCACCCAAATCCAAGAATCCCAGAGAGTCCCAAACAGGATAACCCCAAGGCAAAATGCCCCAAGACACATATTAATCAAATTAACAAAAATCAAACACAAAGAACAAATATTAAAAGCAGCAAGGGAAAAGCAACAAATAACACACAGGGGGATTCCCATAAGGATAACAGCTGATCTTTCAATAGAAACTCTTCAAGCCAGAAGGGAATGGCAGGACATACTTTAAGTGATGAAAGAGAAAAACCTACAACCCAGATTACTGCACCAAGGAAACCAGAATTGAAAGAGACACGTGTACCCCAATGTTCATCACAGCACTGTTTATAATAGCCAGGACATGGAAGCAACCTAGATGTCCATCAGCAGACGAATGGATAAGAAAGCTGTGGTACATATACACAATGGAGTATTACTCAGCCATTAAAAAGAATACATTTGAATCAGTTCTAATGAGGTGGATGAAACTGGAGCCTATTATACAGAGTGAAGTAAGTCAGAAAGAAAAATACCAGTGCAGTATATTAACACATATATATATGGAATTTAGAATGATAGTAATGATAACCCTATATGTAAGACAGCAAAAGAGACACAGATGTATAGAACAGTCTTTTGGACTCTGTGGGAAAAGCCGAGGGTGGGATGATTTGAGAGAATAGCATTGGAACATGTATATTATCACATATGAAACAGATCACCAGTCCTGGTCCGATGCATGAAACAGGGTGCTCAGGGCTGGTACACTGGGATGAACCTGAGGGATGGGATGGGGAGGGAGCTGGGATGGGAGTTCAGGATAGGGAACACATGTACACCCATGGGCTGATACATGTCAATGTATGGCCAAAAAAAACCCACTATAATTTATAAAGTAATTAGCCTTCAATTAAAATTTTAAAATAAAAATAACTATTAAAACTTTAAAAATAATCCAATTAATAAAGCAGGAAAGGACTCACATAGATCATTTGAGAGAGAGAAAGCTGAGGACTAACATATCCACATACATAGTTAGCCTCTTGGGAAATGAAATAATAGCAATGTAAGATCATTAGGACTCCTGTTTTCTCATCCTAAAATTTTTTCATTTATTTCACAAAGAATCTGTGAAATAGATATCTCAGATACTGTGAAATATGTGTGCTATTGTTGCACAGGTATATTTGCAAGCATCCTTTGGTGTGGATCTTTCTCCTCTCAATATTAAAACACGATCAAATAAGACCCATCAAAAAATTTAAAATATCTTCACTTTAAGTTATATCCCTCTGCAGCTAATAAACTATTTCTGTACCCCATTTAATTAACAAAATATTTGGGCACAAGTTCTACTTTTACAGGAAGCATTTTATGCTTTTCATCCCTCTTCTAATTGGGCTTCCATTCCTATCATTGACTCTTGAGAGTCCCTTGGACTGCAAAGGGATCAAACCAGTCAATCCTAAAGGAAATCAGTCCTGAATATTCATTGAAAGGACCAATGCTGAAGCTGAAACTCCAATCTTTGGGCCACCTGATGGGAAGAACTGACTCACTGGAAAAGACCCTGATGCTGGGGAAAATTGAAGGCAGGAGGAGAAGGGGATGACAGAGGACAAAATGGTTGGATGGCATCACCGACTAGATAGATGGACATGAGTTTGAGTAAGCTCTGGGAGTTTTTGAAAAATAGGGAAGCCTGAATGACTGAACTGATTTCTGTCATTTAGTTGGCATCACAGAACACTGCCTTTATGAGTTCAATATTCACTTCTCCTTTTCATATCATAACAATATTAATACATTGATATTTAATTAAGCAAACAAACCAACCACAATGGGCTCTGGGCTCTGGGCTCTGGGGTGGGCTGAGCTGGTACTCAAATGACCACAGGTAAATATCTGGGATATCCTTCTCTCTAATCTTTACCTGCAGTATCTTTTGGGCTGTTGGACTCTCCTGCATGGGAACGCCGAAAAGAAAGTCTTCCTGTGACAGGCTGAATCCTTTTATGAATGCTTGATGTCGGAGACTGAGGCTTTGTCCCCAGACAAGACAGCAGGAAGGAGACAAGCACTGGTCCCTCAGTCGGACTTTGGACTCAAAATGCAACAACCGTGTCTCATCCATGCCCAAGTGATACAAACTCAAGGATGCAGCAGAGGAGATATTTACAGCTCTCTCTGTTTGTTCATTAGGTTTATTTCCCTAATGTTGTAATGAACATGAATTCCCACAGGGAATTCTGAACAGAATTCTCAACAGAAAGGATTTTCTTTTTCCTGGTGTTTCTCTATGCCTAGCATACCATTAACAAGCCAGGTGAATTCAAATGCTTGTTAATCCTTCTATATTTACTCTTGTTTTCCAAAGGTCTAAGCTGCTAGCACCTTAACTCAACCCTGAATTTAAATTTCCTCCAGTGAAACTGAGGCAACTATCTTGAATAGGTCCATTGACTCATTCAATAATTGACTTGTGATGGCTATATACCCCGTTAAACCTATAGAAAATTGTATTCCCCTATTTATAAGGAGGCTTCCCAGGTGGCACAGTGGTGAAAGAATTGCTTGCCAGCGCAGGAGACACAAGAGAGGCAGGTTTGATCCCTGGGTTGGGAAGATTCAGTGGAGTAGGAAATGGCAATCCACTCCAGCATCCTTGCCTGAAAAAATCCATGGACAGAGGAAACTGATAGGCTATAGTCTATGGGGTCACAAAGAGTCAGACCCACTAAGCAACTGGGCACACCGACACAGTCTTTATATGAGGGACAATTTTGTTTCTTTAATGTAAAATATTGGATAGTGCACTCTTCCAGTTCCTGACACTTTTGCTAAAATCATTAGGCATTTCACATTTATATCTGAAGTTGAGAACTGTCCTTTTGCTTCTCATTATAAATGTTTGTACATTTGGGGATATATTTAGATTTTTTTTAAGTACCCTAATCTGCCTTAGTACAGTGTATGTATGTATGTATGTGTTAGTCACTCAGTTGTGTCTGACTCTGCAATCCCATGATTGTAGCCCGTGAGTCTCCTCTGACCCTGAGATTTCCCAGGCAAGAATACTGGAGTGGGTTGTCATTTCCTTCTCTAGGAGATCTTCCCAAGCCAGGGATAAAACCTGTGTCACTTGCACTGCAAGCAGATTCTTTACTATCTGTACCACCAAGGATACCTGCCTTAGTACATTATAGGAAGTTAATTTTTAGAGAAGCTCCTTTTGTGAGATAGTGCTGTTATAACTCCCTCCTCCATTTCAGGAATGGGTCTGGGATGCATTTAACGTTCTGCTGAAAATTGCAAACTGATTTTGGGATGGAGTCTTGATTGGAATTATTTCAGGATGCTTCGAGTTCTCAGGCTTTGGTTAGTGGTTCTCAATCAGAGATGGGTTTTCTCCTGGGGTTGTTTGACAATGAAAAGTCAAATGCTGCAAAACACCACAATACACAGGATAGCAGGGAACACAAGCATCCTGTCCCAAAGTTAACACTGAAGATGTGAAAAGCCATATACACCAGCACTTCTGCAACTCCATTGTGCATACAAGTCACCAGGAACTGTAATTCAGGGCAAATTCTCATTTAGCAGGTCTCCAGTGGGCCTGAGGACTCTGCATTTCTAACAATATCATGGCAGTATAAAATTGCAGGTCCTAATATCTGGGTAATATTTTGAGTAACAAGGTTCTGGGCCTGTGTTAGAGTCAGGTATAGGAATATTTATGTGTTCTGTAACAAATCTAATTTTTTTAACATAATTTTGAAAGAAAAGTGTTTCTTTCACCCACTGCACAGGCTGTAATAAACTCTGGTTGATTCTTTTATATAAATGCTTTTGAATGATAGTAAATAATATATGTCAGGAAAAGACTTTGTAGTTGGCCGAATACAGGCCTCAAAATAATGTGCACATCCTAATCCCAGGCAATTTTAATATGTCAGCTTATATAAAGGGGGATAAAGCTAGTAGATAAAATAGATTTGCTAATCATTGACCTTAAAATGGGCTTCCCTGGTGGCTCAGATGGTAAAGAATCTGCCTGCAAGGCAGGAGAACCAGGTTTTATTCCGGGGTCTGGAAGATCCCCTGAAGAAAGGAATGGCTACCCACTCCAGTATTCTTCCTTGGAGAATTCCATCAACAGAGGGGACTGGCAGGCTATATAGTCCATGAGGTCACAAGAGTCAAGCATGACTGAATGACTAACACAGACAGACAAGACCCAGCAATCCCACTACTGGGCATATACCATGAGAAAACCACAATTCATAAAGACACATAAACCCCAATGTTCATTGCAACACTAATTACAATAGCCAAGACAAGGAAGCAACCTAGATATCCATCAATAGATGAATGGATAAAGAAGTTGTGGTATGTCTATGTAATGGAATATTACTTCATCATAAAAAGGAACAAATTTGAGTCAGTTTGAAGTGGATGAACCTAGAGCCTGTTGTACAGGCCAGAGTCTGAAAGAGAAAAACAAATATGATATATTCATTTCAATTCAGTCACTCAGTCATGTCTGAATTTGTGTGACCCCATGGACTGCAGCATGCCAGGCTTCCCTGTCCATCACCAACTCCCAGAGCTTGCTGAAACTCATGTCCATTGAGTCAGTGATGCCATCCAACCATCTCATCCTCTGTTGTCCCCTTCTCCTCCTGCCTTCAATCTTTCCCAGCATCAGGATCTTTTCCAATGACTCAGTTCTTTGCATCAAGCAGCCAAGTATTGGAGTTTCAGCTTCAGCATCAGTCCTTCCAATGAATATTCAGAACTTATTTCCTTTAGGTTTGACTGGTTGGATCCCCTTGCAGTCCAAGGGACTCTCAAGAGTCTTCTCCCACACCACAGTTCAAAAGCATCAATTATTTGTTGCTCAGCTTTCTTTATAGTCCAACTCTCACATCCATAGGTGACTACTGGAAAAACCATAGCTTTGACTACAGGGAGCTTTGTTGGCAAAGTAATGTCTCTGCTTTTAATATGTTGTCTAGGTTGCTCATAGCTTTCCTTCCAAGGAGCAAATGTCTTTTAATTTCATGGCTGCAATCACCATCTGCAGTGATTTTGCATCCCAAGAAAATAAAGTCTCTCACTGCTTCCATCGTTTCCCCATCTATTTGCCATAAAGTGATGGGACCAGATGCCATGATCTTAGTTTTCTGAATGTTGAGTTTTAAGCCAACTTTCTCAGTCTTTTCTTTCACTTTCATCAAGAGGCTTAGTTCTTTTTCACTTTCTGCCATAAAGGTGGTGTCATCTGCACATCTGAGGTTATTAATATCTCTTCCAGCTATTTTGATTCCAGCTTGTGCTTCATCCAGCCCAGCATTTCACATGATGTACTCTGCATATAAGTTAAATATGCAGCCTTGATATACTCCCTTCCCAATTTGGAACCAGTATGTTTTTCCATGTCCAGTTCTAACTGTTGCTTCTTGACCTGCATACAAATCTCTCAGGAGACAGGTAAGGTGGTCTGTTATTCCCATCTCTTTAAGAATTTTCCAGTTTGTGGTGATCCACACAGTCAAAGGTTTTGGTATAGTCAATAAAGTAGAAATAGATGTTTTTCTAGAACTCTCTTGTATTCTCAATGATTCAACAGATGTTGACAATTTGATCTCTGATTCTTCCTCTGCCTTTTCTAAATCTAGCTTGAACATCTGGAAGTTCATGGTTCACGTACTGTTGAAGCTTGGAGAATTTTGAGCATTAATTTGCTAGTGTGTGAGATGAGTACAATTGTGTGGTAGTTTGAACATTCTTTAGCATTGCCTTTCTTTGTAACTGAAATGAAAACTGACCTTTTCCAGTCCTGTGGCCACTGCTGAGTTTTCCAAATTTTCTGGCATATTGAGTGCAGCATTTTCACAGCATCATCTTTCAGGATTTGAAACAGCTAAACTGGAATTCCACCACCTCCACTAGCTTTGTTTGTAGTGATGCTTCCTAAGGCCCACTTGATTTTGCATTCCAGGATGTCTGGCTCTAGGTGAGGGATTACACCATCGTGGTTATCTTGGTCATGAAGATCTTTTTTGTATAGTTCTTCTGTGTTTTGTTGCCACCTCTTCTTAATATCTTCTGCTTCTGTTAGGTCCATATCATTTCTGTCCATTATTGTGCCCATCTTTGCTCTTGGTATCTCTAATTTTCTTGAAGAGATCTCTAGTCTTTTCCCATTCCATTGTTATTCTCTACTAAATATTGTATATTAACACATATATATGGAATTAGAAAAATGGTACTGATGAACCTATTTGCAAGGCAGGAATAGAGACACAGATATAGAAGATGGACTTGTGGACACAGCTAGAGAGGGTGGGACAAACTGAGAGGATAGCAATGACATATCATTGACACTATCATGTGTAAAATAGCTAGCTAGCGGGAAGCTGCTTTATAACACAGGGAGCCCAGCCCGATGCTCTGCAATGACCTAAAGGGGTTGGATAGGGTGAGGGTGGGAGGGAGGCTAAAGAGGGAGGGGATATATGTATAAAAAAATAAAAACAAGAAATTATGTACAAAAAATGACTTTGGGTACAGACGTAAACATTCCTATACCTGACTCTAGCAGAGACTGAGAGACTTGTTACTCAAAGCGTGACCCTCAAGAGCAGAATCTGCAGCTTCATAACCCTACACAGACATTAGAAATGCAGAGTCCTTAGACCCACTGGAGACCTGCTCAATGAGAATTTGCCCTGAATTACAATTCCTGGTGACTTGTATCCACAGTGGAATTGGGGAAGTGTTGATGTAAGTGGGGTTCCTCTCCTGTAGACATTAACATTTGCTGCAGGATAATTATTGGTGTTGAGTGTTATCCTATTAATTGTAAGTGTTTTACAGCATCCCACCTTACATTGCCAAATAACCCCAGGAGCAATACCATCTCTACATGAGAACCACAAATGAAGGCCTGAGAACTAGAAACATCTTGATCGAATTCCAATCAAGATTCCACCCAAAAATCAATTTGTAATTTTCTGCAGAATATAAAATTCCTCTGAGCCCCATTCCTGAAACAGAGTATGAAGTTATACTAGTGCTACCTCACAGAAGGAACTTCTCTACAAATTAAATCAAATCATCCCTATAATGTGCTAAGGTAGGTCATGGTGCTTGAAAAGATCTAAATATATCTCATAACTTACATATACTTTATAATGAGGGGCAAAATGACAGCTCTCAAATTCAGGTATAATATGAAGTTTCTAATGGTTTTAGCAAGTGTCAGGAAGCCAAAGATTTCCCTGGTAGTGCAGTGGTAAAGAATCCTCCTGCAATGCAGGAGATTGGGTTCAGTCCCTGGGTTGGGAACACTCTCTGGAGGAGGAAACGGCAACCCACTCCAGTATTCTTGCAAGCAAAATCTCACAGACAGAGGAGCCTGGCAGGCTGCTGTCCATAGGGTCACAAAGAGTGGGACAGACTGAGAATGCCTGAAAAAAAAAAAAAAAGAAAGTCAGGAAGACAAAAGGTGCACTGCCGAATGTTTTCCATTAGAGAAACAGAACTGTCCCTCTTATAATGAAGGGAATAACTATTTTCTAAGGGTTTCATGGGCCGTTAGCCATCACAAGTCAATGCTTTAATGATTCAAGGGAACAAGTCAAGACAGTTGTCTTAGACTCAGATGTTGGAGAAAACTTAAATTCAGGATTGAAATACGGTACTGTGAATTTAGACCTCTGGAAAGGAAGAGAGTTAATGGAGAATGATTAATAAACATTGAAATCTCCTGACTTATAGCTAGTATCCTGGGAATAGAGAATCAGAAGACAAAAATTCTTTTTGTCCAGACCAGTGTCCACAGGGAAATCACGTAGTAACAAGGGTGGGTTACTACTACAAGGCTTAGTAACAAGAGGGAAATGAACCTACTTAGCAGACAGAGGAAGCAGTAAATATCTCCTCTGCTGCATCTCTGAGCTTGTACAACCTTGACACGGACTAGACCTGGTTGTTCCTTTTGGAGTCCTAAGTCTGACTAAAGGACCAATATTTGAATCCTATATGCTCTCTCATCTGGGGACAGAGCTCCATCATCAACCATCATCAACCATCATCAACCATCCAGGAAGGCATTCAGATTTCCACGGGGAGACCTTCCTCTCAGAGTTCCCATGCAACAGATTTCAAGAACCCAAAAGACACTGCAGGAAAAGGTCAGAGAGAATGCTCACTAGCTGTCACCTGAGAACCATTTCAGCCTAACCCAGAGCCCAGAGATCACTATGGTTGGTTGCTTGCTTGATTTAATATCAATTCATTTTTATGATGCTAGAAAGAGAAGTGAACGTTCAACTCAGTATGGCAATATTCAGTGATGCTAATTAAATGATATAAATGTAAGCCCAAATAGAAGAGGGGTGAGAAGCATAGTGCTTCCAGTAAAAGTAAAACAAATGTCCAACATCTTGTTCATTTACTGGAGTAGAGAAATTGGGTATTAGCAATGAATGGATATAAGACATAGTGAGGGCATTTCTTCTTAATCTGTTTTTAATTGGAGGATAACTGCCTTACAATATTGTATTGGTTTCAGCCATACATCAAAATGAATCGGTCAGAGGTATACATACGTCTCCTCCCTCTTGAACCTGCCTCCCACCTCCCCCATCCCACACCTCTAGGTTGTCACAGAATACTGGTTTGAGCTTCCTGCATCATACAGCAAATTCCCACTGGCTATCTTTCTCTATCTTATTTTACATGTGGCATTTCTTTCTAATTTTTATGACAGGACATATTTGATCATGTTTTAAGTGTTGATACTAAGTAGGTCCATACTAAGGAATGACTGCAAATACATCCTTGAAACAGCAGTTGCCAAAGACATAAACTTTGCAGTTTTCTTCTGTGAAAGAAATGAAAAAAAATTTATGATGTGCAAAGGGGTGTGCTAATGAATTCAGTTTCCAATTATTCCATTACCTCTGAGGATGAATATATATGTGGATTTGTTAGCCCTTTATCTCTTATCAGCGTGAGTCTTCCAATTTTGTGTAATAGGATCTGTGAGCTTTTATTCTTATGTTTTAGTGCAGTCTCTCAAACAAAGAATTGGAGTTTTTCACAAATTGGCTGTTTTAGTTGCTTTATGTAAGTATAATTGCATTTGAGAGGGACTGTGAGTCTATGTAAATTTTCTGTAGTCACATCTACCATCAGTCGTATTGTGTTCTCTCCATTGCTCTTCAATTTTAATTTTCTCTCTGAAGAATTGGGCCAGCATATTACTACTCTTCACCTGCAAATCATCGTTTTAAACAAAATGAGTAGTGAAAATTCTACTAGTTTAGTGCTAATAAATCACCCTTTATAAGTTCCCAGCAAGTTTTACATATAATTATCCCTTAATGCTCTTTCTGACATTTTGTCATTATTGTGTTTTGTGTGTGTTAGTTGCTGAGTCATGTCCAACTCTTTGTGACCTCATGGCGCCTCTGTCCATGGAATTCTCTGGGCAAGGATACTGGAGTGGTTGCCATTCCCTTATCCAGGGGCTCTTCCCAACCCAGGGATCGAATCCAGGTCTCCTGTATTTGTGATTAGATCTATATCTAAATGTTACCTCACATTCAGCCATCCTGAGGAAAACAGCCTTTTTTACCATTTGACCAAAGATCACTTATACCTTCCTTAAGCACACTGAAAGCCACAAATCTCCATAAACATGAAATTGCAACTGGGATACTGCTTTCTCCCTACATTTTATTTTTTAATTAATTTTAATTGGAGTATAGTTGCTTTACAATGTTGTTCTATTGTACAGCAAAATGAATCAGCCACACATATACATATATACTCTCCCTTTCGTAATTCTTTTCACTCAAGTCCCCACAGGGCATGAAGTAGAGTTCCCTATGCTATACAATAGGTTTTCATTAGTTATCTATTTTATACATAGTATCAAAAGTGTACATGTGTCAATCTCAACCTCCCAATTCCTCTCACCTCCTCTTATCCCCTTGGTATCTTTGGGCTCCAAAATCACTGCAGATGGTGATTGCAGCCATGAAATTAAAAGACGCTTATTCCTTGGAAGGAAAGTTATGACCAACCTAGATAGCATATCGAAAAGCAGAGACATTACTTTGCTGACTAAGGTCCGTCTAGTCAAGGCTATGGTTTTTCCAGTGGTCATGTATCGATGTGACAGTTGGACTGTGAAGAAAGCTGAGTGCCAAAGAATTGATGCTTTTGAACTGTGGTGTTGGAGAAGACTCTTGAGAGGCCCTTGGACTGCAAGGAGATCCAACCAATCCATTCTAAAGGAGATCAGTCCTGGGTGTTCTTTGGAAGGACTGACACTAAAGCTGAAATTCCAATACTTTGGCCACTTCATGTGAAGAGTTGACTCACTGGAAAAGACTCTGATGCTGGGAGGGATTGAGGGCAGGAGGAGGGGATGACAGAGGATGAAATGGCTGGATGGCATCACTGACCTGATGGACATGGGTTTGGGTAAACTCCAGGAGTTGGTGATGAACAGGGAGGCCTGGCGTGCTGCAATTCATGGGGTCACAAAGAGTCAGACATGACTGAGGGACTGAACTGAACTGAACTGAACTGAACCATAGATTTGTTCTCTATGTCTGCATCTCTATTTCTGCTTTCCATGTGACCCAGCAATCTCACTCCTGGGCATATACCCAGAGAAAACCATAATTCAAAAACATGCATGCACCCCAATGTTCATTGCAGCACTATTTACAATAGCCAGGACATGGAAGAATGTCCAACAACAGGGAAATGGATAAAGAAAAAAGACTGGAATTCTTTCCATGTCTGAAGGTTGTGTGTGTGTGTGGACTCCAGATGTCATTGATGGTTGGGCAAAGATCAGAACTAGGACTAGAGTATGCCCATAGGACTTATCAGAAAGGCAATCAAAACCCAAGAAGAACAAAGAGAAGATGCCACATGTGAAAATGGAGATAGAGGTTTGCCAATAGGAGAATATCATATAAAACCAGTAGCTCAAATAAATATTAGTCTCAGGAAAAACAATATTTGTTCCAAGAGACTAAAAATGGCCAACATTCAATTCATATTCATTGTACCTTATATACATCTTTTTATAAAATGTGAAAAAATAAATAAATAAAAAATAAAATGTGGGGGTTTTCCCTTTGTTCATTTTTCTGTTCTACTGTACAATTTGTGTTTTGGATTAGAGGAGGATTATAGATATATAGATATATATACAGGCATCTTTGCTCACTGAAAAGAGCAAATAATGTATACTTAATACAAGGAAGAAAATGACCATACCAAAATAAAACTCAGGTTTATTGGTATCTGAGATTATTGCTAGATGCCAGTTATAAATAATTTGATCTGTTTGACTTGAGTTGTATCAATAAGTCAATCAGGGTTGTTAGAGGTGACAAATACATGGAAGTAATATAGCTTAGGAAGCCAGGGTCTACTGTGTGTATGTGAGAGAGACTTGGTGCCTTGTGGAGTGTGAGAAGTCTTGAGATCAGGGGTGCTGAACTGATATATTCCAAGGTGACTAGTACAGAGGCCATAACTTAGTCAACAGAAGGATTTATTTAAACATACAGGGCAGTCTTGCAACAATTTCAGAAAGTGCTAGAGGAACATACTATGGATGAAATATTCCCAATACTTATAATTTCAGCAGCATCAGGAGGCCACCTTGGTCCTCAACATCCTCTGACACCACCAGTCCTCACTCTACCTCTTGTCCATTACCCTCCCCACACTGGCTTCCTTTCTTTAAACTAGAACATCTTAAACAAGCACCAGCCAGGGCCTTTGCACTGGCTGTTCTCCCTACCAAGCACACACTTGATATATTCAAGGCTCCTGCTCTTTCTTCATTGAGGTCTCTGTTCAAAGTCACCCTGTCTGCATGCCTTGCCTGAACACCTATAAAAAGTAGCACCCCCTCTTTACTCTTTCCCCTTACACTTGCTTTCATTTTTTTCATAGTCTTTGTCACCATCTGACATGCTGTAGTTTTTTATTTCCTATATTCTTTCTCCATGACTGGATTTTAGGAGAATTGGTTTTTCAGGACTGTATACTCTGCCAAATCCAAGAACAAAATACTGAAATTAATTTTTAACCACAAAATATAAATGGTAGCATTTCAGTAATGTGAGGATGCAAGCTAAACATGTCATTTTGCCCTTTATTTGTAGTCACCTCCAAAACATGGCCCAAAGAAACTTAACAAGACCTTCAGAATTTCTTCTCCTGGGATTCTCAGAGGAACGAGAACTACAACCCCTCATATTTGGGCTTTTTCTCTCCATGTACCTGATCACTGTGTTTGGAAACCTGCTCATCATCTTGGCCATCAGCTCAGACTCCCACCTCCACACCCCCATGTACTTCTTCCTCTCCAACCTTGCTTTTGTAGACATCTGCTTCACCTCCACCACCATCCCCAAAATGCTATGGAACATCTACATACAAAGCCAAGTTATAACCTATGAAGCCTGCATCATTCAGGTGTATTTTTTAATGCTGTTTGCAGGGTTAGATGACTTCCTCCTGACGGTAATGGCCTATGACCGCTTTGTAGCCATCTGCCACCCCCTGTACTACATGGTCATCATGAATCCAAAAGTCTGTAGAATTTTGGTTCTAGTTAGCTGGGCCATCAGTGTCCTGCATTCATTATTACAAACCTTAATGGTGTTGAGACTGTCCTTCTGTGGAGAGTTGGAAATCCCTCACTATTTCTGTGAACTCAATCAGATGGTCCAACTTGCCTGTTCTGACAGCTTTCCCAATGAGTTGGTGATATACATCACAGCTGTGCTGCTAGCTGGTGGTCCCCTTACTGGAATATTTTGCTCTTACACTAAGATAGCATCTTCCATCCACAGAATCTCATCTGCTAAGGGAAAATATAAAGCATTTTCCACCTGTGTATCTCACCTCTCTGTTGTCTCCTTATTTTATTGTACAAGCCTAGGAGTGTATGTTAGCTCTGCTGCTACCCACAGCTCCCATTCAAGTGCAACAGCATCAATGATGTACACTGTGGTCACACCCATGCTGAATCCTTTCATTTATAGTCTAAGGAATAGAGACATAAAGAGGGCTCTGAAGACATTTTTCAGAATGGCAGCTATAAAAAGGACACTTGTCCTGAGATAAAGAAAGGCACATAATTGAAGGATTCAGAGATCCAGTGCTCTAAATTGCAAATCTTTGATCAGATTCTTTGATCTGGCTGTGAAAGTAGAACTTACTCCTTCTATTTATTTCCTGGAATTTTCATTTCTTTTATTTCAACATGTCCATACAGTTTATCTCGCTCACTTTATTGAAGTGTATGCTTACTCTCTCTTTCATATACAAGAGTTTTTCTGTTTTATCATTTTCCCACTTTCTCAGATTTATTCTCAACCTTGGATCTGGACAATTGGGAAATTCCCATTATCCTATGAAGAGATGTGTTTCTTAAGAACAATTAGTTCTCAGATAAAATATAAAGTGTCTTGCATATGTTCTCACATGTGTGCATCCTCTCAAGTGGTTGTGCTTTTGTGTACTTTACAGTGCAGTGTTGTATAGGGTACAGTAACTCTCTTTATTTCAATCCCAGGATGTCCAGAAGCAAGCATAAAAGCAGTGGTGATGTTGTTGGTGCTGCTAAGAAGCACCAAGTAAAAATGACGGAAACAAAATGAAAATAACTAAGAGACTGGAGCGAGGAATTGAAGGAATTGGAGGACTAGAGAAATGACTAAGACAAGAGGAAGAAGATGTAACTGAAGAACCAGAGAGAACCACGACACAGAAAATAGCAAGGCACTTGATGCAAAGAGTTAACTCATTGGAAAAGACTCCGATGCTAGGAAAAATAGAGGGCAGGAGAAGGGGCGACAGGATGAGACGGCTGGATGACATCACCAGCTCAATGGACATGAGTCTGAGTAAACTCTGGGAGATGATGATGGACAGAAAAGCCTGTCCAAGAGGAAGGGAATATATCTATGCTGCTGCTAAGTCACTTCAGTCGTATCCGATTCTGTGCGACCCCATAGATGGAAGCCCACCAGGGTCCCCGTCCCTGAGATTCTCCAGGCAAGAACACTGGAGTGGGTTGCCATTTCCTTCTCCAATGCACGAAAGTAAAAAGTGAAAGTGAACTTGCTACATGTATACATGTAGCTAATTTACTTTGTCATACAGCAGAAACTGAGCTTTTCTTGTGGCTCAGATGGTAAAGAATCCACCTGCAATGCAGGAGACCTGGGTTCAATCCCTGAGTTGGGAAGACCCCCCCTGGAGAAAGGAAAGGCTACTCACTCCAGTATTCTGGCCTGGGGAATTCCATGGACCCTCCGGGGAGTCTCACAGAGTCAGACGTGACTGAGTGACCAAATAACAAGAACAAATTAGTTTTTGAGGTGCAGGACCTAAATGTAGAATGGTACACGAAGGTTGCGGCAGCCATTCAGAATGTAATCCAGTGCTGCTGTGTCATCTCTGATGGGAGAAAAAGCTACACCAAGACATCAGCAGATTGTTTTTTCAAGTGCTCAGTTGCTCAGCTATGTCCAACTCTTTGCAACCTCAAGGACTATAGTCACCAGGCTCCTCTGTCCATGGAATTCTCCAAGCAAGAATACTGGAGTGGGTTGTCATGCCCTTCTCCAGAGGCTCTTCCCAAGCCAGGGATCAAACCCAGGTTTCCTGCATTGCAGGTAGATTTTTTACCATCTGAGCTACCAGAGAAGGCAGAGAATACTGGAGTGGGTAACCTATCCCTTCTTCTGGGGAACTTTCCAACCCAGGAATTGAACCAGGGTCTCCTGCATTGCAGGCGGATTCTTTACCAACTGAGCTACCAGAATAGCCTGGGAACCACAAGGGAAGTTTTTTCAAGACAGTAGATCAAATGAATCCAGCGAGGAATCAGAACCTGTGCCATCAGCATCAGGTATGAGTGAAATTTAAGCTTCCATCTCCTACTGCTAATGATCCTTCAGCTCTACCATCTCCCATCTTCTCTCCCTCCTCCAGTTAATAATTCTTCTTGTCTGTGTGCTCAACGCCAACGCCTATATGCCAGCTGCTGTACTCTACTACTGTAATTCTCAAGGCACTATACAGTAAGATTGACAGTTTCCTTTATGTTTTGTACTTGTTTTTCATGTGTTATTTGTGCAAAAAGTAGTATGAACCTATTATAGTGATGGTCGTGGTTTAGTCACTCAGTTGTGTTTGACTCTTTGTGACTCCATCAGCTGTAGCCTACCAGGCTCTTCTGTCCGTGTGATTTCTCAGGCAAAAAATACTGGAGTGGGTTGCCATTTCTCCAGGGAAACTGATTATAGTATAGTACTATGTAACTGATTGTGTTCGTTGGGTACGCTAATTGTGTTCGACTTCTGAACAAACTGGACTTCTGAACACACACTCTTGGAAAGGAACTCATTCATATCTAGGAAACTTACTGTGTTATATTCCTGTTTCCCCTGAAAATTTCCAGTGCTGCCCTCTCATGAATCTTTCCACAGCTCTAAATTAAACACTTCACTCTTTTCTAAAGTTAGCCATAATAAAAAAAGAATGAATGAATATACATTTGAATATCATCCATTATAAGTCCTCATTATGATCAGAAATATCTTCAATGATTATGATCAAAGGGCAACTGACAAGAGAGGTTGAATTCCTGCCTAGCCTGTAACTCAGACTCACCAATTTTTCTCCCCAAGAATTTATTTTATTCCAATCTCCCCTGGTTTCCTGAAAAGTAACCTCAATGAAATCACATTTTAATACAGTTTTTTGAAGTAAACTTGAAAAACAGAATGATCATGCATGCTGTCTTAAATATTGGTGCAAATGCCAGAAATAAGAAAAAGCAGATGTTTTCAATTTAGATTTGTTTACTTTGATTGTTGTATCGATAAGCTCTCCAGTAAGTTGTCTCCTCATGGTGAATGGCTTTCTGTGCTTTGCAAAAGCTTTCAAGTCTAATTAGGTCACATTTGTTTATTTTTTGCTTTTATTTCCTTTGCTTTAGGAGACAGATCCAAAACAATAGTACTATGATTTAGGTCAAAGACTGTTCTACCTATGCTTTCTTCTATGATTTTTATGGTTTCCAGTCTTACCTTTAAGTCTTTAATCCATTTGTGTTATTTTTGTATATGGTGTAAGAAATATTTTAGTCTTATTCTTTACATGTAGCTGTCCAATTTTCCCAGAACCACTTGATGAAAGACTCTTTTTTAATATCCTTACCTACTTTGTCATAGGTTAATTGGCCATAAGTATGTGGTTTATTTCTCAGCTCTTTTATTCTGTTCCATTAATTGTATGTGACTGTACCATGCCATTTTGATGACTGTAGCTTTGCAGTATAGTCTGAAGTTTAGGAGAATGATAAACCCAATTTCATTGTCATGGAGTGTTTTTTGGTTGGTTGGTTGGTTGGCTTTGTTTTGCAATTGCTTTGACTATTCAGATTCTTTTGTGGTTCCATATGAACTTTAGCCATGTATGTGTTTGAGTCCCTCAGTTGTGTCCAACTCTTTGCGACCCCATGGACTGTAACCCACCAAGGCTTCTCTGTCCATGGGGTTCTCCAGGCAAGAATACTGGAGTGGGTTGCCATTTCCTTCTCCAGAGGATCTTCCCAACCAAGGGATCAAACCTGGGTCTCCTGCATTGCAGGCCAATTCTTTACCATCTGAGTCACCAGGGAAGCCTTGAATTTTAAGAATATTTATTATATTTCTGTGGAAAATGTCATAAGTATTTTGAAGTATTAGGAGTGGATACTAGAAGTAGAGAGAGTGGGCATCCTTGTCTTGTTCCTGAATTTAGAGGAAAGACTCTTAGATTTTCACTGTAGAATATGAGGTTGGCTGTGTTTAGGTCATAAATGCCATTTTGTTGAGATATGTTCCCTCTATACCCACTTCAGATATGCAAATGACAACACTCTTATGGCAGAAAGTGAAGAAGAACTAAAGAGCCTCTTGATGAAAGAGAAAGGAGAGTGAAAAAGTTGGCTTAAAGCTCAACATTCAGAAAACAAAGATCATGGCATCTGGTCCCATCACTTCATGGGAAATAGATGGGGAAACAGTGGCTGACTTTCTTTTTCTGGGCTCAAAAATCACTACAGATGGTGATTGCAACCATGAAATTAAAAGACGCTTACTCCTTGGAAGAAAAGTTATGACCAACCTAGATAGCATATTCAAAAGCAGAGACAATACTTTGTCAACAAAGGTCCATCTAGTCAAGGCTATGATATTTCCAGTGTTCATGTATGGATGTGAGAGTTGGACTATAAGGAAAGCTGAGTGCCGAAGAATTGATGCTTTTGAACTGTGGTGTTGGAGAAGACTCTTGAGAGTCCCTTGGACTGCAAGGATATCCAACAAGCCCATCCTAAAGGAGATCAGTCTGGGGTGTTCATTGGTAGGATTGATGCTGAACCTGAAACTCCAATACTTTGGCCATCTGATGCATAGAGCTGACTCATTTGAAAAGACCCTGATGCTGGGAAAGATTGAGGACAGGAGGAGAAGGGGAAGATAGAGGATGAAATGGTTGGTTGGCATCACCGACTCAATGGACATGGGTTTGGGTGAACTCCAGTAGTTGGTGTTGGACAGGGAGGCCTGGCATGCTGCATTTCATGGGGTCGCAAAGAGTTGGACACAACTGAGCAACTGAACTGAACTGATACCCACTTTGATGAGGATTGTTACCATGGATAGATGTTGAATTTTATCACGGTTTTTTTTTTAAATACCTCTACTTTTTAAGAATTTTTACTGTGATATAATTGATTTACAGACTTCCCTGGTGGCCCAGACGGTAAAGTGCCCGTCTACAATGCGGGAGACCCGGATTTGACCTTGGGTTGGGAAGATCCCCTGGAGAAGGAAATGGCAATCCAGTACTATTGCCTGGAAAATCCATGGGGTTGCGAAGTGTCAGAAATGACTTAGCAACTAAACAACTATAATACCTTTTAATTTGTTGAATACCTTTCAATATGTCTTGATTATATACATATATATATCTTCTTTGAATATATCAATTCAAACTTTTTCAGAAGTATATTATTTGATGTGATTCATGGGTCCTTGCATTAAAAAAAATAGAATTGATTATGCATATGAAATGAATTCATATACACTTCTCATTCAAAAGTTCAGGTGAAGACAATTCGGTGTGCAGAAAATGTAAACCTATATACTCTGTATCCTAGACACAGAGTATGGGCAGGAAAAGTAGAGATATAGGGAAATAGCTGGTGGGGGATGTACAGTGATGTAGGATGTTTTTCTAAGGAGAAGCATATTTGACTATGATGAATGAGATCCAGACCTAGAATGCTGGCAAACACTTCCCTGCAACAGCCCTTGATGAGGCATACATTTCAGTGTCTCCTCCCTCTTAATATTTAAACAAAAAAATTTTATTACATCAAAATTGTATGCCAAAGAGCTTAACCTGCAATTATTTCATTACCTATAAGATTAAATATATGCGTGGAATTGTTTGGTTCAGTTCTGTTCTGTTCAATTCAGTCACTCAGTCATGTCCGACTCTGTGACCCCATGGACTGCAGCACACCAGGCTTCCCTGTCTTTCACCAGCTCCCAGAGCTTGCTCAAACTCACGTCCATCTAGTTGGTGATGCCATCCAACAATCTTATCTTCTATAATCCCCTTTTCCTCCTGCCTTCAGTCTTTCCTAGCATCAGAGTCTTTTCCAATGAGTCAGTTCTTTGCATCAAATGGCCAAAGTATTGGAGCTTCAGCTTCAGCATCAGTCCTTTCAATGAATATTAACGACTGATTTCCTTTAGGATTGGCTGGTTTGATCCAGTAGAATCATTAGCCCATTACTTCCTCCTTTTAAACCTGAGTGTTCAAGTTCTTTGCTTTCATATAGGAAATTCAGCAAGTTTTTGTTTCTGGTTGGTTTTTGTTTTTTTTTTTTTAATATATGCTTTCAAACTAGAAATTGGGTTTTTATTATCAAGATTGCTGTTCACCCTTAGATATGTCATGTATGTATACAATTATTTGTGTAGAACTTCTGAGAATTTAATTTTGTGTGGTAAAACCTGTATCAGTCATCTTATGTTCTCTCCAATTTTTTTAACTGATGGAATTGAGCCATCACTTAAATATTCTTCACTTGCAAATCTTTGCCTTAAGCAAAAATGAAAAGGGATGTTCCTCTTCATACGTGGTACAGATGAATCACACTTTTGCCTTTTGCATATTTTGAACTACTTTCCACATCTCTTACTCCTTATTGTCCTTTCATTCTAGACCTACTCTAAAAGTTGCATCATGTTCAGCCTTCATTTGAAAACTTCTCTTCTTTAAATTTGAATAAATATCACCCTTATCTTCCATATGCATATTGGAATCCATATGTTTCTAAGTAAGAGGAAATTCTAACTTAGTGCTTCCATGTCATAACAACTTGCTGTCGTATTATCTATTTCAATGTCTCGTTATAAAAAATTGAATTGGTGATATTAAGTTATAATTATCATAACCTTTTCTTTAGAATTTGGTTTTGGATTTTCCATTAATTGTCTCTCATATGGCTTTATTAATATTGAATTTCACAAAGTGTGAAATTCATGTAAAAAACATGGATGAAGAACCTCTTGTGACTTGAAGTTTCAGCAGCAGGAGGGAGAACACCTTGTTCCTCAACATTCTCTGACGCTTTCTCGCCTCACTCTCCCTCCTGCTCATGTCCCTCACCAGACTGGCTTCCTTTTCTGGACTGGAACTTCTTAAACAATCACCTTCTTCAGAACCTTCAAATTAGCTGCTCCCTTGCCAAGATGCACTGCCCCAGGTATGCTCATGGCCCTAGTTCTGTCATCCTTGAGGTCTCTGTTCTAATAGCACCTTGTTCATAGGTCTTACCTAAACATACATGAAAAATCATACTCCCTTTTGACTGTCTACATCATACCTCCTTTCTTTTTCTTCATACCACCCGCCACCAGCTGCCATGCTACATAATTTTTGCTGGCTTATATTCTTGGACTATAAAGAAAGCTGACCACTGAAGAACTGATGCTTTTAAACTGTGGTGCTAGAGAAGACTCTTGAGAGTCCCTTGGACTGCAAGGAGATCCAACCAGTCCATCCTAAAGGAAATCAGTCCTATATTCATTGGAAGGACTGATGCTGAAGCTGAAGTTCCAATATTTTGGCCACCTGATTCAAAGAACTGATTCATTGGGAAAGACCCTGATGCTGGGAAAGACTGAAGGCAGGAGAAGGGCACAAGAGAGGATGAGATGGTTAGATGGCATCACTGACTCAATGGACATGAGTTTGAGCAAGCTCTAGGAGCTGGTGATGGACAGGGAAGCCTGGCATGCTGCAGTCCATGGGGTCACAAGGAGTCAGACATGGCTGGGTGACTAAACTAACTATGTAGAATGGAGTTTTTTTAATATTAAATTTTTCAGTCCCTATATAGTACTAAAATCCATACAACTCTTATAACAAACATTTTCTAATGAGGGACTTCCTGACAGCTCTTAGCTGGTGCTGTAAGTATGAAGCTCCTGTTTTGGCAAAACTGTCATAAATCCAAGCGCAACACTCTCCAAGGTTTTATATTAAGGAATAAATTTATCCCATTTTTGAAGATGAGAATGCTAATTTTCTCTAGATATGAAGGGCTGTGGCTCACCAGGAGTGAAGTCAGTGCCTTGATTAGGGATCTAATCAAGACAGAATCCTCAAGCTTAGACTCTGGAGAAAATTTGAACTCAGAGACGGAGTGAGGTGTTGAGACCTTAAGGCTTATTCTTCTGGAAGACTGATGAATTTATTAAAGAAGTAATAAACACTGAATACTGAATTCATCTGGCTTGTAACATTGTATCCCAGATACAGAGTATGAGCAGGAAACTTTTTCTATCTGACCAGACCACTCTCCCACAGGGAAATCAATTATTAAAAGTAGTAGTTACAAAAGGGAAACATGATAACTAGCAGACATAAGGAGCCATAAATATTTCCTGTGCTGTAGTCCCTCTGCCTGTGCAACCTTGGACTAAGTTGGGGCATGGTTGGTGCTTGCAGAGTCAGAACTCTAGTTGGGGGACCGATACCTGACCCCACAATCTAGTCTGTAGACAGAGTCTCTGTCTCCATCAAGATGAGTTGGGCCATGTATGTTGAGATCTTGCTGTCAGAAACTCCACCCAGGTGAGTTCAAGAGCCCAGTAGATACTACAAGAGACAGTCAGATAGAATGACAGCCACGAATATTGACCTGAATTCACCTGAGCACCAATGTAGACTAAACACAGAGTCATGATCACTGCAGTTGTTTGTTATTTTGACTGATAAATTAATGGATTACACTATGCATAGAAGTGAATACTGAACTCAACAGTCCAGGGGTCAACACTGACCATTAAATGATGGACATGGAAGCCCAATAAGAATAGGGAATGAGAGGTACAAAGTGCTTTCAGTAAAAGTGGGGCATAAGTACAAGGACCTTTGTAATTAACTGAAATACAGATATATGTTACTAGCTATGGGGGATGTACAGTGAAGTAGGATATTTTTCAAAGAAGAAGTATACTTCAGTATAATGAGTAAGATCCAGAATAAGGAATACTGGCAAACAACTTCTTGCAACAGCAGTTCAAGGGACATGCATTTCACGGTATTTCCAGCCTCTTAATATTAAAATTTTAAAAATTTTATTATGTGAAAATGAGTATGCCAACGAGTTTACTCTGCAATTGTTCATTGCCTATAAGATTAAATAAAGGTTAAAGATTAAATAAGATTAAATTAAATAAATTCACTAGCCCATTACTTACTCATTTTAAAATTGACCTGTTCAAGTCCTTTGCTTTCCTATAGGAAGTTCAGCATGTTTTTGCTCCTGTTTATTTATTATATGCTTTCAAACTAAAAACTGGATTTTTATCATTAAGACTGCTGTTACCACTTAAATATGTCACGTATGTATACAATTATTTGTGCAAAATATGTGAGAATTTAAAATTTTTATGTGAAAAATCTGAGCCAGGCATCTTAAGTACTCTCCATTGTTCTGTTTTTTTAATTTAACAAATTTAATGACCACTTTAATATGCTTCACTTGCAAATCCTTGCTTTAAACAGGAATGAAAATGGATGTTCTTCTTCATATTTAGTGCAAATAAGATACACTTTTGCATATTTCCAACTATTTTCCGCATCCGTTATTGTCTTCTTGTTCTAAATCTATCACTAAAAATTGCATTGATAGGCTCTTTTCTTTACATTTGAATAAGTATCACCCTTATCTTCCATATGCATATTGGAATCCATGTATTTCCATATAAGAAAAAATTATGACTTGAATAGTGTTTCTGTCTCATACTATAAAACTTGCTGTCATCTTATTTCTTTCAATGTCTTTTACAATACAAAATTGAATTAGTGATATTATTAAAATATTATGACTCAGAGGGGAAGATGGTTAGATGGCATCGTCAACTCAATTGATGTAAGTTTGAGCAAATTCCCTGAGATAGTGAAAGACTGGGAAACCTGCTGTGCTGCAGTTCATGGGGTTGCAAAAAATGGGACACGATGTAGTGAAAGGTTATTGCTGAGTCATGAAAGACACTGGGATTCTTGGCCTCAGGAGGAGAGGAATTAGATCCAAGGCCAGTGAAAAGGCTTGATCACTCAGAGCTTTTGTGTAATAAAGTTTTATTAAAGTGTAAAAGAGATAGAGAAAGCTTCTGACATAGACATCAGAAGCAGGCAGAAAGAGTGCCCCCTTGCTAGTTTTTAGCAAGAAGTTATATGCCTATTAGCAGGCTGCTAAGAGGAAATGTCTCAAAACTCAGAGAGTGGCACCAGGCCCCTCACCCACAATATGCATTTTGAGATAACATCTTCACAAGGTGAGTTATCCCAGGCCATAAAACAATTGACATGAATCTTGAAGAGAGGCAGATTCCCAAGCAAATACATAGTCTCATTAACATAGCTTAAGAGAACATTTCCAAAGAAAAACGCATTGGTTAGCTCAAGGTTTGAAAAAAGTTAAGTTCAGGCGGAATCAGGTGTTGTCATGGCAACACAAAATTTTAAAAGAAACTGCCTTTAATTTTGTGTAGAGAAGGGGGAGAAGGTCTGACTCTTGTAGTTTGTTTCCTCCTGCCACTCAAGAGAGAGATTAAAAAATGGCTGGCACTTGCAGCCTATTTCTTCCATTTGGAGACCCCTAGCCTTCCTGCCTTGTTACCCTCTCGGTAGCAACTGAACAAAACGATTAGAAACTTTTCATATGGAATTTGGTTTTGCATTTTCCTTCAATTGTCTCTCATATGGCTTTTTCTAACAGTGAATTCCTTAAAACATAGAAGATACATAACATGGATGAAGAACTCCTTTGTGACTTGATGTTTCAGTGGCAAGAGAGAGAATACCTTGTTCCTCAACATCTTCTGACACCATTTCTCCTCCCTCTCCCTCCTGCTCATGTCCCTCACCAGCCTGGCTTTCTTTTTTGGACTGGAACATTTTAAACAAGCACCTTCTTCAGGGCCTTCAAATTAGCACTGCCCCAGGTATGCTCATGGCCCTAGTTCTGTCATCCTTGAGGTCTCTGTTCAAATAGCACCTTGTTCACAGGTCTTGCCTAAACAGACATGAAAAATCACACTCCCTTTCGACTCTCTACATCATACCTCCTTCCTTTTTCTACATAACACCTGTCACCATCTGATATGCTATATAGTTTTTGTTGGCTTATATTCTGTCTGCAAAATGGGATCTTAGGAGCTTTTGTTTTCAGCAAACTACATTCCCTGCATAGACAGTACTTGGGACATTGTCACTATTCAACTTATATTTTTCAGATGCATGAAATAATTTCTCACTAAAACTCTGAATATGTGACATCTTGGGGAAAACATTGACTCTTAGACAAGTCTGCTAATTGGAGATGACACAGGAGTTTACCCAGTGAAGTGTTAAAGTCTCTCAGTCGTGTCCAACTCTTTGAGATCCCATGGACTATGCAGTCCATGGAATTCTCCAGGCCAGAATACTGGAGTGGGTAGCCTTTCCCTTCTCCAGGGGTTCTTCCAAACCCAGGGATCAAACCCAGGTCTCCCACATTGCAGGCAGATTCTTTACAAGCTGAGCCACAAGGGAAGCCCAAGAATACTGAAGTGGGTAGCTTACCTAAAGTACACAAAATCTGTGAACAAAATATTGACATTAATATCTTTATGGGAAAATATAAAAGATAGCAACACAATCATGTGAGTAATGCCCATTTGTGTGAAAACAGTAATGTAATTTTCCCCTTTCCTGGTAGTCTAACCACTAAATGGAACCAAAGAACCTAACGAGGGTTTCAGAATTTCACCTTCTGGGATTTTCAGAGGAACCAGAACTTCAGTCTCTCATATTTGGATTTTTCCTCTCCATGTACCTGATCACTGTGTTTGGAAACTTGCCCATCATCCTAACTGTCAGCTCAGACTCCCACCTCCACACCCCCATGTACTTCTTCCTCTCCAACCTGTCTTTTGTAGACATCTGCTTCACCTCCACCACCATCCCAAAGATGCTATGGAACATCCAGACCCAGACCAAAGTCATAACATTTGAAGGCTGCATCACCCAGGTGTATTTTTTCACACTCTTTGTAGTGCTGGACATTGTACTGCTGACCGTGACGGCCTATGACCGCTTTGTGGCCATCTGCCACCCCCTGCACTACACGGCCATCATGAACCCCCAGCTCTATGGACTGCTGGTGCTGGTGTCCTGGATCATCAGTGTCCTGCATTCCTTATTAGAAAGCTTAATGGTGTTGAGACTGTCCTTCTGTACAGTCTTAGAAATCCCCCACTTTTTCTGTGAACTCAATCAGATGACACAACTTGGTAGTTCTGACCCCTTTCTCAATAACATACTGATGTATTTTGCAGCTGTCCTATTGGCTGGTGGTCCCCTCTCTGGTATCCTTTACTCATATTATAAGATACTTTCCTCCATATGTAGAATCTCATCAGCTCAGGGCAAGTATAAAGCATTTTCCACCTGTGCATCTCACCTCTCTGTTGTCTCCTTATTTTATTGTACAGGTTTAGGAGTATACCTTAGCCCTGCTGGTACCCACAGCTTACACTCAAGTGCAACAGCCTCGGTGATGTACACCGTGGTCACACCCATGTTGAACCCCTTCATCTATAGTCTGAGAAATAAAGATTTAAAGAGGGGTCTGAAAATTCTCTTTGAAGAGGTAGCTCTAAAATGTCATTTTGCGTAAGAATCGAATCGCCAGTCTATGTCCGGCGCAGGATGCAGCATGCTTGGGGCTGGTGCACGGAGATGACCCAGAGAGATGTTATGGGGAGGGAGGTGGGAAGGGGGTTCATGTTTGGGAACACATGTACACCCGTGGTGGATTCATGTCAATGTATGGCAAAACCAATACAGTATTGTAAAGTAAAATAAAGTAAAAATAAAAATTTTTTAAAAATTAATTAAAAAAATAATAATAAATGCCCATGATAGCAGAGCTCAAAGCATGTGTCAAACATTGCCCGTCTTTGATCATATTTTGAAAGTAGAGCATTGCCTCTCTTATTTTCCTTGGAATTTCTATTTTGATTTTAACTTCATACAATATGTGCCATACACTTGTATGTTTTGTAATATCTCTGATATGCATGATTTTTCCCTTTTTCATTTTCATACTCTCACAATTGCATTTCCAATCTTGGATGTGAAATATTTGAAAATACCCATTTATCTCAAGAGTCTACATGGATCTCTTAAGAATTATTTCCTCTAAAATAAAATATGTCATATTGAGTATTTTTTATTTTGTTTGACTAAAAGAAATAATCATGAGCTGCACCATTCCCATAAGTGGGGAGAAAACTTCTTGGCAATCAAAACTATTTATAAGTTTGAAACAGATGAAAATCTGAGACCATCATTTCTAACTTTTGCAAAAATCATTCTTTACATATTACTACATTAGTTGCTCTTTTTGATAATCCAAATTTAACAGACTGGTTGTTATCACTGATCAAGGGTATTTTCTACTCATTGGGCTCTTACTTTCTGTACAGCCTTGAGTCTACTCTGTCTACCATAGTCACTAGCAATATCTGACAATAAAATACATCTCCAAGTGGAATCTACTCTGAAGTCACCTATGAGTAAATAGATAGATATAATATGGCTAATTATGGCCTTAGAGTGGGCCTCCCAGGTGATGCTAGTTATAAAGAGACACAGGAGATATGGGTTCAATTCCTGGGTCAAGAAGTTTCCCTGGGGAAGTAAATGACACACATGCCAGTATTCTTGCCTGGAGAATCCCATGGACAGAGAAGCCTGGTGGTTATGGTCCATTGGGTCACAAAGAGTAGGACACAACTGAAGTGACTAAGCCTTAAACCTAAGTATGATGAAACAAAATACTGTCTATGAAAAAGATGTATTTTTCAGACAGTTCACATACTCATCAACATATGGACCATCCGTATTCATTTATAAGGTATATTCATTGAGCTGAAGGACTGGAGGCACGTTTTGGTTTTTATTAAATTATTTTCTTGTTTGAAATTTCCACTGCCTCCACAACATATGATTCCTTCCATTCCTCAGAATGAAATAACTTCCACTCTTCAAAATTTTCTCACTAAATTTCTCTGCTAAAAGAGCAGAGAATGAGCAGTATTAACATCATCCATTATATATCACTCTCATAATTAAAGGATGACTCACTGGAATGCTTGGATTCTTGTTGTGCAAATATGCATCTTTCCAGCCTCTCTACATGACCTCAAAGGGAGTCAGTTTTCCACTTTTTAAATTTATTTTTGACATATTTTTGTTTTGTATTTCATATAAAATAAAGTTGAGCAACAGAGTAGTCATGACAGTTATCTTTAAATTTCAAAACAAATGTTTTGAACAAGCAGAATGAGACTATTAACAATTACCTTCAGTTCCATTCAGTTTTATTATCATATCAGTTAGCTGTGAAACTGAGCAGGATCTTGTGGGGTCTTCCCAGAGACAGACCCTCTTGTGTCTCCTTCATCATGTGTGCTGAGAATTTAAGCCTCCTAGGCTTTCCCTGAGATCCAAAGAGCAGATTTAATCAGAAAAGTGTGAAAATGCAGAACAAAGGAAAACTGTCAAGTAAGACAAAACAAAGTCAAGCACCTTTGAGCTTCCCTGATGGCTCAACAGTAAATATCTGCCTACCAATGCAAGAGATATAGGTTTGATCCCTGGATCGGGAAGACCCCCTGGAGTAGAAAATGGCAACCCACTCCAGTATTTTTGCCTGGGAAATCCCATGGACATAGGAGCCTGGCAGGTTACTATCCATGGAGTCGCAAAGAATCAGACACAACTTAGTGACTAAACAAAACAAAACACAAAATAGCAATAGCCTAGCCATAAAACAAAATCAGGGCTTCCCAGGTGGCACTAGTAGTAAAGAATTCGCCTGCCAATTCAGGAGATGAAGGTTCAGTCCTTGGATTGGGAAGGAAGGCATGACAACCCACTCCAGTATTCTTGCCTGGAGAATCCCATGGGCAGAGGAGCCTGGCAGGCTATGGTCTGTAGGATCACAAAGCTCCAGACACGATTGAAATGACTTAGCATGCACAAAACAAAGTTAAGGACCTTTGCGCCTCTTCAAGGGCTATAGATAATTTCCCTTTTTTAACATTAAGGTATTTTTCCAGCTATTCTTTTTCTTTAATTAATTTATTTAATTGGAGGATAGTTACTTTGCAATATTATGATGGTTTTTGCTAAACATCAATGTGAATTAGCCACAGATATACATGTGTCCCCTCCAACCTGAACCCACCTCCCTCCCCATTCTATCCCTCTAGGTTGTCACAGAACACTGGCTTTGAGTGTCCTGCTTCATTCATCGAACTTACACTGGTCATCTGTTTTACATATGGCAATGTAAATGTTTCATGCTATTCTTTCAAATCTTCCCACCCTTGCCTGTAGATAATTCTTGCACCACATGCTTGAGTCATCCTGAAGAGTCTAAAACTCCAACCAATCAGGTGGAAAATCTTAACTGCATGCCGACCACAAGCACCTAGACCCCAGAGCAATTGGAACAAGAAGATTGATGACTGTGATTTCAAAAACATTATTCTGTTAACTTACCACCAATCAATCAGAATAATTGCACACAATCTGATCTCACAACTTTGACCCAGTCTCTCATACTGTCTTTAAAACCTCTTCCCCGAAATGTATCAGAGATTTGGGGTCTTTTGAGCATGTTTTGAGCTTGTTTGAGACCCTGCAATAAACCTTGTGCTTTGCTGCACCACAGCCTGGTGTCAGTAGATTGGCTTTACTGCACTCGGGGGAGCATACTCAAGTTTGGTTCAGTAACAGCTGCTACATACAAACTTGCCTAAATAGAACTGATTAATAGAACATATCTATTATCTAATAACATTATAGGATGGGGACTTACTTGTTCTGATCGCTGCAGGGCTTTTCATGAGTCTGTTGCTCTTTGGGCCCTAAGTCATATCTGACTCTCTGTGACCCTATGAATTGCACCATGCCAGGCTTCCCTGTCCTTCACTGTCTCCTGGAGTTTGCGGTAACTCATGCCCACTGAGTCAATGATGCCATCCAACCATCTCATCCTCTGTCCCCTGCTTCCTCTCCATGGGTCTGTAGTCAGACATGAAACTCTACGTTGTGATTCTAAGACTCATCCATGATGTGTGAGGCTGTACTCCTCTTCTGTCTAAAACTCCTTTGATATATGGAGGTTAATGCCCCAGTTTTTCGGGGGGAAATGAGTTTATTAAATGTGACTTGTCTTAATATAATTTAACTACCTTACATATGTGTGTGTCCAGTAGCTCAGTCATGGCCAACTCTTTTGTGACCCCATGGACTGAAGCCCACCAGGCTCCTCTGTCTGTGGGATTTCCCAGGCAAAGAATACTAGAGTGAATTGCCATTTCTTTCTCCAGGGGATCTTCCTGACCCAGGGATGGAACCTGTGTCTCCTGCATTTTCTGCATTGTCAGGCAGCTTCTTTACCACTGATCTATCTAGGAAGTCCTTAACTACTTTAATATCCACATAAGAAGCTTTGTTTTATCCCATTTAGAAGCAAAACTGCCCACTCCTGTTAGATGTGATTCAGTTACTTTTGCTCCAGATACTACCATGACATGCATACTGGAATTTTTAAATACTGACAAACTGATTAAAGCATAGTTACATACAATAAATTGAACCCAGTTAAAAATCATTAAAATTAAAAGTATATTTAAAAAAAAGAGAGAGAGAGAGAGAGCCTGCGGTCAGCAGCCCAGAGTTTGGCTGCTGAGCGGATCTTGCTGCCAGTTCCACTCTGACCCTTAAGTTGGACTCTTCTTGTTAGGTCTGATTCTTCACAAGCCAAGCCCCCAAATCATAGGCTAGCTTCTGCATTGTTCCCACATACGCAAGCTTTATGAACTTTCCAGAGCTACAACCACTTCTCAGAAAACAAAGATTTTGTTCCTGAATATTAAAAAAATTTTTTTAATTTAAAAAATAATAATAAAAGTATATACAACCTAGTTCCATTTCTATATATCTTGAGAAGGTGCACAATAAGTTTTACTGCTTTGTTATGCACTTATTATAAATGGAATTTCCCTGGCCTCTGTTTCCTTACTTCTAAAGGTAATGTGGAATAATAAACATAACTTCTGAGGAATGCTGTGAGAAAACAGGAAATCTATAAAAGTAGCTGTATAGCTAAAAAAAAATTCATATGTAAGAAGCACATGTGTGTGCATTAATTGTATATAATCTTCTCTCAAATAAACACATTAATATACATATAAGCACATACACACTGAAACATTTATAATCCAATTTGCTATGTTGAAAGAAACTTTTAAAGAAAGTTGGAATATAAAGAAATAATTAGAACAAATAATTTCACAATCTGTATGGAGTTACAAAAAACCTCGAATAGCCAAAGCAATCTTGAGAAAGAAGAATGGAACTGGAGGAATCAACCTGCCTGACTTCAGGATATACTACACAGCAACAGTCATCAAGACAGTATGGTACTCTGTTGTGCAGAAGCTTTTAATTTTCCTTATGTCCCATTTGCTTATTTTTGCTTTTATTTCCAGTATGTGGCAAAACCAATACAATATTGTAAAGTAAAAAATATATATAATAATAATAAATAAAGAAAAGAAAAAATAAAGTAAAACCATATTTCACATTTTAAAAAAAAGACAGTATGGTACTGGTACAAAGACAGAAACATAGATCAATGGAACAAAACAGAAAGCTCAGAGATAAATCCATGGACCTATGGACACCTTATCTTTGACAAAGGGGGCAAGAATATACAATGGAGAAAAGACAGTCTCTTTAACAAGTGGTGCTGGGAAAACTGGTCAACCACTTATAAAAGAATGAAACTAGAACACCTTCTAACACCATACACAAAAATAAACTCAAAATGGATTAAAGATCTAAACATAAGACCAGAAACTATAAAACTCCTAGAGGAAAACATAGGCAAAACACTCTCTGACATAAATCACAGTAGGATCTTCCAGGACCCATCTCCCAGAGTAATAAAAATAAAAGCAAAAATAAACAAATGAGACCTAATTAAACTTAAAAGCTTTTGCACAATAAAGGAAACTGTAAGCAAGGTGAAAAGACAGCCTTCAGGATGGGAGAAAATAATAGCAAATGAAGCAACTAACAAAGAATTAATCTCAAAAATATACAAGCAACTCCTACAGCTCAATTTCAGGAAAAAAAAGCAACCCAATCAAAAAATGGCCCAAAGAACTAAACAGACATTTCTCCAAAGAAGACTTACAGATGGCTAACAAACACATGAAAAGATGCTCAACATCACTTGTTATTAGAGAAATGCAAATCAAAACCACAATGAGGTACGCTGGTCAGAATGGCTACTATCAAAAAGTCTACAAATAATAAATGCTGGAGAAGGTGAGGAGAAAAAGAACCCTCTTACACTGTTGGTAAGAATGCAAACTAGTACAGCTACTAAGGAGAACAGTGTGGAGATTCCTTAAAAATCTGGAAATAGAACTGCCTTATGACCCAGCAATCCCACTGCTGGGCATACACACTGAGGAAACCAGAACAGAAAGAGACACATGTGACCCAATGTTCATCACAGCACTGTTTATAAGTGCCAGGACATGGAAGCAACCTAGATGTCCATCAGCAGAAGAATGGATAAGAAAGCTGTGGTACATATACACAATGGAACATTACTCAGGTATTAAAAAGAATGGATTTGAATCAGTTCTAATGAGGTAGATGAAACTGGAGCTTATTATACAGAACGAAGTAAGTCAGAAAGAAAAACACCAATACAGTATACTAACGCATATATATGGAATTTAGAAAGATAGTAACGATGACCCTATATGCGAGACAGCAAAAGAGACACAGATGTAAAGAACAGACTGTTGACTCTGGGAGAAGGCGAGGGTGGGATGATTTGAGAGAATAGCATTGAAACATGTATATTAATGTACGTGAAATAGATCGCCAGTCCAGGTTCAATGCATGAGGCAGGGTGCTCAGGGCTGGTGCACTGGGATGACCCTGAGAGATGGGATGGGGAAGCAGGTGGGAGGGAGGGTCAGAATGGGGAACACATGTACACCCATGGCTGATTCATGTGAATGTATGGCAAAAAAAAAAAAAAATTAAGAAACAAAATTTTTTAATTAAAGAAATAAAAATAATGACTGTCTGAATTAACATGAAATTCAAGGAATATAAAAGTTTAGGCAAAATACTTTAAGTTAAAATGGGCTTCCCTTGTGGCTCAGTGGCAAAGAATCCTCCTGCCAATGCAGGAGACACGGGTTCAATCCCTGGGTTGGGAAGATCCCCTGGACAAAGAATTGGCAAACCACTCTAATATTCTTGCCTGGGAATCCCATGGACAGAGGAGCCTGACAGGCTAAAGCCTGTTGGATTGCAAAGAGTCAAACACAACTTAGTGACTAAACAAAAACAGTGTGATCTTACTTTTGATAAACATGACATCTTAATTCAGTCCTCACAATGAGACCCACACTTATATTTATGGAATGGGAACTCAATGCACCAACTAATAGGGCAAACATATCCAAACTGACTTTCATTTTTATCTCCTATTAGAGTGGGTCACTCATACAAAATACCTTAATCCAGAGGAAACTAAATGACTGAATTGAGAAGCTTAAACTCAGTTCCTGTGAACCGTATTTTATTGGCTAAATGACGCATTTCATTCCTACTGCTGCGTAACAAATTATTGCACTTAGTGCCTTAAAAATTAAAGTCCTAAGAATCAGAACTCTAGTTTCACTTCAATGGGCTGAATACAAGGTGTCTGTGAGAACTGGGATCCACCTGGATGCTCCAGGGAAGAAAACGTCCCTAGATCACTTTCTAGTAGGCATGTGTATTCCTGATCAAGTGGTTCTTTTGTTGTTGTTGTTGTTGTTGTAATATAAATTTATTTATTTTAATTGGAGGTTAATTACTTTACAATATTGTATTGGTTTTGCCGTACATCAACATGAATCCGCCACAGGTATGCACGTGTTCCCCATCCTGAATCCCACCTCCCTCCTCCCTCCCCCTACCATCCCTCTGGATCATCCCGGTGCACCAGCCCCAAGCATCCAGTATTATGCATCAAACCAGGACTGGCAATTCGTTTCATATATGATATTATACATGTTTCAATGACATTCTCCCAAATCATCCCACCCTCTCCCTTTTCCACAGAGTCCAAAAGACTGTTCTATATATCTGTGTCTCTTTTGCTGTCTTGCATACAGGGTTATCGTTACCATCTTTCTAAGTTCAGTTCAGTCGCTCAGTCGTGTCCGACTCTTTGCGACCCCGTGAATCACAGGACGCCAGCACTCCCTGTCCATCACCAACTCCCAGAGTTCACTCAGACTCACGTCCATCAAGTCAGTGATGCCATCCAGCCATCTCATCCTCTGTTGTCCCCTTCTCCTCCTGCCCCAAATCCCTCCCAGCATCAGAGTCTTTTCCAATCAGTCAACTCTTCACATGAGGTGGCCAAGGTATTGCAGTTTCAGCTTTAGCATCATTCCTTCCAAAGAAATCCCAGGGCTGATCTCCTTCAAATGGACTGGTTGGATCTCCTTGCAGTCCAAGGGACTCTCAAGAGTCTTCTCCAACACCACAGTTCTTAAGCATCAATTCTTCGGCACTCAGCCTTCTTCACAGTCCAACTCTCACATCCATACATGACTACTGGGAAAACCATAGCCTTGACTAGACGGACCTTTGTTGGAAAAGTAATGTCTCTGCTTTTGAATATACTATCTAGGTTGGTCATAACTTTTCTTCCAAGGAGTAAGCGTCTTTTAACTTCATGGCTGCAGTCATCTGCAGTGATTTTGGAGCCCCCCAAAGTAAAGTCTGACACTTTTTCCACTGTTTTCCCATCTATTTCCCATGAAGCAATGGGACCAGATGCCATGATCTTCGTTTTCTGAATGTTGAGCTTTAAGCCAACTTTTTCACTCTCCTCTTTCACTTTCATCAAGAGGCTTTTTAGTTCCTCTTCACTTTCTGCCATAAAGGTGGTGTCATCTGCATATCTGAGGTGATTGATATTTCTCTCAGCAATCTTGATTCCAGCTTGTGTTTCTTCCAGCCCAGCGTTTCTCATGATGTACTCTGCATATAAGTTAAATAAGCAGGGTGACAATATACAGCCTTGACATACTCCCTTTCCTATTTGGAACCAGTCTGTTGTTCCATGTCCAGTTCTAACTGTTGCTTCCTGACCTGCATACAGATTTCTCAAGAGGCAGGTTAGGTGGTCTGGTATTCCCATCTCTTGAAGAATTTTCCACAGTTGATTGTGATCCACACAGTCAAAGGCTTTGGCATAGTCAATAAAGCAGAAATAGATGTTTTTCTGGAACTCTCTTGCTTTTTTGATGATCCAGCCGATGTTGGCAATTTGATCTCTGGTTCCTCTGCCTTTTCTAAAACCAGCTTGAACATCAGGGAGTTCATGGTTCACGTATTGCTGAAGCCTGGCTTGGAGAATTTTGAGCATTACTTTACTAGCATGTGAGATGAGTGCAATTGTGCGGTAGTTTGAGCATTCTTTGGCATTGCCTTTCTTTGGGATTGGAATGAAAACTGACCTTTTCCAGTTCTGTGGCCATGCTGAGTTTTCCAAACTTGCTGGCATATTGAGTGCAGCACTTTCACAGCATCATCTTTCAGGATTTGAAACTGCTCAACTGGAATTCCATCACCTCCACTAGCTTTGTTCATAGTGATGCTTTCTAAGGCCTGCTTGACTTCACATTCCAAGATGTCTGGCTTTAGATTAGTGATCACATCATCATGATTATCCGGGTTGTGAAGATCTTTTTTGCACAGTTCTTCCATATGCATTAGTATACTGTATTGGTGTTTTCCTTTCTGGCTTACTTCACTCTGTATAATAGGCTCCAGTTTCATCCACCTCATTAGAACAGATTCAAATGTATTCTTTTTAATGGCTGAGTAATACTCTGTTGTGTATATGTACCACAGCTTTCTTATCCATCCATCTGCTGATGGACATCTAGGTTGCTTCCATGTCCTGGCTATTATAAACAGTGCTGTGATGAACAATGAGGTACACGTGTCTCTTTCTTTTTCTTTTTTTTTTTATATTTTTATTTTTACTTTATTTTCCTTTACAATACTGTATTGGTTTTGCCATACATTGACATGAATCTGCCACGGGGGTACATGAGTTCCCAATCCTGAACCCCCCTCCCACCTCCCACCTCCAACCCCATATCATCTCTCTGGATCATCCCCGTGCACCAGCCCCAAGCATCCTGTATCCTGTATCGAACATAGACTGGTGATTCATTTCTTACGTGATAGTATACGTGTTTCAGTGCCATTCTCCCAAATCATCCCACCCTCTCCCTCTCCCAGAGTCCAAAAGTCTGTTCTACACATCTGTGTCTCTTTTGCTGTCTCGCATACAGGGTTATCATTACCATCTTTCTAAATTCCATATATATGCATTAGTATACTGTATTGGTGTTTTTCTTTCTGGCTTACTTCACTCTGTATAATCGGCTCCAGTTTCATCCATCTCGTTAGAACTGATTCAAATGTATTCTTTTTAATGGCTGAGTAATACTCCATTGTGTATATGTACCACAGCTTTCTTATCCATTCATCTGCTAATGGACATCTAGGTTGTTTCCATGTCCTGGCTATTACAAACAGTGCTGCGAAGAACATTGGGGTACATGTGTCTCTTTCAGTTCTGGTTTCCTCAGTGTGTATGCCCAGCAGTGGGATTGCTGGGTCATAAGGTAGTTCTATTTCCAGTTTTTCAAGGAATCTCCATACTGTTCTCCATAGTGGCTGTACTAGTTTGCATTCCCACCAACAGTGTAAGAGGGTTCCCTCTCTCAAACCCTCTCCAGCATTTATTGCTTGTAGACTTTTAGATCACAGCCATTCTGTCTGGTGTGAAATGGTACCTCATTGTGGTCTTGATTTGCATTTCTCTGATAATGAGTGATGTTGAGCATCTTTTCATGTGTTTGTTAGCCATCTGTATGTCTTTTTTGGAGAAATGGATCTTTGATTTTCAGCTGTTGTTTATCCATTTTTAATTTCCAGATTTAGGAGCAGACTATTGTCATTAGAATAAGAATATCAGGATAGCAAAAGTCTAATCATGAGGGGTTATGTTTTGTAGAAGCAAAATGAGCTTAGTCTACATGTACCATAATCTTAAATAATGTTTATTTACTTTACCAAAGTAACAAAAGATTTTAAAAACAACTATAAATCGCTTTAAAAAATTTATAATCTGTTATCAAAAGCTGCATTCTAAGAAAACTTTGCTTTCTAAACAGAGAGAAGACCAAATTCTAGTCTTGTACCAGCTTACTATTAATAACATAATTTGTTTATCTCTTTAATCTTAGAAAGTTTTTTCCATAAATCTTGAAGAATTAGCAGTATTCTTCTAAAGGTATGAGAGTAAAACCATAGAAGGCATGTTTGAAATCTGATTCTATTGCAATTGACAAAGAAACCTGGTCATAACACTTTAATATGATAATTTGAATTATAATTGACCATATTTTATCAGGGCATATCAGATCTATATGAATTTCATACAATTTTAAGATATCTATTTAGTAACATCAACCATACAGTGTAACCTGAAAAGATTTATCACCCCTTTAACAGTACTTCCCATGTAATTTTAACATATCCAATGAACCCAGGTAACTATTAAGTTACCTGTCTCAGGGGCCCTCTGAAGCATCCCAAAGTAAGCTAGAAGTCAAATTATTTAGGAAGTTTTGTTGGTAAATATCAAAAGGATTTATAACAATCAGGGAGGTAAGTTACTGTGAAATAATAGTTATTTACTTAGCCAAATTTAACAAAAGATATGTACACTCCTGTGGCGGATTCATGTCAATGTATGGCAAAACTAATACAGTATTATAAAGTAAATATATATATATAAATAATAATAATAAACAGTTGAGGAAAAATATATATATAGAACAGATCAATTAAGAGGTAAAGGAACTTAAACCTATTATTAAAAGCAGTTCAACATCTGAAGAAAGTATGTCCTCTTAACAGAGAGAAACGCTGGATTCAAGTTTTGCGCCAGTTTACTTTAAGCTCATTTCAGTTCAGTTCGGTTCAGTCGCTCAGTCGTGTCCGACTCTTTGCGACCCCATAAATGGCAGCACACCAGGACTCCCTGTCCATCACCAACTCCCGGAGTTCACTCAGACTCACATCCATCTAGTCCGTGATGCCATCCAGCCATCTCATCCTCAGTCGTCCCCTTCTCCTCCTGCCCCCAATCCCTCCCAGCATCAGAGTGTTTTCCAATGAGTCAACTCTTCCCATGAGGTGGCCAAAGTACTGGAGCTTCAGCTTCAGCATCAATTCTTCCAATGGATATTCAGGACTGACTTCCTTTAGGATGGACTGGTTGGATCTCCTTGCAGTCCAAGGGACTCTCAAGAGTCTTCTCCAACTTTAAATTTATTTTAAACTTGGTCAGTCCTAACCATGCACAATTTTTTTTCAGGGCAGTTTCCACAAACCTTCTAATCACTTTTTGTAGCAGCCACCTGTAAGTCAGACCTACTTATTTTCCCTTCATAAAATGTAATTTTATTTTTATACCTTTTTAATTAAAATCATGCCTACTTCCTTATTAGTTTAGCAAACAAGCATTAATACTAGATATTTAATATTGAATATTTCCCAGTTTACATGAATCTGAAATTTATTTAGGTTAATTTTTCCTGTATTTAGAATTGTTTGACTTGTAAGCGCTTACTTTTCTTTTAGGCCAATTGAATTGGAACTCATTTACAACTTCAACAATATTATCAGAAAAAAACAAAAGGCATACACTGAGACATACGTAAATCCAGACAGACAGGTTGACAGAGATCTTATAGTTTTCTGTTTGAGATTTAAAATATCTCTTTCACCCCTTTTTTCTTTTTCTTTGCTTGAAGTTCTAATTTGCCCAAGGCTGAGGTCTCAGGCAAAGTTGGCTGTGTATTTCAAAGACGTGGAAAGGGTTAACTTCAAGCTTTCTCCTAGGTAGGTCTTTTAACAAGCTGCTGCTGCTGCTGCTAAGTTGCTTCAGTCATGTCCGACTCTGTGTGACCCCATAGACGGCAGCCCACCAGGCTCTGCCGTCCCTGGGATTCTCCAGGCAAGAACACTGGAATGGGTTGCCATTTCCTTCTCCAGTGCATAAAAGTGAAAAGTGAAAGTGAAGTCACCCAGTCATGTCTGACTCCTAGCGAACCCATGGACTGCAGCCTACCAGGCTCCTCCATCCATGAGATTTGCCAGGCAAGAGTACTGGAGTGGGTTGCCATTGCCTTCTCCTTTAACAAGCTAGTTGTTTTTAATTGTATATGCAAAAATTATTGGTTTTGCAGTTCCCCAAAAGAAAAATTTATCTCACTCTGTTCAATCAGCAATCTCACACTCACAATCATTCAAAGGCTATCACAATGCCTCACTTCTCCCAAGTCCCCAGGTTTCCTTAACTGTTGCTCCCTTCCTGGGAACTCCAAGGAGGTGATCAGTCTCCCCGTTGGAGTAGGACCTGACTGGGGACTGGCCCAGGGCTTTACCTGATCCTGTGGCCATTCTAGCGAGTTGGTCCGTCCCTCCAGTGAGTCCAGTTGGGTCTCGGCCATCTGGAGAATCAGAACACTGGTCCAAAAGAGAACCCGGAATACCATCAGGTGGCACGCCTCCTCGTTTGTCTCAGGGTTCCTTTGCTTCAACCCAGCTGAACCACCAGTGTCGCAGCTTAAGGGGCCTGTGTGGTTGGAATTTCGGTGAGGCCTCCAGAAACCAGTTACTGGTTTTGCAGAAACCAGTACTCCAGAACTCAGCTTTATTATACCGGTGGGCCCAGAGGAGTTAACACTCCAAGCCCTGAGCCCCGAACAAAGGGGTTACAGAGTTTTTATACATGGACAGGCATGATTAAGCAGATTTGCAGGGGCTTGGCAGTTGCAAAGAGCAGGTCAAGGGTGAGTGAGATAAGCTCCAGTTCCTAATATTTTGAGTCCCCACATTCTGAGACTACATGACCTATGTGATCCAGGCTTTGCAAGGAGCAAGCTGAGTTACAGGGGCAGAAGGAGCAGGAGGTTATGTAAAATTTTAACTTTTCCTCTTCACCAAAGATGCTGTGGAACATCCAGACCCAGAGCAAAGTCATAACATTTGAAGGCTTCATCACCCAGGTGTACTTTTTCATTCTGTTTGCAGCATTGGACAATTTCCTCCTGACCATGAGGGCCTATGATCAGTATGTGGCCATCTGTCACCCCCTGCTCTACCCAGTCATCGTGAACCCCCGGCTCTGTGGGCTATTGGTGCTGGTGTGCTGGATGATCAGTGTCCTGCATTCCTTGTTAGAAAGTTTAATGATGTGGCAATTGTCTGTACAGTGTTAGAAATTTCTCATTTTTTCTGTGAATTCAAGCAAAGGATCCAACTTGCCAACTCTGACACTTTTTTCCATAACATGGTGATGTATTTTGTAGCTGTGTTCCTGGCTGGTGGTTCCCTCTTTGGTATCATTTATTCATATTCTAAGATAGTGTTCTGCATACATGAAATCTCATCAGCTCAGGGGAAGTATAAAGCATTCCCCACCTGTGTGTCTCACCTCTCAGTTGTCTCCTTATTTTATTGTACAGGTTTAGAAGTGTACCTTAGCTCCGCTGCTACCCACAGCTCACACTCAAGCATAACAACCTCAGTGATGTACATTGTGGTCACACCCATGATGAACCCCTTCATCTACAGTCTGAGAAATAAAGACTTAAAGAGAGGTCTGAAAATACTCTTTGGAAAGGTGACTCTTAAAGGGCCTATTTATCCTAGGACTTAAGAAGCACCCTGGGTAACAGAGCTCAATGAAAGAGCCAAATGTTGCCATTTTTTGATGAGACTGTGAACATAGAACATGCCTCTTCCATCTTTTTGGGGGGGGGGGGAGGGGGTGGATTTCTATTTTGATTTCAAATTCTCTATACAATTTATGTAATTCTATTTTATGTTTTGTAATATCTCTCATAACCAGGACTTTTTCCTTTTTTGTTTTTCAACTCTCATCATTGTATTCCAAAACTTGTTTGTGAAATATTTGGAAATTCTCACTATCCCAAGGGACCACATGGATCCCTTCAAGGATAATTTCTTCTCAAATATGGAGTACTCATATGGAGTACTTGCTGTTGTTGTTTTTGTTGTTGCTGATTCCAAGCCATTACTTGTTGTTGGGGCAAGCAATAGAGACCCTTTGGAAAGCCTGCAGGCCAAGAAAATGGTGAGCAAGTGTCCCAAAGAACCATCTTTTCTGTGTTTGAATGCTTGTTTCTGTTATAGAGCAGAGCAGTAAAGGGTAGATAAAGTAAAAGGGAATATGGTGTTGCAACTGTCTCCTAGTTCCAGCCAGGGTCTGGATGGGAAGTAGTGATTTCTTCTTTCCTGAAGCCATTTACAGGTGGACATTATCAGGATGTTTTTTAAGAAGTAAGCAAAGATAATTTAGTTTAGATTCAGACGTGGGGGTTCTACCTCTGGGCCAGGAAGATCTCCTGAAGGAGAGCATGGCAGCCCACTTCTTAACTAGAGAATCCCATGGACAGAGGAGCCTGGTGGGCTACAGTCCATAGAGTTGCAAAGAATCAGACACAACTGAAGTGACTAAGCATGCACTCACAGACATGGGAGCAGGGTTCCAGGAGATGGGCTATTATGTATACTTCAAGCCATAGGCACTATCCCTTTAGTGATTAACTTGTAGCCAAAGCAAGAGTCACCTGGAGCAGGGCATGGCAACCAACTCCAGTATTCGTGCCTTGGACAGAGGAGCCTGGCAGGCTACAGTCCGTGTGTGTGCGTGCTCAGCCACTTTAGTCATGTCCAATTCTTTGCAACCCTATGGACTGTAGCCCATCAGGCTCCTCTGTCCATGGGATTTTCCCGGCAAGAATACTGGAGTGGGTTGCCATGCCCTCCTCCAGGGAATCTTCCTGACCCAGGGATCGAACCTGTGTCTCATGTCTCTTGCGGTCACAGGTGTTGCACAAACATCCACAGTCTCCCAGCTTCTCCATGTGACCTCTAAGGGACAGAAGTAGTGTCACTTGTTCATACAGTTATATGTTATAAACTTGAACAACAGAGTAATCATGAATAGTATCTTCAAATATCAGAATAAATGATTAGAAAAAGTAGAATCAGATTACTACAATTATCATCACCTCTCTCTAATTTGATGATTGTTTCAATTAGCTATAATTGCTTATGTGGACACAATTGAAAGAAAGTTGGAGTGAGAGAGACATTTCAAAATGCTTTGCAGCTGGTTTGGAGATGTAGGACATGTTCTAAGCAAAAGAACGAATGTGTCCTTTAAAATCTGTAAGAGAAAAGGAAATGCTTCCTTAATTTCTTTTTCTATTTTCTCATTATTAGTGTATAGGAATGCAAGGGATTTCTGTGTGTTGATTTTAAATCCTGCAACTTTACTATATTCATTGATTAGCTCTAGTAATTTTCTGGTGGAGTCTTTAGGGTTTTCTACATAGAGGATCATGTCATCTGCAAACAGTGAGAGTTTTACTTCTTCTTTTCCAATTTGGATTCCTTTTATTTCTTTTTCTGCTCTGATTAAGGAAACAAATCCATTCACCATTGCAACGAAAAGAATAAAATACTTAGGAATATATCTACCTAAAGAAACTAAAGACCTATATATAGAAAATTATAAAACACTGGTGAAAGAAATCAAAGAGGACACTAATAGATGGAGAAATATACCATGTTCATGGATTGGAAGAGTCAATATAGTCACAATGAGTATACTACCCAAAGCAACCTATAGATTCAATGCAATCCCTATCAAACTACCAACATTATTTTTCACAGAGCTAGAACAAATAATTTTACAATTTGTATGGAAATACAAAAAAACTCAAATAGCCAAACCAATCTTGAGAAAGAAGATTGGAACTGGAGGAATCAACCTGCCTGACTTCGGGCTCTACTACAAAGCCACAATCATCAAGATAGTATGGTACTGGCACAAAGACAGAAATATAGATCAATGGAACAAAATAGAAAGTGCAGATATAAATCCATGCACCTATGGACATCTTATCTTTGACAAAGTAGGCAAGAATATACAATGGAGAAAATACAATCTCTTTAACAAGTGGTGCTGGGAAAACTGGTCAACCACTTGTAAAAGAATGAAACTAGAACACTTTCTAACACCATACACAAAAATAAACTCAAAATAGATTAAAGATCTAAACGTAAGACCAGAAACTATACAACTCCTAGAGGAGAACACAGGCAAAACTTTCTCCAACATACATCGCAGCAGGATCCTCTATGACCCACCTCCCAGAATATTGGAAATAAAAGCAAAAATAAACAAATAAGACCGGACTTTTGGACTCAGAGGGAGAGGGAGAGGGTGGGATGATATGGGAGAATGGCATTCTATCATGTATACTATCATGTAAGAATTGAATCGCTAGTCTATGTCTGACGCAGGATACAGCATGCTTGGGGCTGGTGCATGGGGATGACCCACAGAGATGTTATGGGGAGGGAGGTGGGAGGGGGGTTCATGTTTGGGAACACATGTAAGAATTAAAGATTTTAAAATTAAAAAAATAAAAAACTTAAAAAAATAAAAATAAAAAAATAAAGACACACACACACACAAAAAATAAACAAATAAGACCTAATTAAACTTAAAAGCTTTTGCACAACAAAGGAAACTATAAGCAAGGTGAAAAGACAGCCTTCTGAATGGGAGAAAATAATAGCATATGAAGCAACTGACAAACAACTAATCTCAAAAATATACAAGCAACTCCTATAGCTCAATTCCAGAAAAATGTGACCCAATCAAAAAATGGACCAAAGAACTGAACACACATTTCTCCAAAGAAGACATATAGATGGCTAACAAACACCTGAAAAGATGCTCAACATCACTCATTATCAGAGAAATGCAAATCAAAACCACAACGAGGTACCATTTCATGCCAGTCAGAATGGCTGCCATCCAAAAGTCTACAAGCAATAAATGCTGGAGAGGGTGTAGAGAAAAGGGAACCCTCCTATGCTGTTGGTGGGAATGCAAACTAGTACAGCCACTATGGAGAACAGTGTGGAGATTCCTTAAAAAACTGGAAATAGAACTGCATTATGACCCAGCAATCCCACTGCTGGGCATACACACCGAGGAAACCAGAAGTGAAAGAAACACATGTACCCCAATGTTCATCACAGCACTGTTTATAATAGCCAGGACATGGAAACAACCTAGATGTCCATCAGAAGACAAATGGATAAGAAGTGGTACATATACATAATGGAGTATTACGCAGCCATTAAAAAGAATACATTTGAATCAGTTCTAATAAGATGGATGAAACTGGAGCCGATTATACAGAGTGAAGTCAGTCAGAAAGAAAAACACCAATACAGTATACTAATGCATATATATGGAATTTAGAAAGATGGTAACAATAACCCTGTATGTGGGACAGCAAAAGAGATACAGATGTATAGAACAGTCTTTTGGACTCTGTGGGAGAGGGAGAGGGTGGGATGATTTGGGAGAATGGCATTGAAACATGTATAATATCATATAAGAAACGAATCACCAGTCCAGGTTCGATGCAGGATACAGAATGCTCGGGGCTGGTGCACCGGGACGACTCAGAGGGATGGTACGGGGAGGGAGGTGGGAGGTTCAGGATGGGGAACACGTGTATAGCCGTGGCAGATTCATGTTGATGTATGGCAAAACCAATACAATATTGTAAAGTAATTCAGTTCAGTTCAGTTCAGTCGCTCAGTCGTGTCCGACTCTGCAACCCCATGAATCGCAGCACGTCAGGCCTCCCTGTCCATCACCATCTCCCGGAGTTCACTCAAACTCATGTCCATCGAGTCCGTGATGCCATTCAGCCATCTCATCCTCAGTCGTCTCCTTCTCCTCCTGCCCCCAATCCCTCCCAGCATCAGAGTTTTTTCCAATCAGTCAACTCTTCCCATGAGGTGGCCAAAGTACTGGAGTTTCAGCTTTAGCATCATTCCTTCCAAAGAAATCCCAGGGCTGATCTCCTTCTGAATGGACTGGTTGGATCTCCTTGCAGTCCAAGGGACTCTCAAGAGTCTTCTCCAACACCACAGTTCAAAAGCATCAATTCTTTGGCACTCAGCCTTCTTTACAGTCCAACTCTCGCATCCATACATGACCACAGGAAAAACCATAGCCTTGACTAGACAGACCTAAGTCGGCAAAGTAATGTCTCTGCTTTTGAATATGCTATCTAGGTTGATCATAACTTTTCTCCCAAGGAGTAAGCATCTTTTAATTTCATGGCTGCAGTCACCATCTGCAGTGATTCTGGAGCCCAAAAAAATGAAGTCTGACACTGTTTCTACTGTTTCCCCATCTATTTCCCATGAAGTGATGGGACCCGATGCCCGCCAATTAAAATAAACAAAATTTTTTTTTAATGAAAGTGCATTCTCCAACGAGGCATCATGTAGGATCATAGGGTTACAGATATCTTGATTTTAGTCCAGTGAGACCCTTTTCAGGATTCCACCCTCCATAATTTAAGATATAAATTTGTTTCTTTTTTAGAAGCCACTCAAGTGGTAGTTTGTTACAGCAGCAATAGGAATCAAACACACATATACAACATAGTTTGAGAGAACTAAGTTTAAGTCTCTCAATTCACTAATTTAGATTCCCTTGGGCAATGGCATTTTGTATTGAAACCCTATGTTAAGTAGAAGAAGAAAATGAGAGTCAAACTGGAGATATCCTGCCCTGTTAACTGGAACAACAAATTTCTCACTGAAAAATTGGGAATGTGTGTTTTATTTTGAGGCCATTAAGGAATTAATGTGATAAAATAAGTCTATTAAAATTAGGATCACCCATTATAATTTAAATATTTTCAAATGTATACACTGTTTCAATCCCATGAAAATTCATACATTCACTTTTTTGTTTCTATTCTTTCCAACTTCCTCTCAAGCTTCTTTTCAATATTATAAATGGGACTACAAATGAACATGTGATTGTACATACGTATGAGTGCAAGCATGTGTGCGCTTGGCCATGCCCAACTCTTTGCAACTCCATGGACTTAGCCTGCCAGGCCTCTCCATTCATGAAATTTTCTAGGCAAGAAATACTGGAGTGGGTTGTCATTTCCTTCTCCAAGGTATCTTCCTAAGCCAGGGATTGAACCCGAGTCTCTTTTGTCTCCTACACTGGCAAGCAGGTTCTTTACCACTTGTGCCACCAAGGAAGCCCAAATGAGGGTGTAAGAGTGTTTATTTGAAGATGTACAAATGTACACACACACTTAATACACATACTCCTTACTCACAAACATTTTCTTTAGACTTATAATATATTTTATAAGTATTTTATTTATAAAGTATTTTATAAGTAGCACATTTTTGTAGCTTACTAAAATTATTTGGCAAGTAAAATTATTTCGTATATAAAGTGGGGTAAATGTATTCAGTGTTATGATTTAATACCCATGTGCTGTGCTGTGTTTAGTTGCTCAGTCATGTCCAACTCTTCACAAACCCTGGACTGTTGCCAGCCAGGCTCCTCTCTCCAGGGGATCTCTCAGGCAAGAATACTGGAGAGGATTGCCATTTCCTTCTCCAGGGAATCTTCCTGGCCCAGGGATCGAACCCACATCTTTTGCATCTCCTGCATTGGCAGACAGATTCTTTACCACCAGGACCACCTGTGAAGCCCCCTTCAGCTGAGGAAGAACACAAGATTGAAGGATTCAGAGACCCAGAGTCAGAAATTGTGAATCTTTTTTTCAGATTAATCAGATTGAGGAAGTACAACTTGCTCCTTCTATTTATTTTCTTGCATTTTCATTTCTTTGACGTCTACTCTTCTGTATAGTTTATGTAACTCACTTGATTAAGTCTTGTGATCTATCTCGTATTCAAGAGTTTTCCCATTTTATGGTCTTCCCACTCCCTTAAATGTATTCTCAAACTTGATTCCAAACAATTAGGGAATTACCATTTATTTCATATGACTAGATGGATTCCTTAAGAACAATTTAGTCTCAAATAAAATACATAGTGAAAGTCTCTCAGTCATGTCTGACCCTTTGTGACCCCATGGACAGTTCATAGAATTCTCCAGACCAGAATACTGGAGGGGGTAGCCTTTCCCTTCTCCAGGGGATCCTCCCAACCCAGAGATCAACCCGGGTCTCCTGCATTACAGGCAGGTTTTTTACCAGCTGAGCCACAAAGGAAGCCCTAAATAAAATATATAGTACCAAGTATTTTTCTCTTTTCTTTTACTAAAAGAATAGTCATAAGTTTTACTGGTGCTGTGGAAAAAAAGAAACTACTTTAGGCACCCATAGCTACTCATACGCTTAAAAGAAGGAAAATCTCTGACCACAGATTTCACTTGTGTGAACTTCACTCCTTTGTATATCACTGCCTTAACTACTCTTCCTTGTATTCTGGAATTCAGCATATAGTGGTTTATAATATGGCATTGAATGTTATTTTCCTCATTAGAATCCTATTCTCTTCCCCATATCTATGCCCACAATGCCTACCACAGTCACTGACAGAAATAGATTATAAAATACATGTCTTTATGTGGGGGAAGGATGTTGGGGGGAAGGCATAGTTAGGGAGTTTGGGATGGACTTGTACACACTGTCATATTTAAAATGAATAACCAACAAGGACCTACTGTATAGCTCAGGGAACTCTGCTCAGTGTTATGTGGCAGCCTAGATGGGGGGGGGGGGGGGGGTTTGGAGGAGAATGGATACATGTATATGCATGGCTGAGTCCCTTTGTTGTTCACCTGAAACTATCACAACATTGTTTGTTAACTGGCCATATACCAGTACAAAATAAAAAGTTTAGAAGAATTGTATGCAAAATTTTTCAAGCCTCTGGAATGAATGCATACACTTTTCTTCAAAATGTCATGCAAAAGGTAATATGAGGTAGAGAAAACTACGTACAAGACACTAAAACAGGCTGACTTACTCATGAAGTGGCCACAGTCCAGTACCAGCTTCATCAACGTCATCAGGAATCTTGTTAGAAATGCAGAGTCTCTTGACTCACCAGGCAGGATGAGCTGAATCAGAAACTCCATTTGAACCAGCATCTGGGTGACTGGTATGCACAGTGAAGCGGAGAAAGTGCTGGTCTAGAACAGGTTGATTCACTTTCTCACTGTTGACTTTTTGTCACAGGATCATTATTTGAGCTGGGTACTGCCCTGGGCTGGAGAAGGGCATGGCAACCCATTGCAGTATTCTTGCCTGATGAATCCCATGGACAGAGGAGACTTGCGGGCTGCAGCCCATAGGGTTGCAAAGAGTTGGACAGAACTGAAATGACAGCGCACATGCACCTGTCCTGGGCATCATAGATGTTTAGCAATATCCCTTCAACATGACCAAATAACATGCCGAGCAAAGGTATCTCTGGTTGAGGCCCAGAGTTTGCAAGGTATCTCTGGTTGAGGCCCAGAGTTTGCAAGGTAGAAATGAGCTGGCAGAATTCCAATAAAAACCACATACCTTTACCTGGATTATAACTGGCAAATCACTTATCCACAGGAAACCTATTTCTGCAATGGAAAACGGAGTTTGTAAAGTACTATCTTACAGAATGTTTGTTTCTAAAAATGAAAGCATATCATTCCTATAAAGTGCTAAGATCTGCATGTTTCATGCTTAACAAACATTTTCTAATGAAAGACTAATTGCGATAGCCCCTAACTTATGCTGTATGTATGAAGCTCCTAATTATTTTGGCAAAACTGTAGTGAATCCAAGCAGCATACTGCCCAAGTTTTTGGTTTTTTGTTTTTTTTTTTTCTCTAGTTGCAGTGAGAAGCCTTCTCATCGCAATGGCTTCTCTTGTTGCAGAGCATGGGCTCTAGAGTGAGCAGGCTTCCGCAGTTGCAGCACATGGGCTCAGTAGTTATGCAGCTTCTTAACCACAGGACCACCAGGGAAGTTCTGCCTAAGGTTTTATACTAAAATAACAAAGTTATCCAACTTACTGAAGTTGGGAAGAGTAAGTTTTCGAGAGAGATGAGGAGCTGTGACCTACCAATGCTTTGATTAGGAACCTAATGAAGACAGTATCCTCTCTGAGACTCTGTAGAAAACTTGAACTGAGAGTTGGGATAAGGTGCTGCTATTTAAGGTTTATTCCCCTAAAAAAAGACAGGAAAGATCATGGAAAAGGAGAAATAATGACTGAATTCAACTGGCTTAACATTGTCTCCACACAGAGAATGAGTGGCAAAATTCTCTTATCTGTCCAGACCAGATCAGGGTCCCACAGGAAAATTAATTATTAGAGGCTGGTGTAACAGGAGGGAAACGTGCTAATGAGGAAACATAGGGAGCTGTAAATATCTCCCCTGCTGCATCCCTCAGCCTGTGCGTCCTTCGGATGGAGAGGACGTGATTGTAACTTGTGGACTCATAACTCTGCCCAGGGAACCAATGCTTGACTCCATCCCACTGTCTTGTCTGGAAGCAGAGCGTCTTTCTTCACCATGAACCATCCAAGAGGAATTTGGAGGTCTATATGCAACCCTCCTCTCAGAGACCCCACCCAGGTGAGTCCAAGAGTCCAGTAAACCCTGCAGGAGATCAAACATAACGGCAGCCAAGAACATTTACCAGAGTTCACCTGAGAGCCAGCCCAGACTAGCCAAGGGCCAAGACCACTAAAGTTGTTTGTTTGCCTGATTGATTAACATTTTAATTTGTGATGCCCAAAATAGTAGTGAATATTGAACTCATTAATGCAATGGTCAATGTTGACCATTAAATGGGAGAAGGAATAAGAGGTATAAGGAGCTTCCAGTAGAAATAGAACCGAAATCCAAGGAACTTTGTGATTAACTGGAGTAAAGATATAGGGCATTAGTTGTGGAGGAATGTAAGGTGATATAGGGTATTTTTTAAGAAGGGGCATATTTGACTATGATGAGTAAGATCCAGACCAAGGAATGCTGGCAAATATTTCCCTGCAATAGCAGTTCATGAGACACAAATTTCATAGTATCTCCTCCTGCTTAATATTCAATTTTTTTTATTTATTACATGTAAATGGGTAGTGCTTAGTCACATGCAACACTTGTGGCCCAGCAAGAATATTGGAGTAGATTGCCATTCCTTCCTAAAGGGGATCTTCCAGAGTCAGGGATCAAACCTGTCTCTTGCATCTCCTACATTGGTAGGCAGAGTCTTTACCACTAGTACCACCTGGGAAGCTCATAATTGGATAGTGCAAAAGTGAAAGTGTTAGTCGATCAGTCATGTCCAACTCTGTGACCCCATGGACGGGGGTCCGCCAGGCTCCTCTGTCTGTGGGATTCCCCAGGCAAGAATACTGGAGTGGGTTGCCGTTCTCTTCTTCAGGGGATCTACCCAACTCTGGGATCAAACCTGGGTCTCCTACATTTCAGGCAGATTCTTTACCATCTGAACCCCTAGAGAAGCCCATAAATGGGTAAAGTGAAAAGTGAAATCGCTCAGTCGTGTCCGACTCTTCGCGACCCGTGGACTGTAGCCCACCAAGCTCCTCCGTCCATGGGATTCTCCAGGCAAGAATACTGGAGTGGGTTGCCATTTCCTTCTCCAATAAATGGGTAAGCTAAATCTTAATTTGCAATGAATTCACTACTCACTGTAAGGCTGAATATATTTGCAGATCAGTTAGCCCATTACTTTCTTTTTTTTTTTTTTTTTTTTCCGTAATTGAATCCATTTATTTTTATAAAATACCTACAATGAAATCTGGAAAGGATATTACACAGCCCATTAGAATATAATAATCAATGCAGAAGATATATTGCACAATAAATAGAATAGAGAATGAGACAAAGATTATGAGTGTAGTGTGTGTTCATCTAAGTGGGAGGCCAATAAGTGATATGAATGTCCCCTTCATGTTAAAGCTGTCACCCATTTGAAGTTTTTTTTTTTTCCAATTTATACAGAATTATTTTTATATCCACAGTTTAACTGGGAAAGTTCAAGACTTTAATGTGAAAAGTGACCAAAAATATTCTTGGGGATACAACATTTTTTTTTGAATGAAATTGAACCTTTATTTTATAAGTACAAAAATAAATTCAAAATGGATTAAAAAATTTAAACATAAGATATGAAATAATAAAAATTCTAGGAAGAAAACATAAGTGCAAAGGTCCTTGACACTGACCTTGTAAAGAATGTTTTTGGATTTGACAACAAAACTACAGGCAATAAAAGCAAAAATAAATGACTGAGACTATCAATTTAAAAAGACTCTGCATGGCAAAGGAAACTATCAACGAAATGTTCATCACGTTCATAACATATCAACAAAACATTTGCCACATTTTAGTTTCATATTTTTTTTTTTGCCTTGTCAAAGTCTCTTTGTAAGCACATAAGATAGGGAAGGAGAAGTAAATAAATCAATAAATCAATTAGGTAACTAGTGTCTCCGTTTCCTGGGTGACTAAGTGGCAAAGTATCTACCTGTCAATGCAGGAGATCTGGGTTCCATCCCTGTATCAGGAGGATGCCCTGGAGAAAGAAATGGCAACCCACTCCAGGATTCCTGCCTGGGAAATTCCATAGACAGTGGAGCCCGGTAGGCTACAGTCCAAGGGGTCACAAAAGAAGCCCATTACTTTCTGTATTTAAAATTGCCTGTTCAGGGAAATCTGCTCGATGTTATATGGCAGCCTGGATGGTAAGGGAGTTTGGGGGAGAATGGACACAGGTATACATATATATGGTTGAGTCCCTTCACTGTCCACCTGAAACTATCACAAATTTGTTAATCAACTATACTCCAATACAAAATAAAAAGGTTTTAAAAAATAAAATAAAATTGCCTGTTCAATCCATGGATTAGGAAGTAGACATCTTTGGAAGGGAGGTGGAGATGAGAAGGCAGCATTTTTCACCCCAGCATATAACCCTATTTAAGAGTGCTTCTTTGAGACTTCTGGCAGTCCTCTGGTTAAGACTTTGCCTTCCAATGCCTGGGTGTGAGTTTGATCCCTGATCAGGGAGCTAGGATCCCACATGCCTTGTGGCCAAAAAAACAAAACATAAAACAGAAGCAATACTGTAACAAATTCAATAAATGACTTTCAAAATGGTCCACATCCAAAAACAGGTGTGTGTGTGTGTGTGTGTGTGTGTGTGTGTGTGTGTTTACTTTTTTTAATTAATTTAATTTGCAGATAACTGCTTTACAATATTGTGATGGAGTTTGTCATACATCAGCATGGATCAGCCACAGGTGTTTATCTGTACCCCATCCTGAGCAGCACCTACCTTCGGCCCCACTCTATCCCTCTGGGTTGTCCCAGAGCACCGGCTTTGGGTGCCCTGTGTTCTTTTTCAATACTGAGCTTTATTCAGGGCAAGATAAAAGGCTCTAAAGACATTAGGTTATATGTGGTTAAGATGTTGTTAGGGCTTCCCTGGTGGCTCACATGGTAAAGAATTTGCCTGCAATGCATGAGACCCAGGTTCAATCCCTAGATCAGGAAGATCCCCTGGGGAAGGAGATGGCAACCCACTCAGTACACTTGCCTGGAGAATTCCATGGACAGAGGAGCCTGGCAGGCTACAGTCCATGGGGTTGCAAAGAGTTTGACACGACAGAGTGACTAACTTTCACGTTCACTTTCAAGATGTTGAGATGTTGTTAGGGGCTTCCCAGGTGGCACTAGTGGTAAAAAACCCGCTTGCAATGAGATGTGGGTTTAATCCGCGGGTGGGGAAAATCCCCTGGAGAAGGAAATGGCAACGCACTCCAGTACTCTTCCCTGGGAAATCTCATGGACAGAGGAGCCTCGTGGGCTACTATCCATGGGGTCGCAAAGAGTCAGACACAACTGAGCACCAAGGTGTTGTTAAGGTAGAAAGTGTGTCCCCAGTAAAACTGAATTGAATTCCTGAGTGAAAAAATAAAATATTGGTGACTAAAAAAATAAGCAAATAAAATCCCCTGCTCTTCATTAAATTCACTTCATTTCTACTTGAATATTAGGCCTCTATAATGATGAACAATAGTTAGTTGGGTTTTGACTTGGCCCAACTTGATAATTTTTGTCTTTAATAAGGAAATTGAACTGATTTTAATATACTGAGATCCCTGGCATATTTGCTTTGCCCTTTTTTAATTTAATTTTTGTTATGCTTTTGGAAGAACTTTTCTATACTGTCTTGTTATCTTTTTTTTTCTTTTTACTTTAATCTTCTTTTTGTCGTTATGTTTTACCAAAGCTTTCTTTATTCTTCCAAATGTCAAAATCATAGGGAAATATGAATATGTAAGAAGTTTAACACAACTTTACTTCATCTGCTCCACCAAAAATGTTAATATTGGGGGTAAGTTTCAGATAAAAATTATTTTTAAAACTTTGTCTTCTTTTTTTTTCAATAACAGCTTTGCTGGAACATAGTTTACATAATGGGAGCTTCCCTGGTGACTCAGATAGTAAAGAATCCGCCTGCAATGCAGGAGACCCGAGTTTGATCCCTGAGTCAGGGATCCCCTGGAGATCCCCTGGAGAAGGGAATGACTACCCAGTATTCCAAGAATTCCAAGGAGAGAGGAACCTGGCGGTCCATGGGGTCACAAAGAGTCGGATATGACATTACATAACTCACTATTTTAATGTGTATGTTTAAGGGGCTTTTAACATTTACAAAGTTGCGTATTGATCACTGCTGTCTAACTCTACAACATTTTGATCACTTCCCAAAGGAACCTCACATCATTAGATTCACACCCTCTGTCTCTTTTTCTTCCTGGCCCCCAGCAACCACTAATCTACCTTCTCTATAGATTAGCTTATTCTGGACATTTCATATAAATGTGATCATATGAAAAGTAAAAGAAAGTTGCCTGTTCAGGTCCTTTGTTCTGTATAGTGAATTTCAGCATGTTTGGGAAGTTGTTTTTGTTTTGTTTTTAACTTGCGTTGAAATATACTTGTTTCACAATGTTGTGTTAGTTTCTGCTGTACAGCAAAATAAATCAGTTATATGCATACATATATCCCCTCTTTTTTAGATTTCCTTCCCATTTAGGTCACCACAGAGCAGCTTATGAAAAGATGCTCACCATCACTAATTACTAGAGAAATGCAAATCAAAACTACAATGAGGAATTGGCCTTCATTGAAAATCTACAAACCATAAATGCTGGAGAGGGTGGGGAGGAATGGGAACCCTCTTGCATTGTTGGTGGGAATCTAAATTGATGCGGCCACCAAGGAAAACAATATGGAGTTTTCTTTAAAAAAAAAAAAAACTAAACATAGAACTGCCATGTGACCCAGCATGTTTTTTATTCCTGGTTTTTTGTTTCTTTTTTTTTTTTTTTTTTTAGTGTATTCTTTCAAACTAAGAATTGAAATTTTATCATCAATTTGCTGTTTCCCATTTAGATATTTTATGTGCCTGCCTGCTAAGTTGCTTCAGTAGTGTCTGACTCTGTGCAACTCCATGGACTGACAGGCCAGGCTCTTCTGTCCATGGGATTCTCCAGGAAAGGATACTGGAGTGGGTTGCCATGCCCTCCTCCAGGGGAGCTTCCCCACTCAGGGATCAAACCCAAGTCTCTTAGGTCTCCTGCATCTGCTGGCGGGGACTTTACCTGTAGCACCATCTGGGAAGCCCATTTAGATAGTTTATGTGCAAATACAATTATTCTTGCAGAAAGTGTGAAAGTTTGTACACTTCTGTGGTAAAATCTGTGACAATTTTATGTTCTCTCCATTATTGATTTTTTTTAAACTGAAGCAATTAGTGTTGACCTAAATATTCTTCACTTGCAAATCGTTACCTTAATCAAAAATGAAAATGAATGTTCCTCTTCATACTCGATGCTAATAAGCCTCACTTTATGCATGCTTTCAACTACTCTCCTCATCTTTATTCCTTATTCTTATTTCAATCTTTTAAATTTAGAACTATCTCTAAAAGTTGCATCATGTTGGGGTTCCTCTTTACCTTTGCCAATTTTCTTCCATATGCAGAATTGAATACATATATGTCTATCTAAAAGGAAATTATACACAGATAGTGCTCCCATCTCATATTTTAAAAACTTAAATTATTTTATTACCATATCTTTGTAATCCAAAATTGAAGTCATTATTAAGTTATAAGTACTGTATTATATTTTCTTTTAGAATTTTAGTTTTGATTTTTCCTTCAACTGTCTTTTGTATAGGTGTTTTTAATATTTAATTTCATAAAGTGCTGAAGCAACAAAGGACCCCTTGAGACTTGAAGTTTCAGCAGCAGCAGGGAGACCACATTGCTCCTCAATATTTTCTGACACCGTCTCTCCTCACTCTTCCTCCTGCTCATCCCTCTCACCCCCTGGCTTCTTTTTAGACTGGAACATCTTAAACAAGCACCCTCCTCGGCCTTCACTTTGATTTCCCCTTGCCAGGCACACACTTGCCAGGTATGCTCATCCACTGTCTCTTTCTTCCTTGATGTCTCTGTTCAAATATCGCCTTTTTTTCAGGTCTTGCTTAAACATGCATTAAAATGTAGCACTCCCTTTAAACTCTCTCCCTTATACATGCTTTTGTTTTCTTTATAACACTTCTCACCATCTGGCAAGCTATATGATTTTCATTTGCTTACATATGGCCTGCATAACAGGCTTTTGCGAGCTTCTGTTTTTTGACACCCTACACTCCCTCCACAGATATTACCTGGGACATTGTCCCAAACCAATTTATATTTTTCAAATGCATGAAAGAATTTCTCACTAAAACTGCGAATGTGTGACATCTTTGAAAAAAAAGGAAAGCACAAGCTTGCTTCTTAGAGACGACACAGGAGTTTCTCTAAAGTGGACCAAATCCATGAACAAATATTGAAATTAATTTCCTAATGGGAAACTTGAAATGGAAGCACTTGCAATGTGACTAATGTACATGTGTGTGAAAATTAGTCGTGCTATTTTCCCCTTTTCTGTTAGTCACCTCCACCACATGGCACAAGGGAATCAAACAAAAGTTTCAGAATTTCTTCTCCTGGGATTTTCAGAGGAACCAGAACTGCAGCCTCTCATATTTTGGCTTTTTCTCTCTATGTACCTGATCACAGTCTTTGGAAACCTGCTCATCATCCTGGCCACCATCTCTGACTCCCACCTCCACACCCCCATGTACTTCTTCCTCTCCAACTTATCCTTTGTAGATATTGGTTTCACCTCCACCACCATCCCAAAGATGCTATGGAACATCCACATCCAGAGCCAAGTTATCACCTATGAAGCCTGCATCTTCCAGATGCATTTTTTCACACTCTTTATAGGATTGGACATCTTCCTCCTGACTGTGATGGCCTATGACCGCTTCGTGGCCATCTGTCACCCCCTGCTCTACACAGTCATCATGAACCCCCGGCTCTGTGCACTGCTGGTGCTGATGTCCTGGGTCATCAGTCTCCTGCATTCCTTGTTAGAAAGTTTAATGGTGCTGCAGCTGTCTTTCTGTACAATCTTAGAAATCCCTCACTTTTTCTGTGAACTCAATCAAGTGATCCAACTTGCCAATTCTGACACTTTTCTCAATAACATGGTCATGTATTTTGTAGCTGTGTTCCTGGCTGGTGGTTCCCTCTTTGGTATCATTTATTCATATTCTAAGATAGTGTTCTGCATACATAAAATCTCATCAGCTCAGGGGAAGTATAAAGCATTTTCCACCTGTGCATCTCACCTCTCAGTTGTCTCCTTATTTTATTGTACAGGTTTAGGAGTGTACCTTAGCTCTGCTGCTACCCACAGCTCACACTCAAGTGTAACAGCCTCAGTGATGTACACTGTGGTCACACCTATGCTGAACCCCTTCATCTATAGTCTGAGAAATAAAGACTTAAAGAGGGGTCTGAAAATGCTCTTTGGAAAGGAAAATATGAAAGTGTCTATTGTCCTAGGGCTTGAGAAGTGCCTGTGATAGCAGAGCTCAAAACCTGAGCCAAATATTGCCAGTCTTTGATCAGATTATGAAAGTAGAACATGCCTCTTCTGTTTTTCTTGGAGTTTATATTTCAACTTCTCTATACAATTTATTTAACTCACTTTTTTTTTAATTTTTATTTTTACTTTATTTTACTTTACAATATTGTATTGGTTTTCCCATACATTGACATGAATCCACCACGGGTGTACATGCGTTCCCAAACATGAACCCCCCTCCCACCTCCCTCCCCATAATATCTTTCTGGGTCATCCCCATGCACCAGCCCCAAGCATGCTGTATCCTGCATTGGACATAGACTGGCAATTCGATTCTTACATGATAGTATACATGTTTCAATGCCATTCTCCCAAATCATCCCACCCTCTCCCCTCCCTCTGAGTCCAAAAGTCCACTATGCACATCTGTGTCTTTTTTGCTGTCTTACATACAGGGTCATCATTGCCATCTTTCTAAATTCCATATATATGTGTTAGTATACTGTATTGGTGTTTTTCTTTCTGGCTTACTTCACTCTGTATAATCGGCTCACTTTTAATATTTATGGCATCTCTGATTTCCAAGAGTTTTCCCTTTTTTATTTTTGTACTCAATTGTATTCCCAACCTTGGAGGTGAAATATTTGAAAATTCCCATTTATTGCAAGGCATTTCTTAAGAATAATTTCTTCTCAAATGAAATATATCATACCGAGTATTTTTGCTTGTGGTTTGTCTAAAAGAGTAGACATGAGCTGTAAAAATCCTATGAACCAGAAAACTTCTCTATAAACAGCTATTTATAAATTTATAACAGAGGAAAATCTGAAACCACTCTTTTTCACTTTTGTTAACAGCATTCTTTGCACATCACTGCCTTAATTGGTCTTCTTGATTATCCAAACCTTAACACATGGATTTGTATCACTGATGAAGGTTACTTTTCTATTCATTAGGATCTTATTCTACTACATAGCTTGTGTCCGCTTGAGGCAGGAGGTAAATGTCCATCCCCCACCCAGGGTAAAGCAATTGGAGATTAATCCCCTGTACACTGAAACTCTAAGACGAGAATAACAGAAAACAAGAGAGGAGGCTGGACCTTGTTCAGACCACATATTTCTGATTCCTGAAGTGAAGAGATGTCCCCAGTCACACACGTGTAGAAAGGCTTCTTGGAGGTCAAAGGGGAGTGATGTCTACCCACAGGCCTCTTTTGGTAGAATCCATCTTGGCTAAGAAATGCATGTGCACACATGGGAGGATTCTGGGATATACCATATATGGACTGTGAACCAGGTAAATCAAAATGATTGGCCAAAGAAAACCAGGAAGAAATGCTTCATAAAAGACATTCAAATTACCACAAGGGTGCAACTCAGAGACTCTCTGAGTCTAGACATGTGTCTATCCACAGGTACTGTACTCTCTTTTTCTCTCTCTTAATAAATAAAAATATTCTTTAAAAATACTTTTCCTCTTTAAAAAGTGCTTTTTTCCCCTCTTACTTTTCTTTTTAAAAATTTTTTTACTGCAAAACTGAAGGGCCAGGGCCCTTGTCTCTGACTACTGGTCTAGTGGCTAGGATTCAATGCTCTCACCACTGCAACCTGGGCTTGATCCCTGCCCAAGAGCCCAAGACCCACTTCAAGCCATCACAGGCTGAGTAGAATCACACTGCATCTATCATGCTCATTGACAAAAGTGATACTAAAATACGTGTCTCCAAGTAGAATCTATACAGAAAGACAAGTATGAAAAATAGATTGATATAATATGACCTTAGAATAGATTTGACTTTAAATAAAATGAAGCAAAATACTAACTCATTCATTTTGTTGTTGTTCTTGTTCAGTCTCTCGGTCGTGTCCAACTCTTTGCAACCCCATGGACTGCAGCACGCCAGGTTTCCCTGTCCTTCACCATCTGCTGTAGCTTGCCCAAACTCATGTCCATTGAGTTGATGATGTCATCCCACCATCTTATCCTCTGTCATCCCCTTCTCCTGCCTTCAATCTTTCCCAGCATCAAGGTCTCTTCCAATGAGTCAGTTCTTTGCATCAGGTGGCCAAAGTATTGGAGCTTCAGCCTCAGCATCAGTCCCTCCAATGAATATTCAGGACTGATCTCCTTTATGATTGACTGGTTTGATCTCCTTGCAGTCCAAGGGACTGTAAAGAGTCTTCTCCAGCATCACAGTTCAAAAGCATCAGTTCTTTGGTGCTCAGCCCTTCCTTATGGTCCATTTACTACATTTATTACTATGCAAATATTTTTTCCGACAGTTCATTGATTAATTGAAATATGCACTATCAGTATCATTTGTAAGGTCTACTCATTGAGCTGAAGGACTGGAATCATATTTTGGTTTTCTATTAAATCATTCTATTGTTTCTCTTTAAAAATTGAAATTGCTTCCACAAAATATGATTCCTTCCATTTCTCTAAATGAAATGTTGCCCACTGTTTAAAATTGTCACAACCATTAACAGGATCATGAATGATCAATATCAATATCATTCACTGCGTATCATCTTCATAATCAAAGGATGACTCATTAGAAAGCATGGATTCCTGTTCAGGTATGTGATTCATGAGCAAAGATGTTGTGCAAACATCCATGCCCTTCCAACTCCTCCATGTGACCTCAAAGGGACACCAAAGGAGGCACTTTTTTGTATACTTGTATGAAGTAAACTTGAACAACAGAGAATCATGAATGTTATCTTCAAATTCCAGGAGAAATAATGTCTGGAACAAACAGAATCAGATTACTACAAATGCCCTCAGTTCTGTCTGATTTGATTATTGTTTCATGTATGCTCATCTCAGTCACTAAGTCATGTCTGACTCTTTGTGACTTCACGGACTGTAGCCTGCCAGGCTTCTCTGTCCATGGGATTTCCCAGGCCAGAATACCGGGGTGGATAGCCATTTCCTTCTCCAGGGAATTTTCCCGAACCAGGAATCAAACCCAGGTCTCTGGCAAGCAGAATCTTTACCACTGCGCCATCAGAGAAGCCCATTTATAGGATTTCCCAAGCAATTATTGTTTCAGTTATTGTGAAACCGAACGGAACCTTGTGGGGTTTCCCAGGGGCAGACACACACACCCTGTGTCCATATCTCTTGTTCATAGAAAACCTTTAGTTTCTTAGATTTTCCCCAAGTTCCAAGCAGCAAATTTAATCAGAGAGGTGAGAACATTTAGAAACAGAGAACAGTCAAACAGAAAAAATTATAGTTTAACCATAAGACAAAGTCAAGAACATTTAGTTCCTCCTCTAGGTCTATAGCTCATATACTAAATGACATCCTTGCATTGTTTTGCAGATACTAAAATTCCCACTCGGTGGGAAAATATTAACTACATGCTGAACACATAGACTTCAGCACATAGACTTCAGATCTGTTGGAACCAAAAGATTGATGACTGAGGTTCCCAAAAAGATCACCCTGTTACTTCACCAACAACCAATCATGATAATTTTGCACAAGCTGATCACACATCCTGTGAGTTTCTTCTCGCACTGTCTTTAAAAATGCTTCAGACAGAGTGAATTAAGTCAGAAAGAGAAAAACAAGTATTACATTAATGCATGTTTGTGGAATCTAGGAAAATGGTACAGATGAACCTATTTGCTGGGCAGGAATAGAGATGCAGACATAGAGAACAAACATGTGAATGCAGGGCAGGGGAGGGAGTGTGGGGTGAATTGGGATTGCCTATACACACTAGCATGTGTGACATAGATAGCTAACAGGAAGCTGCTGTATAACATGGGGCTCAGCTTGGTGCTCCGTGATGACCTAGGGGGTGGAATGGGAGGGAGGTCCAAGAGGGAGGAAATATATGTCTACATACAGCTGATTTACTCTGTTCTACAGCAGAAACTAGCACAACATTGGGAAGCAACCATATTCTAATTAAAAATAATAATAATAACAATTAAGTTTATACCTCAATACTTGAAAATGGATAAGTAAATAAATAATTAATAAAAAATAAAAAGACTGCCCTGAAACATTCATAGGTGATGAAATGATAGGTAACCAGGTTGAGCTCATGTATTATGTTAACCTACTGTATTGAAATTTGTATCCATTAATTTTTTTAACATATATATATCATTTGAAAATATACATGCATCCCAGTGCTCATTGCAGCACTGTTTACAATAACCAGGACATGGCAGCAACCTAAATGCCCATCAAAGGAAGAACGGATAAAGAAGATGTGGTACATGTATACAATGGAATAATACTCAGCCATAAAATAGAGTCACAGAACAAACCGATGGTTACCAAGGGGGAAATGAATGAGAGGGATAAATTGGGAGACTGGGCATAAAATAGATAATTAATAAGGATCTACTGTATAGTACAGAGAACTCTACTCAGTGCTTTGTGGTGACCTAAATGAGAAGGAAATCCAAAAAAGAGGGGATACATGTTTGCTGTAGAGTAGACACTAACATAACATTATAAATCAGCTATACTCCAATAAATTTTTTTAAATAAATAAAAGAAAAACAAAGTTTTTAAATCCAAGGGATAAAACATGAACTGCCCTAACTTAATTCACTACTTTAATATCCGCATATGAAACTTTCTTTCTTCCAGTTAGAAAAGATGTCTCTTGTCTCTGTCAAATGTGACTATGCTCCAGACTTGACCCTGGAATGCATACTAGAAATCTTTAATCATGATAAATTTATTAAAGTATAACTACATGCCATATTCTGTACTCACTTAACGTGTACAAATTGAAGAAATTTAAATGTCATTTGCTAATTAAGACTATATGCTACCTGCTTCTTGATGAAAGTGAAAGAGGAGAGCGAAAAAGTTGGCTTAAAGCTCAACATTCAGAAAACAAAGATCATGGCATCTAGTCCCATCACTTCATGGGAAATAGATGGGGAAACAGTAGAAACAGTGTCAGACTTTATTTCTTTGGGCTTCAAAATCACTGCAGATGGTGAATGCAGCCACGAAATTAAAAGATGCTTACTCCTTGGAAGAAAAGTTATGACCAACCTAGATAGCATATTCAAAAGCAGAGACATTACTTTGCCGACTAAGGTCCATCTAGTCAAGGCTATGGTTTTTTCTGTGGTCATGTATGGATGTGAGAGTTTGACTGTGAAGAAAGCTGAGTGCTGAAGAATTGATGCTTTTGAACTGTGGTGTTGGAGAAGACTCTTGAGAGTCCCTTGGACTGCAAGGAGATCCAACCAGTCCATTCTGAAGGAGATCAGCCCTGGGATTTCTTTGGAAGGAATGATGCTAAAGCTGAAACTCCAGTACTTTGGCCACCTCATGCGAAGAGTTGACTCATTGGAAAAGACTCATGCTGGGAGGGATTAGGGGCAGGAGGAGAAGGGGATGACCGAGGATGAGATGGCTGGATGGCATCACGGACTTGATGGACAAGAGTCTGAGCGAACTCCGGGAGGTGGTGATGGACAGGGAGGCCTGGTGTGCTGCAATTCATGAGGTCGCAAAGAGTCGGACACGACTGAGCGACTGAACTGAACTACCTGCTTCTATATACACAGTTTAAAAAAGTATATAATAAGTTTTATATAATTAAGTTTTCACTGCTGTGTTATGTACTTACTAAAAATTTAATCCCCCTGGCCTTTTTCTCCTTAATTATGGAGATAATATGGAATAACAAACATAACTTCTGAGAGATGTTGAGAGAAAAAGTGAAATCTGTAAAAGTATTTGTGCAGTCCAAAGAACACAGTCAAGGGCAAGGAATATGTATGTCTGTGCATTGCTTGTTTACATATTTCTCTCAAATAAATACACTCATACACATATATGTAAATACAAACAGCTTCATTTATAATTCTACCTATTATATTAAAGAAACCACTACAGAAATTTGGAGGGTAAGTAAATGAAAATATTGAATGTTTGAATACAATGAAATTCAAGGATTGTAGAACTTAATACAAAAAGACATAAAAATCATGAATGTGTCATATTACTTTGAATAGAAATTAATATTTCTATATTAATGCCTCAAAGTCAGAACCACACCTATATTCTATATTTATGGAATGGGGAATTCATTGCATTAGATAATGGGGAAAACATCTCCAAACTGACTAATTTTCTTCTTCTACTAATGTGAGGTTTCAACAATAAACAAAGCTAGTGGAGGTGATAGAATTCCAGTAGAGCTATTTCAAATCCTAAAAGATGATGCTGTGAAAGTGCTGCACTCAATATGGCAGCAAATTTGGAAAACTCAGCAGTGGCCACAGGACTGGAAAAGGTCAGTTTTCATTCCAATTCCAAAGAAAGGCAATGCCAAAGAATGCTCAAACTACCACACAATTGCACTCATCTCACACACTAGTAGAGTAATGCTCAAAATTCTCCAAGCCAGGCTTCAATAATACGTGAACTGTGAATTGCCAGATGTTCAAGCTGAATTTAGAAAGGGCAAAGTAACCAGAGATAAAATTGCCAAAATCTGCTGGATCATCGAAAAAGCAAGAGAGTTCCAGAAAACATCTACTTCTGCTTTATTGACTATGCCAAAGCCTCTGACTGTGTGGATCAGCACAGACTGTGGAAAATTCTTAAAAAGATGGAAATACTGAACCACCTGACCTGCCTCTTGAGAAACCTATATGCAGGTCAGGAAGCAACAGTTAGAACAGGACATGGAACAACAGACTGGTTCCAAATAGGAAAAGGAGTACATCAAGGCTATATATTGTCACCCTGCTTGTTTAACTTATATGCAGAGTACATCATGAGAAATACTGGGCTGGATGAAACACCAGCTGGAATCAAGATTGCCGGGAGAAATATCAATAACCTCAGATATGCAGATGACACCACTCTTACAGCAGAAAGCAAAGAAGAACTAAAGTGCCTCTTGATGAAAGTGAAAGAGGAGAGTGGAAAAGTTGGCTTAAAGCTCAACATTCAGAAAACGAAGATCATGGCATCTGGTCCCATCACTTCATGGTAAATGGATGGAGAAACAGTGGAAATAGTGGCAGACTTTATTTGGGGGGGCTCCAAAATCACTTCATATGGTGATTGCAGCCATGAAATTAAAAAACGCTTACTCCTTGGAAGAGAAGTTATGACCAACCTAGATAGCATATTCAAAAACAGAGACATTACTTTGCCAACATAAGTCCATCTAGTCAAGGCTATGGTTTTTCCTGTGGTCATGTATGGATGTGAGAGTTGGACTATAAAGAAAGCTGAGCACCAAAGAATTGATGCTTTTGAACTGTGGTGTGGGAGAAGACTCTTGAGAGTCCCTTGGACTGTAAGGAGATCCAACCAGTCCATCCTAAAGGAGATCAGTTCTGAATATTCATTGGAAGGACTGATGTTGAAGCTGAAACTGCAATACTTTGGCCACCTGATGTGAAGAGCTGATTCATTTGAAAAGACCCTGATGCTGGGACAGATTGAAGGCAGGAGGAGAAGGGGACGACAGAGGATGAGATGTTTGGATGGCATCACCGACTCAATGGACATGAGTTTGAGTAAACTTCGGGAGTTGGTGATGGACAGGGAGGCCTGGCATGCTTCAGTCCATGGGGTCTCAAAGAGTCGGACACGACTGAGCAACTGAACTGAACTGAACTGAATCCAGGGAAAACTAAATGACTATATTGAGAAAGTTAAAATCAGCTCCTGTGAACCATATTTTATTGGATGAAATGTGGGCATTACATTCCTATGCTGCTTTAACAAATTACTATACTAGTGGTTAGTGGCTTTCCAGGTGGCACAGGGGTAAAGAGTCTTCTTGCCAACATAGGAGACACATATTCGATCTCTAAGTTGGGAAGATCCCCAACTTGTTTACATTTGGAATAAACATGTCCTGCATGGAGTAGGAAATGGCAACCCACCCTAGTATTCTTGCCCGGAAAATCCCATGGACAGAGGAGCCCAGCAGTCCATGGGGTCACAAAGTGTGAGACATGACTGAGCACTGAGCATGCATATTAGTGGCTTAAAAAAACTAATGTAGAGATCAGAAGTCAAAAGTCATCTCTTTGGGCTAAATATAAGACGGCTGTAAAAGTGATCCATCCGGACACTCCAGGGAAGAAATGCATTGCCTTCCTAGATCACTTCCTGGGGGTTACCTGTATGGCTTGTCTCATAGTCATTCCTCATCTTCAAAGGCAGTAGCATCTCTCTGACTTCAATACTTCTCCTGTCTCCAACACATTTAGGGGACCACTGCCATTATTTATCCCAACCTGGATAATCGAAGGTAATCTTCTCATCTTAAGGACAATGTTTGGCAAATTTATTTTATCTGCTAGCTTTATCCCCCTTTATTTCAGCTAACATATTCAAAAGTTCTTAAGATTAGGATGTAGACATCTTTTTGAGACCCTTATCTTGTCTATTCAAAGTCTTTTTCTGATATATATTATTTGATGTCATTCAAGAGCCCTTATAGAATTGAATACAGAATTTATTAGGGCTTCTGCAGTGAGTAAAATATTTTTCTTACAAAAATTGTACAAAAAATGAATTTTGGTATAGATCTAAACTTACCAATAACTAACTCTAACACAGGACCATAGCCTTGTTAAAAAGTGATCCACAGGACTTCCCTGGCTGTCCAGTGGTTAAGACTTCACCTTCCAATACAAGTGGTGCAGGTTCTTTCCCTAGTCAGGGAGCTAAGATACCACATGCCTCAAGGCCAAAAAACCCAAAACATAAAACAGAAGCAAATTTTTTAAAAAAGAAAGGAACCCACAGATCAGGACCTGCAGTGTCACACCTCTAGGAGTGCTAGAAATGCAGAGTGCTTGGGCCCACTGGAAGACACACTCACTCAGAATTTGTACTTGAATTAAAGTCCCTAGTGATTTGTATGCACAGTGAAGTGGAAGTACTGTTGATGTAAAATGTGTTTTCTCCTGTTCTTGCTGTTAACATTTGGGGCAGGATAATTTGTGCTGAGTGCTGTCCTGTGTGTTATGGCTGTTTAGCAGCATCCTTTCTGACATTGCCTAATATCCCCAGAAGAAAAACCACCTCTGGTTGAGAACCACAACCCAGAGTTTGAGAACAGGAAGCAACCTAATAGGATTCAGTCAAGACTCCATCTCAAAGTGGCTTGTAATTTTCATCAGAACATTAAACCCCTTTAAACCTCACTTCTAAAATGGAAGATGGAATTATCATAGTGCTATCTCACAGAATGTTCTCTAAGCATTAAACCAGATCATCCCTATAATGTGCTAAGGTAGGTTATGGTGCTTGACAAAATCTAAATATGTCTCATAACTTACAAAGATATTTAATTAGGTGCTAACTGATAGATCCAACTTCAGATATAATTTGAAATTCTTAAAGATTTCAGCAAAAGAATCAGGAAACCAAGGACTGCATTGCCCAATGAATTACATTATAGGAACAAAGTTGCCCTCTCACAAAGAGGGAAATAATTTTCTAAGGGTATCACAGACAGTGTTCCCACCACAGGTTAACATTTTGAGACCCAAGGAGCCTATTGCCCCAGCCTCACATGTTGCAGAAAGCTAAACTCATGGTTGGGATAAGGCGCTGGCAGTTTAGATCTCTGGCAGGCAAGAGAGTTAATGGAGAAGGATTAATAAAAACTGAATTCTTGGGGCTTCCCTGGAGGTCTAGTGGTAAAGAATCTACCTGCTAATGCAGAGGACACGGATTCCATTCCTGGTCCAGAAAGATCCCACATGCCCTGGAGCAACTAAGCCCATGTGCCACAACTATTGAGCCTGCCCCCCGGCCAGGGAGCCGCAACTACTGAAGGCCATGTGCCTGGAGCCTGCGCTCCCCAACAAGAGAAGCCACTGCAGTGAGAAGCCCGAGCACCGCAACTAGAGAAAGCCAGTGTGCGGCAACAAAGACCCAGCACGACCGAAAATCAATCAATCAATCTTTTTCAAACACTGAATTTCCCTGGCTTATAACCTGACATCCTGAGAACAAAGACTCAGCAGGAAAAAAAAATCCTATCTTGTCCAGACCAAGTCCCACGGGGAAATCACGTACGCATAGGTAATTGTAATATAAGGGAAATGTACCCTAGGAGAAAACATAGAGAGCTATAACTATTTTGCCTACTGTATCTCTGAGCTTCTAACACCTGGGCATGGATGAGATACAGGTTTTATTGTGGAGTCCTAAATCGGGCTAATGGACAATGCTTAATCTCTTTTGGCTCCCTTGTCTCAGGACAGAGCTTCAGTCTCTATCACCAACCATCCACTAAGAGATTTCAGACTTCCACACAGAGAACTTCCTCTCAGAGTTCCCATGCAGGTGAGTCCAAGGGCCCAAAAGACACTGCTGGGAAGAGTCAGAGAGAGAGAAAGAAAGCATGTCTGCATGAGGTCACCTGAGAATCAATTCAGCCTAACCCAAAACCCAGAAGACTGTTTGTTTGTTTGTTTGCTTGCTTGCTTGATTAAATATCAATGTACTTGAATAATGCTTAAAGTGAAGGAAACACTGAAAGCAGTAAGGCAGTGTTCAGTGATGCCAATTAAATGATAGGAAACCAAGCACACTTAGAAGAGCAAAGAGAGGTTAAAGTGCTCCCAGTAAAAGTAGGACATACGCTGCATTTGCAAATACTTCCTTCCATTGTGAGGGTTGTCTTTTCATCTCGCTTATGGTTTCCTTTGCTGTGCAAATTTTCAAGTTAAATTAGGTCTCATTTCTTTATTTTTGTTTTATTTTCATTACTCCAGGAGGTGGGTCAAAAAAGATCCTGGGTGATTTCTGTCAAATAGTGTTCTGCCTGTTCTCCACTAAGAGCTTTAGACTGTCCAGCCTCACAGTTACATCTTTAATCCATTCTGAGCTTCTTTTTGTGTGTGGTGTTAGGGAATGTTCTCATTTCATTCTTGTACTTGTTGCTATCCAGTTTTCCCAGCACCACTTATTGAAGGGACTGTCTTTTCCCCATTGTATACTGCCTCCTTTGTCAGAGATTAGATGACCATAGGTACTTAGGTTTCTCTCTAAGCTTGCTATCCTGTTCCATTGACCTATATGTCTGTCTTTGTGCCAGTGCCATATTGTCTTGATTACTGTAGCAGAGCTTTGCAGTATAGTCTGAAGTGAAGGAGCCTTACTCCTCTAGCTCCATTTTTCTTTCTCAAGATTGCTCTGACTATTCAATCTTTTGCGTTTCCCTACAATTTGTAAAATTTTCTGGTCTAATTCTGTGAAAAATGCCATTGGTAATTTGATAAGGATTACACTGCATCTGTAGATTTAGGTGGTCTAGTTGTTTTCACAATAGTAAGTAATACTCTTTCAATCCAAGAACAAGGTTATTCTCTCCATCTGTTTCTATCACCTTTGATTTCTTTCTTCATTGTCTTAGAGTTTTCTGAGTATAGATATTTTGCCTCCTTGGATATGGTTTCTTCCTTGATATTTTATTCCTTTTGTTGCCGTGGTAAATGAGATTGTTTCTTTAATTTCTCTTTCTGATCTTTTGTTGTTAGTGTATAGGAATGTAAGATGTTTGTGTATTAGTTTTGTATCCTGCAACTTTACCAAAGTCATGCATTAGCCCTAGTAGTTTTCTGGAGGCATCTTTAAGATTTTCTGTGTGCAGTATACACAATCAGGAATGTGTAATCAGTAATGTGCAATCAGCGATAGCTTTACTTCTTCTCAATCTGCATTCCTTTTATTTTCTAACCAATTTTATTGAAACAAATTTCATCACATAAACTCAACCATGAAGAAAAGTCAATGTTTCAATAAGTATGATTGTAGCAGCTGAAATAGAAGCATTTGTTAGTGCAGTGTTTGCTTTTTGAAACCTCTAATTCCTCAGAATGATTCTGTTTTGTAGAATTCCATATTTAATATCAATTTATGGCAAATAAGATTACATATTAAACACATCTATAAAGATTCTACAGTTTTGCATTGTGGGTTGCTATACAGACAAGAAAAATAAGTTAAATAATATGAAAGGTATGCAAGATATGGGCTTCCCAGGTGGTTCAGTGAAAAAGAATCTGCCTGCCAAGGTAGGAGACACGTGTTCGAGCCCTGGGTCAGGGAAGATCCTCTGGAGAAGGAAATGGAAATCCAACCCAGTATTCTTGCCTGGAGAATCCCCATGGACAGAGGAACCTGGCAGGCTACAATCCATGGGGTTGCAAAAGGATCAGATACTACTTAGTGACTAAACAGCAACATGGCAAGATAGAAGGCAGGAAAAAATACCTAAAACTTTGGGTTTTAATTAGAAGTGGTCATGCCAAATAATAAGCCGGGGCTTTTTTACCATAAAGATATTAATAACTGATTTAGCTGCCTGATTAGCATTTCCACACATCACTGCATATTTAGTGACAACATCAAAGATACCCGGAAATGTGGAATCCCTCATGTGCTCTAACTGTTGGTGTTTTATCTGGTATAAACATAGCTTAGCTTGAACGAATATATTTGTTGGGATGTTAATACAACAAACTTAAACAGCAAACTTAAACTCAAAGTTTAAGAACAGGAAGATTAAATTTCTTGGCACACAAAATAATAGTGGATAAAAGTTGGTGACTTGTGTCACTATTTTATGTGCTGATCAGATGAGCAACTAGATAAGTGAAAAGTTTTCTAACATGTCTTAAAAATGTTATAGTATGAAGATGCACTTTTTTTTACCCGTTATGTGTAAGGTTTTGTTTTGTCTTTCATCTTTTTTTATTTTTATACAAAGGCAGCATTTTCTAAGTTATTTTGTTCTGTGTTGCAACCTTTTTTTTTTTTTTTTTTTTTTGGTTCTTTTAAACTGTGATATGGCTTCCCTGTCAGTTGGTAAAATAGCTCAGTTGGTAAAAATCCACCTGCAATGCAGGAAAACCCAGTTCGGTTGCTGGGTCAGGAAGATCCGCTGAAGAAGGGATAGGCTACCTGGTATTCTTGGGCTTCCCTTGTACCTCAACTGGTAAAGAATCCGCCCACAATGCAGGAGACCTGGGTTTGATCCATGGGTTGGGAAGATGCCCTGGAGAAGGGAAAGACTACCCACTCCAGTATTCTGGCCAGGAGAATTCCATGGACTGTATAGTCCAAGGGGTCCCAAAGAGCTGGACATGACTGAGCGACTTTCACTTTCAAGCTGTGATAAGACGGTAACTGATGTCTTTCATTTTGTTTAATTGATACAAAACAAGCTAGCTTCTGATCAAAGGTATTTCATAAGATCTTCCTTAATCTATTGAAAGGTGCTTTGATGAGTTTTTCTTTGGTTTGTAGAATTAGGACTGAACTGTTGACTTTGCTGGCCACAGTGGCCATCACTTTTTTCTGTGATAAAACTACTGAAGTTTGCTTTCCTAGGTAAAGAAATATTGCCTAAAGATGTCTGCTGTTTGTTTCAGAGCTTCTCCTGGGGAGATATTGTCTACATCTATGAATATGAACATGCTATTTTGTGTGTTACCATTGGTTTTTTTTGCTTGTTTTTCTGTTTTGTAGTATCTTGTTCTTCATACCATTTCTGTCCTTTATTGAGCCCATCTTTGCATGAAATGTTCCCTTGGGATCTCTAATTTTCTTGAAGAGATCTCTAGTCTTTCCCATTCTGTTGTTTCCCTCTATTTCTTTGCATTGATCGCTGAGGAAGGCTTTCTTATCTCTTCTTGCTATTCTTTGGAACTCTGCATTCAGACGCTTATATCTTTCCTTTTCTCCTTTGCTTTTTGCTTCTCTTCTTTTCACAGCTATTTATAAGGCCTCCTCAGACATCCATTTTGCTTTTTTGCATTTCCTTTCCATGGGGATAGTCTTGATCCCTGTCTCCTGTACAATGTCATGAACCTCCGTCCATAGTTCATCAGGCGCTCTATCTATCAGATCTGGTCCCTTAAATCTATTTCTCACTTCCACTGTATAATCATAAGGGATTTGATTTAGGTCATACCTGAATGGTCTAGTAGTTTTCCCTACTTTCTTCAAGTCTGAATTTGACAGTAAGGAGTTCATGATCTGAGCCACAGTCAGCTCCCGGTCTTGTTTTTGCTGACTGTATAGAGCTTCTCCATCTTTGGCTACAAAGAATATAATCAATCTGATTTTGGTGTTGACCATCTGGTGATGTCCACATGTAGAGTCTTCTCTTGTGTTGTTGGAAGAGGGTGTTTGCTATGACCAGTGCGTTCTCTTGGTAAAACTCTATTAGCCTTTGCCCTGCTTCATTCCGTACTCTAAGGCCAAATTTTCCTGTTACTCCAAGTGTTTCTTGACTTCCTACTTTTTCATTCCAGTCCCCTATAAAGAAAAGGACATCTTTTTGGGGTGTTAGTTCTAGAAAGTCTCATAGGTCTTCATAAAACCATTCAACTTCAGCTTCTTCAGCGTTACTGGTTGGGGAATAGACTTGGATTACTGTGATATTGAATGGTTTGCCTTGGAAACGAACAGAGATCATTCTGTCGTTTGTGAGATTGCATCCAAGTACTGCATTTCGGACTCTTTTGTTGACCATGATGGCTACTCCATTTCTTCTAAGGGATTCCTGCCCAGAGCAGTAGATATAATAGTCATCTGAGTTAAAATCACCCATTCCAGTCCATTTTAGTTCGCTGATTCCTAGAATGTCGACATTTACTCTTGCCATCTCCTGTTTGACCACTTCCAATTTGCCTTGCTTCATGGACCTGACATCCAGATTCCTATGCAATATTGCTCTTTACAGCATTGGACCTTGCTTCTATCATCAGTCACATCCACAACTGGGTATGGTTTTTGCTTTGGCTCCATCTCTTCATTCTTTCTGGAGTTATTTCTCAACTGATCTCCGGTAGCATACTGGGCACCTACCGACCTGGGGAGTTCCTCTTTCAGTATCTTATCATTTTGCCTTTTTATATTCTAAATGGGGTTCTCAAGGCAAGGTCAGTTTTCATTCCAATCCCAAAGAAAGGCAATGCCAAAGAATGCTCAAACTACTGCACAATTGCACTCAATTCACATGCTACTAAAGTAATGCTCAAAATTCTCCAAGCCAAGCTCCAGCAATACGTGAACCGTGAACTTCCTGATGTTCAAGCTGGTTTTAGAAAAGGCAGAGGAACCAGAGATCAAATTGCCAGAATCTCCTGGATCATCGAAAAAGCAAGAGAGTTCCAGAAAAACATCTATTTCTGCTTTATTGACTATGCCAAAGCCTTTGACTGTTGGATCACAATAAACTGTGGAAAATCTGAAAGAGATGGGAATACCAGACCCCCTAACCTGCCTCTTGAGAAACCTATATGCAGGTCAGGAAGCAACAGTTAGAACTGGACATGGAACAACAGACTGGTTCCAAATAGGAAAAGGAGTACATCAAGGCTGTATATTGTCACCCTGATAATTTAATTTATATGCAGAGTACATCATGAGAAACGCTGGGCTGGAAGAAGCACAAGCTGGAATCAGGATTGCCAGGAGAATTATCAATAACCTCAGATACGCAGATGACACCACTCTTATGGCAGAAAGCGAAGATGAACTAATCATCAAGAGGCTGTCCTCTTGATGAAAGTGAAAGGAGAAGTGAAAAAGTTGGCTTAAAGCTCAACATTCAGAAAACGAAGATCATGGCATCTGGTCCCATCACTTCATGGGAAATGGATGGGGAAACAGGGGAAACAGTGTCAGACTTTATTTTCTTGAGCTCCAAAATCACTGCAGATGGAGATTGCAGCAATGAAATTAAAAGATGCTTACTCCTTGGAAGGAAAGTTATGACCAACCTAGATAGCATATTTGAAAGCAAAAACATTACTTTGCCAACAAAGGTCCGTCTAGTCAAAGCTATGGTTTTTCCAGTGGTCGTGTATGGATGTGAGAGTTGGACTGTGAAGAAAGCTGAGCACCAAAGAATTGATGCTGTTGAACTGTGGTGTTGGAGAAGACTCTTGAGAGTTCCTTGGACTACAAGGAGGTCCAACCAGTCCATGCTAAAGGAAATCAGTCCTGGATGATCATTGGAAGGACTGATGCTAAAGCTGAAACTCCAATACTTTGGCCACATCATGCAAAGTGTTGACTCATTGGTAAAGACCCTGATGCTGAGAGAGATTGGAGGCAGGAGGAAAAGGGGAGGACAGAGGATGAGATGGCTGTATGGCATCACCAACTCAATGGACATGAGTTTGAGTGAACTCCGGGTGTTGGTGATGGACAGGGAGCCCTGGCGTGCTGCGATTCATGGGGTCGCAAAGAGTCAGACACGACTTAGCAACTGAACTGAACTGATCTTGTTCTTCTCAGGGGTCTTGTGTTACATTCAGGTAAGCTTGGCTCCTTAGCCATTCAAATGTTAAATATTCAGTTCAGTTCAGTTCAGTTCAATTCAGTCACTCAATCATGTCCAACTCTTTGCGACCCCATGAATCACAGCTCGCCAGGCCTCCCTGTCTATCACCAACTCCTGGAGTTCACTCAAACTCACATCCATAGAGTCAGTGATGCCATCCAACTATCTCATCCTCTGTCGTCCCCTTCTCCTCCTGCCTTCAATCTTTCCCAGCATCAGGGTCTTTTCAAATGAGTCAGCTCTTTGCATCAGGTGCCCAAAGTATTGGAGTTTCAGCTTCAACATCAGTCCTTCCAATGAATATTCAGGATTGATTTCCTTTAGGATGGACTGGTTGGATCTCCTTACAGTCCAAGGGACTCTCAAGAGTCTTCTCCAACACCACAGTTCAAAAACATCAATTCTTCGGCACTGAGCTTTCTTTATAGTCCAACTCTCACATCCAGACATGACTACTGGAAAAACCATAGCCTTGTCTAGACGTACTTTGTTGGCAAAGTAACATCTCTGTTTTTTAATATGCTGTCTAGTTTGGTCTTAGCTTTTCTTCCAAGGACTAAGCGTCTTTTACTTTCCTGGCTGTAGTCACCATATGGAGTGATATTGGAGCCCTAAAAAATAAAGTATGACACTGTTTCCACTGTTTCCCCATCTGCTTGCCATGAAGTGATGGGACCAGATGCCATGATCTTAATTTTCTAAATGTTGAGCTTTAAGCCAACTTTTTCACTCTTCTCCTTCACTTTCATCAAGAGGCTTTTTAGTTCATCTTCACTGTCTGCCATACGGGTGGTGTCATCCGCATATCTGAGGTTATTGATATTTCTCCCAGCAATCTTGATTCCAGTTTGTGTTTCTTCCAGCCCAACGTTTCTCATGAGGTACTCTGCATATAAGTTAAATAAGCAGGGTGACAATACACAGCCTTGACATACTCCTTTTCCTATTTGGAACCAGTCTGTTGTTCCATGTCCAGTTCTAACTGTTGCTTCCTGACCTGCATACAGAGGCAGGTCAGGTGGTCTCTTTCAGAATTTTCCAGTTTATTGTGATCCACACAGTCAAAGGCTTTGGCATAGTCAATAAAGCAGAAGTAGATATTTTTCTGGAACTCTCTTGCCTTTTCAATGATCCAGCGGATGTTGGCAATTTGATCTCTGGTTTCTCTGCCTTTTCTAAACCCAGCTTGAACATCTGGAATTCATAGTTCACTACTGTTGAATCCTGGCTTGGAGAATTTTGAGCATTACTTTACTAGTGTGTGAGATGAGTGCAATTGTGTGGTAGTTTGAGCATTCTTTGACATTGCCTTTCTTTGGTATTGGAATGAAAGTGACCTATGAAGGTCTTTTTTTTTTTTAATTAACATGTCATTGTTCATCTCAGATGTTGATTGAGGTTTCAAGAATGATGGCAGTGGGTTTTGAAAACAGTCTTATACTTATGGGTTTGGAGTTTCACATAGATAAGTATATTTCATGGTTAGTTGTTGAGCTGTAAGACATCTGACCAGCCTACCCAAGTGACTCAGTGGTAAAGAATCCACCTGCCAATGCAGGAGATGAGGGCGATGACTGTTTGATCCCTGAGTCAGGAAGATCCCCTGGAGAAGGAAATAGCACCCACTTCCAGTATTCTGGCCTGGAAAATCCCATGGACAGAGGAACCTGGCCAGCTACAGTCCAAGAGTCAGACACAACTGAGAAACTGGGCAGGCACCTAAGACAACTAACCATTTAAAACTGAAAAACAGTTCATTGTTTTGTAACAATTCAGTTTTTAAACATAGACATTTCAGTTAGAACATGGGTTGTATTTATAATTCAATGCAAATCCAACAGTTGTATTTGGAGTTAAATTATTTTAAAAATTTATTTAATGAAAAAATAAAATATAAATAAACATGGATTACAATTAGTACTCCCTTTTCACTCTCTCCTTTATAACTCATTTTCTTTTTCTTTTTTTTAATATCTTATCTGTTTATTTGGGCTGCTCTGGGTCTTTGTTGCTGCGTGTGGGCTTTCTCTACTTGCAGCGAGCAGGCTTTCTCTACTTGCAGGCTACTTCTTATTGTGGGGCACGGACTTCTCATTGTGGTGGCTTTTCTTATTGCAGAGCACAAGCTCTAGGTGCATAGGCTTCAGTCGTTGCAGCGCATAAGTTCAGAAGTTGTGGTACACAGGCTTAGCTTCTCAAAGACAAATGTGATCTTCTCAGACCAGAAATCAAAGCCACATCCCCTGCATTGGCAGGCATATTCTTAACCACTGGACCAAGGGAAGTCTTTCTTTTTCTTCATAACACATGTAACTATCTGACATGCTATATGATTTTTATTTGCTTATGCTTTTTCTCCATAATTGAATTTTAGCTTTTGTTTTTCAGCACCCCTACACTCCCTGCATAGGTAGTACCTGGAATATTGTTGAAATTCGATTTGTGTTTTTCAAATGCATAAAAGAATTTCTCTCTAAACAATATATAAAGATTATTTTTATTGCTTTTTTTTAATTGTTGAGAGTTGGAAATGAGAGTAAGAGAAGTTTGCTAATTATAGATGACACATGGGGATTCTCAAAAGGAGACCAAAGCCATGAACAAAATATTGAAATCAATTTCTTGTTGGCAAAATATAGAATAGTTATATTTCAACAATGTGATAATGGCCATTTCCAAGAAATGCAGTCATGCTATTGTCTCCTTTCCTGATAGTCACTTCCACAAAATGGAACCAAGGAACATAACAGGAGTTTCACAATTTCTACTTATGGGATTTTCAGAAGAACCAGAATTGCAGCCCCTCATCTTTGGGCTTTTCCTCTCCATGTACCTGATCACTGTGTTTGGACACCTGCTCATCATCCTGGCCGTCAGCTCAGATCCCCACCTCCACACCCCCATGTACTTCTTCCTCTCCAACCTGTCCTTTGTAGACATCTGCTTCACCTCCACCACCATCCCAAAGATGCTGGTGAATATACAGACAGAGAGCAAAGGTATAACTTATGAAGGCTGCATCATCCAGATGCATTTTTTCACACTCTTTATAGGACTGGACATCTTCCTCCTGACTGTGATGGCCTATGACCGTTTTGTGGCCATCTGCCGTCCTCTGCACTACACAGTCATCATGAACCCCCGGCTCTGTGGACTGCTGGTGCTGGTGTCCTGGATCATGAGTTCTCTACATTCCTTGTTAGAAAGCTTAATGGTATTACAATTGTCTTTCTGTCAAGTTTTAGAAATCCCCCACTTTTTCTGTGAACTGAATCAGATGATCCAGCTTGCCTGTTCTGACATGCATCTCAATAAAGTAGTGATATATATTGTAGCTGTGCTCCTGGGAGGTGCTCCTTTTGCCGGTATCTTTTACACCTACTCTAAGATAGTTTCCTCTATACATAGAATCTCATCAGCTCAGGGGAAGTATAAGGCATTTTCCACCTGTGCATCTCACCTCTCCGTGGTCTCCTTATTTTATTGTACTGGCATAGGAGTGTACCTTAGCTCTGCTGCTTCCCACAGCTCACACTCGAGCGCAACAGCCTCAGTGATGTACACCGTGGTCACACCCATGCTGAACCCTTTCATCTATAGTCTGAGAAATAACGAGTTAAAGAGGAGTCTGAAAATACTCTTTGGGAAGGAAACTATAAAACAGCCTATTGTCCTAGGGCCTAAGAAATGCCCACGACAGTAGAGTTCAAAGCCTGAGCTCAATGCTGCTAGTCTTTGAGCAGACTGTGGAATTAGAACATGCCTCTTCTGTTTTTATTCAAATCTCTGCTTTGGTTTTGACTGTATACAATTTACGTAACTCACTCTTAGTTTTATGATATCTCTGATACCTAAAAGTTCTTTCCTTTGTCATTTTCATACTCTCCCAATTTTGTTACCAAACTTGGGTTTGGAATATTTGAAAGTTCCCATTTATCTCAAGGGACTACATGAATTTCCTAGGAATAATTTCTTGTCAAATACGATATATCATTTTGTGTATTTTTTTCTTTCATTTGACTTAAAAAACAAACAGTCATGAATTGTACTGTGTGTGCTCATCTGCTCAGTCAAGTCCAACTCTGCATCCCATGGACTGTAGCCCACCAGGCTCTTCTGTCCATAGAATTTTCCAGCCAGAACACTAGAGCAGATTGCCATTTCCTACTCCAGGGGATCTTCCATACTCCTATGATTTTAAAAAATGACTCTTGATAATCATAGCTATTTATGAGTTATAACAGAGGAAAATCTGAGATCACTATTTTTCACTTTTGTGAATGATATTTCTTTGCCTATCACTACCTTAATTGCTTTTATGATAACCCAAACTTTGCCATATTGGTTGTTATCACTGATTATATGATATTTTTCTATTCCTCACAATCTTATTCTGCTGTACCACCTGTGTCCACTGTGTCTACCATACTTGCTGGCAAAAACTGATGTTAAACTGAATGTCTTCAAGTACAATCTACACAGAAAGACAAGTATGAAAAAGTACACCAGACTCCTTTGTCCATGGAATTCTCCAGGCAAGAATACTAGAATGGATTGCCATTCCCTTCTTCAGGGGATCTTTCAGATCCAGGAATCAAACCCAGATCTCCTGCATTGTAGGCAGATTCTTTACCATCTGAGCCACCAGGGAAGCTCTCTATGACAGAGTTGACCTGAAGTATAATGAAGCAAAACATCAAATCATACATTTACTACTATGCAATTCGAGTCTTTTCTGGCAGTTCATCTTCTCATTGAAATAAGGACTGTCAGTGTCCATTTGTAAGATGTATTCATTGAGTTGAAGGACTGGAGGCATATTTTGAGTTTTTATTAGTTACTCTCATCTTTCTCTTCAAAACTTTCCAGTGCTTCCAGGAAATATCACTCCTTCCAGTTTTTCTAAATGAAATATCTCCCACTCTTCAAAGTTTCATCACAAACACTAAAGGGGCAGAAAATGAACAATATCAATATCATGAATTATGTCTCACTCTCATACCTAAGGATGACTCACTTCAAACCTCAGATTCTTGTTCAGTTATGTGATTCAAGGTCACAGGTGTCGTGAAAACATCCATGTCCTACTAACCTCCCCATGTGACCTGAAAAGAACCTCAATGGGGTCACTTTTTCATACAGTTATGCAAAATAAACTTGAGTAACTGAGAAGTCATGAACAAATGTCAGAACAAATGTCTGGAACCAGTAGAATCAGATTTTTGCAACAGCCCTCAGTTCAGTCCAATTTGTGTACTGCAGCAGTTAGCTGCCACTGGATACAAACTTTCCTACAATAAAACTGCTTAATAGAACATCTTTATTATCAAATGAGGTGGTCCAGTGAGGAGTTATTCTGATCTCTGCAGAGCTTCTCATGAGTCTGCAGTCAGGCATGAATCTATATCTTGTGCTTCTAAGGCTCATCCATGATGCTGTGCGTGGCTATACTGTTCTTCCATCTTCAACTAGTTTTTGTCATTTGACTTTTTTAAACATGTAGGCTAAATACTTGCAGGGAAATGAGCTTAATAAGTGTGAATTGCTTTAATTTAATTCCACTACTTTAATATCCACTTATGAAAACTTTCTTTTTCCCAATTAGAGAGACATTTCCTTCCCCTGTGAGCTGTGACTCAGCTACCTGTGCTCCAGATCCTATGCCTGCATGCACACTGGAGTTGATAAATACTAATAAATATTTTCAAGCATGGCTCCATGCAATAAGCTGTACCCATTTAAAAGTCATTAAAAACTTAAAAGTATACACTGCCTGGTTCTATTTCTATACATGTTGAGAGGAAATAAAACATTTACTGCATTGCTATCTGAACTGTCAGTTCAGTTCAGTTCAGTCACTCAGCCATGTCTGACTCTTTGCGACCCCATGGACTGAAACACACCAGGCCTCCCTGTCCATCATCAGTTCCCAGAGCTTGCTCAAACTCATGTCCATCAAGTCGGTGATGCCATTCAGCCATCTCATCTTCTGTATGTCCCCATCTCCTCCTGCCTTCAATCTTTTCCAGCATCAGGGTATTTTCCAATGAGTCAGTTCTTCACATTAGGAGGCCAAAGTATTGGATTTCAGTCTCAGCATCAGTCCTTCCAATAAATTCAGGACTGATTTCCTTTAGGACTGACTGATTTGATCTCTTTGCAGTCCAAGGGACTCTCAAGAGTCTTCTCCAACACCACAGTTCAGAAACATCAATTCTTCAGTGCTCAGCTTTCTTTATGATCCAACTGTCACATCCATGCTTGACTACTAGAGAAACCATAGCTTTGTTGGCAAGGTAATGTCTTTGTTTTTTAATATGTTGTCTAGGGTAGTCACAGCTTTTCCTCCCAGAAGCAAGCGTCTTTTAATTTCATGGGTACAGTCACTGTCTGCAGTGATTTTGGAGCCCAAGAAAATAAAGTCTGCCACGGTTTCCATTGTTTCCCCATCTATTTGCCGTGAAGTGCTGGAACTGGATGCCATGATCTTAGTTTTTCAGATATTGAATTTTAAGCCAATTTTTTCACTCTCTTCTTTCACTTTCATCAAGAGGCTCTTTAGTTCTCCTTCACTTTCTGCCATAAGGGTGGTGTCATCTGCATATCGGAGGTTATTGATTTCTCCTGGCAATCTTGACTCCAGTTTGTGATTCATCCAGTCCAGCACTTCTCATAATGTACTCTGCATATAAGTTAAATAAGCAGGGTGACAATAAACAGCCTTGATGTACTCCTTACCCAATTTGGAACCAGTCCATTGTTCCATGTCCAGTTCTAACTGTTGCTTCTTGACCTGCATACAGATTTCTCAAGAGGCAAGTAAGGTGGTCTGGTAGTCCCATCTCTTGAAGAATTTTCCACAGTTTGTTGTGATGCACACAGTCAGGGGCTTTGGCATAGTCAATAAAGCAGAAGTAGATTTTTTCTGGAACTCTCTTGCTTTTTCTATGATCCAACACTATATTTTGCACTGCTATATATTGTTATAAATGTAATCTCACTGGTCTCTGATTCTTCACTTCTGTTGGTAACAAGGAATAATAATATATAATATGAACATAATAATAATGTATAATAATAAACATAATTTCTGAAGTATGCTGTAAAAAAAGAAACCTGTAAAAATATTTATGTAGCTAAAAGGAAACATTCAGGTATAAGAGGTACATGTGTGAAATGAGCATTATTTGTATATATTTTCCTCTCAAACACATTCACACACACATAAGTACATGCATGCAGAGTCATTTATAATCCCATTTATTTTATTGAAAAAATATTTTATTAAAAGTTGAACAATAAAGAAATGAAAATAATGAATGTTTGAATCAACATGAAATTCAAGAAGTGTAGAAATTTAGACAAAAAGATTTAAAGTTGATTGTGTGACCTTGCTTTTGATATAAGTAACTTGTCATAAGGCCTCAAAATCAGAAACACATTTATATTTATGGAAAACAGAATTCAATCCACCAACTAATAAGGCAGGTATTTTTGACTCTAATTTTCTTCTCCTGTTAAGGTGGGGTTTACACATAAATTCTTTTATCAAGGGAAAATTAAATGTCTAAATTGAGAAGCTTAAAAATAACTATATTTTATTGGATAAATGTATGTATTGCACTTGTATTTCTGCTGTAACAAATTACTACACTGTGCTTTTAAAAATTGAAGTTCTAACTATCAGAAGCCCATATTCCTCTTATTGGACTGAATTCAAGATGCTAAAACTGAGACCTATCTGGATGCTCTAGGGAAGAATAAATTTTCCTTCTTGAATCACATTCTAGGGGCCACCTGTACTCCTCATCCCAAAACTGGTTTGTAATTTTCACCAGAACACTGAATACCCCAGAGCCCCAATCCTGAAATGGAGGGTGAAGTTATAATAGTGCTACGTCACAGAAGGAACTTCTCTAAACATTAAACCAGATCATCCCTATAAGATTCTAAGGTAGGTTATGGTTGCTTGATGAAATCTATCTCACAGCTTACATGCTTTTTTTTTTAATTTAAATTTATTTAATTGGAAGCTAATTACTTTACAATATTGTATTGGTTTTGCCATACATCAACACGAATCCGCCATAAGCTAATTCATAGCACTTAGCTTCAGATATCGGAGAAGGCAATGGCAACCCACTCCAGTACTCTTGCCTGGAAAATACCATGGACAGAGGAGCCTGGAAGGCTGCAGTCCATGGGATCACTGAGGGTCGGACATGACTGAGTGACTTCACTTTCACTTTTCACTTTCATGCATTGGAGAAGGAAATGGCAACCCACTCCAGTGTTCTTGCCTGGAGAATCCCAGGGACAGGGGAGCCTGGTGGGCTGCAGTCTATGGGTTCGCACAGAGTCAGACACGACTGAAGTGACTTAGCAGAAGCAGCAGCTTCAGATATGTGGGTTTCCCTGGTGGCTCAGACAGTAAAGAATTTGCCTCCAATATGGGAGACCCAGGTTTGATCCCAGGGTTGTGAAGATCCTCTGAAGAAGGGAACAGCAACACCCTCCAGTATTCTTGCCTGGAGAAATCCAGGGACAGAGGAGCCTGGTGAGATACAGTCTGAGTTTGTGAAGAGTTGAACACGACTGAGTGACTAATATGAAATTCCTGAAGGTTTTTAGCAAAAGTGTCAGGAAGCCAAAGAGTGTACTGTCCAATGTTTTACATTCAAGGAACAAAGCTGTCCCTATTATAAAGAGGGGAATAGTAACTTTCTAAGGGTTTCATGGGCTATATCCCTACCACAAGTCAATGCTTTGGAGATCCAAGGAACCAATTCAAGACAATTGCCTCAGTTTCACATGTTGGAGAATCTTAGAAATAGTGTTGGTATAAGGTGCTGAGAGATTAGACCTCTGGAAGGCAACTGAGTTAATGGAGAAGGGTTAATAAAAACCGAATTCTCCTGGCTTATCACCTGCTCCCCTGAGAACAGAGCATCAGAAGAAAAAAGATTCTTTCTGTACAGACCAAGTGCCATAGGGATTCTTCTGCTTATAGGTCATTATAACAAGAGTGAATGTACCTTATGAGAAGACATAGAGAGCTGTAAATACCTCCTCTGCTTCATCCCTGAGCTTGTACAACTTGGGCATGATTGAGACATGGTTTTTGCTTTTGGAGTCCTAAGTCTGGCTAAAGGACCAATGACTGACCCCTTCCTGCTGCCTTGTCTGGGAACAGAGTTTCAGTCTCCATCATCAACCATCAGGAAGAGAATCAGACTTCCACATGGAGACCTTCCTCTCAGCGTCCCCATGTAGGTGAGTCCAAGAGCCCAAAAGACCCTATAGGGAAAAGTCAGAGAGAATGAAATCCAAGAATGTTTACTGGAGGTCACCTGAGAACCAACTCAGCCTAGCCAAGAGCCCAGCAACCACAATGGTTGCTTGCTTGCTTAAAATATCAGTGTGTTTTGATGACGCTGTAAAGAGACACCAACATTGAATTCAGTCAAGCAACATTCAGTGATGCCAATTAAATGATAAGGGATGGAAACTCATGTAGAAGAGAGATGAGAGAAATAAAGCATTTCCAGTAAATATATAACATGTGCAAGTATCTTATTAATTAACTGGAGTAGAAAAATAGGGTATTAGCTATGGTGGGACGTAAAATGAATTAAAGATGTTTCTTCCTAATTTTTATCATGGGGCATATTTAACCAAGTTTCCATATTGATGAGAAAAATCCACACCAAAGAATGCCTACAAGCTCAACTTTGCAACAATAGAACACATTCTTCACAGCCTAAGAGGCATATATTTCACAGTGTCTTCTGTGACATATGTTAAAAAAAAAAATAAGAGCTAAAAAAGGGTACGCTAATGATCTTACTTTGCAATTATTTCCATGACTCCAAATACATATGTGGGTTCGTCACCCATTTACATTCTCTATTTCAAATCACCTACATGAGTCCTTTGCTTTAAGTTGGGTTATTTGTCTTTTTGTTAAGTTGTCTCGGTTCTTCCTTCAAACACTTGTTTTGAGATAACTTTGACAAAGAAATATTGTACATGGTTGAGGTATATACAATATTTTTATATATTGATATGAATGGATTTTGTAAAGATCATCAAATCAAGCTAATTGTCATGTCCATCGCCTGTACAAGTTTCTGATTGTGTGTTCATGTGTGTATGCTGAGAAGATTTAAGATCATCAAATTTATCAAATTTGAATCTTTCAAATCTTATCAAATTTCAAGGAGTAAGCCCTTTGCTTTCATATGGTAGGATCAGGGAAATTTTACTCCTGTCTTTGATTGAAATCTTTCAAAAAAAGATTTATTTAAAAAAATAAATTTAAAACAATAAATCGTTTTTTATTCAAAAAAATAGAGAATGTAAATGGCTATACAAAGCATCTCTGCTTTTTCTTTTATTTCCAAGTTGTTAGCAATTTAATTTTAAATTATGACTCATTGATTTAGTTAAATTATTACTATTTCATCTGCTTATATAATTTACTTGTAGATTTTTATTCCATTTTGTTACATAAATTGTTTTGAAACTAATCCACTTAACCTAATTTCATTCTCACTGATTTTTTTCCCCATTAGTTCTTAGTTTATTTTATTTTAGTTTATTCTTTCTATATTATGCACACATACATACACATACTTTTATACAAATGCAACAATGGAATTCTATACATATTGTAAATGCTGTTTATGTTTGATTTCATCATTTTTCCTAACTTCTGTCCCATTTTCCTTCTTACTCAAAATTCCACCTTACTCAAAACCCTGCTTCCAGTCACCAGGATGAGGATGATTCAGTATTTTTATGGTTATTTAACATTTCATGATGTTATAACTTTAATGGTCACTCATATTCTTTTTTTATTAAACTTATTATTTTGTATTGGAGGATAGCCAATTAACAAGGGTGTAATAGTTTCAGGTGGTACTCATTCAAACACCTACATGTATCCATTCTCCCCAAACTCCCTCTCATCCAGGCTTCCACATTAAGCAGAGTTCCATATCCTACACAGTAGGTCCCTGTTGGTTTCCTATATTCTTTTTCATTAAATTGCTATTATATCAATGCTACAAATTTTTTTACAGTAGTGAAGCTCAAACTGTGGATGACTTTGTCCCCCCAGGGTTCATCTAGCAATGTCCAGAGATTTTTATGGTGGTCAGATGTGGGGGCTCAGTAAAGCTCAGGGGTGCTCTAAACATCCTACAATTCATAGGACACACTCCACCACAATGATCTGAATCAGAATGTCAGTCATGCCAATACTGCAGAACCCTGAGTTAAAGACTGTTGCTGTTATCGTTTAGTCACTCAGTTGTATCCGACTTTTTTGTGAATCCATGAACTGTAGCCCACCAGGCTCCTTGGTCCATGTATTTCCCAGGAAAGAGTACTGGAGTGGGTTGCCTTTTCCTTCTCCAGAGGATCTTCCTGATCTAGGGACTGAACCACATCTCCCGCATTGGCAGATGGATTCTTGACTGCTGAGCCACCAAAACTGTATTTCGAATATGTATGGGTGTCTACAAGTATTTTCCTAAAATAACAGTTCACATCTGCCAGAAAATTCAGAGAGTACTAGTTCAAAAGTTCTCATCCCAAAATGTAACAAATCTTTAAGTTTTTTCCTAGTGGTACGCTATGAAAAAGATTTCTTGTTTTTTAACTATGTACCAAGTTAAAACAAAGATTTATACATTTTGTCACCAGTTTGATAATTTGTTATTATGCACCCAGTATTATATGCCAACTTTCCTACAGTTATCAGCCTTTCAAATCATTTTTACAAGTGAATTTTTTTCAGTTGTGTTTGGGTACTCAGGAGACCTAAAATTTTAAATTTTTATTTTGCTGTATATGTCCATCCTGCTATCCACCTTTCTGCCTTATTTAAGATGTTTTTTCCAACACATATGGTTTTGTTAATTTTATCTATCTATTTACTTATTTTTGGCTGTGCTGGGTCTTCATTGCTGCGTGTGGGCTTTCACCAGCTGTGGCCAGTGGGGGCTGCTCTCAAGTTGCCGGGCGCAGTCTTCTCGCTGCTGTGGCTTTCCTTGTGGGCCTCTGCGGTGCACACGGGCCTAGCCCAGTGGCATATGGAATCTTCTCGGACCAAGGACTGAACACTTGTCCCCTGACTTGGCAGGCGGATTCTTATCCACTGGATCACCAGGGAAGTCCAACCCATAGCTTTTATATGTAGATTTAAAGATGCTCATCTTTAGTGTGTTCATTACTCTCACACTGAGGTGGTCATCACTAATTTTTCTAAAAATGTTGGAGGGAGGAAAGAAACTTTACTTTTTGCAATACAGATGTTTATGCCTGCTTTTATCAACAATTCAATCTTTCTGAATAAATTGAAATACACCCTTGCCATATATTAAATGTTCATGTATAATAAGACCTAAGTCCCAATCCTGAATAATAACTGATCATGCTATGTGCTAGAACATTCTAGGAACATTATATAGTGTACTATTTTATATCTAGATTACTGGCAAATTAATTGATTCACAGTGATATTATAATTTATTACTATTTCAATGCTTGTTCAATTCATTTTCAATGCTCCATGCAATTTACAGCACTTGTTTTGAAACCATATTACTTAACCTGGTTTCACTCTCCTTGTTATTTTCTCTTTTTTTTTCTTACTTTTTTTTATGATTTCAAAATTTTTATTTATTTATTTTTTACTTTATTTTACTTTACAATATTGTAACACATGGAACCAAGGAACGTAACAGGAGTTTCAGAATTTCTTCTCATGGGATTTTCAGAGGATCCAGAATTGCAGCCTCTCATGTTCAGACTTTTCTTCTCCTTGTACCTGATCACTGTGTTTGGAAAGCTGCTCATCATCCTGGCTGTCAGCTCAGACTCCCACCTCCACACCCCCATGTACTTCTTCCTCTCCAACCTGTCCTTTGTAGACATCTGTTTCACCTGCACCACCATCCCAAAGATGCTGTGGAACACACAGATCCAGAGCAAAGGTATCACCTATGAAATCTGCATCACCCAGATGTATTTTTTCACACTTTTTGTAGGATTAGACATCTTTCTCTTGACCATGATGGCCTATGACCCCTTTGCGGCTATCTGTCACCCCCTGCACTACATTGTCATCATGAACCTCTGGCTCTGTGCTCTGCTGGTGCTATTGTCCTGGATCATCAGTCTCCTGCATGCCTTGCTGGAAAGCATAATGGTATTGTGACTGTCATTCTGTACAGTCTTAGAAATCCCTCACATTTTCTGTGAGCTCAGTCAGATGATCCAACTTGCCAGGTCTGTCATCCTTCTTGATAAAGCAGTAATGTAGTTTATACCTCTGTTGCTGGCTGGTGGTTCCCTCATGTGTATCCTTTACTCCTACTCTAAGATAGTTTCCTCCATACGTGGAATCTCATCAACTTGGGGGAAGTATAAAGCATTTTCCACCTGTGCATCTCACCTCTCACTAGTCTCCTTATTTTATTGTACAGGCACAGGAGTATATCTTAGCTCTGCTACTACCCACAGCTCACACTCAAGTGCAACAGCCTCAATGATGTACACTGTGGTCACCTCCTTGCTGAACCCCTTCACCTACAGCTTGAGAAATAAAGACTTAAAGAGGGCTCTGAAAATACTCTGTGGAAAGAAATAATATAAAAGAATTTATTATCCCAGGGCTTAAGAAGTGCCCATGATAGCAGAGCTCAAATCCTGAGCCAAATATTACTGGTATTTGGTCCAACTGTGGGAGTGGAATATGCCTCTTCTATTTTCCTTGGAGTTTCTATTTCAACTTCTTTATACAATTTACATAGCTCACTTTTAAGTTTGGTGATAGTGCTAGTATCCAAGAGTTTTTCCCTTTTTCATTTTTATACTTTCCCAACCTTGGATGTGAAATATTTGAAGACTCGCATTTATCTCAAGGGGTCTCTTAATAATTTTTCTCAAGTGAAATGCATCATGCTGAGGATTTTGTTTGTTTGTTTGACTAAAAGAATAGTTAAGATCCATACCATTCCTATGGAGGGAAAACTCCTCTTGGCAACCACAGCTATTTATAAGTCTATGACAGAGAAAAACTAGTGACCACTGTTTGTCACAAACCTCATTCCTTTGTATATCACTACCTTATGCTCTTCTTGATAATCCAAACTTTAAAATGCTAGTTGTTATCACAGATCATGGGTATTTTCTACTCGTTCAGACCTTGTTCTGCTGTGTAACTTGTGTCTCCTATATCCACCATAGTAGTACTGTTAGTCACTAGTTGGGTCCAACTCTTTGCGACCCCACAGAAGGTGGCCTGCCAGGCTCCTCTGACCATGGATTCTCCAGTCAAGAATACTATAGTGAGTGGCCATTCCCTTCTCTGGAGGATCTTCCCAACCCAGGGATTGAACTCGGGTCTCCTGTGTTGCAAGCAGATTCTTTATCTTGTATCTACCATAGTCACTGGCAAAAACTGATAATAAAATATGTGTTTTCAAGGAGAATCAAAAGAGGAAAATGACTATGAAAATGACTATGGATATAATATGGTGCTAGAGCATACCTAACCTTAAGTATGATGAAACAAAATATTAAATGATATATTCATAACCTTGGAAAATATGTCTTTTTCATACAATTCACCAACTCATTGAAATATGATATAAAAGTGTCCATTTGTCATGGAATAGGGGGGACAGAGGTCCGAGAGGGAGGAGATGTATGGATACAGATAGCTGTTTCACTTCGTAGTACAGCAGAAACTAACATGATATTGTAAAACAACTATACCACAGTAAAAAATAAATGAATATATAAATAAATAAACTTGTGTAGTTTTGTGCAAGCTTAAAAACAGTGTCAATTTGTAAGGTGTACTTACTGAGCTGTAGGACTGGTAGCATGTTTTGGCTTTTTATTAAATTATTTTCATGTTTTATTTGAAATTTTCCAGTGCTTTCTGAAAATATGATTCCTTCCATTTCCCTAAATGAAATAGCTCCCATTATTCAAACTTTTGTCACAATCTCTAGAAGGGTAGAGGATGAACAATTTCAACATCACCCACTATAGGTTATGCTCATTATCAAATGATGACTCACTTGAAAGCTCAGATTCTTCTCAGCTATAAAATTCAGGGTCACAGGTGTTGTACAAACATAACTGTCTTTCCAACCTCTCCATGTAACCTCAAAAGATCCTCACTGGAGGCATGTGTTCACATGAACTAAACTTGAATAACACAGTAATCATGAATGTTACCTTCAAATATCAAAACAAATGCCCAGAGCAAGTAGAATCAGATTATTACAACTGCCCTCAGTTCTGTCTGATTAAATTAAATCAGTTAGCTATTGTTGCATATAAATTCCCTAAGTTGCTCAGTTGTGTCCGACTCTTTGCGACCCCATGGACTGTAGCCTACCAGGCTCTGAGGAGCCTCTCAGTCCATGGAATTTTCCAGGCAAGAGTACTGGAGTGGGTTGCCATTCCCTTCTCCAAATATAATATCTCTATTATCAAATGAGGTGGTCCAATGGGAAGTTGGCTATAGGCTTCTCATGAGCCTATAGTCAGACTTGAAAATCTACCTTGTGTTTCTAAGGCTCATTCACAATGTTGTGTATGATTGTACTGTTCTTCTGACTTAAACCAATTTATGACATTTCACTCTTTTGATATGGGCTTCCCAGGTGGCCCAGTGGTAAAGAATTCACTTCCCAATGCAGGCGACATTGGTTCGATCCTTGTGTGGGAGAAATCTGTTGCAACAAAAATAGAAATGAGTGGACAGGCATTGGCACTTACCGCTAAACGGGCCTTCAAGAATTAAAAAATCTTGGTTATTCTTTAGCTGTTATGACTAAAAAACACTTGTAGCTAGACTTGTCCTTCACAAAGTTTCAAAAAAGTGAATTACTCTGACTCCATGTAGATTATACTCTGTACCTGGCATTCTTCTCCCCTACACTCTCTTGTAGCATTCTGCATTTCAGAAAGGTCATTGAACCAATAACTTCAGGGACACCACACTTGATTGCTCAGTTGTCTGATGCCAGCTGTAGCCATTTTGAAACTTTAAGAGAAAAATATGCAAGACCTTCATAAGGATATAAAACCTCTCCCTATTGTCTAGAGAGAAGGGCACAATTCTTGAGACACAGGCCTGCTGGGTTTCCCTTTCACCTGGCAAAAATAATAAAACTACTTTTTTCTATTTCCTCCAAACTGTCTCCATATGTCTACTTGGCATCAGTGGGCAGGGAGCCAAGACTTTGGTAACAGTTCCCATGGAGTAGGAAATGGCAACCCACTCCAGAACTCTTGCCTGGGAAATCCCATGGACAGAGAAGCCTGCTGGGCTACAGTCCATGGGATCACAAAGAGTCAGGCACAACTTAGCTGAGCTGAGGCTAAATAGCTTGTGGAGAAAATGAGTTCAATCATTATTAATTGCCTTAATTTAATTCCACTACATTAATGTCCACTTAAGAAACTTTTCTTTATCCCATGCAGAGGAGATATCTCCCACCATCATGAGATCTGACTCAGCTACCTGTGCCCCAGGTCTTACCTTAACATATACACTACAATTTTTAAATTGTAATAAATGCTATTAAAGCAGTTACACAGAACAAACTTTACTCACTTAAAAGTCATTTAAAAATTAAGTGTATGCTGCCTGGTTCCATTTCTATACCCCTTGGGAAGAAATATGCTAATTTCACTACTTTGTTACGTGTATGCATATGCGTGCTCAGTCATGTCTGACTCTTTGCAACCCATGAACTGATCATGGGAATCTTCCTGATTCCAGGGATTGAATCCCTGTCTCCTGCATTGCAGGTGATCTCCTGCATTGCAGGCAGATTTTTTACCAACTGAGCCACCAGTGAAATGCCCCAAGTATGAAATCCTAATAGTTTTAGTGAGCATCAGGAAGCCAAAGAGTGCACTGACCAATGCTTTTCATTAATGGAATAATGTCCCTCTTATAAGTGGAGAATAACAGGTTTCACAGGGTTCCATGGGCTGTGTAGCCATCACAAGTCAATGCTTTATTGACCCAAGGGATCTATTCAAAACAGTTGCCTCAGTCTAACTAGTTGGAAAAAAATTTAAATTCAGAGAAAAGATGAGGTGCTAGGAGTTTAGGCTTCTGGAAAGGAAGAGAGATGATGGAAAAGGATTAATAACTTAATTCACCTGGCTTATAACTGGTATCCTGGAAACAGAGAATTACAAGGGAAAAAAAGAATACTTTCTGTCCAGATGAAGTCCCCCAGGGAATTCAGGTGCTTACACGTCACTGTAACAAGAGGGAAATGTACATAATGAGCAGACAGAGAGAGCCGTAAATAACCACCTCTCCTTCATCCCTGAGCTTGTACAACCTGGGAATGGACAAGACCTAGCTGTTGCTTTTGAAGTCCTAAATTTGAGTAAAGGACCAATGCTTGACCTCTTCGTGCTACCTTGTGTGGGGGCAGAGCTTCGGTCTCCATCATCAGCCATCCAGGAAGAGAATCAGACTTCCGCACAGAGACCTTCCTCTCAGAATTTCCGTGTAGGTGAGTTCAAGAGTCTGGAAGACACTGCAGAAGAAGGTTAGAGACAAGGAATCCAAGAATGTTTACCTGAGTCCACCAGAGAACCAACTCAGCCTAGGTCAGAGCCCAGAGAACACTGCGGTTAATTGCTTGCATGATTAAAATATATCAATGTATTTTTATAATACTAAAAAGAGAACTGAACATTGAACTCAGTAAAGCAATGTTCAGTGATACCAAGTAAATGATAAAAATGGAAGCTCAATTAGGAGAGGGATGAGAAGCATAAGGGGCTCCCCAGGTGGCTCAATGGTAAAGAATCTACCTGCCAATGCAGGAGCCACAGGAGATGCAAGCTCAATTCCTGGATCAGGAAGATCCCCTGGAGGAGGGTATAGAAACCCACTCCAGCATTCTTGCCTGGTAAATCCCATGAACTGGCGAGTTACAGTCCATGGGGTCTCAAAGAGTTGGACACGGCTGAGCAACTGAACACACACGAGGCATAAAGTGCTTCCACTAAAAGCAGAACTTATGTCCAAGTATCTTATTAATAGTTTGAGTAGATAATTAGTATATTAGTGATGTAAAGATATAAAATATAATTAGGTCATTTCCTTCTAATTTTTTTGATGAAGCATATTTGACCATGCTTCAGTATTCATTAGAAAGACACACTGGGCTTCCCTGGGAGCTCAGTGGTGAAGAATCCACTTGCCAGTGCAAGAGACACAGGTTTGATCCCTGGTCGGGAAGATCCCACATGCCTTGGAGAAACTAAGCCTGCGCACCACAACCACTGAGCCTGTGCTCTAGAGCCTGGGAACCGCAACTACGGAGGTCCTCACACCCTAGAGTCCATGTTCTGCAACAAGAGAGGCTACTGTAATGAGAAGCTCATGCAACACAGCTAGAGAAAAACCGCATAGCAACAAAGACTTAGCACCGCCAAAAATAAATAAGCAGATACGCACACCAAAGAATGCTTGTGAATACATCCTCGCAACAGTATTTGCCAGATATATACACTTCACAGTATCTTCTGTGAAAAAAAATTCAAATGTAAAAAGGGGTATGCTGATGAGCTTGTTGTTTAGTCGCTACCTTATGTCCAAATCTTTGTGCCCTGTGGACTGTAGCCTACAGGCTTCTCTGTCCATGGGATTTCCTGGATAAGAATACTAGAATGGGTTGCCATTTCCTCCTCCAGAGAATCTTCCAGACCAGGGACTGAACCAGTGTCTCCTGCATTGGGAGGCAGCTGCTTTGCCACTGAGCTGCCAGGGAAGTGCTAATAAGCTTACCTTGCCATTGTCTCATTATCTCTGAGGGTGAATATGTGTGTGGATTTGTCAGCCACTCACTTTATCTTAAATGATGTGTGCCAGCCGTTTGCTTTTCTATGATAGGATCAGAATAGGATTCCTATCTTTGAGTGCAATCTTTCAAAGAACTGGAGATGTTTACTAGTCATTAAGATGTTGTTTTATTCTTAAATCACGTCTGACTGTCTGCGACCCGTTGGGCTGTAGCCCATGAGGCTGTTCTGTCCATGGGATTTTCCAAGCAAGAATACTTGAGTGAGTTGCCATTTCTTCCTCCAGGGGATCTTCCCGGACCAGAGACTGAACCCATGTTTCCTGTATCGGCAGGTGGATTCTTTACCACTGCACCACCAGTGAAGCCATTGTTTCTACCTTTTATCCCATTTGCCTTCTTTTTTTTCCAATTTTCCTTCTTACTCAATAATTTCTCACAGACCTGCCTCAAATCACAAGTATAATAATGAATTCATTATTTTTATGGCTGTGCAACAGGTCATGGTGTTCCTATACTACTAACACACTGATGGTCTTTCATGTCCTTTGAGCTTCCCTGGTAGCTCAGCTGGTCAAGACTCTGCCTGCAATACAGGAGACTCCTGTTCAATTTCTGGGTCAGAAAGATCCACTGGAGAAGGGATAGGCTACCCACTCCAGTATTCTGGCCTGGAGAATTCCTTGGACAGTATAGTCCATGGGGTTGCAAAGAGTCAGACACAACTGAGTGACTTTCACTTTCACTTTCATATCCTTTATCATTAAGTTGCTATTATACCAAAGCTACACAATATGTTAAGATAGTGAAATTCAAACTGACTCTAACCATGGATGGTTTCATACCTCAGGCATTTTGTCTGTCACACATGGAAGGCTCTGTAGAGTTAGGGATGCCTTAAATATCCTATAATGCATAGCACAGATGCCACCACAAACAGTGATCTGGCTCAGAATGTCAATGGTGCCAACACTGGAGAACCCTTAATTAAAGAATATCTGTATTTTATTTTTTAATATAAATTTATTTATTTTAATTGGAGGCTACTTTACAATATTGTATTGGTTTTGCCATACATCAACATGAATCCGCCATGGTGTACACATGTTTCCCCATCCTGAACACCCCTCCCACCTCCCTACCAATACCATTCCTCTGGGTCATCCCAGTGCACCAGCCCCGAGCATCCTGTATCATGCAGAATATCTGTATTTTGAATGTTTATATCTGTCTTCAGGTTTTTCCCTAAAACATTATAACACTTCACATTTCTCAGAGTCTCCTTTGCTACTAGTCCAGAAGTTCTCAGCCCAGATTTGAACAGTCTTCAAGATTTTTCCCAGGACCATGGTAGGAAAGAGATTTCTTGTTGCTTTCCTAAACTACATACTAAGCTAGAGCAAAGATTTACATACTTGGTCACCTTTTGATTTGCCTATTATTATTATGTGTGAGCTTCTGTGGTGGCTCAGTGGTAAGTTAGAATTTGCCTGGCAGAGTGCAGGTGACGTGGGTCCATCCCTGGGTCGGGAAGATAAATTCCCTGAAGAAGGAAATGGCAACCCACTCCAGTATGCTTGCCTGAAAAATCCCACGGACAGAGGAGCTTGGTGGGCTACAGTCCATGGGGTCACAAAAGAATCAGACACGACTTAGTGACTAAACAACAAAAACAATAATTATTATTATTATGTACACATATTAGCAACTGAACAACAACACATATTATATGCCCATTTTTCTACAGATACAAGCCTTTCAAATAATTATTTTAAAAGATTGTTTTTCAGTTGATTTGTGAGGCATGTATTTGGCCTTAAATTTTTTTTAATTTTATTTGGTTATATGGGCCTATTGTCTTGTTTCTGAGTCTTTTGCATTAGTTAAGGTGATTCTCCGCCCCCTCATTGATATTATACATTTACATGTCAAAGTGTTCATCTAAAATGTGCTGGCTATTCTTACACTAAGGATGTAATCTTTCTAATATTTGTAAAATGTTTGAGGTAGGCGAGAAACCATTTTTACCAAGATAGATATTTATGCCAGCTTTAGGAACATTTCAGTCTTTCCAAATAAATTGAAATGCAACCTTGACATATATTAAATGCCCATATATAAGGAGACCTAAGTCCTGATTTATTCAACAAATAGTAACTGAGCATATGCTACATGCCAGATTAATCTAGGAACATTATATATCATATTATTTTACATTTCTATCATTGCCAATTTTATTAATCCATGTTGATAACATAACTGTTTGCTATTACATTTCTTCTTCAATTAGTTTTCAGTGCTCCATTCAATTCTGTTAACCAGTTTTGAAACCATGCTATTTAACTTGGTTTCATTCTCTTTGTTATTCTTTTTATTTCCTAACTTGTCATTTAACGAAATTCATTTTTATACAAGTGCACATATATTTACATACTCAATTAAAATACAAAGATGAACAAAACAGCTGAAGTCCCTACATGTATGGATCAAGCAATATAATTGGGAAGACAGAGTGCAATGAAGGAAATAAGTGTATAATACAATGTCCCCAGATGACTAACATGAAGAATGTTGGTGAAAAGGTTGAAACTGTCATGGTGTATCCAGGTTTTTGTTTTTTTTTTTTAATTTATTTTGCTTTGCAATACTGTATTGGTTTTGCCATACATTGACATGAATCAGCCACGGGTGTACATGAGTTCCCAATCCTGAACCCCCCTCCCACCTCCCACCCCATATCATCTCTCTGGATCATCCCCGTGCACCAGCCCCAAGCATCTGTGTATGGACCTTTGATCTTTTGGGCAAAGATCAGAACCAGGGCTAGAGTGCGCCCTTAGGACTCATTTAAAAATAAAAAAAAAAGATTAAAATCCAAGAACAACAACAAGAAACAAGATGTCACATATAAAAGGGAAGAAAGAGGCTTGCTTCTCTGCTTTCATATAAAAACGCTTAGTCAAATGAAATGAAATCAGAACAGGAAAAACAAGTTTTGCTGCCTGATATTAAAAACAGCCAATGCTCAATTCCTATCCATTGTGCTTTGTAAGCATCCTTTTGTGAAGTGCTATTTTGTTCCCTTTACTCATTTTTCTCTTGGGTCATACAACCCATAAGTATTTTAGACCACAAGTTATTGGTACTCTGAATAAATTTATTTTTTCTTTTTAATAATTTCTGCTGGGCATCAAGAGAATATAATAGCATGTGAAATGTTAGAAGAACCAAAGAAATTTTCTTACCACAGTCTCTCAGGGACCATTTGAGTTTATTAGATCTGTATTCTCTTTCATGTCCATTCTCTGTTTCTCTATTTCTCTCTCTCTTTCTCCCATGTGTAGAAATATATATTGTTGTTGCTATTGTTCAGTCGATAAGTCGTGTCTGAAACCTTGTGACCCCATGGACTGCAGCACACCAGGCTCCCCTGTCCTTCACTATCTCTCGGAGTTTGCTCAAATCCATGTCCATTGAATCGGTGATGTGATATAACCATATTATTCTTTGCTACCCCCTTCTCCTTTTCTTTCAGTCTTTCCCAGCTTCAGGGTCTTTCCCAGTGAGTCAGCTCTTCGCATCAAGTGGCCAAATTGTTGGAGCATCAGCTTCAGTATCAGTCCTTCCAATGAATATTCAGGGTTGATTTCCTTTAGGATTGGCCGGTTTGATCTCCTTGCAGGCACATATATATATGCTCAGTCATGTCCAGCTCTATACAGTCCATGGAATTCTCCAGGCCAGAATAGTGGGTAGCCTTTCTGTTCTCCAGGGGATCTTCCCAACCCAGGAATCAAACCCAGATCTCCCACATTGCAAGCGGATTCTTTACCAATTGAGCTATCAGGGCAGCCCCATACATATATACATCCAGATTTAAAGATACAGTACTGATATATAATATAGTTGAACACTGAAAAAAATTTATATGTCTTTAATACATGGCATAAAATGGTCATACCAAAATTAAACACCAAGTTTCATTGATATCTAGGAAAATTACAAACTGGAATTTCTGAATACCATTTGTACATAATCTTATCTGATCAACTTGAGTTGTATCTAACTCTAAATCATTTGTGGTTGTAAAGGGTGAAAAATTCATGGAAATAACACAGCCTAGGAAGCCAGGGTCTTATTGTGTGTCTTTTGTTTTCTTGCCTTGTGAAGGGTGAGAAGTCTTCAGAGCAGGGGTACTGAGCTCACATATTCCAAAGTGATTCTCATACACAGAGGCCAGAACTCAATCAGCAAAAGGTACTGAAGAAGAGATTCAATTAAACATATAGGCTAGGACTTCCCTGGTGTTTCAGGGGTTAATAATCCACCTTCCAATGCAGGGGATGCAGGTTCAATCTCTGGTCTGGGAACTAAGATCCCACATGCCACGGGACAAATAAACCAATTCACCACAACTAGAGAACCTACAACTACAGAAGCCTGCACACTGCAATGAGGACTCAACAGAGCTCCCCTCCCCCCCCCAAAAAAATACAGGCCCCCTTTGCAGCAATTTCATAAAGTGCCAGAGAAATATAATATGGAGGAGGGACTCCTTGTAACTTACAGTCGCAGCAGCAGCAAGGAAACCACCTTGCTCCTCAACATCCTCTGACACCATCTCTCCTCACTCTCCCTCCTACTTATTTCCCTCACCACGCTGGTTTCCTTTTTTCAACTAGAACATCTTAAACAAGCACCTTCCCCAGGGCCTTTGTACTGGCTGTTCTCCCTGCCAGGTACGCACTTCTCCTGATAAGTTCATGGCTCCTGTTCTCTCTTCCATGAGGTCTCTGCTCAAATGTCAGCTTATTTGTGGTCTTACCTGAACACCCATAAAAACAGCATCCCTTCTTTACTCTTTCCTTTACACTTGCTTTCATTTTATTCATAGTATGTGTCACCATATGAAATTCTATATTTTTATTTGCTGCATTGATTCTCCATGACTGGATTTCAGGAGCTTTTGATTACCAAAACACTGTACTCACTGCATGAACAAAATATTGATATTAATTTCCTAATTGCAAAATGCATAAGGTAGCATTTCAACAACGTGAGTAATGTCCACTTGCATGAAAATTAATCATGTTTTTTCCCTTTACTTGTAGTCACTTCCAATACATGGCACCAAAGAACATCACAGGAGTTTCAGAATTTCTTCTTCTCGGATTCTCAGAGGAACAAGAACTACAGCCCTTCATATTTGGACTTTTCCTCTCCATGTACCTGATAAATGTGTTTGGAAACCTCCTCATCATCCTGGCTGTCTCAAACCCCCACCTCCACACCCCCATGTACTTCTTCCTCTCCAACCTGTCCTTTGTAGACATCTGCTTCACCTCCACCACCATCCCAAAGATGCTGTGGAACATCCAGACACAGAGCAAAGTTATCACCTATGAAGGCTGCATCACCCAGATGTACTTTTTCACACTGTTTGCAGGGTTGGACGACTTACTCCTGACTGTGATGGCCTATGACCGCTTTGTGGCCATCTGTCACCCCCTGCACTACACAGTCATCATGAACCCCCAGATCTGTGGGATTCTGGTTCTGGTTAGCTGGGCCATCAGTGTCCTTCATTCCTTGTTACAAACCTTAATGGTGTTGAGACTGTCCTTCTGTGGAGAGCTGGAAATCCCTCACTATTTCTGTGAACTCAACCAGATGGTCCAACTTGCCTGTTCTGATAACTTTCTTAATGACATGGTGATGTATTTGGCAGCTGGGCTGCTGGCTGGTGCTCCCCTGTCTGGGATACTTTACTCTTACTCTAAGATAGTTTCCTCCATATGTGGAATCTCATCAGCTCAGGGAAAGCTTAAAGGCTTTTCCACCTGTGTGTCTCATCTCTCAGTTGTCTTCTTGTTTTATTGTACAAGCTTAGGAGTGTACCTTAGCTCTTCGGCTACCCAGAGCTCACACTCAAGTGAAATTGCCTCGGTGATGTACACTGTGGTCACACCAATGCTGAACCCTTTCATCTACAGTCTGAGGAACAAAGACATAAAGAGGGTTCTGCAAGCATTCTTCAGAAAGGCAGCTATAAATAGGCCATTTGTCTTCAGCTGAAGAAGGCCATCTGATTGAAAGGTTCAAAACCCAAAGCCAGAAATTGCAGATCTTTTTTCAGATTCTTTCAATAGATTGAAGAAGTACGACATGCTCCTTTTATTTATTTCCTAGAAGTTAAATTTCTTTGAATTCCTCCATATAACTTAATTTCACTCTCTTGATTAAGATTTGTGATCTTTCTCATTTTCAAGAGTTTTTCCATGTTATGGTTTTCTCACTCTCTCAAATTTATTCTCAACATTGGATATAAACAATTTAGGGAATTTCCATTATCATGTGATTAGATATATTGATACAAATATGTTATTATGTCATGTGTGAAGGCATATTTAGTCTCTCAGAGTCAGACATGAATGAGCGACTGAGAAGTGCAAGGGTCAGTGTTGGCCATTAAATGATGGACATAAAGGCTCAATTAAGAGAATGAGTTGGAGGTGTAAAGCTTCCAGTAAAAGTAGAAGCGAAGTCCAAGTATTTTTGCTATTAATTGAAGTAAAGATACTGAGTATTAGCTGTGGAGGGTTGTACAGACATGTAAGGACTTTTATTTTATAAGATGGAGCCTAAGTGACTACAATGAGAGGGATCCAGATAAAGGAATACTGGCAAACATTTCCCTACAAAAGTAGTTCATGAGACATACCTTTCACAGTATCTCCTCCCTGCTAATATTCAAATTAAAGAGTATTTATTATGTAAAAATAGACATGCTAATGAGCTTACTTTGCAATTATTTCATTACCAGTGAGGCTGAATATATTTATATATTAATAAGAAAGTTAGTTGAAAATTGTCTGTTCAATTCCTTTGCTTTTGCATCATGAGTTTGGCAGGATTTTTGCTTTTGATCGTATTCTTTCAAAGACTAAAATTTTTTTCATCATTTTTGCTCTTTGCCACTTAGTTGTTTTATGTATGTACACAAGTTTTGTGCAGAATGTGTGAGAGTTTATAAATTTTGTGTAGTAAAATCAACAAGTCACTTATATTCTGTTCTTTTCATTGCTTTTTAATTTTTTTAACTGAAAGAATAGAGCAGTCACTTACACATTCTTCACTGCTTTCACCAAAAATGAAAATGAGTGCTCTTATGCATTGTATTGTTGTGGTTGCATTAGTTGCTCAGATGTGTCCAACTTTTTACAATCCCATGGACTGCAGCCTGTCAGATTCCTTTGTCCATGGAATTCTCCAGGCAAGAATACTGGAGTGGGTTGCCATTCCCTTCTCCAGAGGATCTTCCCAGCCAGAGATTGAACCCAGGTCACATGTAATGCAGACAGATTCTTCACCATCTGAGTCACCAGGGAGGGGTTGATGCTAATAAATCACACTTTATACATATTTGCAACTACTTTTCACATCCTTTATTACTTGCTTTTGTTCTTTGTGATTAGACATTGCATTTTTATTTCTTAAAGTTGCACCATATTTCTAAAATGTACATCATATTCAGCCACCATTTGGAAGGCATTTCTCTTTACAGCTGACTAAAGATCACCTCTATCTTCCATATGCACATTGAATCCATATGTTTCTATGTAAGAGGAAATTGTAATTTAGATAATGCTTCCTCCCCACATTTTAAAAGACCTTCTGTTGTATTCTTTTATTTCCAAGTTTTTGGTAACCTAAAATTGAGCCAGTAACCCAAGCTTATATAATTAAAACATGTTGCTGTTCAGTGGCTAAGTCATGTCTGACTCTGTGACCACATGGACTGCAGAATGTCAGGCTTCACTATCAGTGTCTCCCAGAATTTGCTCAAACTCAAGTCTATTGAGTTGGTGATGCTATCTAACCATCTCATCCTCTGCCATCCCCTTCTCCTTTTGTCTTCAGTGCTTCCCAGTTTCAGAGACTTTTCCAGAGAGTCACCTCTTTGCATCAGGTGGCCAAAGTATTGGACCTTCAGCTTCAGAATCAGTCCTTCCAATGAATATTCATGTTTGATTTCCCTATGGATTGGTGGTTTGATCTCCTTGCATTCCAAGGGACTCTCAAGAGTTTTGCTAGTACCATAATTTGAAAACATCAATTTTCCAGCACTCAACCTTCTTTATGGACCAACTCTTACATTCGTACATGACTACTGGAAAAAAACATAGCTTTGACTGGACAGACATTTGTCACAAAATGATGTCTCTGCTTTTTAATATGCTGTCTAGTTTCCCATAGCTTTCCTTCCAAGGAGAAAGTGTCTTTTCATAAATTTAACTCAGTTCATTTAAGTTCAGTTGCTCAGTCGTGTTCGACTCTTTGCGACCCGATGAACCACAGCACACCAGGCCTCCCTGTCCATCACCAACTCCCAGAGTTCACTCAGAATCACGTCCATTGAGTCGGTGATGCCATCCAGCCATCTCTTCCTCTGTCATCCCCTCCTCCTCCTGCCTCCAATCCCTCCCAGCATCAGAGTGTTTTCCAATGAATCAACTCTTTGCATGAGGTGGCCAAAGTACTGGAGTTTCAGCTTTAGCATCATTCCTTACAAGGAACACCCGGGACTGATCTCCTTTAGAATGGACTGGTTGGATCTCCTTGCAGTCCACAGGACTCTCAAGAGTCTTCTCCAACACCACAGTTCAAAAGCATCAATTCTTCGGCATTCAGCTTTCTTCACAGTCCAACTCTCACATCCATACATGACTATTGGAAAAACCATAGCCTTGACTAGATGGACCTTTGTTGGCAAAGTAATGTCTCTGCTTTTTAATATGCTCTCTAGGTTGGTCATAACTTTCCTTCCAAGGAGTAAGTGTCTTTTAAATTCATGACTGCAATCACCATCTGCAGTGGTTTTGGAGCCAAAAAAAATAAAGTCTGACACTGTTTCCACTGTTTCCCCATCTATTTCCCATGAAGTGATGGGACCAGATGCCATGATCTTCATTTTCTGAATGTTGAGCTTTAAGCCTACTCTTTCACTCTCCACTTTCACTTTCATCGAGGCTTTTTTTTCATTTATTTTTTCATTATTTTTTTATTTTATTTATTTATTTTTAAAATTTTTATTTTTACTTTATTTTACTTTACAATACTGTATTGGTTTTGCCATACATTGACATGAATCCAGCACGGGTGTACATGCGTTCCCAAACATGAACCCCCCTCCCACCTCCCTCCCCACAACATCCCTCTGGGTCATCCCCATGCACCAGCCCCTAGCATGCTGTATCCTGCATTGAACTTAGACTGGTGATTCGATTCTTACATGATAGTATACATGATAGAATGCCATTCTCCCAAATCATCCCACCCTCTCCCTCTCCCACAGAGTCCAAAAGTCCGCTATACACATCTGTGTCTTTTTTGCTGTCTTACATACAGGGTCATCATTACCATCTTTCTAAATTCCATATATATGCATTAGTATACTGTATTGGTGTTGTTCTTTCTGGCTTACTTCACTCTATATAATCGGCTCCAGTTTCATCCATCTCATTAGAACTGATTCAAATGTATTCTTTTTAGCGGCTGAGTAATACTCCATTGTGTATATGTACCACAGCTTTCTTATCCATTCATCTGCTGATGGACATCTAGGTTGTTTCCATGTCCTGGCTATTATAAACAGTGCTGCGATGAACATTGGGATACACGTGTCTCTTTCAATTCTGGTTTCCTCAGTGTGTGTGCCCAGCAGTGGGATTGCTGAGTCATATGGCAGTTCTATTTGCAATTTTTTAAGGAATTTCCACACTGTTTTCCATAGTGGTTGTACTAGTTTGCATTCCCACCAACAGCGTAGGAGGGTTCCCTTTTCTCCACACCCTCCCCAGCATTTATTGCTTGCAGATTTTTGGATCGCAGACATTCTGACTGGTGTGAAGTGGTACCTCATTGTGGTTTTGATTTGCATTTCTCTAATAATGAGTGATGTTGAGCATCTTTTCATGTGTTTGTTAGCCATCCGTATGTCTTCTTTGGAGAAATGTCTATTCAGTTCTTTGGCCCATTTTTTGATTGGGTCACTTATTTTTCTGGAATTGAGTTGCATAAGTTGCTTGTATATTTTTGAGATTCGTTGTTTGTCAGTTGTTTCATTTGCTATTATTTTCTCCCATTCGGAAGGCTGTCTTTTCACCTTGCTTATAGTTTCCTTTGTTGTGCAGAAGCTTTTAATTTTAATTAGATCCCATTTGTTTATTTTTTCTTTTATTTCCAGAATTCTGGGAGCTGGATCATAGAGGATCCTGCTGTGATTTATGTGGGAGAGTGTTTTGCCTATGTTCTCCTCTAGGAGTTTTATAGTTTCTGGTCTTACATTTAGATCTTTAATCCATTTTGAGTTTATTTTCGTGTGCGGTGTTAGAAAGTGATCTAGTTTCATTGTTTTACAAGTGGTTGACCAGTTTTCCCAGCACCACTTGTTAAAGAGATTGTCTTTTCTCCATTGTATATTCTTGCCTCCTTTGTCAAAGATAAGGTGTCCATAGGTGTGTGGATTTATCTCTGGTCTTTCTATTTTGTTCCATTGATCTATATTTCTGTCTTTGTGCCAGTACCATACTGTCTTGATGACTGTGGCTTTGTAGTAGAGCCTGAAGTCAGGCAAGTTGATTCCTCCAGTTCCATTCTTCTTTGTCAAGATTGCTTTGGCTATTCGAGATTTTTTGTATTTCCATACATCAAGAGGCTTTTTAGTTCCTCTTCACTTTCTGCCATAAGGGTGGTGTCATCTGCATATCTGAGGTTATTGATATTTCTCCCAGCAATCTTGAATCCAGCTTGTGCTTCTTCCAGTCCAGCGTTTCTCATGATGTACTCTGCATAGAAGTTAAATAAGCAGGGTGACAATATACAGTCTTGACGTACTCCTTTTCCTATTTGGAACCAGTCTGTTGTTCCATGTCTACTTCTAACTGTTGCTTCCTGACCTGCATATAGGTTTCTCAAGAGGCAAGTCAGGTGGTCTGACATTCCCATCTCTTTCAGAATTTTCCACAGTTTATTTTGATCCACGCAGTCAAAGGCTTTGGCATAATCAATAAAGCAGAAATAGATATTTTTCTGGAACTCTCTTGCTTTTTTGTTGATCCAGCAGATGTTGGCAATTTGATCTCTGGTTCCTCTGCCTTTTCTAAAACCAGCTTGAACATCTGGAAGTTCACAGTTCACATATTGCTGAAGCCTGGCTTGGAGAATTTTGAACATTATTTTACTAGCGTGTGAGATGAGTGCAATTGTGCGGTAGTTTGAGCATTCTTTGGCATTGCCTTTCTTTGGGATTGGGATGAATACTGACCTTTTCCAGTCCTGTGGCCACTGCTGAGTTTTCCAAATTGGCTGGCATATTGAGTGCAGCACTTTCACAGCATCATCTTTCAGGATTTGAAATAGCTCAACTGGAATTCCATCACCTCCACTAGCTTTGTTCATAGTGATGCTTTCTAAGGCCCACTTGACTTCACATTCCAGGATGTCTGGCTCTAGCTGAGTGATCACACCATGGTAACTTTAATTAAAGTATAACTATTGTATATTTTTGATGAAAATATAATGTCTATAGTTTTTCTTCTAGAAGTTGGTTTTGGATTTTCCTTAAATTTTGTTTCGTATGACTGTGGGGTTTTTTATATTGAATTTCATAAAGTGCTGGAGAGGTGCACAAGGGACTCCTTGTCACTTGAGGTTTCACCAGCTTCAGGGAAGCTTCCTTGTTCCTCAGCATCCTCTGACATCATCTCTCTTCCTTCTCCATCCTGCTGATTTCCCTCACCAGACTGGTTTCCCTTTTTTGAACTTGAACATCTTAAACCAACACTTTTGTGCTGCGCAGGCCTGTGAACTGGCTGTTCCCTTGTCAGGCACACACTTCCCCACAAATGCTCAACTACTGGCTCTCTATTCAAGAATCACCTTTTTGGCAGGTCTGCCCTGAACATGCATAAAAATTAGCACACACACACCTCCTTCTCTTTCTTCCTTCCACCTACTTCCTTTTTCTTTATAATACCTGTAATCATCTAGCATGCTTGTTATAATACCTGTAATCATCTAACATGTGTGTGTGTGTGTGTGTGTGCTTAGTTGCTCAGTTGTGTCTGACTCTTTGAGACCCCATGGACTGTAGCCCACCAGGCTCCTCTGTCCATGGGATTTCCCAGGCAAGAATAGTGGAGTGGGTTGCCATTCCCTTCTCCAGGATATCTTCCCAACCCAGGGAGTGAACATGGTTCTCCTGCACTGCTGGCAGATTCTTTACCATCTGAGCCACCAGGAAAGACCCCTAAACGTGATATACAAGTTTTTAACTTGCTTATGTTCTTTCTCCAATCTGGATTTTAGGAGCTTTTGTTTTTCAGCACATCACAATCCCTGCATAGACTGTATGGGGAACATTGTTGCAATTCAATTTTCAAGTGCAGGAATTTCTCATTAAAACTGTGAATACATGACATCATGAGGGAAAAGTTAAAAATTGGACAAGTTTGCTTATTGGAGAAAGTGAAAGTGAAGTCGTGTCTGACTCTTTGCAATGCCATAGACTGTAGCCTACCAGGCTCCTCCATCCATGGGATTTTCCAGGCAAGAGTACTGGAGTGGGTTGCCATTTCCTTCTCCAGAGGATCTTCCCAACTCAGGGATTGAACCCAGGTCTCCTGCATTGTAGGCAGACACTTTACTGTCTGAGCCACCTATTAGAGAAGGCATAGGGAATTCTCTGAAGGGGATAAGAACCATACATAAAATATTGATTTCTTGATGACCAAATATGAATTGTATTATTTCAACGATGTGAGTAATGCCTTTCTCTGTGAAAATTAGTCATATTATTTTCCCCTTCCTTACAGTCGCCTCTACCACATGAACCCACGGAATGATACAGAAATTTCAGAACTTCCTCTTCTAGGATTTTCAGAGGAACGAGCACTGCAGCCTCTCATCTTTGGGCTTTTCCTCTCCATGTACCTTATCACTGTGCTTGGAAACCTGCTCATCATCCCGGCCATGAGCTCAGACTCCCACCTCCACACCCCCATGTACTTCTTCCTCTCCAACCTGTCCTTTGTAGACATCTGCTCCACCTCCACCACCATTCCAAAGATGCTGCAGAACATAAGGACAGAGAGCAAAGTACTAACCTATGAAGGCTGCATCACCCAGATGTATTTTTTTGTAATCTTTGCAGGACTGGACATCTTGCTCTTGACTGTGATGGCCCATGATTGGTATGGGGCCGTCACCCTCTGCACTACACAGTCATCATGAACCCCCAGCTCTGGGGACTGCGAGTGCTGGTGTCCTCGATTATAAGTCTTCTGCATTCCTTGTTAGAAAGCTTACTGGTGTTGCAACTATCCTTCTGTACAGACTTGCATATCCCTCACTTTTTCAATCAAATGGTACAACTTGCTTGTTCTGACACCTTTCCCAATAACATGGTGATGTGTTTTGCAGCTGTCCTGCTGGGTGCTGGTTCTCTTACTAGTATCCTTTACTCATATTCTCAGAGAGTGTCCTCCATATATGGAATCTCATCAGCTCAGGGAAGGTATAAGGCCCTTCCCACCTGTACATCTCACCTCTCAGTAGTCTCCTTATTTTATGGTACGAGCTTAGGAGTGTATATGAGCTCTGCTGCTGCACACAGTTCCCATTCAAATGCAACAGCCTCAGTGATGTACACTGTGGTCACACCCATGCTGAACCCCTTCATCTACAGTCTGAGGAACAAAGACATCAAGAGGGCCCTGAAAATGTTCTTGAGGAGGGCAACTCTAAAAGGACATGTGGTCCTAAGGCTTAAGAAGTGCCCGTGATGAAAGCCTCAGAGCCAGAAATTGCCGTTTATATCAGATATGGAAGTAAGCAATACATGCCTCGTCAGTTCCTTATTGGAATTTCCATTTCTTTTATCTCAACTTCTCTATACAATTTATGCAACTCCTTTTATGAAACTTTGTGATCTCTCTTATATTCAAGAATTCTCTTAGAAGATTGGGACCAACAATATACACTGTTGATACTACGTTTATTTTTTACTTTTTTTGTTGTTGTTGTTAAGCATTTGTTTATTATTTCTCACAGGACTGCAGGTTGACTGGACCAAGGTAGGTGGTGAATGGAGGAGGGTGGACCTATAGGATGGAGAGCATTTCACCTGGCCTATTCTTTTGTCAAACATTCTAGTGTGCTTCCTGCTCAGTCTTTGCTTTTTCACGAAGAAAGTGCCTCTTATACTGATAAGAGGTCAGGATACATCACACTGGAGTTGCTCTTTGCCAGTGGGTGTAGGGTCTGAAAACTCCAGCAGTCTCCTGCTACTGTGTGGAGGGCTTGGGGAGCCCGGGCTTGGGTTGCCTTCTGCCACTGGGTGGAGGATTGGGAGGTATTCTATTTGATTTTTAATGTTCCTCTTCTATGTTCTTACAGTGTCCTGTACTGGTATTTATAACACTACATATTAATCACTGACTTTCTCGGCAGAGACTATACCCCCAAAGTTCAGCACAATGCTTAGCATGTCATAGGCACTCAGTAACTGTTTGGGAATTGAATGGATCGTGAAATTTGATATTACACAAAGGAGGTTGATCATAGGAAATCATTATAAATTTTTAAGCTAAATTATGTCACAAGGAGAGCTGCATTTTAGGAAGATTTTACCATTATTATGGATATACTTATAAACACACTCCTCTACATGAGTGACAAATAACTAACGAGAATTACTGTGTAACACAGGGAATTCTACTCAGTGCTCTGTGGTGACCTAATAGGAAGGAAATCCAAAAAAGAGGGGATATGTGTATATATACAGCTGATTCACTTTACAGTATAGCATAAATTAACATCGTAAAGCAACTATATTCTAATAAAGTTTTTTTTTTCCTTTGTCATTATCCTACTATCCCAAGGTTATCTTCAACCATGGATCTAAGATATTTGAATTTTCCCATTATCTTAAGCTGATATGTGTGCCTGCTAAGTTGCTTCAGTTGTGCACGACTCTGTGGGACCCTATGGACTGTAGCCCACCAGGTTCCCCTGTCCATGGGATTCTCCAAGCAAGAATACTGGGGTGGGTTGCCATGACCACCTCCAGGGGATCTTCCCAACCCAGGGCTTGAACCCATGTCTCCTTCATCACATGTGGAATTTTTTTACTGCTCAGCCATGGGGGAAGGCCCCTATGGGGGTGGGGAAAAATACTCTTGGCAATCACAGCTACTTACATAAGCTTATAACAGAAAAAAAAAAATCTGAGACAACTGTTTTCCTTTTGTGAATGTCATTCCTCTATATATCACTTCCTTAACTGCTTTTCCTAATACTCCAGACCTTAGCATACTCCTTGTTATAGTTGTTCATGGGTAATTTTCTACTCTTTTGATTTCTGTTGTTTTTCAGATTGATGTCCTCCCTATTTACAACTGACACTGGCAAGAATTGATAATAAAATAGATGTCTCCAAGTGGAAGTTACACAAAAAGACAAAAATGAATAAATAGATTTACATAACATGGCCTTAGAGTTACACTTGACTTTAAATATGATAAGGAAAATATTAATCAAACATTTATTACTACACAAAAGATAGTTGTGTATATGTGTAAGTAAGTGTTTGTTGCTCATTGGTGTCCAACTCTTTGCCACCTCATGGACTGTAGCCACTAGGCTCCTCTGTCCATGGGATTCTCCAGGCAAGAATACTGGACTGGGTTGCATGCCCTCCTCCAGGGGATCTTCCCAACTCATGATAGAACCCAAGTCTCCTGCATTGGCAGGCAGAATCTTTATCGCTGGTGCAGCCTGAGAAGCCCAATACATATGTGTCTCTATTTGTAGACATTTCTCTTTCAAATAAACATGCTTACACACACACATATGTACATGCACACAGAATCATTTATAATCCAATTTATTCTATTAAAAGAAACCTTACAAGACTGTTGGAAGGTAAACAAATTTTAAAAATGAACGTTGCACAGTTAACATGAAGTCCAAGGAAAGGAGAAATTTAAACACAAAGATTTAAGGTAGAATGGGTGATCTAATTTAATAATTTTAATTACTTTTTATATCTTAACACCTCAAAGGTCTCAAAATCAAAACCATATTTACACTCATGCAGTGTGGGATTCACTCTATCAGTTAATGGAACCAACTATCTCCAAATTGATTCTAATTTTCTTCTATTAAGGTGGGATTTACTTGGATGTAAAATACTACCTGGAGAAACCTAAGTGAATAAATTGAGAGGCTTAAACTCAGTTCTTTGAACAAAATCTTATTGGATAAAAATATATGATTTATATTTTGCTGGGGCTTCCCAGGTGTCAGAGTGGTAAAGAATCCATCTGACAGTGCAAGAGATGCAAGAGAAGCAAGTTCAGTTGCTGGGTCGGGAAGATGCCCTGGAGTAGGAAATGGCAATGCACTCCAGTACTCTTGCCTGGAAAATCCCATGTACACTGAAGCCTAGCAGGCTACAGTCCATGAGGTCCCAAAGAATGGGACACAACTAAGCATGCGTGCATGCTGCTGTAACAAATTATACCATTATAACAATGTATAAATGTTATATATGGCTGTGTATATACAAAGATAGGTAAATAGACGGATAGGTAGATAGATAGATGGATAGATCAGTTCAGTTGCTCAGTCATGTCTGACTTTTTGTGATCCCATGGACTGCAGCATGCCAGGCTTCCCTGTCCATCTCCAACTCCCAGAGCTTGCTCAAGCTCATATTCATTGAGTTGATGATACCATCCAACCATCTCATCCTCTGTCGTACAGTCATCATCCCCAGTATTTTGGAGCCCAAGAAAATAAAGTCTCTCATTGTTTCCATTGTTTCCCCATCTATTTGCCCTGAAGTGATGTGATCTGATGCCATGATCTTTGTTTTTTGAATGTCGAGTTTTAAGTCAACTTTTACACTCTCCTTTTTCACTTTCATCAAGAAGCTCTTTAGTTCCTCTTTGCTTTCTGCCATAAGGGTGGTGTCATCTGCATATCTGAAGTTACTGATATGTCACCCAGCAATCTTGATTCCAGTTTGTGCTGCATCCAGCCCGGCATTTCACATGATGTACTCTGCATATAAGTTAAATAAGCAGGATGACAGTGTACTCCCTTGATGTACTCCTTTCCCAATCTGGAACCAGTCCATTGTTCCAGGTCCAGCTCTATCACTTCCTGACCTGCATACAGATTTCTCAAGAGGCAGGTAAGGTGGTCTGGTATTCCCATCTCTTTTAGAAACACAGTTTGTTTTGATCCGCACAATCAAAGGCTTTAGAGTAGTTAATGAAGCAGAAATGGATATTTTTCTGGAACTCTCTTGCTTTTTCGATGATCCAACAGATGTTGGCAATTTGATCTCTGGTTCTTCCTCTGCCTTTTCTAAATCCAGCTTGAACATCTGGAAGTTCTCAGTTCACATACAGTTGAAGCATAGCTTAGAGAACTTTGAGCATTACTTTGCTAGCATGTGAGATGAGTGCAGTTGTGCTGTAGTTTGAACATTCTTAGGGATTGGAATGAAAACTGACCTTTTCCAGTCCTGTGGCTACTGCTGAGTTTTCCAAATTTGCTGGCTTACTGAGTGCAGCACTTTCACAGCATCATCTTTCAGGATTTGCAATAGCTCAGCTGGAATTCCATCACCTCCACTAGTTTTGTTCGTAGTGATGCTTCCTAAGGGCCACTTGACTTCACACTCCAGGATGTCTGGCTCTAGGTGAGTGATCACACCAACGTGGTTATCTGGGTCATTAAGATCTTTTTTGTATAGTTCTACTGTGTATTCTTGCCACCTTTTCTTAACATCTTCTGCTTCTGTTAGGTCCATGCCGTTTCTTTTATTGTGTCCATTTTTGCATGAAATGTTCCCTTGGTATCTCTAATTTTCTTTAAGAGATCCCTGGTCTTTCCCATTCTATTGTTTTCCTCTATTTCTTTTCATTGATCACTTAGGAAGGCTTTCTTATCTCTCCTTGCTGTTCTTTGGAACTCGGCATTCAGATGGGTATATCTTTCTTTCCTTTCCTGTTTTGCTTTAGCTTCTCTTCTATTCTCAGCTGTTTTTAAGGCCTCCTCAGACATCCATTTTGCCTTTTTACATTTCTTTTTCTTTGGGATGGTTTTGATCACCACCTCATATACAATGTTATGAACCTCTATCCATAGATAGATAGATATAAATAGATAGATAGATAATAACTTGAAATTCTACGGATCCAAAGCTCAAACCAGAATGGGTCTCAGGGGGCTAAAGTCCACATGCTTGCAGTGCTGGGATCCATCTCGATGCTCCAGAAGAGAATGCATTTCCCTCCTAAATGACTTTCTGGTAGCCACCTACTTTCCTTGGTTCATGGTCCTTTCTCAATTTTCAAAACCAGCAGCATAGCATATAAAATGTTCCTTGACCTCAATTTTCTTATTCTCATTCAGTAGTTGGAGGACCTTGTTATTACATTTCACTAACCTGGATAACCCAGGCTAATCTTTTTATCTTACTATGAAACAAAGTCTTTTTCAGGTGTATGTTATTTGATGACACTGAAGAAACTTCAGGTAAAAGGATCAGCTACTGAATGCATCACAGTCTTCATAATAAGTGAAATGCTTTTCTTTCAAAATTACATACAAATAGCAGAAGAAGGGATAAATAAAATGTGGTGTATATACACACAGACACAAACACACACATAGTGGAATACAACTCAGCCATAAAAAGGAATGAAATAGTGCCATTTGCAGAGGCGTGGATGGACTGTCGTATAGACAGAGATAAGTCAGAAAGAGAAAACAAATATAATATTGTTGTTATGTGGAATCTAGAAAAATGATATAGATGAATTTGTTTGGAAAGTAGAAACAGACACTCAGACATAGAGAACCGACATATAGGGATACTGGGGAGAGAGCGCAGAGGAAGGAGGATAAATTGGGAGATTGAGACAGACATATCTACACTACTATGTATAAAACAGATAACGAATGAGAACCTACTGTATAGCACAGGGAACTCTACTCCATGCTCTGTGGGACCTAAATGAGACAGAAATCTAAAAAATAGGGGATATATGTATATACATAGCTGATTCATTTTGTTGTACAGCAGTACTTAACACCACACTGTAAAGTGACTCCAATAAAAATTAATTTTAAAAAAGAATAATAATCAAAATATTTACATATGCATCTTATGATCTGGGATCAATTTTTTCTTGCTTTTCATAATTCAAGAACTAACTAGATTTTAATAGTGATGGGGTTATCTGGTTTTTTAATTATCCTTTTCTTTTAGAGACACACACTGCAGTTGCTTAAATATTAATAGGTAAAATGATATTATATGTGGGAATTGCTTAGAAATAATCATCTCGTGTGAACAGGAGTAGTGTGGCCAAGTTACAGGTCAGTAACTTGTGAAACCCATTGATGAGTTGATGAGTGTTCATTATACTCTTCACTACTCTTCACTTCTGTTTATGTGTGAATTTTCCATAATAAAAAAGGTTTTAATGGCCCCAGTGGGAGAAGACACATTCTTCCAACATCTACCCCTGAGGACATAACTGCAATTTTTTCCATTTTGAGTATAGTCCCCATATTCCTGCAGTTATATTGCCCCAAGCTTACAAAAATAAAAATTTTTAATGAGAAGCTTTGAGAATTCAGCTTCTGGAGCTCAATAAACTTTGTCCCTCACCTTCAGTTCACAAATAGGAGGGAAAAAAGACATTCTCTCATGCTTCCTAGAAACATCACCCTGGCCCAGAGATCCACGTGCTGTTAGTTGTTCAATCGTGTTCGACGCTTTGTGACCCCATGGACTGTAGCCCATCAGGCTCCTCTGTCTGTGGGATTCTCCAGGCAAGAATACTGGAGGGGGTTGCCATTCCCTTCTCCTGGTGCCTGGCGCCATCTCCCTCATGTTAGAGGCACAACTGCTGGCTACACGATTCACTTTCCAGGGATGAGTCCATCAGACTGGAAATAACAACACAGCATCCTTGGGAAATAGAAGAGAGGAATTTCCCCAGGAGCACTTGTCAGGAGCAAGAAAATTGGGCAAATCTATAGATTAAAAATGATTCAGAAATGTTCAAGTGCTAACCAAGAAGGAATCCTCAAGTTTAATTACAGCCTCTTCTCTCTCCTCATCTCCCTTGCCTTCTGCTCATTCCCACATTATTTCTACAACCCTCTCCTAACTCATCAGGAACCATCTCTCTCCTAGTTTTCTCTTGGGCTACACTGGTCGCCCCCTAACATTTTACCCATGCCCAGTCTCCTCCTGCTCACCTTACTGTAACTTGCACATCAGAGGGGCCACACTCTTCATTAACTTGTGCATGTCAGCGAGCACACACAGCCACGTTCAGTTGTCTCTGATGTACATGAATGACAGCACTCTCATCCCATTTGTCTCCAGGGAGATGAAATGAGACCATTCAGAAGAGATTAGCATGATTTCTGTACCTGGTAAGTTTAATAAATATTAACTGCTATTTATATCATTTCTTGAGTGCCTTCAATGAGCCAGACTGTTAGTCTGTGTATGTCATATGCGCTAGTCACTCAGTCGTGTCTGACTCTTTGCAACCCCATGGGCTGTAGCCCACACCTTTCCTCTGTCTATGGAACTCTGCAGGCAAATATACTAGAGTGAGTAGCCATTCCCTTTTCCAGGGGATCTTCCCAACCCAAGAGTCAAACCTGGGTCTCCCATGTTGCAGGCAGATTCTTTGCTGCCTGAGCCACCAGGGAAGCCCTATTTTTGTACAATTTCAAATAGGATGTTTTTTCCCTCTATTATGCATCTGTTTATTGCTGGAAATGGGAAAGGAAATGATACATTTTTATATTTCAATCTAGTTTCACCAGAATGACTTCTTAGTTATAATAGCTTTGCAATTGATTTTAGGTAGCCAGTTGATCATTTGAAAATGTGATCAATTTACTTTTACCCAAGATGTGACCCTATAATTGCTTTTTTATTCTTTGGTCATATTAATTTGAAATTTCAGAACAGAATTGGGTAGTGGCAATGAGACGCATACTTGTCTTCTGTATGGTCTTCATGTAGATTTCTCAAATATTTTCATGTGCAGGTTGATATAAGCTGATGACCGAGGAAACTATTTTCATAGTAAGGAAACCTATTTAATTTCTGCAGAACTCCTTTCAAGCAGTATCTTTAGCATTCAATTAGACTATCCAATTTTTTGGATTTTTTTTCTACTTATTTGCTCTACTGTAATAAATACATTACCAATATGAAATGCTGGTTGCTTCCTAGGGTTAAATGTTACCTGGGCATAGTATTTGGTTTGCATGATAAACTACTAAATATTTTTATATTTTATTGCTATTTTCTTTGAGTTTTTTAAATAATATGCTAATTAGAGATTAGTCTCTGGTTTTTCTCATACCACTACTATTGTAGAAGGCATGTTGTATCATGATTAAAATAACTCTAGAAAATACACTGGAACACTTATTTTCATGTGCCTCCAGATAATTTTTATGTATTTCAAACAGGTTTTGTGAGATTTCAAAATTAGCATTTTTTTTCTGGGAAAAATTGATAACTCCATGCCTTATTTCATGATTGCCCATTATACATGTTAATCAAGTGAGTAGAAAATACCATGTCATTATCATAGCTTTTGGAAATTATACACAAACCAATGCTTTTTTAATTAGCATTTAAAGTAATAATTTAAATAAAATTAATAATAATTAATTGTGTTGATTGATTAATTATGAATTAATGATAATTAAATAAAATGACTAATAATTTAAATAAATAATTATTTTATTATAAAGCATTTAGTAATAAAGTACAAATTAATTCAAAGGCATTTGAGAAGCCTGGGTGACCAAGGGTCAAGGTAGTCAAACAAATGAGATCTTCTTTGGGTGCAAAATTAGTTTTCATGTGAAACTTTTTCCAGCTACTGGTAGCAACACAGGAGAAGATAATGGCATTAGGAGACCTCAAACTGACAGGCAAGAGAGAAGAGACCATTAAGCAAAAGCATCGTCTCATCAATATATTGAGTTCAAGCTAAAAGTGACCACATTTCTAAGATGCCTGTTGATCACTGATTTAATCTTGCTTCTGCTTCTCTCTTGGCAGACACTCCTTCACATGCAACCAGGAAACCACTCACAGCTTCCAGTATTTATCCTCCTGGGACTTTCTGAGAAGCCAGAGATTCAGTGTGTTCTCTTTGGGCTCTTCCTCTCTTTGTACCTGGTCACCGTCTTTGGGAACCTGCTCATCATCCTGGCCATCATCACAGACTCCCACCTCCACACCCCCATGTACCTCTTCCTCTCCAACCTGTCATTGTCTGACATCTGTTTCATCTCCACCACCATCCCAAAGATGCTCCTGAACATCCAAACCCAGAGCAAAGCCATTACCTACACAGGCTGCATCACCCAGATGTATTGTTTCACAGTTTTTGGACTTTTGGACAACTTCCTCCTGACCGTGATGGCCTATGACCGCTTCGTGGCCATCTGCCACCCCCTGCACTACACGGTCATCATGAACCTGCAGCTCTGTGCCCAGTTGCTCCTCCTGACCTGGCTCATCAGCATTCTGGGGGCCCTTCCTGAGAGTTTAACCATGTCCTGGCTCTCTTTCTGCCCCATAGTTGAAATTCAGCACTACTTCTGTGAACTCCCTGAGGTCCTCAAGCTTGCCTGCTCTGACACCTTCATCAATAACATCATATTGTATCTTGTGACAGGTGTTATGGGCTTTTTTCCTCTCACTGGCATCCTTCTCTCTTATTCTCGAATTGTTTGTTCTGTACTGAGGATCTCAACGACAGGAGGAAAGTACAAAGCATTTTCCACTTGTGGGTCTCACCTCTCAGTGGTCTCCTTGTTCTACGGAACCTGCCTTGGGGTCTACCTCAGCTCCACATGGACACATGACTCTCAGACAGGGGCGTTTGCCTCCGTCCTGTACACCGTGGTCACCCCCATGCTCAATCCTTTCATCTACAGCCTGAGGAACAGAGACATGAAAAGAGCTCTGAGAAAGCTTCTCTGCAACACGTTGTCTCCCCAGTGACAACAATGACCTGGAGCATGGACACGTGTGATCAAGAGCAATGGATCAGAACACTTAAGAGTGTGGACTCTTAATTTTTCAATGCACTTGGTTCTGAAGTTGGAATGAATCTGTTGAAAGAGGTAAGGGTGGGGAAGCAAGCTAACTGTCCATCCTCAGGACACTGGGAACAAGTGTAGACGAGAGATGCAAAGGTATGTGTTTTCAGGAGGACAGGTGGAGTGTGTGGGGGTGTGTTCGATCGTGTCTGACTCTTTTAGTGACCCCGTGGGGTGTAGCCTCTCAAACTCTTCTGTCGATGGGATTCTCCAGGCAAGAATACTAGAGTGGGTTGCCATTTCCTCCCCCAGAGGATCTTCCCAACCCAGAGACTGAACTCAAATCTCTTCAGTCTCCTGCATTGGCAGGTGGATTCTTTACCACTGCACCATCAGGGAGAGGCCCAAGATTTTCCCGAATTCAAACGGTGATGCCATCTTAGTAGATGGTGATTTTTTTCTCTGTGATAAGATAAATATACTTTATTGTATTATTTTTATCTTTCTTAGACTTTTTTCTTTTTAAAAAATTTTTTTAATTATTTATTTTTAATTGGAGGATACTTGCTTTACAATATTGTGTTGGTTTCTGCTATATATAACATGAGTCAGCCACAGGTATAGGTATCATCCCTCTCTCTTATACCTCCCTCCCACCTCCTATCCCTCCCACAACTCTAGGTTATCACAAAGCATCAGATTTGAGCTCCCTGCATCATACAGTAAATTTCCACTGGCTATTCTAGTTTTACATCTGGTAATGTATATGTTTCAATGCTATTCACTCAGTTCGTCACACCCTCTCCTTCCCCCACTGTGTCCACAAGTCTGTTCTGTATCTATGTCTCCATTGCTGCCCTGCAAATAGGTTTATCAGCACCATCTTTCTAGATTCTATATATACACATTAATATATGATATTCGTCTTTCTCCTTCTGACTTATTTCACTCTGTATAATAGGCTCTAGGTTCATCTACCTTGTTAGACCTGAGTCAAATGTGTTCCTTTTTATGGCTGAGTAATATTCCATTGTGTATATGTACCACAACTTCTTTATCCAAAGAATATTCAACCCCCATGTGCTTCAGTTGCTCTGTATGAAATGAACCTATAACAAGGCATGCCTCACAAGGGTGACAAGAGGTTTAAACGGAATAAAATGGCAAAGCTTCAGCATAAGGAATGCAAGTGGCAAGTCCTAAATAAATTTCAGCTCCCATTACATACAAGAGTAATTTTTGTAACGCTCCAGCTTTTTGTTCCCATATTATTAAGCCAATTTCTGACTAGGTCATAAAGCTCAGTATACCCCAGGAAGAAAGAGGATGTGTAATGTGGAGCAGAATTTCTCAACCTTGGCATCATTGATATTTGGGTTTAGGTCATTCTTTGCTATAGGGGCTATTCTTGTACATTGTAGGATGTTTAGTCATATCCCTGGATAAGATATATCACCAGCCAAATTGCAAGGACTAAAAATGTCTTCATATACTCCATAAGGGGCCAAATCACCCTCACTTGAGAACCACAGGAAAGTGAACATATGAAAATTTTCCATGTGCAAAATCCCCAGGGGAGTGAGCTAAAGCAGGAGTCCCCAAGCTCCAGGATCTAATGCCTGATGATCTGAGGTGGAACTGATATAATAATAATAGAAATAAAGTGCACAATAAATGTAGCGTGCTTGAATCATTCCGAAACCATTTCCCCTCCCCCCCGCCACCCCGTCTGTGCATGCGTGCTCACTCGTGCCTGACTCTGTGACGCTATGAATGATAGCTCACCAGGCTTCTCTGTCCATGGAATTCTCCAGGCAAGACTACTGGAGTGTGTTGCTTTTCTTTCTCCAGCAAAATATTTTTTACACATGATAAGAATGGACCATAAAAATGCCTGTACAAATAGAAAAGCAGAGTCCCACATTTGACTCTATTTTGCATAACAGTCAGAAGAAGGAAAGGAGACTGGGTAGACTACAAGGCTGATGACATTGAAAACCTAAAATCTATTATTCAAATAATATGTAGACAAAGAAGACACTTGGCACCCTGTCTCACTGGGATGACCCAGAGGGATGGGATGGGGAGACAGGTGGGAGGGGGGTTCAGGATGGAGAACACATGTACACCCGTGGCAGATTCATGTCAATATATGGCAGTTCAGTTCAGTTCAGTCGCTCAGTCATGTCCGACTCTTTGCGACCCCATGAATTGCAGCACGCCAGGCCTCCCTGTCCATCACCAACTCCCAGAGTTCACCCAAACTCATGTCCATCGAGTCAGTGATGCCATCCAGCCATCTCATCCTCGGTCGTCCCCTTCTCCTCCTGCCCCCAATCCCTCCCAGCATCAAAGTCTTTTCCAATGAGTCAACTCTTCACAATAAAACCACTACAATATTGTAAAGTAATTAGTCTCCAATTAAAATAAATTAATTTATATTTTTAAAAAAAGAAGACACTTGGCAACATCATTTTTTGAGACATTTTTTAAATTTATTTATTATTTTTGGTTGCACTGAACTTCCCTGTGGCACTCGGGTTTCTGTAGTTGTGGCAAGCAGGGACTGCTCCTCATTGCAGTGCTCAGGCTTCTCATTGCACTGGCTTCTCTTGTGGAGCACTGCCTCTAGGGCACGCAGGCTCAGTAGCTGTGGCTACAGTCATTCAAGAGGAAGATGCCCTAAATATCCTGCTGTTTTTATTTGTTTGGGAAATTTTAATATTTGATTTGGGTTATAAAAGTTACTCCCTTATATACTGGTGTTCTTTTTTACTTTTTTATTGAGGTATAGTTTATTAACAATATTACATAAGTTTCAAGCCCACTCAAAAAATGGGCAGAAGACCTAAATAAACATCTCTCCGAAGAGAACATACAGATTACCAACAGACACATGGAAAAATATTCAATATCACTAGTTATTAGAGAAATGCAAATCAAAACTACAATGAGATATCACCTCATACCTGTCAGAATGGCCATCATCAAAAAAATCTGCAGACAACAAATGCTGGAGAAAGCATGAAGAGAAGGGAACCCTCCTACACTGTTAGTGGGAATGTAAATTGGTACAGTCACTATGGAAAAGAGTGTGGAGATTCCTTAAAAAATTAAAAATAGAGCTACCACATGACCCTGCAATCGCATTCCTGGGCATATATCCAGAGAAAAATGTGATCTGAAAGGATACATGCACCCCAGTGTTCATTGCAGCACTGTTTATAATAGCCAAGACATGGAGGCAACCTAAATGTCCATCAACAGAGGGATGGATAAAGAAGATATGGTACATACATACAGTGGAATATTATTCAGCTGTAAAAAGAATGAAATAATGCCATTTGTGGCAACATGAGTAAACCTAGAAAGTGTCATACTGAGTGAAGTAAGTTAGAGAAGAAGAAATATCATATGGCATCTCTTATATGTGGAATCTAAAATGATACCAATGAACTTGCTTACAAAACAGAGAGAGACTCATGGACTCAGAAAATGAACTTATGGTTGCTGGGGGGAAGGGATAGTAAGGGAGTTTGGGAAAGTCATGTACACGCTGCCATAATCAAAATGGAGAACCAACAAGGACGTAGTGAGTAGCACATGAAACTGTGCTCAAAGTCATGTACCAGCCTGGATGGGATGGGGGTTTGGGGGAGAATGGATACATGTATACGTAAGGCAGTGGATGAGATGGTTGGATGGCATCACTGACTCAATGGACATGAGTTTGAGCAGGCTCCAGGAGTTGGTGATGGGACAGGGAAGCCTGGCATGCTGCAGTCCGTGGGGTCGCAAAGAGTCAGACACAACTGAGCGACTGAACTGAACTGATGCATAAGGCAGAGTTCCTTCTCCACTCACCTGAAAACAACCACAACATTGTTAATTAACTATGTCCCAATACAGAATAAAAAGTTTAAAGTTTGCAAAAAATATATATTTCAGGTGTACAACCTAGTGAGTCACAATTTTTAAAGGTTATACTCCACTTACTGTTACTATAGATTATTGTCTATATTCCTTACTGTACAGTATATCCTTTGTGACTTATCTTATGCATGGTAGTTTGTACCTGTTAATCCCTTGCCCCTGTCTTGCCCCTCTCCCTTCCCTCTTCCCACTGTTGGCCACTGGTTTGTCGCCTACGACTTCGAGTCCAGACTTCCTTGGCGGTCCAGTGGTTAAGACTCCACACTTCCAGTGGAGAGGGCATGGGTTCAATCCATGGTCAGGGAAATTCTACATACTGAGCAGTGCAGCCAAAGAAAGAAAAATTTTCTATGCCTGTGAGTCTGTTTCTTTTCTGTTATATTCACTAGATTTATTTTTTTAGATTTCACTTACAAGAGATATACAGAAAACAACGTCACTGGCTTGTGAATTATTTAAGATAGCCCATTCTCTCTGGACTACAGTTTTGAGGACCATCCAATGAACCTGACCCTGAAGTCAAGTTTTGACCCTGAGAAGCCATATATTCCCATAGAGTCTGCCTGAACAGCCAGTTCTCACACTGCTTCTCTTGTTGTATTCCTGTAACTTCCTTCAGATTGCCCTTTCAACAGTAGGAACAGAAGCTGTGGCAAAGTCATTCATCTGGCTTTGTTGGTAGTTGGGTGCAACCCCCAGCCTTGTTCATAATTTCAAGTTAAGCTGCTTGACATTCACATGATCTTGGAAAATGTGCCATCATGCCCTTGATAGACAAAGAAATTCCATCTCAGATGTTGAGGAAGTGCTTGTGGGAAAAGATAGTGGAGATCAGATCCTGGAGAAAGAGCATTGTGACTAAGATGCATGGGGAGGGGTGTTCCCATGGGAACAAAGTTAGCAGTAAAGAAGCTTCTTTCTGGTTTGACTTACACACTCATGGGAACCAAATTGATCAGAGAGCAGAGTAGCAATGGAACAATTAACTTAATGAGCAGTTGTGAGAATTCAACCTCTGAAGTCACAGAAACAATAAATATGCCCCTTACTCCTCTCACTACAGCTCCATTGTCCCAGAAAGGAGGAATTTCATCGGTGCCCTTGCAGAGAATGGATGCCTGATGCCACCTCCTTGCACTTTATTGGAGCTTCAGTGAGGATCCATCACCCAAGAATGAAAGGATCCAGGGAACTAGAGGCTCATTGAGGACATTAAAGTGTGTGCTGTGGGAAACAGGTATGGAGGCAGGCAGAACTCTGAGTATTAACTTGGATGGCACAAATGAGCATAACACAGTTGGTAAGGGTCCATTTACTTAAAACACTCTGCAGAGTTCAAGTCCTGAGTCTCTCAAAATCTCTCTTCCAGTTCTAATGAGGTGGATGAAACTGAAGCCTATTATACAGAGTGAAGTAAGCCAGAAAGAAAAACACCAATACAGTATACTAATACATATATATGGAATTTAGAATGATGGTAACGATAACCCTGTGGGCAAGACCACAAAAGAGACACAGATGTATAGAACAGTCCTTTGGACTCTGTGGGAGAGGGAGAGGGTGGGATGATTTGGGAGAATGGCATTGAAATATGTATAATAACATATAAGAAATGAATCACTAGTCCAGGTTCAATGCAGGATACAGGATGCTTGGGGCTGGTGCCCTGGGATGACCCAGAGGGATGGTACAGGGAGGGAGGTGGGAGGGGGTTTCAGGATGGGGGACATGTGTACACCCGTGGTGGATTCATGTTGATGTATGGCAAAACCAATACAATATTGTAAAGTAATTAGCCTCCAATTAAAATAAATAAATTTAAATTTAAAAAAATAAAATCTCTCTTCCACTCAGGTTCTTTCCTCTCTCTTCTGGAACCCAATTCTGAGAATCTCTCACCTTCCTAATAGAAACTGACCTTGTTTAAGCTCCCAACATTTCTTCATATTTCTTACCCAACCATCCTAGCTATTTCTCAGGAGCTATGTGCTTCTATTCTCCATCTGATTCTCCTGTATTCTTTTATCTATCAAATCTTACTTATGTGTTCACTCACTCAAACAAGAAGCATTCTCTGGGATTCTTCCTATTTACCACTTCATATATGTGTGTGTGCGCTGTCACGCAGAACCCTTTGCAACCCCATGGACTGTATAGCCCACTAGGTTCCCCTGGCCATGGAATTTTCCAGGCAAGAATACTGGAGCAGGTTGCCATTTCTTACTCCAGGGGATCTTCCCAACCCCCAGATACTGAACCCAGCTCTCTTGCGTCTCTTGCATTGGCTGGAAGATTCTTTACCACGGCGCCTTACAAACACGTTCAGCCCATTCAAACAGCTTTGTGATATTAAGTCACTTAATGCTTCTCCGCCTCAGTTTCCACATTTATAAAATGAGGATAATAATAGTATCCACTTTGTGATGTTAATATGAAAATTAAATTAAAAGAGATAATGCACAAGAATGTTTTTATCTCCATCACCCAGTAAATATCTATACTTGTTAATGATTATTGTATACTGTTTACATATATTCATTTGTTAAATCAAAACAAGAATGATCATGATAAAATGAGTTAAGGCATACAAAACTTAGCACAAATACTTGACATATGGAGGTCCTCAAGTCATTTGACTTATTTAGTAAATGTATCACTTTCATTTATTGTGTATTTGCAAATTTCCAGTCCCTGTTTTAAGAGGCTTACATTTTTGTTAATATGTGAAATGATTGTGATCTATTTTCTGAGAGATTTAACTGCACATATGAACACTGCTGGGGTTATTTTTCTCTTGTACCCACTTTTCATGTTAATTTTTATTTTTGAATAATCTTAGAGAAATCTTAAAGAAAGTTACAGAGATAATACAGAGAGTTCTCATAGTGGTGAAAATGTTTCAAAACTTGTAGAAGCAATGATTGCAAAACATCTGAACGCCACTGAATGTTACTTTAAGATGACTATGGCTTTTATATATTTGGTTTTATATATTTGTTTTGTATCGACTGCCTTACTAAAGTTATTTTCAGTCCAAAGAGGTTTTCCTCCTCTAATTAAAAATAATTTTTTTAAAAAAGAGGTTTTCAGTTGCCAATTTATTATCTTCAGCCAATCCATCATCTTCAAAACAAATAATTGCTTTTTTGATACTTACATCTCTTGTATCTTTTCTTGTACTGCATTAGCTAGAACTCCCTCAGAATTGATAATAGTGATGATAAACTTTCTTTTCTTCTGTAATATTTAAAGGAGAAATCTTTTGTTCCTGCCCTCGGTTCCCACAACAGCATTAAATCTTGTTGTTTGCTTAATTTCCTCCTTAATTATTGATGTTTTATCCTCCATTCTGAATCAACTTTGGACACCTACATTGTCCCAGAAATAAATTAATTTCTTAGAGATTTTCTATTTTTTATGCCAAGTTTTAAATAATATTTTCTTGCGAAGTTGACTGTTTCCTTACATCTATGTATATTTTTCTCATTCCTAATTTTAGGCATTACTGTTCTCTTTCTTATTTCATTCATTAGGCTAATTTTGCCTGTATGTTTGCTTTTCCCAAAGAATTAGCTCTGGATTGTCTCAAGTTTAGACCTGTTCTCTTTAAATCCTTAACTCTGCTTTTACCTTAATTTTCTGCTTTACCTAGTTTTGTTGTGTGCAACTTGCATTAAAAATGTCTTCTAAATCTTTAAATGTTTTTCTTGAGGATAGACTACATGTGTGTTCATTTGTACTTTTTGAAAGATGTAATAGAAGAAAATGGGTTGAAAAATCCAGACTCATTTTATCACTCCAAGCTGATTCTTGTCCACATTTTGGTATATCTTGTTGATCATTTTCCTTGGATTTGTACAAGGAAACTTATAAAAGATCTGTACAATGATGTAATTTCTCCAGTCCAGAAATACAGATCAATTATCATCTCATGGAGAAGGAAATGGCAACCCACTCCAGCGTTCTTGCCTGGAGAATCCCAGGGATGGGGGAGCCTGGTGGGCTGCCATCTATGGGGTCGCACAGAGTCGGACACGACTGAAGCGACTTAGCAGCAGCAGTATGTGAGGTGCTATTTCTCTTTCCACTTGATGAAATTTTGCATTCCCAGTCTTTATTTTTCTCAGTGGCTTCTTAGTTACCTCAGTGAAAAGGTATCTTGTTTTACTTTCATCCTCATAAGTTAATACTAGAAAAAATTCACAAACATTTATTATCCTTTTTATACTTTTTAATAAATCTTTAACATCCTATGCCTTGTTACCTGGTAATATATTACTGTTTCTATGATTTATAATTAAGGCTTTATAGGTTAAAGATACTAACTTTTATTAGTCAAATAATTATCTTTTGCATTCCAACTTTCTGCAGGGCACATTTTCTCATTAATAATTTTTCAATTTGTTGTCCAATTACTGATCTTTTCTTCCCTTATGTCCATCAAAGACTTTTTATTCATAGAGCACATCCACTTTTAAAGATTACATATGCATGGGTGTGTGCTAAGTCGCTTCAGTCGTGTCTGACTGTATGCAATCCCATGGGCTACAACCTGCCAGGCTCCTCCGTCCATGGGATTCTCCAGGCAAGAATACTGGAGTGGGTTGTCATGTCCTTCTCTAGGGGATCTTTCCAATCCATTGATTGAACTGGTGCCTCTTACATCTCCTGCACTGGCAAGTGGGTTCTTTACCACTAGCACCACCTGGGAAGCCCAAGGTTACATATATTCATGTATAAATTATATTATCTATGTATTTTATTTATTTTCTTCTGATAGCTTATATGGTCCCTAGCTCCACACTCAACATTTGAAATTTATTAGGGAATATAGAGATAAGATTTAACACTATTTTTTCTAAATTACTAATCAATTGTGAAACACTTATTTGTGTCTTTAAAAGGCCCTCTAAAATATATAAGAATTAAAAAATGAAAGTTAAGATGATAAAATACATAGAGATATATCCTAAATTATGATAAACATCACATTAAATAAAAACTCTAGAATTATTCCCTTGAATAAAGGAAGAATAATAAGAATTCCAGCTCAACATAAATATGAACCGTGTCGGGGAGTTTTATAGCAATGCAATAAGACCTAAAGATAAATAAATGTTGTAAATTAATACTATTTGAAGAAAGCATATAAATATTAGAAAAAAATTTTAATTAATAAAGGAATCTAGAAAATGCCCATAACACCTTATAAATACAGGAAAATCTAAGATTTTCCTAATGTAATAGTGATACCGAAGATATAATGTGAGGGAATATCATTATTAATAGCATTAAACTTAAAATACATTAAAACACCATATAGAAATTCTGCTGTTTGCAACACCTCGGATGAATCTAGAGGACATTATATAATAAGTGAAATAAGCCAGACAGAAAAGAACAAATAGTGTATGATTCCACTTACATGAGGCAACTAAAATCATCAAACTCATAGAAGCATGGAATAGAGTGTTGATTGGAATTATTGGCTGGAAGGGAAGGGAAATAAGGAATTCTTATTCAGTGTATCAAGATTTGTTATGCAAAATGAATAAATTCTAGAGATCTGGCATATAACGTCATGGTGGTGGTGGTGGTCTAGTCGCTAAGTCGTGTCTGACTTGCAGCTCCATCAATTGTAACCCACCATGCTCCTCTGTCCATGGAATTTTCCAGACAGGAATACTGGAGTGAGTTGCCATTTCCTTCTCCAGGGATATAACATAGTAAACAGAGTTAATAATACAGTATTGTACTCTTTAAAATATGTTAGAGGAATAGATTTGAAGTATTCATACCACACAAAAGAGTACACAGACATTTTTTGGAGATGATAGGTATGTTTTTATGGGCTTCAAAGGTTGATTGGTGGTAAAAAATCCACCAGCCAATGAAGGAGACTCAGGTTCCATCCCTGGGTTGGGAAGATCCCCTTGGGAGTAGAAAATGGCAACCCACTTCAGTATTCCTGCCTGGAAAATTCCATGGACAGAGGAGCCTGGCAGGCTACAGACCCATGGGGTCTCAAAGAGTTGGACAGGACTAAGCATGCACCCACCCAAAGCTAAAACTAAGAGATGATTTATGTGAAGATAAACTCGATATTTAGAAACTCTAGGAGTCTATATTTAGAAATTCAATTTTGATTGAATTTATATAGGGACATTGATAATATAAATGAAATATAAATGGTGATTAACAATAATATTAGGGGTTTTTTTCTCTTTTAGCAAAAGGAGCACCTAAGATCCAGAGGATCTAAGAAACTCTCAGTGAGTGAGAAGAGCTGCCTAGAGTTAGGGAATTCCCCATTCCCAAAGGACTGGGCAGAATGCTCAATAGTAGTCATCAGGGACTCCAGGAAAATGATGATTGTTTGGGGATGCAGGCAAGCACTAGAGCAGTGCTTCTCAAACTTGTATGTGTCAAAGTTTCCATGGGGGCTTGTTGAAGTGCCAAGTGCTGGCTTCACACCCAGCATATCTGACTCAGTAGGTCAGAGATGATTCAGTGGAAAAGAATCCACCTGCCAATGCAGGAGACACAGGAGATGCAGGTTCTACACCTGCGTTGGGAAGATCTCCCGGAGGAGGAAATTGCAACCCACTCCAGTATTCTTGCCTGGGCAATCCCATGGACAGAGGGGTCTAGCAAGCTACAGTCCATGGGGTCACCAAGAGCCAGACACACAACTGAGCACAAACGCAGGTCAGACAAGCCTAAAACAATGTGCATTTCTAACATTTCTAGAGGTTTCTGGTGGTGCTCAGGAACCACAGTTTGAGAAGTGCTAAACTTGAGATGATTTTTCCAGATGTCAACAGTAACCACAATTTGTCATCAAAGAAAGTCAATCCTGAGCCAAAATGAATGACTTCATGATCTCCCCAGGTTTGGGTTAAGGATATTTCTGTCTTTCTGGGGAATGTTTATTTGGGGTAAATTTTGTATTGCTTTTTTCCTCCTTGTTGGCTAGCCCGGCATAATCATGGAAAGAGAAAACCAAACAGGAATCAGAAACTTTCTCCTCTTGGGATTCGCAGAGGACCCAGACCTGCAGCCTCTCCTCTTCGGGCTGTTTCTGTCCATGTACCTGGTCACATTCACTGAGAACCTGGCCATCATCCTGGCCGTCATCTCAGACTCCCACCTCCACACCCCCATGTACTTCTTCCTCTCCAACCTGTCCTGTGCAGACATCGGTTTCACCTCCACCACCATCCCAAAGATGCTGTGGAACATCCAGAAACAGAGTCAAGTTATCACCTATGCAGGCTGCCTCAGCCAGGTTTTTTTTTTCGTTGTGTTTGGATGCCTGGGCAATTTAATCCTGAGTGTGATGGCCTATGACCGCTTTGTGGCCATCTGTCACCCCCTGCACTACATGGTCATCATGAACCCCCGGCTCTGTGGGCTGCTGGCGCTGGGGTCCTGGAGCCTCAGTGTCACAGGCTCCCTGCTCATGAGCTTAACCCTTTTGAGGCTGTCCTTCTGCAGAAGCATGAAGATCCCACACTTTTTCTGTGATCTTCCTGAAGTCCTGAAGCTTGCCTGTTCTGAAACCCTCATCAATAACACAGTGGTGTATTTTATGACTATTATCCTAGGTATTTTTCCTCTCTCTGGGATCCTCTTTTCTTACTCTAAGATTTTCTCCTCCATCCTGAGAATTTCATCAGCCAGAGGGAAGTACAAAGCCTTTTCCACCTGTGGGTCTCACCTCTCAGTGGTTTCCTTGTTCTATAGCACAGGCCTAGGGGTCTACCTCAGTTCTGCAGTCACTTCATCCTCTAGGACAAGTCTGGTGGCCTCGGTGATGTACACCATGGTCACCCCCATGCTGGACCCCTTCATCTACAGTCTGAGGAACAGGGACATGAAGGGGGCCCTAGGGAGACTCATCAGCAGGGCACCATCTCTCATTCACAGGGCCTTTAGAGGGCTCTCATAAGTAACTGGGCACATAACGTTGAGGACCAGACATCCTGGCTTCCTTCATTTAATGTTTTTCTCTTTCCTAATACTCATTTTTTAAAGAAAAACTTCCCTTGGGTCTTCACAGCCCTCTCTATTCTCTTTCATACTATATATCCTGAGTTCCCTTTTTCAATTTGTAACCATATGAATTTAACTTCATATACACTGAACCTGATATTTTCTGTTACATTTAGTCATGATCTAAATTTCTTAAGAAATAAACTAAATCTCATATTTTTAATATATATCTTCACAGTGATGGAATGTATACCTATTAAGGAAATGTTGCCCTGCAAACTCATTTACAGAGATGTTTTCTGAGGCTGTGTGAATCAAATCAACTGGAAGAAGTGGCTTTTTTATGAATAACTTTCAGTCACATCAAAACTTAGTGATGAAACTTGAAATTCTGAAAATTTCTGAAACTTGAAATCTGGAGCTAAACAGTTCAAAGCTGGCCTTCAAGTACTCAAGATCCTTGTGCTTTTCTGCTCTGTCTCTAGCATGGGCCTTCCACCCTCATGGTCACAAAATGGCTTCTGCCCTTGCAGCCATGGCAACTGCATCCCAGGGAGGTGGAATAGATAAATATAATATAAAAGATATTCTTTCATCACTTTAGCACATTCTGTCTGGCTTCCAACTTTCATATCTGCATCCTTTGCCTAAGGGATTTCTCTAGTCTGCCCTGCCCATGTTCAGAGAACTAATGTCCCAGGAATCACTCCGTAACCAGAGACCAACAGGAGTGGGTGTATAAATCACTTGCACATTGGGTAAGATAAGTTTGTAGGATATATATTTGTACTGGCTCCCTGTCTTTCCGCAGCAGAAGTCCATGAGTCGATCGTGGTGGTAACTGGCTTGATAAACACACTTTTTATGGCTGTTTTCTCTTGCCTGACACACGGCTCTGTTCCCTGGGATCACTAAAATCTTTGTCTTAACTAGACTGAGCTACATTTCCTGTATCACATAGTGGCTTTATAGGCAACACCAGGGTCTTTTCCAATGAGTCAACTCTTCACATCAGGTGGCCAAAGTGTTGGAGTTTCAGCTTCAGCATCAGTCCTTCCAGTGAACACCCAGGACCTATCTCCTTTAGGATGGACTGGTTGGATCTCTTTGCAGTCCAAGAGTCTTCTTCAACACCACAGTTCAAAAGCATCAATTCTTCAGTGCTCAGCCTTCTTCACAGTCCAACTCTCTCATCCATACATGACCACAGGAAAAACCATAGCCTTACTAGACGGACATTTGTTGGCAAAGTAATGTCTCTGCTTTTCAATATGCTGTCTAGGTTGGTCATAACTTTTCTTCCAAGGAGTAAGCGTCTTTTAATTTCATGGCTGCAGTCACCATCTGCAGTGATTTCGGAGCCCCAAAAAATAAAGTCTGACACTGTTTCCACTGTTTCCCCATCTATTTCCCATGAAGTGATGGGACCAGATGCCATGATCTTCATTTTCTGAATGTTGAGCTTTAAGCCAACTTTTTCACTCTCCTCTTTCACTTTCATCAAGAGGCTTTTTAGTTCCTCTTCACTTTCTGCCATAAGGGTGGTGTCATCTGCATATCTGAGGTGATTGATATTTCTCCTGGCAATCTTGATTCCAGCTCATGCTTCTTCCAGCCCAGCATTTCTCATGATGTACTCTGCATATAAATTAAATAAGCAGGGTAACAATGTACAGCCTTGACGTACTCCCTTTCCTATTTGGAACCAGTCTGTTGTTCCATGTCCAGTTCTAACTGTTGCTTCCTGACCTGCATACAGATTTCTCAAGAGGCAGGTTAGGTGGTCTGGTATTCCCATCTCTTGAAGAATTTTCCACAGTTGATTGTGATCCACACAGTCAAAGGCTTCGGCATAGTCAGTAAAGCAGAAATAGATGTTTTTCTGGAACTCTCTTGCTTTTTTGATGATCCAGCCGATGTTGACAATTTGATCTCTGATTCCTCTGTCTTTTCTAAAACCAGCTAGAACATCTGGAAGTTCACGGTTCACGTATTGCTGAAGCCTGACTTGGAGAATTTTGAGCATTACTTTACTAGCCTGTGAGATGAGTGCAATTGGGTTACTTGGGTGTGCCCTAAATCCAATGACAGTTCCTTAGAAGATGCAGGAGAGGGACTTTCTTGACGGTCCAATGCTTAATAATCCACCTTGAAATGCAGAGGACTTGAGTTTGATCCCTGGTTGGTGAACTAAGATTCCACAAGCCATGGGACAACAAAAGCCCACGCTACAACTACTGAGCCCACTTGCCACAGCTAGCGAGACCCTGTGCTGCAGCAAAGATCCTGATATCACAACTAAGACCTGATACAGCCACATAAATAATAAATAAAAATAAAGAAAAAAGTTTTATCCAAAAAAATTAAAACATACAGAAGACATAAAGAAGAGAAAATCCTATAACATAAAGGCAGAAATTGGAGTGACGTGGCCACAAGGCAAGGAACTCTTGGAGCCACAAGAAGCTGGAAGAAGCAAGGATTGATTCTCTCCTAAAGCAGGGGTTCCCACCCCCAGGCCATGAACACATACCAGTCTATGGCCTGTTAGGAACTGGGCCATACAGCAGGAGGTGAGCAGCAGGCCAGCAAATGAAGCTTCACCTGTATTTACAGGTACTCCCCTTTGCTTGCATTGCCACATGAGTTCCGCCTCCTGCTCAACAAACTCAATAAACATAATGTGCTTGAATCATCCTGAAACCATGCCCCCAAGCCCAGGTCTATGGAAATACTGTCTTCCACGAAACCATTCCCTGGTGCCAAAAAGGTTGAGGTGCATGTGTGCTAAGTCAATTCACTTATGTCTGATTTGTTAAGGCCCTATGAGCCACACCCTGCCAGGTTCCTCTGTCCATGAGATTCTCCAGGCAAGAATATTGGAGTGGGTTGCCATGCCCTCCTCCAAGGAATCTTCCTCACCCAGGGATTGAACCCATGTCTCCTACGTCTCCTGCATTGGCAGGTGGATTCTTTAACACTAGCACCACCTGAGAAGCCCAAAAGGTTGGGGATATCTGCCCTAAAGCTTTAACGGGGAGTACAGCTCTACTGACATCTTGATTTTGGATTTTCAGGCTTCAGAAATGTAAGAAAATAATTTCTGTTCATTGCTTCAGTCATGTTTGACTCTTTGCAATCTGAAGGACAATAGCCCACCAGTCTCCTCTGACCATTGGGATTCTCCAGGAGTGAATACTGGAGTGGATTGTCATGCCCTCCTCCACAGGATCTTCCTGACCCAGAAATCAAACCCAAGTCTCCTGCATTGCAGGCAGATTGTTCACTGCTGAATGGCTGGGGAAGCCCTATAAGGCACCCACATTGTGGTAATGTGTAACAGTAGCCATGGGGAACTAATACAGACCCTAAGGAAGATTCTTAGTATATTTGGAAGGTTACAGGAATCAGCTGCCATTTGTGGACATACACACACACAAACACACACACACTGCTGAAAGCCTGCCGATTTGCCCATTGGCATGAAGCTGCAGAGGCCGTTCAGGGGGCACTAGTGATAAAGAACAAGATTGCACCACACTTCTCCCCAGCATGGTGTCAAAGGAGCTTGCCAAAACAGAAGATCTTAATAAAATCCAGAGCTTCAAAAAGGAGCCTCCCAGGTGGCACTAGTGGTAAAGAACCCACCTGTCAGTGCAGAAGAAATAAAGGACACAGGTTTGATTCCTGGATCAGGAAGATCCCCTAGAGAAGGAAATGGCAACCCACTCCAGTATTCTTGCCTGGGGAATCTCATGGACTGAGGAGCCTGGCAGACTACAGTCCATGGGATCACAAAGAGTTGTACATGGCTGAAGCAACTTAGCACACACCCACGTGAAGCTGCAGATGGGCCTACAACTGTTCTACATCCCCAGAGAACCTCTTTGAGTCTCTCCACTTCTTGGGCCAAGTATGTCCATTTATCTCCATGACAAACGGCTCTGGGTTCTGCAGGATCCCTCATCACTGAGGTCAGAAGCAACACAGGTGAATACAGGCTTTATTCCATCCCCATGAGTTTCCATCTCTTGCTTGTGGCTTCCAGACTGCCTTTGATCACACCCCACATTACAGTCCATCTTCTCTTCTCAGGATAAACCCAGAAGGTAGGTCACATATTTCATAACAGAAAACTTCTGTGGTCAGAGATTAATTTGTCTCATTCTTGCTGGTATGAAGGACTGAAAGAATGAGAAGGTTATCTAACCCAATCCACAATTCCCCCAAAAAAATTATCTGTATTTCCAATGTACGGGAGGGATAGTTAGGGAATTTGGGATGAATAGGTACACACTGCTATATCTAAAATGGATAGCCAACAAGGTCATACTGTGTAGCACCGGAAACTCTACTCAACGTTATGGCAGCCTGGATGGGAGGGGAGTTTGGGGGAGAATGGATACATGTATAGGTATGGCTGAGTCCCTTTGCTGTCCACCTGAATCTATCACAACATTGTTAATCAGCTATGGTGACTATGACTATGTGTGCTCACTCTTGTCTAACTCTTCGCAATACCATAGACTGTAGCCCGCTAGGCCCTTCTGTCCATGGAATTTTCCAGGCAAGAATACTGGAGCAGGTTGCCATTTCTTTCTCCAGGGGATCTTCCCAACCCAGGGATTGAACCCAGATCTCCTGCATTGCAGGCAGATTCTTTACAGTCCAAGCCACCAAGGAAACCCTCATCAGCTATGTGCTAAGTCGCTTCAGTCGTCTCCAACTGCTTGCAACACTATGGACTATAGCCCACCCACCAGGCTCCTCTGTCCATGGGATCCTCAAGAATGGTATGGGTTGCCATTTCTAGGGGATCTTCCCAAACCAGGGATCAAACCCGCATCTCCTGCATCTCCTGCATTGGCAGGCAAATTCTTTACCACTGAGAAAACTGGGAAGCCCCTTAATCATACTCAAATACAAAATAAAAAAAATTTTTTAAAGGTCTATACTTCCTTTTACCCATGGGATAAAATCAAATCCAAACCACAGATCCCCCTCCCCCCCCCAAAAAAATGATCTATCTTTCCCTAGCTTCTTTATTCTTTAAAATGCAGGCTTATAGAGAAAATAGAGCTGGAAGGGGTTCCAAGGATTGGAGGCGTTGGAGTCATGGATCCCTTGACAGTGGGTCACACTTTGTGTGATGACCTGAGTTGTGTTCTCTACAAAATTCATATGCTGAAGTCCTAACCCCCTATACCTGGGAATGTGGCTGAATTTTGAGATGGGATCTTCAAGCCATAGTAATAAGCTTCCCAGGTGGTACTAGTGGTAAAGAACCTGCCTACCAATGTAGAAGATATAAGAGATGTGGGTTAGATCCCTGGGTCAGGAAGATCCCCAGGAGGAGGGCATGGCAAGTCACTCCAGTATTCTTGCCTGGAGAATCCCATGGACAGAGGAGCCTCTGGGGCCATGGTCCATTGGGTCACAAAGACTCAGACATGACTGAAGCAACTGAGCATGCATGCAAGTTAAAATGAGTTCATTCAGGTGGGCCCTAGTCTAATTTGGCTGGTTTCCTTAAGAAGAAGAGATTAAGATCCAGACACACACACGAGGAGGCCCATGTGAAGACACAAGGAGAAGACAACCATCTACAAGCCACAGAGAGAGGCCTCAAAAGAAACTGACATGGCTGGCATCTTCATCCATGACGTCGTTGTTTTTGTTGTTGTTGTTTTAACACAGTGAAAACTTATATTCGGAATTAGCCAGCTGGACTCAATTTAGATGATCCCAATTTCACTGGCAACATCCAAAGCATGATAGTCAGGAGCCAGTCGAACATATGCCCTCTTCTCTCCGTCAGGCTTGATCAGGGTATTGACATCAGCCACATCAATGGCACAGAGCTTCTTCACAGCCTGTTTAATTTGGAGCTTGTTAGCCTTGACATCCACAGTGAATACCAGCTATTTTTTTCATGGCTGACCCGGTGGTGAGGGGGAATTTGATGATGGCATAGTGGTCAAGTTTGTTTCTCCTAGGGGCACTCTTCTGAGGCTATTTGGGCTGCCTCCTGAGCAGTGGTGATTTGGGCTGCCAGAAGGTGGGTAACGTCCAGATCTTCTCTTTTTTGTGACTGTGGACACCTTTCAACATTGCTTTCTTGGCCTTCAAAGCCTTTGCTTTGGCTTCGGCTTTCAGAGGGGCAGGGGCTTCCTTCTTCACCTTCAGTGCCATCTTCATGAAAAGACGTGACTTTATTTTGCAATGTTTATTTATTTGGCTGTCCCGGGTCTTAGCTGCGGCACACAGGATCTCTGATCTTTACTGAACCATGAGAACTCTGAGTTATGGAATGTGGGACCTAGTTCCCTGACCAAGGATAGAACCCAGGAACCCTGCATTGCAAGCGCAGAGTCTTAGCCACTGGACCACCAGGGAACTCCTTGATCGAGGACTTCTCCAAAATGATGAGGAAAAAAAAATTCTATTGTTTAAGCCACTCAATCTGTGGTACTTTGTCACGGTAGCCCTAAATAAACTAGCATACCCTGCTTCCACAGGAGCCCTCTGGGGATGCAGAACATTGACCATGGGGTGGATAGAGATAAAAGCTGAAGTTCTAGTTTAACACTGGGGTCTCAGGCAAAGTTCCCCAAGGTCCATTGTAGAGTAGGATATTTTATAAGTGGATGAGCTGCTTGTCCTCTCACGGAATATTTCTAAACTCTTACCATAATTGTCTCCAATTGTTGCTGTCCAGTCACTAAGTCATGTCTGACTCCTCGCCACCCCACAAACTGCAGCACACCAGGCTTCCCTGTCCTGCACTATCTCCCAGAGTTTGTTCAAACTCATGTCCATTGAGTCAATGATGCCATCCAACCATCTCATTCTCTGTCCCTCTCTTCTCCTCTTGCCCTCGATCTTTCCCAGCAGCACAGTCTTTTCCAATGAATCGGCTCTTCATATCAGGTGGCCAAAGCACTGGAGCTTCAGCTTCAGTATCAATCCTTCCAATGAATATTCAGAGTTGATTTCCTTTAGGACTGACTGATTTTATTTCCTTGCTGTCCAAGGGACTCTAGAGAGTCTTCTTCAACACCACAATTTGAAGGTATCAATTCTTTGGCCCTCAGCTTCCCTATGGTCCAAGTTTCCTACCTGTATATGACTACTGGAAAAACCATAGCTTTGACTACACAGACTTTGTTGGCAAAGTGATGTCTCTGCTTTATTAATATGCTGTGTAGGTTTGTCATAGCTTTTCTTCCAAGGAGCAAGCATCTTTTAATTTCATGGCTGCAGTCACCATTCACAGTGATTTTGGTTCCATGGTGAGATAGATTAAATAGATTAAAGATTTCTGAAGCGCTTCTCCCAAGTTCTCTCAGTTTATTATGCTCAAGAGTTCTCTTAAAACCTTTAAGAAATGGAGGATGGAGCATCCCAAAACCTACTCATGTTTGAATTTCCCACCCTATCCTCCCCCCTCCTTTAGGAGAGGTAAGTGCTCAAGTGAAGCTTAATTCGATTTAGAAAAAAATTAATATTATATTTCTTAGACAAAAGGATCATGGAGTTGAGTTATATTTATAGCAGCTATAATCATGTTACCTTCTGTTTTTCCTTGTTCTCCCCACACCTTTAGTAAGGTCTCATGTAATTTCCCACCTGGTTCATTAGCCTGCAAGAAAATGATGGTTAAACTTCAACATCCACCCTTACATATAAGGAGCCCCCTGGGGCCAGCCTGGGCCTGTCCAGGCCAATTAGTCCCAGGGGTCAAGTATCAGGGTTACAAGTCCCCACTACTCATCTCCATGCTTCTCCATCTCCACCTGCTTTCCCAGTTCCCAACAATGAGGTGTATGAAGTAAAAGGTTTAACTCGGAGGATAAGGGGTGCTCAAAGCCTGTACATCCCAAAGAAAGCACTGGCCCTAGACTGCTTCCTGAAACATGACCTCTGAACCCCTGGAATATCCTGCCTGATAAAAGTGTCTTTGTTTACCTGGGGCCTTAATCCATGCCAGGTAGTCTGGTTGATGGTGAACGCCCGTTTTTGTTCACCTGGGACCCAGGGCAATGCTATACTATGTGTGCTTATAGGCTCATTCATGGCTGCTGTAGCCCACCAATCCATGGGATTTTTTAGGCACGAACACTGGAGAGGGTTGCCATTTTCTGCTCCAGGGGATCCTTCTGACCCAGGGATCACACCTGCACCTCCTGTGTCTCCTATATTGCAGGCAGATTCTTTACCCACTGAGCCATCAGGAAAGCCAGGCTTTGTTTACCTGGGACCCAGGGCAATGCTATATTAGTTTGACCTCTGGAGGGACTCAGGCTTCCCTGGTGCCTCAGATGGTAAAGAATTCACCTGCTACTGCAGGAGGCCTGCAATCTCTGGGTCAGGAAGATCCCCTGGAGAAGGGAATGGCTACCTACTCTAGTATTCTTACCTGGAGAACCCCACGGACAGAGGAGCCTGGTGGGCTGGAGTCCATGGGGTCGCACAGAGTCAAACATGACTGAGCGACTAACACTGGAGAGACTCAACAATGAGCTGTGAAGGTCAGCAGGAACTCCTTGCCTATGTGAAACACCTGGATAAAATCTCTGGACATCAGGTGGGCTTCCACAGTTGGCAGTATTTCATACATGTTGTCACACCTCACTGCTGAAAGAATTAAGAGCTATTCATGCAATGCCCCTGGGACAGGACAAGTGGAAGTTCACACCTAGTCTCTTCTGGACCCTGTCACCTGCATCTTTTGCCTTTGCTGATTTCAATGTGTCTTTTCAGTGCAGCAAACCATAAATGAGAGTATCCCAGCTTTTTCAAGTTCTATGAGTCCTTCTGGTATATCATCAAATCTGAAGGTGGTCATGGGGACTCCCCACACAGAGGCCATGGATATTGTTTTAAAGCTAGACAGTGTATTTAAAAAGCAGAGACACCACTTTGTCAATAAAGGTCCATATAGTCAAAGCTATCACTTTTCCAGTAGTCACATACGGATGTGAGAGTTGAACCAAGAAGAAGGCTGAGCACTGCAAAGTTCATGTTTTGGAACTGTGGTGCTGGAGAAGACTCTTGAGAGTCCCTTGGACAGGAAGGAGATCAAACCAGTCAATCCTAAAAGAAATCAACCCTGAATATATACTTGAAGGACTGATGCTGAAGCTTCAATATTTTGGCCACCTGATGCAAAGAGCAGACTCACTGGAAAAGACCCTGATGCTGAGAAAGATTGAAGGAAAAAGCAAAAGTGAGCAGCAGAGGATGAAATGGCTAGATAGCATCACCAATCCAATGGACATGAATTTGAGCAAACTTCAGGAAACAGTGGAAGACAGAGGAGCCTGGTTGTGCTTCGGTCTACAGAGTCGCAGAGTTGGACACAACTTAGCAACTGAACAACAACACTGAGGAATAGTAGTTTACCTTCTTGAGTTCTGTCACTCTGAGAAAATGAGGAACACAAGCTGACCCCTCATCTTGTTGAACCTGAAGTTTCTCTTACCCCTAATCCCAGAGCAAATATCTCCTCCTCAGCCTGGCTCATGGCCTCCCCCACAAATTGTCAGTATATGCCCAGAGAGAAACAGACACCTTACACATCTTTCATTCCTGCTCCTTTATCTCAGTTTCCCCCCAAACATGATGGAAAGAACATGTGTGTTCAGTGCACAGTCACTCAGGCAGGGGTTCTTCCCCAGGAACACCCTCCCCGACCCTCTTCCCCCCTCTCTGGGTGGCAGAGCAGGGGGCTCTCACATGGCACTCTCATTTCCTCCCCGTCCCCTGGACGCCCCTTTCTCCTGTGCCATGAGTGACTTGTAGGGCTTCCCCAGGCTGGGGAGGGTGAGTTCAGCTTCCTGCAGCTCCAGCTCCCGCTGAGACAGATGTTCAATGACGGCCGCTCCGATAGAATCCCCCAGCACATTGGTCATTGTGCGAAGTCGGTCACTGCAGAGGGGAGGGGAGAGAGAAACTGCTGTTAATCAAGGCTTGAGACACTCCACAAAGAAGGTGCAGCAGCTGGGGGCTCCTTGTGCCCTGGAGTCAGGGCTCACACTCCAGTCCCACACAGGTTGGACCAAGCTCTGATGTGCTCATATTTGTTCTCAGCAGCGCAATTCTTTTTTTAATGTAAATGTCTGATATAGCAAATTAGGGGTATGGACATATATATGAAACCTAGAAACATGATACTGATGAACTTATTTGCAGGGCAGGAATAGAGACACAGAAGCAGAGAATGGACTTGTGGGCACAGAGGGGCAAAGAGAGGGTGGGACGAGTCGAGAGAGTAGTGCTGACATATACGCAAGACCTTGTGTGAAACAGATAGCTAGTGGGAACCAGAAGCAGAGACAGTACTTTGCCAACAAAGGTCTATCTAGTCAAGGCTATGGTCTTTCTAGTAGTCATGTATGGATGTGACAGTTGGACTATAAAGAAAGCTGAGCACCAAAAAAATGATGCTTTTGAACTGTGGTGTTGGAGAAGACTCTTGAGGGTCCCTTGGACTGCAAGGAGATCCAACCAGTCCATCCTAAAGGAGATCAGTCCTGGGTGTTCACTGGAAGGACTGATGCTGAAGGTGAAATTCCAATACTTTGGCCACCTGATGTGAAGAGCTGACTCATTTGAAAAGACCCTGATGCTGGGAAAGATTGAAGGTGGGAAGAGAAGGGGACAACAGAGGAGATGGTTGGATGGCATCACCGACTCAATGGACGTGAGTTTGAGTAAACTCCAGGAGTTGGTGATGGACAGGGAGGCCTGGCATGCTACAGTCCATGGGGTTGCAAAGAGCTGGACATGACTAAGCAACTGAACTAAACTGAACTGGGAAACTGCTAGGGAACTCAGCTCGGTGCTCTGTGATAATCTAGAGGGACAGAAGAGAGTGGGAAGGAGGGAGGCTCAAGAGGGAAAGGATATATGTATACCTGTAGCTGATTCATGTTGCTGTACTGCAGAAACATTGTAAAGCAATTATACTCCAATTTTTTAAGTAAATTAATTCATTTTAAAAAAGAAAATTAGGGGTTATGAGCTGAACAGCATACAGAATGAGGAAGGTAACCACTGTGAGTAAATAAGACCCTGCTGGAAACCATCTAAAAGGGAGTGAGATCCAGGCAAGAGCTCCAAGGTGGAGATGAAAGTCCAGATTTTTATATGTAAACCTCCTATTATTAAAAGTTGAGAAAATTCCTTGGCATTCCAGTTGTTAGAACTCAGATTTCACTGCCAGGGCTTGGGTTCAATCCCTAGCCAAGGAACTAAGATCCAACAAGCTCTGCAGCACAGTCAAAAATAATTAATTAAAAAATAAAAGTTGAGGGGGGCTCCCCCAGTGGCACTAGTGGTAAAGACTCTGCCTGCCAATGTAGGAGACATAAGAGATGGGGGTTCAATCCCTAGATCAGGAAGAATTCCTGGAGGAGGGCATGGCAAACCACTCCAGTATTCTTGCCTGAAGAATCCCACGGACAGAGGAGCCTGGCGGGCTACCGACCATGGGGTCACAAAGAGTCGGACACAACCGAAGAGACACACACACACACACACACACACAAAAGTTGAGGGGCTTCTCTCGTGGTCCAGTGGCTAAGACTCTTCACTCCCAAAGCAGGGGGCGCAGATTCAATCCCTGGTCAGGGAACGAGATCCCACATGCCAAAACTTAGATTTCGAATAGTGCGAACAAAGATAGAAGACCTGCATGCCCCAGCTAAGACTTAGCACAGTCAAAAAAATAAATAAAATTCAAAAATAAAAGTTGAGAATTTTTTTAAAAAATTTGCAAGTCAGCTCTGCCCCATGGATCACCTTTTTCTGTGTGTGATTTCTACATAAGGCAGGTACCATAGGGCTTTTCTGGAAGATGGGTAAAGCCCCTCATGGCTTACTTCCCTACTTCCAAAGATTAACTCTATGGAATTTGGGGTCCATACTGCTTGGGATGTTCTCCAAGGCCCTCTTTTCATCCGAAAATTCTAGAGCTCTGTCCTTGCTGCAATGAGAGCCCATTCATTGGGAGTCCTACAGGGAAAGTAGGGGCTGCAAGGAGAAAGAGTAGAAGAGTCTGAAGAACACTCACAGGAACCAGTCCACAGCGATGATGAGCGTGATGTCTTCAGTGGGCAGGCCGACCGAGGTGAGCACAATCACCATGGTAACCAGACCTGCCTGGGGGATGCCGGCAGCCCCGACACTGGCTGCTGTAGCTGTGATACTGCACAGGAAGAAAGGACACAGAGACGCAGGCAGGGGGAAGGGAGAAATGAGGCGGTGTTAGGGAGACACAAAAGAAGGGAAGGGGTCAGATCCCCAAAATAAGAGCAAATTCAAAGCGACTTTTATCAAAAGCCAATGCAGAGATACCCCCTCGTCTTTTACTGGGATCTGGCTGGAGTTTCATCCAATGATGGACGTTTTAAACAGTTCATATTGCAGATGCAAGAGCAGGTGTTTTGCTGTTTTCTTTTTTAAGCTGAGTTGTTGTTGTTGTTGTTGTTGTTTAGTTGCTCAGTCGTGTCTGACTCTTTGCAACCCCATGGACTGCTGCCCACCAGGCTCCTCTCTCCATGGTACTTCCCAGGCAAGAATACTGGAGTGAGTTCCCATTTCCTTCTCCAGGGGATCTTCCCGACCCAGGAATCAAATCCCCATCTCCCGCATTGGCAGGCAGATTCTTTACCACGGAGCCACGAGGTACGCCTTAAAGCTGAGTTATGTTTTATTTCGGGACCTTTCTGAGCCAGAGTGACAGCCACTCTGAGAGCTCTGAGGAAAGGTTCTGAAAAGGTTAAGGATGAAGGACTTTTTGTTGGAAAAAAAAAAAGAGAGAGAGAAAGATAAAAACCTGTCAGGAAATATCTAAAAGATTACTGCTAAACACAAAAATAAAAATTAAAAAAACAAGAGAGTAGCCCTGACATATATACACTACCCTGCATAAAATAGCTAGTGGGAAGCTGCTGTGTACCACAAGGAGCTCAGCTCAGTGCTCTGCGGTGACATAGAGGGGTGGGATGGGGGAGGGAGGCTCACAATGGAGGGGATATGTGTTTACTTATAGTTGATTCACACTGTTGTACAGCAGAAACCAACACAACACTGTAAAGCAATTCTCCTTCAAATAAAAATTAAAAATTAATTTTTTCAATCATCCTCCAATTAAGACTTAACTTAAAATCACCAGACATCTCAAGTCAGTGATTTGAGTGCTTTTCTATGTATGGGACAATACAAGAGTCTGGCCCGTTGAAACCATTCCTAGATGAGCATCTGAACTATACAGGGCCAGCAGCCTGCTTTGCTCCATCCTGAATTGCCCCCAAGGGGCACCTCTGGGGGCAGCTGCAGCGGCCAATAGCTGATGGCAGGGTGACAACCTTTGTTTACTGAAAAGACCAGCGACATTTTTTTGTCCACAGATGCAAAGGAAAGCAAGCAGTCAGCATGGCATGAGTGTCTAGGGATGTCATATCCATGCCATCCAGCTTCCCTCGTGGTTCAGTGCTAAAGAATTCACCTGCAATGCAGGATTCATGGGTTCGATCCCCAGGTCGGGAAGACACCCTGGAGGAGGAATTGGCAACCCACTCCGGTATTCTTGCCTGGAGAATCCTATGGACAGAGCAGCCTGGTGGGTTACAGGCCGAAGGTGTTGCAAAGAGTCAAACAACTGAGCGACTAAACAACAACAACAAACCCCTGCCACCCAGTGCCTCACACAGAGAGAGCAATGTGAGAGGTGATCCTGACGCTCCTTACAGTTTCCTCAGTGTTTCTTTCTTTGCTCCTTTAGTCTTCCTACGTGTAAAAGCAGGGACTTAACCAGCTGCCTCTGGGGGCTGGAAGAGGGCAGAAGAATCAACCTGGGCAGCAGCCATGAAGCAGAAGCTTGAGTCCCCCATACACACATGTGCTAGAAGTAGGTGGGTCAGTAGAGAGAGGTCCTGATGCCAGGAAGGACACTCTGGAAGGTGGGCTAAGTTTAGAATCAAAAGAAGAAACTGCCTATGGCACTGAGTGAGAGAAAAAACATATACACTTGCATGTATATGGCTTAGGAAAACTAAAATGTGCAACACCTAGAAAATGAAAAAGATGGTGGTCCACCACCAAGTAGAGGGTCAGACTGAGTCAAGAGTAGGCTAACGAATTGAGAGGGTAGCATCAATATATATACACCATCAGGTGTTAATAAGACAGCTAGTGGGAAGCTGCTGGGCTTCCCAGGTGGCGCTAGTGGTAAGAACCCACCTGCCAATGCAGTAGATTTAAGAGAGATCGACTCAATCCCTGGGAAGATCCCCTGGAGGGCACGGCAGCCCACTCCAGTATTCCTGCCTGGAGAGTCCCATGGACAGAGGAGCCTGGCAGGCTACAGTCCATGGGGTCACAAAGAGTCACACACAACTGAGTGACTTAGATGAAATATAGCAAGAGTTTCATAGACGTTGGCCATCACCTCCACCACCAAAACCATTATCACCGCCATCACCACGATCAACACCACCCACCTCATCTCCACCATTACCAACATAATCTACATCATCACTGTCATCAGCATTACTATCATCAGTGTCTCTTCCTTACACTAGATTCTCCCTAAGTTCAGGAACCATGTCTTATTTTTTCCTGCATCCCTCAATACACGCCCCCAACCAATATCCAAAGGCTCCCTTCCCTCCAACACCATCCCTACCCCCAGCCAAGCTAATGACTTCTCAGGTCTCACCTGTTGGCAGGTTCCAACCAAGGCCAACTCACCTGATAGTTGTGATCTGGCCCAGGTTGAGCTCGTAGTTGTTGACTTGGGCAATGAAGATGGCGGCCAGGGCCTCATAGAGGGCAGTGCCGTCCATGTTGACAGTGGCCCCCACGGGCAGTACGAACCTGGTGATGCGGCGGTCCACACCGAGGCCCTCCTCCAGACAGCGGAAGGTGATGGGCAATGTCGCAGAGCTGGGGAAGAGAGCCCCAAGGGCTGAGGATAGGGGGTAGCCCTGGGCCCAAGGAGGGCTCCCCTTGAGAACACTGGGAGGCAGGCTGGGAACTAGGGTAAGGGGAAGATGGCAGATGTATAACATTTCAGGGGCTGATAACTGTGCATGGGGGAGAGGGACTCTTCATGACACAGGGGGCACACAGCAGTGACGTCCCCCAGGCTCAGGTCTCCTGACCCACTCAAAGTCAATAGCTTAAGGCTACTTACTACACACTAGTTCAGGTCACTGGTTCATGCCACTAGTTCACTCTAACTATCCACTTCCAGAAAGAAGAGGAAAGATCTTCCAAGTTCCCACCTCTCAGGGCTAAGAGAAGGGTATTACAGAAGACTCCTATTCCCCACTTTCCGTGTTTACTTGGGGACTGACCTCAGCTATACTAGCCTTCTCAGCCTTTCTCCCCACTTGGAGTCAGCTGATCCATAAAACATGTGCTCTGTCTGGTCCACTTTATATCATGCAAAGAGAAGCCTGGACCCACAGAGAGGATGTTTAGGTATCCATGCCTGTGGCAACCTGGTGAGTTTAATTCTGGAGGTACAAGTGACCAATCCTACTTGACCACAGATCAAGAGGCACCTTCTTCAGTGTATAAGCAATAAAAATTATATTCTTCTTCCATCTGGTTGGCTCTGGTGATACGTCTCAGATTGTTTTGAATTTGGTTGATGGGAGAAAGGGGTGCTTCTTATGAACCCCCTGAAACCACAAAATAAAAGAAGCCGAGAGATCTCCCAGAGGCCATCTCAAGGCAAGATGAGACCCTACAAGCTAGAAAATGACTGAGATCAGGAGGCATGTTGGAACCTTTGTCCTAACCTCAAAGTTGGTAGCTGGCTCTCTGTCCATATTAAATAGAGAAACAGAAGAAGAGGGGAAAAGAGTCACAACAGCCAGCGCATGACAAAGATCAGTGCCCAGGTGCTGGGTGCTAAGTCACTTCTGTCATGTCTGACTCTTTGTGGCCCTATGGACTATAGCCTGCCAGGCTCCTCTGTCCAAGGGATTGTTCAGACAAGAGTACTGGAGTGAATTGGCATTTCCTCCTCTAGGAGATCTTGATCCACCTTCAAAGAGCCACTGACACTACTCAGTAGCCCAGATGAGGTTCTGAAGTGGTAGAGAGGGCAGGACTCCCAGGAGATCCTGGGAAAGACAAAGAGTGGATCTAGGAAAGGTACCAGCAGTGGGGGTCAAGGTCATACCTGGAAGACGTGCCCATGGCGGTGATGAGAGCCTGCAGTATTCCTCCAATGAAGGGGAAAGGATTCCGGTGGGTGATGAGGAAGTAGATGAGAGGCAGGATGCCACCGGCATGGACGAACAAACCCACAATGACGGTCAGGGTGTACATGCCCAGCTGACCCCCCAGGACGGCCATGTCCTCCATCTCTAAGATCTTGCCAGCAATCAGGAACAGGATACCCACGGGTGCATACCTGGGCCAAGCCAGACACCTGTCAGGCCTTCCTCATGACCTCCCCTGGCACTAGCAGCCCCAAGCCTTTGCCCATATAGACCCTGGGGCCAGGCAATACCCACCATACAGCATCTGACTCCCCTCCAACCTCCCCCACACAATAACCTATGGGGCGGGTTTCCATGAACCTATCCCCTCTTTTCTTCCTGCTTATCCACAGCTCACCCTCAGTCCTACAGCTCCAAGATATACTCTCTTATAAGGGCTCTCCTTCACCCGCTCCCCACTTCAAAGACCTCCCAATAATCGCTGTCTTCAGGACTTCCTCCTGAGGCGATGCCCAGATACTCCCTACCTCTGACCCTCTAACTTCCTTCATTTCCCATATTTGTACTTCATATGCCCCTATTCTCTTCCCTAAAAGTGCATATCCTCACTCATTCACCAGCCCTGAGCTATTTCACCTGGATTTCCCACAGACATCTCAAAACAATCTCTCTCAAATATCCTATGCTATCACTTATTTGTGGAATCTTTAAAAATGGTACAAAGGAACCTATTTACAAAACAGAAATTGTGTCACAGATGTAAAAAACAAACTTATGGTTACCAAAGTGAAAAGGGGGAAATAAATTGGAAGAGTGGGATTAACATATGCACATTACTATATATAAAATGGATAACTAATAAGAACCTACTGTATAGCACAGGGAACTCTGTTCAATACTCTGTGATGACCTACGTGGGAATGGAATCTAAAAAAGAGTGGATATAGGTATGTATATTATATATAACTGACTCACTCTGCTGTACATCTGAAACACAACATTGTAAATCAACTATATGCCAATAAAAATTAATTATAAACAACCTGTCTTATTAAATTACCTATTTATTCATTTACTCAACAAATATCCATTGAGCACCTACTATGTTCCATTCACATGGTCCCTGCCCTCTTGGTGCTTACATTCTAATGGCTGAAATATGCAGTACACTGAGAAATATGTCATTAAAAACCTCAATGTGTGATAACTGCAAAAGAGAGTCACTTCTGAGTGGGGCTTTAAGAAGGAGTGGTCAGGGAGGGCTTCTTGGAAGATGTGACATTTGCACTGAGACCTGAATGATGAAAAGCAACCATGCATATCTTAGGGGAAAGCGCTGCAGGAACACTGCAAGACCCAGAGGTGAATGTGAGCTAGGAGTATAGGAGGAGCAGAGAGAAGACCAGTGTGACTGGAACAGTGAATGAAAAAGATAGTAGAAGAGACAGAAGAAGCAACTTCATCAGGGGCTCATCTGTTTTCCTGTCAAATCAGCTCATTGCTTAGTTTTATGAGTTTCTGCCAACAGCCCATCACCTGGCATCCTCTGTTACTTCTCTCTCTTTAGAAATTGAAGTCTACACTTGTTCATTGTCATGGAGGATGTACTACAGGAGGTGAGGACCACTTGGGAAGTTGGTGCAACAGCTTAGGACAGAAATGATGAGACCCAAGCTAAGGCTATGGAAATAAGAATACAGGAGACACCTCCAGACATTTCTGGGCTCAAGGATAGGCCTGGTGGGTGATTGCTGAATTGTCCCCAACTCTGTGTCTATGAATATTCCCAAACTCCTCACCTCCATCCTTCTTTCTCATCCTCTGCAAAATTCCTCAACTCTGGATCAATTGTACATGATTTCTTTCCTTCCATACTCAGCTACCTGGCACATATAGCATACGTGCGTGCTTGCTCAGTTGTGTCTGACTCTTTGTGATCCCATGGAATGAAGCCCACCAGGCTCCTCTGCCCATGAAATTTTCCAGGCAAGAATACCGGAGTGGGTTGCCATTTCCTGCTCCAGGGGATCTTCCCTACCCAAGGATTGAACCTGCAACTCCTGCATCTCCTGCATTGGCAGGCAGATTCTTTACCATTGTGACACGTGGGTATTTTCCCAAACATGCCAAATACCACTGTAAAACTCATGGTTCCCAATTCAATTGAGTTTTCAATACTTCTTGTCAATCTTCTTGCTTATCCTTGATAAGCTTCGCCTCCAAGCTAAGTTGAGATCTTGGAAAAGCAGCTGGAAGGGTCCAGGACATCAGACCTCATGGGGTTAACTGGACTCAAGTGGGTAAGAAAGGGGAGAAGGGGACTTCTCCCTCCTGCACAGCCTCAGAACCCCAGTTGTGAATATAGTGAAGTGACCCTTCTGGCCCCACAGTCCCCGTCCCCTCCACTTCTGAAACTTTTATTCCTAATGACAAAGTGGTTATGTGCAATGCATACATACTATAGGCACATACTTCTGGTTCAGTACTGGATTCCCTTTAATATATTTTTTGTTGCAAGTTATTTTGCTTCCTTCTCTTGTACTTCCAGTCTTGTTTTGCTTTCCTTCTTGGGTTTTGTTTTGTCTATTTTTTGTTATAACCTCCTGAAGTAACAGCACTTTAAAAAAGGTGACAACTGGGGCTTCCCTGGTGGTCCAGTGGTTAAAAATCTGCCTTGCAATTCAAGAGACATCAGTTCAATCCCTGATTCAGGAAGATCCCACATATTGTGGGGCAACTGAGCCCATGGGCCACAAGTAATGAGCCTGCACTCTAGAGACTGCAGGCTGCAACTACTGAGCCCAACAGGCCACAACTCCCGAAGGGTGTGCAACGTGCCCTAGAGCCCGTGTTCTGCAACAAGTGAAGCCACCACAGTGAGAAGCCTGTGCACAACTGCAGAGTGGCCCCCACTCGCCGCAACTAGAGAAAGCCCGTGTACAGCAACAAAGACCCAGCTCAGCCAAAAGTAAATAGAAATTTTTTTTCAAAGAGTGACAACTGAATTACAAGGCGGAGACCACCTTGAGCCTGACGGGAGACCACTCTGTATCCATAACTTTTGTTTTTAATCAAACAAAAATTTTTAACATTTGCCCTTTAATTTTCATTTAAAATCAATTTATTTAAATATTTGAGCTATAAGTTCTGAATAGTGAAGATACAGTAGATGCTGCGAGCACTCAGTACTGTCTCCCACTCCCTCTCCCCACCCCAATCCCCACGCCTTGCCTCTTTGCTCAAGATACAAACAGGCACTCTGCACCCTGCTGTTTCCCAGGCTCTCAACTTAGCCTCTAGCCCCTCCCGGCCCCTTTCACCTGATTTGGGATGATGTACAAAGTCTTCCCCAATTTGGGAAGGCAGTCTTGTTCCCATCTTCCACCACTATTCCCAGCGTATGCACCCACCTTCTGGAACTCCTCACAATTCCCCAGACAACTCAGATCCTTTCAAGCTTTGCATGTTCTGCTCCCTCTGCCTGAAGTACCTCTTCCTTCTTCAGGTCCTGTTGGACTCTACTCACCTTTCAAGACCCAGCTAAGAGGTGGACTTCTCCGTGACTTTCTCCTCACCATCCCAGGCAGAGTTCACTGCATATACCCCACTGGCGGCTCACTGTTCTGTATTCCCTATACTATTTTTTTCTTTTGAACCTTTTATTTTGTACTTGGGTCTAGTTGATGAACCATTTCATGGTAGTTTCAGGTGAACAGCGAAGGGACTCAGCCACAATGTATACATGTATCCATTCTCCCCCAAACTCCCCTCCCATCCAGTCTGCCATGTAACACTGAGCAGAGTCCCCTGTGCTCTACAGTAGGTCCTTGTTGGTTATCCATTTAAAATAGAGCAGAGTATCCATGTCCATCCCAAACTCCCTTACTCTCCTGTCCCCCTGACAATCATAATTTCGTTTTCTAAGTCTGTGAGTTTTTTTCTGTTTCGTAAGTAAGATCATTTGTATCATTTCTTTTTCGATTCCACATATAAGGGATGTCGTGTTTTTCTCTTTCTCTGACTTACTTCACTCAGTATGACATTCTCTAGGGCCACCAATGTTGCTGCAAATGGCATTATTTCATTCTTTTTAATGGCTGGGTAATATTCCATTGTGTTTAAGTACCACATCTTCTTTATCCATTGCTCTGTCAATCATATTCCCTATACTTTTTAAATCTCTCTTGACTCTAGAACCTTCTGCCTTGTATTATATTTATCTAATATGCATCTGTCTCCTCTAAGATTTTGCAAGCTCTTTAAAGACAAGGACTGAATTCAAGTTATCTCTGTATTCCAGAGTTCAAAACAAAGTCTGCCTGGGAAAATGTCTGATGAGATTTAAAGAGTGAATGAATGAATGTGTCAATTAAGGAATAATTAGCAAGTGGATAAATGAATAAGAAAATGAGCAAATGAAACATGAATGATGGGTGTGTGAATGGATGAGTGGCTTAAGCAAACAGATGAATGAAGGCAGGGGATATTTGATTAAATGATAGAATAACAAATGTAGAGATGAACAAGTCAGTCAAAGAATGAGCCTGAATGAATAAATGACTTAGTGAGAAAATTGATCAATTAATCAGTGGGTTAACTAATGCATGGATGAGTCTGTGAATGAATTTACGAGTGAATGAACATATGAATGAGTGAATTAACTTATGCAGACAAATGAACAAATGAGAAAATGAATAAACCAGTGCATGGAAGAATGATGATAAATAAATAAATGAGTGAATGGATAATGTGGCTAATCCATAGAAGAATGAGGAGATGAGTAGATGAGTGGATACATAGATGAACAGGGGCGTGAATGAGAGAATAAACCATTCACAAAGCACAAAGGACTGAAGGAATGACTGAATGAGCGGGTGAGTGAATTAACCAATAGACAGATAGATGACTTTGGCCAAAGGCTCCCCACAACCATTTCAGTAGCTAACCCACAACCTGACTTCCCAGTCCTGACATCCTTCCCATGTACCATCACCATCACTCCCTGCCCCCATCACAGCGCCACTCACCAGATAATGATGCCCACCAGCCTCATAATAGCCTCATTGAGGCTGTCGAAGAAGTCCCGCAGGACTCGGCCCTTGTGTTTCATGCCACCAATGACCAGCCCGAAGGCCACTGAGAAGACCACAAGGCCCAGGGCATTGATGCCATTGGCTGAGCCAGGCACAGGTACAGTCTCTTCAAAGCTCAGCACCTCCTGCAGGGTGCCCAAGGCTCGCGTGACATTTTCCAGGAGGCCGGTTCCATTCTCCAGTGAGGATGAAGGCGGCATAGAGGTGCCCAGCTCAGATCCATTATCTGTCCTCACGACAGTCCTGGTTACCAACCTCGTGCTGTACTGTGTCTTAAACTGAAATGTGGAGATATCAGGCCACAGATGAATGCATAGTAGATTGAGTGCATCAATAAATAAATGAGGAAGTGAGCAGCCAGTGCATGGGAGAATGAGTATACATTTTGCATGAGCAATGTTCAGACAGATTTGGGGGACTTGTCTCCTCAACAATTTATGATCAGAAGCCCTGGTTCCTTCTCCATTACCATCCCCAGGCAGCCTTGGGTTGGCCTAAGTCCTTGTCTCTAACCTTCCCTGATCACCACACCATAGGAAGCACAGTGTTCCTTTCAGACTCTTCCAAAAGACCTGAACAGTGAGTGCTCTGTCCCATCCTTCTTTCCCATCCCTCCCTCCTGGACCATTCACTCAGCAGCAAGCTCCCCCAACCACCCAAACCTCCTTGATCAGACAATGTCTTTCCCCCTGACCTGTTTGAAGCAGGCCTCCACAAGGTTGGGCGGAAACATATTTCTGCAGAAAAACATCAGATAAATGGATGTGGTTAGACCTTGGAAGAGAATCTAGAGTGATCATAGCAATAATAATAACAACAGCAACAATAATAATAGCAGACAGCATCTGAACACTGAGCTAAGTGCCTTACCTCTAGGATCTGATTTAAACATCACACTAACCCTGGAGAATCCCATGGACAGAGGAGTTTGTCAGGCTACACTCCATTGGGTCAAAAAGAGTCAGACACGACCGAGCAACCAAGCATGCATGCAACCCTAAAAGTATTACTGATTCTCCCCATTTTACATACAAAGTAACCAAAGCAAAAAGAACTTATGTAAGTTACCCAAAGCCACACAGCTGCTAACTCAGGGGGAGGGGTAGATGGACCTCAAATTCAGGTCTGTCTGAGCCCTAGGTTAGGACACTATGCCATCTCAGGGACTTCATATACTGTGATGTCTAAAAAAAAAAAAAACACACAGAAAGCTCCTGAACTCTTCCAACACTAGCTTTCTCCAAATTAAGTCACTAGGGGAGACTTGTGGCCAGTCTTGATGCTGGCAGGCAAAATCTTGCTACTCCAAGAGAATTATTCACCTTCCAATGCATCTCTGGAATACCAAACACCATTTGTCCTGAGCCCATACCAAGAAGGTGCAACTATAGCCTTCCGAGCCTAAGGATCAAAAGATCACATTTTGGAAGTAAGCAAAATCAATCCCAGGGGATCTGTGGGCTTCCCTGGTGGCTCGGTCAGCAAAGAATTCGCCTGCAATGCAGGAGACCCAGGTTCCATTCCTGAGTCGAGAAGATCCCCCAGAGAAGGAAATGGCAACCCACTCCAGTACTCTTGCCTGGGAAATTCCATGGACAGAGGAGCCTGGTGAGCTACAGTCCACGGGGTCACAAAAGAGTCAGACACAACTTAGTGACTAAACCACCACCACCACCCAGGACAGAAACTGAGTGCCAAGAAAACCCAGGTGGGCACTAGTGGTGAAGAACCTGCCTGCCAACTCAGGAGACGTAAGAGACGTGGGTTCACTCCCTGGGTCAGCAAGATCCCCAGGAGAAGGAAACAGCAACTCACTCCAGTATTCTTGCCTGAAAAATTCCACGGCCAGAGGAGCTTGGTAGGCTATATACAGTCCAGGAACTCACAAAAACAGTCGGACATGACTGAGCATGCACTATTATTCTAAAACTAGGCTCAACTTGGGTGCCATATTTCCTGACTGGGTCCACCTGTCTCCCCATAGGTCTCCCCATGAGTAAAGGTTGTTACACATAGGGCTGGAATTCCCATCAACATTAGAAAGGACGTCACCTGACCAGGTCCATGAAGGCATCTGCCGTGGGGATGGTCTCGATCCGACCCTCTCGGTGCAGCCCCTCCTTGGAGCCTTTCCCGGGGTGGATGATGGTGACCATGAGGATGCCGATGAAGACCGCGATGACCGTGGTCACCATGTAGTACACAGCTGCCCGCATCCCCATCCGCCCTGTCGCCTTGTTATCCAGGGACGCCATACCTGGAGGACAGGGGATGCAGCCCGGAGCAGCCCCATCCACAGCCCACCATCCGCTCTCCCATCCACTTGCTCCTCAGTCCCCATACTACCACAACCAACCCTCCTCCCATGACCCACCCCCGTCCTTCCACCCACATGGCTACCCTCCAGCTCCCATTCTGTGTTCCAAATACACCTTCCACTCCATCCTTTATCCCAAGCACCACTTCACTAACCTTCCTTCTACTCCAAGCCAACATTTTCAACCCCTACTCTATCCTCTAATTACCCCTATTTTGCACCATAACTTCATTTGCATTCCTCTCTTTACCCTACTATCCACCCCAAGAATCACACCTCCCTTCAACCCACCTCAGTATACACTATCTGTGTGTAGTATATACGCTTGGTACCCTATCCAGACACCCTTTACAAGGCTGATACACCCATCTTTCCACAGCTGAGCATGCTGACTGCTAACGACTCATGCTGGCCCCTTCTCTTGAACATTGCTTTCAGCACAGCAGGAGCTTACTCGCCCACAAAGGCCCCAGCGGAGGGTGGGAGAAATCACTGATTGGTACAGGGATTCAAAAGCTCAGCTCCTTTGATTTAGAGGGAGGCAGAGTTGTGGAGGACAACTCTGTAGTTTTATACATTCTCCAGAGCTCCCTATGGGATCAGGCTGAGAGGCCAGCCTTCTTCTGAAGCCATTTCTGCTTAGCTTCTTTATCCACCCCATTCTGCCCATCTCACTTCCTCACAGGTTTCTCCTGAGAACTATTTTATCCCTCAATAAATCGCTTGTGCAAATATCCCCATCTCAGGCTCTGCAGCTAGGGAAACCCAACCCAAGAAATCATTCTTCTATGCCTTTATCATCACCACCGCCCTGCCAAAGCTGGTGCTTGAGAACTGACCACTCTTTCTGTAAATAAAGTTTTATTGGAACACAACAATGCCCATTTGTTTAGTTACTAATCTGCTGCTGCTTTTGCATGACAAGAGAAGTGAAGCGTTGCAACAGAGACCACATGGCCCTTGAAACTGAAATGTGTTCTACCTGGCCCTTCATAGAAACAGTTTGCCAAGCCCTGCATAGGCTGTCTACACTTCCATCCTACCCTCCACCCACCAGGGCTTCCCTTGTGGCTCAGTTGGTAATGAATCCACCTGCAATGCAGGAGACTTGGGTTCGATCCCTGGGCTGGGAAGATCCCCTGGAGAAGAGAAAGACTACCCACTCCAGTTTTCTGGCCTAGAGAATCCCAAGGACTGTATAGTCCGTGGGGTCGCAAATAGTCAGACACAACTGAGCGACTTTCACTTTCACTTTCTCCACCCACTATTTCGTAACCTGTCTCAAACACCTTCATCCACAGCCCACTCCATGACCATCCACACCATATCCCAGGTACCTTTCCTGGTGACCCCACAACAGCCTTCCTTTCATCTCTAAGCCCCCAACAGGCTGGTATTTTACCTCCAAGGAAAAGTACAGGAACATTACTGAGATAAGTCACCTAGGTCATACGGGTTCTAAAACACAGGTCTGATTGGGACTGGGGCTTTGGTCAAGGACTCAGAGTGAGTTGCATGCTCCATGTTTGAGGTCCTGAGTTGGGGAGGTGGTCCCATGCTTGGAACAGCCTTGGCTCAAGGTGTGAGCCTGGACTCTGGGATGGGTCTTGGTGGCCAGCCCCAGCCTGGGTTCTCTCACCTGTGACCAGGCTGGAGACAATGAGGGGCAGCACCAGCATCTGCAGCATCCTCATGAGGAGCTCTCCAGGGAAAGAGAAGTACTTGATCTGGCGGTAGCTGAGCTGGTATGGGCGCAGGGCAAAGGCCAGGCTGACCCCTAGGGCCAGAATGAGGGGTGCACAGAGTTGAATTTGGTCACTGAGCCCCAAGGAGGGGCCATCCATCCCAAGCAGGGTCTGTGTGTGTGTGGATCGAGATAAAAGAAAAGAGAAACATTTGACGAGTGTGTGTCGGTGTGTACATTGTGGAATGCATGAATTTATGTGCTACTGCCGTGGCATGTGTGTATATGTCTACACCCACTCCTGTGTACCTATGTACACATATGTAACAGTGTATGCTCACTTGTGCACATGTATCTGTGCCTGTATGTGAGGGCCCATGTATATCACATGTACATGTCTTTCCTATGTGTGCATATAGGTGTTACTTGTATGTGTTGGCTTCCTCAGTGGCTCAGTGGCAAAGAATCCACCTGCCAATGCAGGACATGCAGGTTCGATCCCTGGGTTGGGAAGATCCCCTGGAGAAGGAAATGGCAACCCACTCCAGTGTTCTTGCCTAGGAAATCCCATGGACAGAGGAGCCTGGCAGGCTACAGTACAAGAGTTGGACATGACTTAGCTACTGAACAACATGTTCACTTGTGCACATGTATCTGTGCCTGTATGAGATGTGCATGTTTCTCCTACATGTGCACCGAGGTGTGATTTATACGTGTGTGTTACTATTTTCAAGCATGGGGGTATACATGTATTTAAGCTTTTCAGTGAGCCAATGTGTGGGCAGAATAATGCATATGTGTGTGTGAACATGTTTGTAAGTTCTACTATAGGGGTACAAATGTGTGAGTTTACGTGTTTGCACCTGTAAATTTTGTGCATGCATAAAAATGTGTTCGTGTCTGTGTTCACATGCAGAAAGTGTATGCTGTGTGTTCATATGCAGACAGTGGGCATTTGAACAGTGTATACTTATGCATGTGCACACTTGCATATCCATGAGACACTGCACATACAGCTATGTTTGCAGGAGTGTGTACCATTTGTCTATATCATGGGGAGGCGGAATGGTGGACTTGGGCACGCGTGCAGGTGAGAATAAGTGGAGGGAAGAACCGTGAGTGCAGAGGGTGTCCCTCGAGTCCTCACCCTCCGAGGGCAGAGCCCGTCCCTCCCAGATGACTCACCAATGACCACGGCACTGACAGTCAGCAGGATGAAGGCGTTCCTGCGCAGGAAGCGCAGCACGTGCTCGCGTGTCATGGTCTGCAGGCGCAGGCGCGTGCGCAGCACTCTCTGCTGCAGGCTCTCCTGCAGCCGCTGCAGCCAGCCCACCCGGCCCAGCCGCTGGCCACTCTCCCGCAGAAAGAGGCTGTTGCCATGGCTGCTCATCGTCTATCTGTGGGGAACAGAGGGAGCGGGCCTGGTGAAGGATGAGACAGAAGGCGAATGTGGGTAGAAAGGAACGGGCAGAAGCTGGTGAGGAACTTGGGGAGAGCGCTGGTCCAGTGGGGATGTGCCCACGCTGGGCTGCCTGAGAACACCGCCTGAAGTTCAAGGGTCATGTCCTGGCAGAAAAAGGATCAAGGTCTCCAGAACCATTCCCAGGCATGGGTGGGAGAGACAAAGAAGCAGATCACAATTTCAGGGATGATTTTGCCATTCTGTATCTCTGGCCCCCTCCTTAGTTCATGAAAACTGAAAGTCTTTGTCGCTCAGTCCTGTCCAACTCTTTCAGACCAGATGGACTGCAGCCCATCAGGCTCCTCTGTCCATGGAGTTCTCCAGGCAAGAAACCTGGGGTGGGTTGTCATTTCCTCCTTCAGGCAATCTTCCTGAGCCAGGGAAGATCTTCCCAACCCATCAAACCTGGGTCTCCCAAATTGCAGGCAGATTCTTTACCCTCTTATGAGATCGTTACAAGTAATTGGGAGCTTCCCCGGCTCACAAACCAGACTAACAAGCCTCTGTCAAGCACCAGTTTCACGCAGAGCCTTAAACAAGGTACTTTGGGGCTAGCACCCCAAATTAATACGATTTCATGTTTGGCCTAGTTGCTGTGCTGTGCTCAGTCATGTCTGACTCTTTGCCACCCCATGCACTGTAGGCCGCCAGGCTCCTCTGTCCATGGGATCCTCCAGGCAACAATAATGGAGTGGGTTGCCATTTCCTGCTCCAGGGATTTTCCTTACCCTGTATTTTAATACACATTAAATAAAATGCATATAGAAATTAAAACTTGCCTATCCTTTTACCAGTACCATATATGCACAGGGCAGTCTGGAAATTGTGATTTTCATGAGTCTGAGGAACATTTGCCTTTGTGGTCCCTTCCTCCATTAAAACGTACATCAAAATTAACCTACAGGGGTGTGATGGGGTGGGTGGGAGGTTGAAAGGAGGTTCAAGACGGAGGGCACATATGTATACCCATGGCTGATTCATGTTGAAGTATGGCAGAAATCAACACAATATTGCAATTATCCTTCAATTAAAAATAAATAAATTTCTAAAAAATATTTTACAACTGCGTTTGTATAAAAGTGAATATATTATTTTGGAGCTTGATAAAGGTGATTGCTGTACAATGTTGCAAATGAACTAAATGCCACTGAATGCCATTTTTAAATGGTTGGTTGTTCTGTGTACATTTCACTCCAGTTTTTTAAATGAATATATTAATATTATATATTAAAATATTTTATTCAATCTGAAAGTTAAATTCTTTATTGTAATTTTAAAAGAAGCACAAACAGGAATTTCAGTGATTAAGACTCTGCCCTTCCACTTTTGGGGGAGCATGGGTTTGATCCCTGGTCAAGGAATTAAGATCCCACATGCCATGAGGCTCAGCAAAAAAAAAAAAAAAGCATAAACATTTGCATGGGTCCCTAAAAGTATTGTGGGCCCTGGGCAGCTCCTAATCTGGAAAGATAAGTAGACTTGCCTATATGACCTCACAGCAAGTGGCAGTGTCCCTATTATAGGCATACTGGAAATTCTGTTATCCCTCTATATTCATTCCCAGGCAAAAGGCTAACCACTAGAGATAGCATGGCCCAGGCTGCCCTGCCATTTCAGGCAGGCCAGTGGGAAACAGCAGAATGGCAAGTGGGAAAAGATGGAGACGGCACATTCTTCCAGCTCCCCCTGCCAGGCTCACGTTTGGCAGTGACTGGCTTCCCAGGTGATGTAGTAGTGAAGAACCCACCTGCCAATGCAGGAGACGCAAGAGGGTTCCATCCTTGGGTCAGGAAGATCCCCTGGAAAAGGAAATGGCAACCCACTCCAGTATTCTTGCCTGGAAAATCACCAAGACAGAGGAGCCTGGCAGGCTACAGTCCATGGGATAGCAAAGAGTTGGACACAACAGCACACAAACAGGCACGTATTCCTCTACATAAGGCCACAGCTCCCATCAGACAATCCTCTGCAGCTGTTGGACATTTGGACACCTTCTTTGGAAAATGACTATTTAGTTCCTCTACCCATTTTTCAGATTGATTTTTGTTATTGAGTTGTATGAGAGCTTTACATATTTTGGATATTAACCCCTATCCCATGCATGATCTGCAAAGCTTTTCTCCCCTTCTGCAGGTTGCCTTTTCATTTTGCTGTTGTTTTGGTTTTGGGTGTTTTTTTGGCCATACAGAAGCTTTTAAGTTTGATGTAGTACCACTTGTTGATTTTTGGCTTTTGTTGTTTGTGCTTTTGCTGTCATATCAAAAAAAAAACTCATTGATGGGACCAGTGTGGAGGAACTTCTTTCTAACATTTTCTTCTAAAAATTTTATGGCTTCAGGTCATATATTTAAGTCTTATACCCAATCAATCCATCTGGTCCCATAGCTTCATGGCAAATAGATGGGGAAACACTGGAAACAGTGAGGGACTTTATTTTGGGGGGCTCCAAAATCACTGCAGATGATGAGTGCAGCCATGAAACTAAAAGAGGCTTGCTCCTTGGAAGAAAAGCAATGACCAACCTAGACAGCATACTAAAAATCTGAGACATTAATTTTCCAACAAAGGTCCATCTAGTCAACGCTATGGTTTTTCCAATAGTCATGTATGGATGCAAGAGTTGGAGTAAAAAGAGAGCTGAGCACCGAAGAATTGATGCTTTTGAACTGTGGTGTTGGAGAAGACTCTTGAGAGTCCCTTGGACTGCAAGGAGATCCAACCAGTCCATCCTAAAGGAAATCAGTCCTGAATGTTCATTGGAAGGACTGATGTTGAAGCTGAAACCCCAGTACTTTGGCCACCTGATGCAAAGAACTGACTCATTTGAAAAGACCCTGATGCTGGGAAAGATTGAGATCAGAAGTGGACAACAGAGGATAAGATGATGGTTGGATGGCATCACTGACTCAGTGGACATGAGTTTGAGTAAACTCCAGGAGTTGGTAATGGATAGGGAGGCCTGGAGTGCTGCAGTCCATGGGGTCACAAAGAGTCGGGCACAACTGAGTGACTGAACTGAACTGAACCCATTTCAAGGTAATTTTTGTAAGTGGTGTAAAACTGTTGTTTAGTTGCTAAGTCGCATCCAACTATTTTGTGACTCCATGGACTGCAGCCTGCTAGGTTCCTCTGTCCATAGGATTTCCCAGTCAAGAATATTGGAGTGGGTTGCCATTTCCTTCTCCAAGTGATCTTCCCAGCCCAGGCATCAAACCTACATCTCTCACATTGGCAGGCGGATTATTTACCCCTGAGCCACCAGGGAAGCCCAGTATAAAATGGGGGTCAGATTTTATCATTCTGCACGTGTTTAACCAGCTTTCCCAACATCATTTGTTAAAGAGAGTATCTTTCCCACTGAGTGTTTGTGGCTCCCTTGGCATGATAAAAAAGCTATTGCTACAGCGGCAATCACGTTTCTGTGTTGGCCCAAAAGTTCTTTCAGATTTTTCCATAACATCATATGGGAAAACCCAAAGGAACTTTTCCAAACCAATATTATACAACATATATCAAAACAACATGGTGTACATCTTAAAATGTATCCAATGTTATGTATCAATATGTATTTCAATTAAAAAAAATAATAAAGACAATTCTTTGTTACAGCCAAAGCTCTCTCCAGGTCTCCCTCTTGCTCCCTCCCTGCCACTCCCCTATTCTTGCTGTTCCCTGAGTTGTACCAACTTTACTGGTTTAACCTTGTAAATAATCCTTAATTTTCAACTCCCCTTTTCGAGTGTGCTGTCAGGTTCCTGACAGTTTCCTTCATCTGACTCCTAGAGGAAAAAAAAACTCTCCAAACCAAAGGAAGGCAGTAAATATTGTATCCTGTGCTGAGCTGTGCATATTCAGGTTGCCTGGATGGCTGTAGAACTTGGCCTTCCTCAGCTACTCTCTGATCATGGTTTCAGATTCTCCTTGCCACCCTTTCCCCAAGCCCTAATCCCAACCCCAGTGCCTGAATCCATCCAGATCAAGTGGGAAACTATCAGAGACAGGCCAATAAGTAGTTCCCTGAACTTTTTTCGGGGTGGAGGGGAGCGGTGCTGCCACTGGCTGAGCAGCTACTTTTCTGATATCACTGCCTTTCTTGTCCTCCTATGCACCCCACATATCCCAGGAATAAGGTATCTGCCTCAGTTTTCCAGGCTCTCCTTCCTTCAGCTCTAAGTCCTAGTTCCAATGTCAAGTCCCAGTTAGGATCTTGCTCCAAAGGATCCTGAAATCACGATGGTATTTTTCATCTGGCTGTGAAAAATCCCAGATAGGAAACCAAATGTGTGACTACTCCCTCACCTCTAAGATGCATGTTCCCAGTCACCAAGAAGTATTGTGAAGCTTGCCCATGGGTTGAAAGGACTTATTCAGCTGAGATGTTAACTCATTACAAAATATCCAGAGTTAGTTTGTCTATTTCCTATGTCTTCCTTAAGAGAAACAGCAGGGATGGACAAGCCATTGTCCAAGGGTCAACTCTGGCCTGCTGCTTGCTTTAGTAAATAAACTTTATTGGCACATAGCCATGCTCCTTTCTTTATTCTCTACAGCTACTTTTGTGCTACAATGGAGGAGTTGGGTTGTTGGAACATAAGAGGTTTTATGGATGTCCATACACTATTGCTGGTCCTTTACTGAAAATTGTTGCAGAACCCTGCCTTAGAGGAAGAGCATGCATGAGCTCTTTGTTTCACATCCAACTCCACCTTGCAGGACCTGGTCACTTTCTATGTGTTTTGATGACTTGATTCATGTGACACTTAGAATAGCACCTAGTGAGCATGAAACAGATGACAACCATGGTTAATAAAAAGCATCAGTCCAACAGACATATGGCTGAAGACAGAGAGAAACACTGACAGGAAAGAGTTTTCTCATCAGTCTTGCTCAGTGCTAACTGCATTACTTGCCAAGCAATGTTTGACTTGAAACGTTTTTCCCAGGAATGTGGCCTCCACTTGGCCCCTTCTCAGTTTCTCTTGGACCCCTGGGGGCTTCTGCCCTCACAGTCAGTTCTCTCTTGTCTAGTCTTTCCTGGTCCTGGGCCTTCTCTTGGCCCTGCTTCTTCGGTTCCTGATAGGGAAATGACCCTCCCAGGGTCCCCAGTTTCTGCAGGAGTTCAAAGACAAGTGCCCCACCTGCTTCCCCCAACCTCCAGACTTTCAGATGTGATGAGATGTGAAAGCCACCCTCCTCTCAGGACCAAGGAGAACAAGAAGGAACTTCTACATTCTAAAGCTGAAGCAAACTACAGTGGGCAAACGAGGATGCTTTCCATACATTTTATCTCAATACTCCGCTAGCCTGAGGAGTGAGTGAAGGGAGAGAAGGAGAAGGAGGAAATCACACACATTACACACACACACTTGAACACACAACCTCACATACCTCGTGTGTACAACTGACATATACACAACTGCACAAAGACACACAGTCTCACACACACAGAACTGTTCGACATACAACACACACAACTTCAGAAATGCAACTCCAGGCATTATACTAAGTGAAATAAGTCAGACAGAGAAAGACAAACACTGCATATTACTATATGTGGAATCTAGAAAACACAACAAACTAGAGAACATAACAAAAGAGAAACAGACTCCCAGATATAGAGGACAAATTAGTGGTTGCCAGCGGGGAGAGAGAAGCGGGCAGCGGCAACTCAGGGGTAGGAAGTTACATGTACAAACTATTGGGTATAAAATAAGATATAAGGATATATTGTGCAACATAGCAAACATAGCCAACATTTCATAATAACTATAAATGAAGTAAATCTTTAGAAATGGTGAATCATTACATTGTATTGTATCATTATATTGTAACCCACCAGGCTCCTCTGTCCATGGGATTTTCCAGGCAAAAATACTGGAGTGGATTCATTAACTTCTCCTGGGGATCTTCCTGACGCAGGGATCAAACCCGCGTCTCCAGTTTGGCAGACAGATTCTTTACCACTGCGCCACCTGGGAAGCCCCTATTGTATTGTATACCTGTCATTTATGTAATATTGTACATCAGCTTTACTTCAATTTAAAAAAGAGAAAAGGAGCTTTATTCATGCAGTATGTCATACAATTCCTACACACACAAACATACACGCACTTGACATTCATGCACGCCATCAGACACAAAACCCCACAGTCCTCCTCAGACACACAGCTCCATACACACACACACCCCTTCAGGATCTTGCACAACTCCCCTTGTAAATGAAGCTCTATACAGGCAGGTACATAATACACACACACACACACAACTTGGCACACAAGACACAAAACTTCAGACATCGAAATTCCTTCCCACATTTAAACATTCAGCCTCACACATCTCTGTGGGTTGGCACTCCTACTCAAAATTCAGTCTCACACACACACACCATCACCACCACCACCCCTCATAGAACTTCTGACCCAGTCCCCCCGCATCGGTGGCCAACGTCTCAGTCACAATCAGGGCCCTCCGGATTGGAGGAATAAACCCCCTGATAGGGAAGGGAACCAAGCCTTGGAAAGGGACCAGGCATCAGGCAAAGATGGAAACCTGCCCACGGGTAGAGGCCATGGATAAGAGGGACAGGATGGACAAGAGCGGAGATGGGTAACCAAGGAGACAGGAAACTCACCAGGGCTACAGGAGATGAGCGGAGGCTACGACTCTACGGGGCAGGGAGCAGCTGAGACAAAGAGCAGCCGAGGGATGAGAACATGGGCGAAAGGGGGGCCCCACCCGCCTGACCCCATGATAGGCCCAGCCGGCCCCGGATCCCGCCTGCCAAAATCTCAGAGCCCCCGCCCTCGCAGAGCCGCGGGACTCGCACTCACCAGCGCAGGAGCCGCGGGGGCGGCCTGCCCGCGCGTCCGCCTGCGCGCTGCGCGGGGATGCAGGTGCCGGAGCCCAGCGAAGCGCCCGGCCGGGGCAGCGGGGACCCGCCAGAGACCGCGCAGCGCCTGCTCCGAAACCAAAAAGGCCGAGGTACCGGCGCGGAGCCGCGACGCGCTGTGCAGCTGCTGGGATCCGCGCCGGGCCCGCGTTCACGTGGGTGTGGGGGCGCCGGGCCGTTGGAGGTGGGGGGGCGGGATCCCCTCCGGGATAACCCCCGCCTCCCCCGCGCCCAGCCCAGGCTCAGCAGCCGAGCGGGAGAAAGGGCACTGCGTGTTTGGGGAGGGGTGAGTGGCCTCTCTCGCGTCTAGCCCCCGCCCCCAGCTCGGAGCCGCGCCTCCGAGCCCCTGCCTCCCGCCGCCTCCCGGGCCCTCCAGACTCCCGACCATCCCTGGAGAGCGCGGGGACCAGGCCTCGGCATCACTGGGCCCGCGCCCACATCCTCAGCGGAGGTCTAGGGAAGGCGCGGCGTGGACTCGGCTGCCTGGCTTGTCCCTCCAGGTGCACGTTCCGTCTTCGGCCACATGGCCGCTGTGTGAGCTTGGGTCAGCCCCTCTCCCTCTCTGAGCCTGGTCTCCTCATTTAAACAATGGAGGTGACTCTGCCAACCCCATAGAAGATTAAAGCTGGGAAAATTAAGTGCGCTTGAGCCTGGAAATCCTCCGTGCGGCATGAAGCCTTGTGCAAGTGGGAGGCAAATCACTGCTGGTAGCCTTGTAATTAATATTATTCTTTGCTCTCTTTAGGATACCCCGGGCAGTGTTGATTTTGCTTTTCTTCCCAAAAGGCACTGATTTGGTCCCTTCCAATATCTCCTACTAATTGCCATTTTTAAGAGCTGAGTACAGAGCTTGGTGTGTGATTAAAACCTCAATATGTGTTTGCTATTATTATTACCGAGCAGTTGTTTATGGCAACCTCCTAATCTAGCCAGGCTCTTTTACACCTGTTTAATCTTCACGCTCCTATGTAGTAGCTATCACTACCCTCAGTTTGCAGATGAGGGTACAGGCTCTCAGAGAAGTTCAGTAACTTGACCAAGATCACACAGCCAGAAAGCAGTCACCCCAGTTCCAACTCTGTGCATATAGGCCCCACTTTCCTTCATGACACAGCACCTTCTATTAATAAATAAGCAGTTTTCAAACTTAGCTGTACCTTAGACTCACCCACCAGTTGTTGTTTAGTCACTCAATCATGTCCAGTTCTTTTGTGACCCCATGGAGCCCGCCAGGCTCCTCTGTGGGATTTTTCAGGCAAGAATACTGGGGTGGACTGCCATTTCCTTCTCTAGGGGATCTTCCGGACTTAGGGATTGAACACAGGTCCCCTGCATTGGCAGGTGGATTCTTCACCACTGAGCCACCTGAGAGATACTAATAGTAGGGGAATAATAATAGGGGAAATTTGGGGGGTGGGGTGAGAGGATATGGAAATTCTCTGCACTCTTTTAGGAGAAGGAAATGGCAACCCACTCCAGTGTTCTTGCCTAGAGAATCCTATGGACAGAGGAGCCTGGTGGGCTGCTGTCCATAGGGTCGCACAGAGTCGGACACAACTGAAGCGACTTAGCAGCAGCAGCAGCAGCTGCACTTTTTTCAATTTTTCTGTAAATCTAAAACTATCCTAAGAAATTTTGTCAACTGATTAAAAAGATCATGGAGAGGAGTACTTCCCTGGTTGTCCAATGGTTAAGACTTTGCATTCTAGTGAAGGGGGTACAGGTTCAATCCCTGGTTGCAGAGTTAAGATCCCACATGCCAACTGGCCAAAACACCAAAACATAAAACAGAAACAGTATAGCAACACAACCAAACAAAGACTTTAAAAATGGTCCACATTAAAAAGAAAAATCTTTATTAAAAAAAGAACTAAAAAAAATTATGGAGGATTCAAAAGAGTTTTCGTCTATATGTTATACTGACTAATCTTCACTGTATTGGAAATTAAAACTGAACGTACTTAAATATTCATTTTAGGATAAAAGTAAGCTCATTACATGTTAACATAAATAGCAGATTTTTATGAAAAATAACTAGATTTTCCAAAACAAGGAAAAAGCTATGAGAATAGCAATATTTTATACTTTCACAAATTGCTTTAATGTCTAGCTTAATAAAAACAAAGCAAGCATTATACTTTGTGTACTCAGCCACTTTATGTCTCATTTTTAATTGAACATTAAGGGAATGTAGTATTTTACAAGGGCTTCCCTTGTAGCTCAGTGGGTAAAGAATCTTCCTGCAAAGCAGGAGACTCGGGTTTGAGTCCTGGGTTGGGAAGATACCCTGGAGAAGAAAGTAGCAACCCACTCCAGTATTCTTACCTGGAGAATATTATGGGCAGAGGAGCCTGCCAGGCTACAGTCTTTGGGGTCACAAGAGTCAGACACGACTTAGTGACTAAACCACCACCACCAATATTTTAATCATAACTCTGCCAATATCTTTATCTAGAGGCTTGTTGCCATTTTTGTCTTTTCTGAAATTTTTGTCACCAAGAAAGGCAGGATGACATTTTTTTCCTTCCAGATTGAGTTGGTGTAGTGTATTCTTGGTTATCAAATGCCCATGGTTTTGAGACTTTGAAATGATAAATATTCATGATGTGTGAAACAGCATGATACATAACTGCATGATCTTAGTTTCATAATAATGGATGGTTAGTTGTGAAAATACACAAATGAGACCTAGAAGGACACATCAAACGAGCCTGTGATTGTAAATGACTGTTTTTTGCTTCTTGTGTTTTTTTGATTTCCTATTATGCACATGTTAACTTTTAAGAAATAAATGCTATTTTAAAAACCTTAAAAAAAAAAAAAGAAAAGAAAGCAAGATTCTCATACAGTTGATACAGTTGACCCTCCTTGTGTGAGAATTCCCTATTTGTAAATTAACCGACCTGCTAAAAATTTTATGTACCCTAAATTCAATATCCATGGCATTTTCATGGTCATGCACGGAGTGATGAAAAATTTGAACTGGTTGACATGCTGAGGTCAAATATACAGGCTACAGTCAAACAAGGCAACCCTCTACCTTCTCGTTTAAAGTGTCATACCATGAAAAATGTCCTTTCCACAATCTGTTTAGTGCCGCATTTTTCAAATTTTTGTGCTTTTTGTTGATTTTGCTGTTTGGAATGGCCCCAGGCCTAGTGCAAAAGTGCTTGTCTAATGTTCTTTAGCACAAGAAGACTGTGTTGTGCTTCATGGAGAAAATCTATGTGTTAGATAAACTCCATTCAAGCGTGAGTTACAGTGCTGTTGGCTGTGAATACAATGTTAATGAATCAACAATATGTATCAAATAATGTGTCTCTAAGCAGAATCACCCAGACGGTTGGAAAAGATAGGAGTATCTTAATCAGCTTTTTAGGTTATTATGCCTATTCTTTGAGACTGTACCGAGGCTTGACATGTTTTAAAGGATAGTTGCAAAGCAGAATCTGAAAGTATCACTGAACCTTTACTACTCTATTAACATTACAATCCATGGAGTGCATCTTTTTACCTATGGATGATTTTGAAACATCATTCACGAGTCACCTGAATTACACAGATCATCCAAGTATTAACACATTTCATTATTCAGTATCAAAAAGTAACATTTGTTCATATGACTACCAATCTCATCAGAAGAGTCTTTAAATGTTGGCAAGCTGTCAAGATTGCAGTAGTAAATACAAGTTTTTCAAAATTCTAATTTTCCCTTAAAAGTCCAGATTTTATCATGGACAACAAACACTGTTCTCCTTGATGCTACAGACTCTTTCTTTCACTTTTGTGAAAATGTAGCCTTTCTCTTCCTAACTTATTTTACTTAGTATGATAATCTTTAGTTGCAGCCAAATAATATTGCAAATGGCATTATTTCATCCCTTTTTATGGCTGAGCAGTCGAATTGTACTCTTTCAAATGGTTAACTTCATGTTGTTTGAACTTCACCTTAATTTAAGGAAAAGTAAAGAAATGCCCAGAAAAACTCAAGAGTATTTCAATGCAGTGTTTTTAAAAGTCAAATTAATGCAAAAACTCCACAATGAACAAGTTATCAGCATTTCACATAAAGACAAGATCAGAATTCCTGATTTTTCCTTGTGCTTCAGACTTCCATATAGCTCAACACTCTTACTGATTCTGTCTTTAAAATAAATATTTTGATACTTTGCTTACCATGGATTTTTGCATTAATTTTGTGTGACTTTTTTTTTTTTACTGCACCCAGTTTTAGTCACAGCACACAAGATCTTTAGTTAAGGCATGCAGGCTCTTACTTATGGCATGCAGGATCTAGCTCCCTGACCAGAGATTGAAACTGGGCCCTCTTCATTGGGAGTGCAGAGTCTTAACCACTGGACCACCAGCTAAGTCCCTGTGTGACTTTTTAATTGTTAAAATTGGAATCTTATTTATCTTTTCTATCAGAGAACATCCCGATTATCTCTGAATGGGGAAAAGATAACATAACCATATCTTCAAAGAATAATTTTTAACTTATCTTAAAATTTTTTTATTTCTTTTATTGGAAAGTAGTTGATTTACAATGTTGTATTAGCTTCAGGCATACAGCAAAAATAATCAATTTTACATACTCATATATCTACTCTTTTTAGATTTTCAAGGAATAATTTGTAAAGAAAAAAATCTGACTTATTTCACTATTTCAAAGTTACAGATACACACAGACTCCTTTTGTGTCTCATTGCCCTGTTCATTTCTCTTAACTATTTTATTGAGGTATAACAACAGGTAAAAATCTGAACTAAACATCAACAGAGACCCATGAAACTATCACCACCATCACTTCTCAAAGTTAATATTCCAGTAATAAGATTCTGATATGACCTTTCTTAATTACAGAGGTTTTCTTGGATCCCCCTAACAAGTTGGACTTCCCAGGTGTTGCAGTGGTAAAGAATCCACCTGCCAATACAGGAAATGCAAGAGACGAGGCCTGATCCCTGGGTGGGGAGGATCCCCTAAGAAGGAAATGGCACCCCACTCCAGTATTCTTGCCTGGAAAATTCCATGGACAGAGGACCCTGGTGGGCTACAATCCATGAGGTCGAAAATATTCGGACACAGCTGAGCTACTGAGCATGCAAACACACAACATTTTACAGACAAGTGCCTTATTTTCCTCATTCTTGCCCTGTCCCTGTGAGTATCTCTTCCATCCTTTTTTCATGTGTGTGTGTGTGTGTGTGTGCGTGTGTGTGTGCTCCAGGTCTTAGTTGCAACATTCAGGATCTTTAGTTTCAGCATACGGGATCTAGTTCCCTGACCAGGGATCAAACCCCTGGCCCTCTGCATGGGGAGCACAGAGTCTTAGCCCTGGATCCCCAGGCAAGTCCCTCTTTCATTCTTTCAAGAAGGGAAAGGCTACTGGCTTCCATTTATAGTGGGAAAGCGGGCTCAGAGAAGTTAAGTCACAGGCTGCACTGGTAATAAATGGTGCAGCCAGAGTTTGAGCCCACCCCAGGTGCACCCTGGGGTGGACCGGAGTCTGACCGGAGTCTCCAGCTCTGGCCCCAGCATTAGGAAGCCAGGCCAACCCAAACAGAGCATCCTCAGGTTGTCCCAGACGATTGCTCCAGTGGTGGGATGGGGCCTGAGCAAGGACTGAGCCACAAGGAGCGTGAGATGGAGGAATTGAGGCTAATTACTCTGCAGGAAGCACTCACTCCCTATGAATTAATTAGGGCAGAGCTAGCCTGCGGCATCCCCGAAGCCCCCAGAGTCATTAAGGGAGAGGGAGTGTCTCATTAGGGCTGGCAGCTTGGGAGGGGCAAGAGGAAGGCCAGGCACCTCCCCCCACTCTTTCAACCCCACGCTCCTTACCAGAGTGGCCTGCTCGGCAAGCCAAAAGTCAGAGATGAAGGGATAAGTTACCTACCTCCAAAATTCAGTCAACATTTATATTTATGTAAGATATCTGGCTTCCCATGTAGCTCAAACGATAAAGAATCCGCCTGAAATCCGGGAGACCTGGGTTCAATCCCTGGGTCAGAATGATACCCTGGAGAAGGACATGGCAACCCACTCCAGTATTCTAGCCTGGAGAATCCAAAGAACAGAGGAGCCTGGTGAGCTACAGTCCGTGGCGTCGCCAAGAGTCGGACACGACTGAGCAACTAACACTTTCACACAAGATATTCAAAGTAGGTAAATCTGGGGCTTCCCTGGTGGTCCAGTGGGTAAGAGTCTGTGTCCCCAATGCTGGAGGCCCAGGTTCCATCCCTCGTCAGGGAGCTAGATCCCACATGCCACAACTAAGACCCAGTGCAGTCAAATCATAATAATAATAAAAGATATGCAGAATAGGTAAATCTATAGAGAAAGAAAGCAGATTAGTGGTTACCAGGAGCTCGAACAAGAAGGGGATGGGGAGTGATTGCTTTATGGGTATGGGGTTTCCTTTCGGGGTGACAAAAAAATTTTGGAGCTAGATAGTCGTGATAGCTACAAAAAACGTGAGTGTACTTATCACTAACTTATGCCTTTAAAATGGTTACAATGGCTATGGTGGAAATCATTTTGCAACAAATATATGTATCAAATCAACACATTGTACACCTTAAACTTCTACAATGTGTGCGTGTGTATGTGTGTGTGCACGCACATGTGTGCAGTCCTGTCCCACTCTTTACAACCCCATTAACTGTAGCCCACCAGGCTCCTCTGTCCATGGGATCAAACTCACGTCTTTTGCATCTCCTGCATTAGCAGGCAGATTCTTTATCACTTGTGCCACCTGGGAAGCCAAAACTTCTACAATCTTATATGTCAATTATATGTCAATAAAAATGGAAAAAGTGGTTACAATGGTAAAACTTGTGTGTTTTACAATTAAAAAGTCAGTCTCCTTGTAGTTCATGATTACTTATTCAACATTGATGAACACCTTTGGGGGTTTTATTTTGTTTGCTTTAATATTTATTTTTACTCATTTATTTATTTGGCTATGCTGGGTCTTAGTTGCAGCACCTGGATCTTTGATTTGTTACAGCATACAGAATGCAGTGCAAACTCTTGGTTGTGGCATATGAGATCTAGTTCCCTGACTAGGGATCAAAGCCAGGCCCCCTGCTTTGGAAGTGTGGCATCTTAGCCACTGGACCACTGGGAAGTCCAATGAACACCTGTTTGGTACCCAGCATTGTACTGGGTGAGGAAGCCCAGCCCTGCGCTCAGAGCTCAATCTCAGTGAGAAGTGGCACCATACAACTTCCATATCGCCTCCTGAGACACTCTCCATCCTCATCTAATTCTGGTCTTAGGGCACTGACCCTCATGGATCATACCAACAGGTTCCTTTGCTCTCCGACTTCAGGTTGCATGCTCACCAGCTTCAGTCATGTCCAACTCTTTGCAATCCCATGGGCTATAGCCCACCAGGTGCCTCTGCCCATAAGATTCTCCAAGCAAGAATACTAGAGTGGGTTGCTGTGCCCACCTCCAGGGCATCTTCCCAACCCAGGGATCGAACCCGTGTCTCTTACATCTCCTACATTGGCAAGCAGATTCTTTACCACTAGCACCGCCTGAGACTTCCTGCTGGGCTCAGGCAAAGGGAGCCCCTTGCAGGAGGACAAGGGGTGGAGAGTGAGATCTCAGTAGTTTTTCCCTCGGGTCCATCCCTACGTGCTCACTGCAGATGTCTGTGCCCCCAGACTAGAACACAGGTCCAGGCAGGTGGCTCTTTCCAAATTCTAGACGTAATTGCTCCCTTCTCTCCAGAATGTTCTTCCAGGTATGGATAACTACTCCCAGGTGCGACTAACTTTGATAGTGTGTCATCCCATATGGGTTCCTAGGCCTCCTCCCACACCTTCATCAATCGCTCCTCAACTTGTCCAGTTTGTATATTTGCATTCTGCCGAGACTTGTTGTTCAGACAGGTATTTAGAAGAGGCAACAGAAAAATAAATGGGCAATGAGTAGACTGAAGTTAGTACTACCTTTGGTAGTATATCCAGGAACTGGGGAGCCCTAGCAGAACTGTTGCTATTGTTCAGTCACTGAGTCATGTCTGACTCTTTGCCACCCCATGGACTGCAGCATGCCAGGCTCCTGTAACCTCCGCTATCACCCAGAGTTTGCTCAAATTCATGTCTATTGAGTCAGTGATGCTGTCTAACCATCTCATCCTTTGCTGCCCCCTTCTCTTTTTGCCTTCAATCTTTCCCTGCATCAGGGTTTTTCCCAATGGGTTGGCTGTTGGCATCAGGTGGCCAAAGTATTGGAGCTTCAGCATCAGTCCTTCCAATGAATATTCAGGGTTGATTTCCTTTAGGATTGACTGGTTTGATCTCCTTGCAGTTCAAGGGACTCTCAAGAGTCTTCTCTAGCACCACAATTTGAAAGCATCAATTTTTCAGCACTCAGCCTTCTTTATGGTCCGAGTCTCACATCCATACATGACTACTGGAAAAACCACAGCTTTGACTATACAGAACTTTGTCAGCAAAGTGATGTCTCTGTTTTTTAATGTGCTATCTAGGTTTGTCATTAGTTCAGTTGGTAAAGAATCCATCTGCAATGCAGGAGACCCCAGCCTGATTCCTGGGTCGGGAAGATCTGCTGGAGGAGGGAAAGGCTACCCACTCCAGTATTCTGGCCTGGAGAATTCCACGAACTATATAGTCCATGGGGTCGCAAAGAGTCAGACATGATTGAGCTTTCACTGGGTTTGTCATAGCTTTCCTTCCACAGAGCAAGCGTCTTTTGATTTCACGGCTGCAGTCACCATCCACGGTGACTTTGGAGCCCCAGAAAGGGAGAGATAAACAGAGGGTAAAATTTTTAAAGACGTGTTTATTGTCCAGATAATGCATATTCATTGTAGAAAAATTGGGGAAATGCAGAAAGGGTAGAAGGAAACCAAAAAAAAAAAATCACCAAATCCTCTTCATACTCACCAGTATAATGTTGGTGGATTACTGTCGAAGTGGGGATATTTTTCCTAGTTCACAATTAGAATCCTGCCTACTTGTTACAATGTGGATGAACCTTGAGGACATTATGCTAAGTGAAATAAGCCAGAGGCAAAGGAACAAGTATTTGATGATTCTGCTTACATGAAGTCCCTAGAGCAGTCAGATTCATAAAGACACAGTAGTAGAGTGGGGGCCAGGGGCTCGGGGGAGGGGGATGCGGAGTTCCTGTTTAATGGGGACGGTTTCAGTTTGGGAAGATGAATCAGTTCTGGAAATGGACGGTGGTGACAGTTGCACAACAGTGTGAATGTGCTTACGCCACTGAACTGCACACTTAAAAATGGGGAGGATGGCAAATGGCATGTTGTGTATATTTTGTGTGTGCCTGTGTGTGGTCGCTAAATCGTGTCCGAAACCTCATGAGCTGTAGCCTGCCGGGCTCCTCTGTCCATGGGGTTACCCAGGCAAGAATACTAGAGTGGGTTGCCGTTTCTGCCTCCGGGGGATCTTCGCAAGCTAAGGACCGAACCTTTGTCTCCTGTGACTCCTGCATTGGCAGGCAGATTCCCTTCCAGTGAGCACAAGGATGGGCAATGTTTACGTAGAGACAGGCCAGCAGTAGGCAGGGGACCCCACACTTAAAGGGACAGATATCATTGCACTAGTCTTCTAGGGCTACCATAACAAATTACCACAAACTGCGTGGCTTTAAAGAATAGGAATTTACTCTCTCACAGTTCTGAAGCTCAGAATTCTGAACCAAAAGGTTGGCAGGGTCATGCTCCCTACAAAGGGTCTAGGGGAGGAACTTCCTTGCCTCTTCCAGCTTCTAACAGTTGCCAACAAGCCTTGTTATTGTTCTCGTTCAGTTGCTAAGTTCTGTCCAACTCTTTGCGACCCCCATGGTTTGTCACCTGCCAGGCTCCTCTTGTTCATGGGATTCCCAAGCAAGAATACTGGAGTGGCTTGCCATTTGCTTCTCCAGGAGATCTTCCCAGCCCGGGGATTGAACTTGTGTGTCCTGAATTGGCAGGTGGATTATTTACCACTGAGCCACCAGGGAAGCCCTCCAGCAAGCTTTGGCCTTACTCAACTTGCAGGCATCACTCCAGTCCATGCCTCTTTCTACACATAGCCAGCTTACCTCTCTCTGTCTCTGCCTCTTCACACAGCCTTCTTATAAGGATATCAGTCATTAGATTAAAGGCCCACCCTACTCCAGTATGACATCCCCACCCTACTCCAATATAACCTCATGTCAACTGTTTACATCTTCAAAGACCCTATTTCCAAATCAGGTCATATTCATAGGTACTAAAAGTCTGAGTTTCATCATAACTTTTGAGGGAGACACACTTCAACCCACCACAGTGGGCAAGGTCCTTCATCTGTCCTCAGTTCAGTTCAGTTCAGTCGGTCAGTCGTGTCCGACTCTTTGCAACCCCATGAATCGCAGCACGCCAGGCCTCCCTATCCACCACCAACTCCCAGAATTCACCCAGACTCGTGTCCATTGAGTCAGTGATGCCATCCAGCCATCTCATCCTCGGTCGTCCCCTTCTCCTGCCCCCAATCCCTCCCAGCATCAGAGTCTTTTCCAATGAGTCAACTCTTCGCATGAGGTGGCCAAAGTACTGGAGTTTCAGCTTTAGCATCATTCTTTCCAAAGAAATCCCAGGGCTGATCTCCTTCAGAATGGACTGGTTGGATCTCCTTGCAGTCCAAGGGACTCTCAAGAGTCTTCTCCAACACCACAGTTCAAAAGCATCAATTCTTCGGCGCTCAGCCTTCTTCACAGTCCAACTCTCACATCCATACATGACCACAGGAAAATCCATAGCCTTGACTAGATGGACCTTAGTCGGCAAAGTAATGTCTCTGCTTTTCAATATGCTATCTAGGTTGGTCATAACTTTTCTTCCAAGGAGTAAGCGTCTTTTAATTTCATGGCTGCAGTCACCATCTGCAGTGATTACCACCTAATTTGGGTTCCCTCAAAAGAAAGATGCTTAGGACTTCCCTGGTGGTCCAGTGGCTAAGACTCCAAACTTTCAATGCAGGTGCCCAGGTTCAATCCCTGGTCAGGATACTAGATCCCACCTGTTGTAATCAAGAGTCCACATGCTACAACTAAGACCCAATACAGCCAAATAAATAAATATTTTTAAAAAATAAGAAGGATGCTTCGATGTTGAGCAGCCAAAACAGGAACACCCATGGCAGAAGCACCAGAAAGTCCTTCGTTGGTCCACACATGGACTATATCCAGGAAAGGTAGGGCTACAGTCATTCAGTCATTCAACAAGTAAATATTAAGAACCTGCTTTGCACTAGGAACTGGGCTATGTACCAGGGATTCAGTGATGACTAGAACAGGTGAGCTCCTGGTAGGCGATGGGGTTGCAAAAGAGTCAGACACAACTGAGTGAGTCGGTCACAACAACAAAGGACAGGAGAGGTCCCAGCCAAGGACCTGGAATTTAGGAACGGAGTTGAGAAAATCACAAACTGATGCAGGAGAGATGCAGTAAAACATGCAGTGTGATTCGTCAGATGGTCAAGGAAGGCCCTTTAGGAGATAATCCTTGGGCAGAGATCTAAAGGATGAGAAGGATTAAACCATATAAAAATGCAGGCGAGAAACATTTCAGAGAGGGAAGAATATTCCAGAGAGGGTGACTGCGACTGCAAAGACCATGAGATTAAATAAGCTTGGTGACTCTGAACACAGCATAGCTGCTCCTTCATGAGCCAAGGACGAAGTGATGGCATATGGGAAAGGAAAGGTGGACAGAGGTCACCAGGTTGTAACTGGAATTCTTTTCTATTCAGTTCAGTTCAGTCACTCAGTCGTGTCTGACTTTTTGCAGCCCCATGGACTGCAGCATGCCAGGCTTCCCTGTCCATCACCAACTCCTGTTCTGTAGATCATGGTAAGAAATGTGGATGCTATCCTGTACTTGAGACTCATCTCACTAAACCTACCGATTGGTCTTAAAGTCACAGGCATCCTAACCGAACAAGTGATACTCAGATCCACTAATGTGGATGAGATTTTCTAGGGAGAAGGTCATGGAGAAGATGACGGAGAATAGATGATGGAAATCTAATATTGTTCAGTAGCTCAGTCATGTCCGACCTTTGTGACCTCTCACGGACTGCAGCATGCCAGGCTTCCCTGTCCTTCACTATCTCCCAGAGTTTGCTCAAACTCATGTCCATTGAGTCAGCGATGCCATCCAACCATTTCATCCTCTGTCATCCCCTTCTCCTCCTGCCCTCAATCCTTCCTAACATCAGGATCTTTTCCAGTGAAAAAGACCTCTTCACATCAGTTGGCCAAAGTATTGGAGCTTCACCTTCAGCATCAGTCCTTCCAATGAATATTCAGGGTTGATTTCCTTTAGGATTAACTGGTTTGGTCTCCCTGCAGTCCAAAGGGATTCTCAAGAGTTTCCCCCAACACCACAGTGCAAAAGCATCAATTCTTTGGCACTCAGCCTTCTTAATGGTCTAGCTCTCACTTCCATATATGACTACTGGAAAAACCATAGCTTTGACTATACGGACTTTTATCAGCAAGGTGATGTCTCTGCGTTTTAATACACTGTCTAGAGTTGTCATAGTTTTCTTTCCAAGGTGCAAGTGTCTTTTAATTTCATGGCTGCAGTCACCATCCACAGTGATTTTGGAGTCTAAGGAAATAAAATCTGCCACTGTTTCCACTGTTTCCCCATCTATTTGCCATGAAGTGATGGGACCAGATGCCATGATCTTTAGTTTTTAAATGTTGAGTTTTAAGCCAGCTTTTCACTCTCCTCTTTCACTTTCATCAAGAGGCTTTTTAGTTCCTCTTCACTTTCTGCCTTTACAATGGTATCATCTCCATATCTGTGCTTGTGTGCTTAGTCGCTCCATCATGTTCAACTCTTTGCGATCCCATGGACTATAGCCAGGCTTCTCTGTCCATGGGGATTCTCTCAGCAAGAATACTGGAATGGGTTGCCATGCCCTCCTCCAGGGGATCTTCCCAACCCAGGGACTGAACCCAGGTCTCCCAAATTGCAGGTGAATTCTTTACCTTCTGAGCCACCAGGGAATCCCATGAATACTTGAGTGGGTAGCCTATCCTTTCTCCAGGGGATCTTCCCAACCTAGGAACTGAACCAGGATCTCCTGCATTGCAGGCGGATTCTTTACCAGCTGAGCTGCCAGGGAAGGTGTATCTCATCTGCCTATCTGAGGTTGTTGATATTTCTCCCAGCCATCTTGATTCCAGCTTGAGCTTCATCCAGCCCGGCATTTCGCATGATTGCAGCATAACAAATTAACCCAAAACTTAGCAGCTTAAAACTTTAAAACAACACATCTATTACATGAGTCTCTAAGAGTCAGAAATCTGGGTAGAGCTTGGCTGGGTCTTCTGGCTCAAGGTCTTTGACCAGACTGTAGACAAGATGTCAGCCAGGGCAGTTACCTAGCCCCAAGTCTAGACTGGGATAGGATATGCTTCCAGGCTCACTCCTGCGATTATTGGCAAGATTCATTTCTTCATGAGTACTGGACTGAGGGTCTTAAGTCCGTAGTGGCTGATAACCAGAGGTCTTCTCAGTTCCTTGCCATGTGGCATCGTCTTTTCTAAAAGAGTGAGCAAGACAGAAGCCCTGATTTCTTTATAACCTAATCTCAGAAAGGACATCCTATCAATCTTCTATTGGTTAGAAGTGAGTCTCTAGGTTTAGCCCACATTCAAAAGAGGGTATTACACAGGGCATGAAGATCAGAGGTGAAGACCACAGGGAGCCATCTTCAAGACTGCCTAAAGCACCTAAACACCCTAACTATTTGAGGGTGGATGGCAGACAACCAGCCAGTGAAGGACCAAGACCACAGGCAAGAAGGAAGAGTGAGAAAGAGTGTAGGGGAGGATATTCAAGTTTCAGGCAGCTGACAATTTCAAATACTACCTAGAGGTCAAGTTACATGGGATGGAAAAGAAACTAGGAATTGGTCCATTGCGGGAGGACATTGGTAATCTTTGCCCAAACCATTTCAGAGAACTGACAGGGGCTAGAGACATACAGACCAGTGTTTATCCCTCACTGACCAGCACGGTCACTACCTCTGCAAGAGGTGACCAGAAAAACCAGGAAGAACCTCCTCTCCCAGTCTAGGGCTTCCCACAGTCTTCTGACACCTCCCCCAGGAAAGCGACCTCGTTTCTAAAAGACAAAACTGATTCTAGGTCATATCCCCCTGGAACAAGAGACCAATTGATGTGATTATCTCAAAGAGAAAGGGGGCACCTACTAAAAGTAGAACCTGGTGCCCCAGAAGGGAAGACATCGGGGAACCTAAAAAAGGGTCTCTGATAATTACCTGCCAAGATTTCAGAGTGAAGGGCATCTCCATGTAATAGCAAAGGAAAGAAAAGCCAGAAGTTTTTAAAGTCCTCCTTCTTCATATATTCTGCAATTTCATTCTGTTTAATAACAGGGCAGAATTCTGTTCCCTGCTGTGTAGGACTTATTATATAGAATATCTTTGGTCCCACCAAAGATGGCTACAAAAAGGAATTTCTGTAAAGTGTTCTTCATTATAAAAATCAGCGAGCTAATTTCACAAATATTATTCCCCACTGGCCTGAGTTAGAAATACTGGAGCTTTAGCATGTTGGGTGATGCATATACCTGTAATTTTATGTGGAGAGGGGGAGAAAGAGAAATGAATGGCTAGAGTGAAATCAAGACATGTTCAGAGTAGTTATCTCTGGATAGTAAAATTACAGATGGTTCTTATTTGCCTCATCATATTTTTCTGTGTTTTACACTGTGTGTGTGTGTGTGTGTGTGTGTGTGTGTGTGTGTGTGTGTTTGGTCACTCAGTCATGTTCTACTCTTTGTGACTCTTAGGACTCAGGCTCCTCTGTCCATGGGATTTTTCAGCCAAGAACACTGGAGTGGGCTGCCATTTCCTCCTCCAGGGGATCTTCCTGACCCAGGGATGTGAACCCGCATCTCCTGTGTCTCCTGCATTGCAGGTGGATTCTTTGCTGTTGAGCCACCAGATGAGCGATGAAAAGGAGAAGTTGGCAGACTGAGAAACAGGCAGTAGTATGCACCAATTCCAATGCTCACACAATGTAATACGCACTAGGAGTATATTGACAAGAAAGAGGTAAGCCAATTAAAAGCCAAAATGAGACTGACCACACCCCCATCCATCACCCTAATGAATTTCACCTAAGACCCAAGTTGGAGCCAAAATCCTCCATATTTAGGTCTGACACAGTAAAGCTTCCTCAGGTGTCCCTCGGGTTGCATAGCACACCCAATAGATGTGCCCCATACGCCTGGCAGCAAGCCCATCCAGTGAGATTCTCCAGTTAGGAAAATGGAAGCATTCAGTGAACAGAGCAAAGGTAGATGGTTGAGTCCAGAATGTTGTTCCAAATGAGCTATCTCCTAGGTCCTTTGTGAAACCTTCTCTGCACCTCCTAGTATTAGAAGAGCTCATCCATCTATTCATTTAATTAATAAAAATGAAAAGTACTTTCACAAAGATTCCTCTCTGTCAGTCACCACGCTAAGCACTTCACTCATATTATCTTCTCTAATCCATGCCACGATCCTTTTATCCTAGTTGACAGATGAGTAAACAGAGGCACAGAGAAGTCAAGCAACTTTCCCAAGATCACACAGATGGCAATGGTCAGAATCATAATCTGAACCTTAGTCATCTGGCTCCAGAAGCTTGACCATGGTACTGTCCTGATTCCAGTGAAGATCCATTGAGTCAGTTACCAGTGGACCCAGTGGCTAATGACGAACCCACAGTCTCATGAACACTTGAAACGAACCTCCATCCCCAAAGGTTACCTGCCTCCATTTTTTCCTGGTGATGCTGGTGGAGTCTCCAGATGGCTGACCTGGGAGGTTTCAGTTTTCCATCTTATTTCTCCTCGTTACCTAATGATCCCTCGGTTTTGCAAAGCCAGGTTATTTCATTCCTTCCTCTTCCTTGTATTTTTCATATCATGCTACAAGAAAATGTTTATTCATTCCTTCACTCATGTATTCATTAAGTGAATGTTTATCCAACTGAGCTATAAGGGAAGCCCATAGACAGATAGATAGATAACTCAGTTGGTAAAGAATCCACGTGCAATGCAGGAGACCCCAGTTCATTCCTGGGTTGGGAAGATCCACAGCAGAAAGGATAGGCTGCCCACTCCAGTATTCTTCAGTTTCCCTGGTTGCTCAGCTGGTAAAGAATCTGCCTGCAATGCAGGAGACCTGGGTTCGATCCCTGGATTTGGAAGATCCCCTGGAGAAGGGAAAGGCTACACACTCCAGCATTCTGGCCTCAAGAATTCCATGGACTCTATATAGTCCATGGGATCAGAGTCTGACACGACTGAGTGACCTTCATTATATATATATTTTTATATATATTTATTATATATAGAGAGAGAAGGCAGGAGGAGAAGGGGACAACAGAGGATGAGATGATTGAATGGCTTCACCGACTTGATGGACATGAGTTTGAGAAAGTTCTGGGAATTGGTGATGGACAGGAAAGCCTGGCGTGCTGCAGTCCATGGGATTGCAAAGAGTCAGACACGACTGAGTGACAGAACTAAACTTAACAATGAGATTGGGCTTCCCAGGTGGTGCTGTAGTCGAGTCCAAGCTGGCACTGCTCACTGCAAGATAAGTCAAAGAATCTGAGACTAGGTGTTGGGATCAGGAAGGGACTTTATTCTGGAACTAGCTGACCCAGAAGATGGCAGGCTAGAGCCTCAAAATAACCATCTTGTCAGGGCCTGGATGCCAGGTTCTCTTATGAATCAGAGATTGGGGCAGGTTGAGGAAACCAAGTAAAAAGGCTATTCAGTTCTTGCAAATGTCCCCTAGAATGGCAAGCCTCAGGCAGGGTAATGTGTTAGTTTTCGCTTCCTTACAGTCCTTTACAGGTGGGCAGCTCAGGCTGTCTCCCTGAGGGAGGCTGTTATGTATGCCTACCATAACAAAAAAAAAGGCCACAGGCTGAGGGTTAGAGTCACAGAAGCAGATCCAGCATGGATTCAAAATTAACCCTTCCCAGTTACAGTGCTAGTGGTAGAGAACCCACCTGCCAAGGTAGTGTTAGGAATCCAAGATCTCTGCTCACTCCAGGGCAGGCCAGTGAGTCAGAGAGATGAGGTATTGAGGCAAGAAAAATGACTTTATTCAGAAAGCAGCTGACCAAGAAGATGGCAGGCTAGTGCCTAAAAATAACCATCTTTGGGGGGCCTGGATGCCAGGTTCTCTTATAGATCAGAGAGAAAGAAGCAATGAGAAACTAAAGTCAAAAGGCAGAATAGAGAGGGAGAGGCCGTGGGGAAGTAAAGTGAAAGGGTCTCCAGTCTTGCAAAACATCTCCCAGGGAACAGCCAGCCTTTGGAAGGGATGTCTTAATTTCTTCTGTTCACAGGTGGGCAGGGACAAACTATCTCTCCACTAGCTGAACAAAGGCACTTTAGTTTACAGTCAAGTAGAGGGGCAGAGTCCTCCAGGCAAGCCAGTATGATTATGATAACAAAAGCAATGAAAAGCACGTCCAAGAAACCGTTTCTAACATGGAGGCAGAGTTGGTTTCCTCCCTGTAACAGCAAGAGACATAAGAGGTTCCTGGGTCAGGAAGGTCCCCTGGAGGAAGGCATGACACCCCACATATTGACAATTCCCGTATCCTAGCCTGGAGAATCCCATAGACAAAGGAGCCCGGTGGGCTATAGTCCACAGGGTCTTAAAGAGTGGGACACAACTGAAGCGACTTAGCACACGCACATGCACAGTGAGATTCACTGAAGTAAGAAAGTGATGTGCTCCAGGCTTTACAGGTGGCTCAGTGGTTAAAAAATTCTCCTGCCAATGCAAGAGACACGGGTTGAATCCCTGGTCCAGGAAGATCCCACATGCCTCAGATCAACTAAGCCCGTGCACCGCAACTATTGAACCTGTACTCTAGAGCCCAGGAGCTGCCACAACTGAAGCCCGTGCACCCTAGACTCCATGCTGCACAACAAGAGAAGCCAGTGCAATGAGAAACCCGAGCACCACAATGAAGAGTAGCCTCCACTCACTGCAACTAGAGTAAAGCCCACACAACAACAAAGACCCAGCACACCCAAAAATTAATAGATAAAAAAAATCACCTGCCAATGCGGGAGACTCGGGCTTGATCCCTGGGTCATGAAGATCCCCTGGAGAAGGAAATGGCAACCCACTCCAGTGTTCTTGCCTGGAGAATCCCATGGACAGAGGAGCCTTGGTGGGCTACAGTGTGTGTGTCATGGTCCAGGCGTGGGTTGGAAAAGAATTTCCAGACATGAGACAGAATGAGGGGAAATAAAATTTATTAGAGTGGGAGACACTGTTAAAATAGTGGGCCAATGCAAGGGAGAACCAACGTTGAACAGGGGTCCTTAGTGCATTTTTATAGCCAGGGTACAAGGAGCAGGATAGGGCTCTTATGAGTCATTTGCTGATTGGATGAGACACATATACTGGGTAGGGAAAGAGTAAGGCAAATGTGACAGGAGAGGTTATACTGCTCAGGAGGACCTGAATCTGTTAATAGTTACAACATGGAGAGGGGGGAGGACAATAAGGGTCTGGTTTTTCCGTTCCTGCATTCCAAGACCCTCCTTGGTTTTATCTGCTCTTTCATCCTTGGGTCACCACAGTGTGGGGTCCCAAAGAGTCAGACATGACTTAGCAACTAAACAACAACAGATGTGCTCTAGTTTAAAACAGAGTGCTGACTGTGGTGTGGAGAATGAATTTAGGAAGGCAAGGCGGGGAGCCAGGGAGACCCGGTGAGTGAGAAATGGTGGTGTGAGTGAGAATAAGAATGCTGCTGGTAGCAATGGAGAAAAAATAATCATATAGGAGATAAGTTTTGAAGGTAGGACAGGCAAAACCTGTTGGCGGATTGCATGTGGACACAAAAAAAGTAAGGAAGCTTACTAAGTTTTTAACATGAGCAACTGGGGTGGATAGTGGGCAAGTATCAAGTCAAGGAACACTAGCAGAGGAAAAAGATCAGAAATGTTCATCAAACGTGCGGTTTTGATCATTCAAAAAGACACATGTACCTCAATGTTCATTGCAGTGTTACAGAAACCGTGGCAGTGGAAGAAGATAAGTGGCATTCAAAGATGCAAAACAGCAGGGTTTTATTCAGTACCTGTGCTAGCCAGCAGAGTCATCTCCAAAGGCTGAGTGCCCCAGCTTTGTTCTGGGTATCTTCTATACACCGTAAAGTTCCCACTCAAACAGCTCAGGTTCCTCCCCTCCCCCCAGTAGCCCAAGTTCCCATGGATGCAACAAGCAAGCAAGGTGACAGAGGCAAAAGCGGTGATTGATGAGCTACAACTGTTAAAACAAAATAACAGGAGGGAAAGCAAAAGCTTGTGACTTTAATTGGGGGCTTTGATCTTGCCCCCATCTCAGCAGCACTGTTTAGAGTAGCTAGGACATGGAAGCAACCTAGATGTGCATCAACAGATAAATGGATAAAGAAGATGTGGTATATATACACAGTGGAATATTACTCAGCCATAAAAGGAATTCATTTGAATCAGTTCTAGTGAGGTGGTGAACCTAAAGCCACCTCAGAGTGAAGGAAGTCAGAAAGAGAAAAAAAAATATTGTATATTAACACATTTATAGGGAATCTAGCAAAATAGCACTGATGAACCTATTTGCAGGGCAGGGATAGAAACAGAGATGCAGACATAGGAAACAGACTTGTGTGGGGGAGGGGAGAGAGGGTGGGACAAATTGAGAGGGTAGCATTGCAACATGTACCTTACCAAATGCAAATAAATAGCCAGTGGGAGGTTGCTGTATAACAACAGGGAGCTCAGCCTGGTGCTCTGTGACAATCTGCAGGGGTGGGATAAGGTAGGAGTGGGAGGGAGGTTCAATGAGAGGGGACATATGTATACTTGTGGCTAATTCACATTGTTGTATGGCAGAAACCAACCCAACATTGTAAAGCAATTATCCTCCAATTAAAAAATTTTTTAATTAAAAACAATGTGGTTTTGGACCTGTTGAGTTTGAGGTGCCAATCAGTTGCCCAGGTAAAGATGCCACAGCCTGAAGGGGGAAAAAAAAAAAGGTGATGGGATGGAGAATTATGGGGGAGGGGGTGCAGGCAGTTGTCTCTTCTTCTTCCCCAGACTCCAACGGGCTTCCTATGTTGGAGGAATTCCACATCATTTGGTCCTGGTGGGAAACAAAGTCTTCCTTCCACCATAGAAACAGGAAGTTCAGCAATGAGTCAATTTTCCTAGCTTCCTTTGCAGTCCAGGCATGCCATGGCTTAGGCAATTAGACACAGCCACCTTGGACCCTAAGAACTAAAGGGGCAAAAAAGCAGGTGCTATAGAGAACTGACTTGGTCACTGGCTGTAGTAGCAGTGCCATTCTGGGGACAGTCAACCAACAGCTGAGATTTCTGCAATAGTAGCCATGGTGTCCTTCAGAGCCGTTGTATGTCTTTGTTCTGTATGTCTTTTGCCATGATTCTGACTGTAAAACCATCTTTTCCTTTCTGTGGCTTACTAAAAGTCCTGAGTGATAGGAGAGAGTAGGTCTTAGATACTGCACTAAGGAAAGCCTCCTTTAAGACAGTGACATTAAAGCTGGGTTCTGGACTTCCCTGGTGGTACAGTGGATAAGAATCCACCTGCCAATGCAGGGGGACACAGGTTCAATCCCTGGTCCAGGAAGATTCCACATGCCTCGGAGCAGCTAAGCTTCTGAGCCACAACTACTGAGCCCCCGCTCTAGGGCCTGTAAGCCACAACTATTGAGTCCAAGTGCAGCAACTACTGGAGCCCACATACCCTAGCGCCTGTGCTCCACAACGAGAGAAGCCACCACAATGAGAAGCCCACGCGCCATCCCAAAGAGGAACCCCCTTCTCTCTACAGCTAGAGAAAAGGCCACGTGCAGCAACAAACACCTAGCACAACCTAAATAGATCGATTGAGAGATGAAATTGGGTTCTGAAGACTGAAAAAGAGCCAACCATGGGAAGAAGGTGGAAAGGAGTACGCCACACAGAAGGAACAACAAATCCAAAAGTCTGAAGTGGGAGAAACCTTAGCACCATCCTCAGAGCTGAAGAAGATGTTTGGATGGCATCACTGACTCAATGGACATGAGTTTGAGCAAACTCAGAGAGACAGTGATAGACAGAGAAGCCTGGCGCACTGCAGTTCGTGGGGTCACAAAGAGTGGGACACAACTTGGCTACTGAACAAGGGAGCTGGAAGAAACCTCATCCATGTTCCTGGATAAGAAGGTAAAAGGGTAAAGAGCAACAGGGAGAGGTGGGCTCGATAAGGTAGAACCTTTCTCAAGGAGCCAGGATTCCAAGCTGCCTCTGCCTAGCTCCAAACCAAAGACTCCATCCCCTCCGTCACTGTAGCCTTTCCCCTCCCCCACTTTTGGAACTCCGCCTATGCCGTTGGCACGGTCGTCATAGTCAAGAGTGCTCTGTTTCACAAACTTCTCAGGCCAGGAAGGAGTTGCATGTCGTTGAGGAGGGTCCCTGCCCCTCCAGGCAAGGATCTCAGGCCAGGCCAGGACACCAAACAGGGAGCATGCCCGTGTTGATACCCCCGGTGGAGCACAGCCAGGACACGCGTGTTGGGCATCCAGCATGGCGCGAGGCGACCAGGGCCTTGGCAGAGGAGGCACACCAGCTGACCGACCGCTGCGGGCAAGAGGCGGTGACCATGTGGCAACCCAACGACAGTGTGCGGGACCCACACGTGGCGCACCACCTCTGCCGGGCCGCCTACATTCTGCCCTGGCGCTTCCGCGTGGAGATGCTCAAAGGGGGCAGCACCACCGAGAAGCCACCGCCGGGCGAGGGCGTTACGCTGTGGAAGAGCAAGATGAAGCCACCTGCCTGGCACGCCCGCCTGCCGCTGCCCATGCACCGTGACGCACGGGCCCTGCAGACCGCCGAGGTGGTGCAAGCTCACGCTCGCGGGGCGCGCCTCACCGCCGCCCGCCTTGGCCGCGCGCAGCACCAGATCAATGGGCAGCTGCGGCTGCTGCAGCGCCAGCGCGAGGCTACGGACCACAGACTCAGCGAAGTGCGCAAAGCACTGCTGATTAACCAGCAGAGCATCAAGCTGCGGGGCTACCGACCCAAATCTGAGACGGTGGGACCACCCCCGCCCCAGCCCAGCCGCAAAGACTCAGGCCTCCACTCCCAGATTAGCAGACTGGGCAAAATCCACCCTAGAGAGGAAACACTCCCCCATCACAGGCCCAACTCCACCCCCAAGATGAGGTGCCTTGGTTCCCAGCCCCAGAGACAGAGATCCTCCCAAACGCCCCCTTGCCCCAGAAGTGTTAATCCTGTCGTGTCCAGCTCTTTCTCCAGTCCATGGACTGTAGCCCGCCAGGCTCGTCTGTCCATGGGATTCTCCAGGCAAGAATTCTGGAATGGGTAGCCATGCCCTCCTCCAGAGGTCTTCCCCACCCCAGGATCAAACCGAGGTCTCCTGCATGGCAGGCAGATTGTTTACCATCTGAACCACCAGGGAAACTTTGCCCCCAGAGGGAGATACCTATCTCTCAGTCTCCCTGCTAGGGAGAGAAGGTGGGACCCTTGAGTCAGACAAGAAGCTAGATTTACCAAAGAGTAAAATATAGCACTCCCAGCCTAGACAAGAGGGGGAAACTCTCCCCCATGCATGAGACCCTCCCCAACCCCCCAACCCCACTGAAAACACACAAGAAGCCCCCAGCTGAGCAGTGGGTGATGTTCTAGTCCCAAGAGATAAAATTCTCCTCATAATATTTTTTTTAACCCCAACCAACTCCCCCCTCCCCCAGGCTTCCCAGGTGGCTCAGTGGTAAAGAATCCACCTGCCAATGCAGGAGAGACACGGGTTCCATCCCTCAGTCAGGAAGATCCCTGGGGGAGGAAATGGCAACCCACTTCAATATTCTTGCCTGAAAAATCCCATGGACAGAGGAGCCTGGTGGGCTGCCATTCATAGCATCTCAAGGAGTCTGACATAACTGAACATGCATGCACCAAAAACACCCCCCAGTCTCAGGGAATGAGAACCCCATCCCAGGCCTCACAGGGGTTAGGGTTAGAATTAGGAGAGGGACAGGTTCTTCCTAAAGACTGAGACCCTCAGACTCCTTAGACTGCACCTGAGAGCTAAACCCCTAGCCAATTGGAAAGAGTGAGACCCCCTAGTCCCAGCCCTGGTAAAAATCCTCCCGCTAAAGTGAAATCCTCGACAGCCATCCCCAAAGGGGACAATATTCCAGCCTCCCTGGGGAGAGATGAGACGCCCCCCCCCCAACCCATAGGGTGGGTTTCCAAGTCCCAGGCCCCAAATCCAGACAATAAGCCCTCAAAAGGGCAAACCCCATCATCACTATGAGACTCCTCCACTTGTAGCTTGGGAGAGAGAATAAGACCATCACCAAGGAAGGGGGAGCCCCTCAGGCCCAAAGAGCAATGACAACCTCCCCCCAACTTAAATCATCTCCATCCCAGCTCACTGGCCTCCCATCTGTAAAAGGAAGAAGCCCCCGGCCCTTTTCTCTAGAGGGTAAGACCTCCCCAAGTGAAAGAGTTAGTCACCCAGTCAGGTCCAACTCTTTAGGACTCTGTGGACTGTAGCTCACCAGGCTCCTCTGTCCATGGAATTCTCTAGGCAAGAATACTGGAGTGGGTTGCCATTCCCTTCTCCAGGAGATCTTCCCGACCCAGGGATCTAACTTGGGTCTCCTGCATCATAGGTGGATTCTTTACCATCTGAGCCACAGAGAAGCCCTGGTGAGAGCTTCCTAAAAGAGTAAATGCTTCTCAGAGAGTGAGATCCCCAAAGCATGAGAGTGCCCCCAACCCCATTCCCCAAACCCAGGGTTTATGAGGTTGGCAAACTGTACTATTCTAGAAAAAGAGCTTTCCCCGCCAGCCCTCTCCCACAAGTGTGAAAAATTCTCTCCTTGTTTTCCAGATCTCTGACAAAGCTGACAGTATGCTTACCTGGGAAAAAGAGGAGCTAAGGAGCATGAAAAGGAAGATGGAGATGGATATGGAAAAATCAGAGGCCCTGCTCAAGGTTTGGGACACCTGGGGCCAGGTTAAGGGGATTGCAGGGGACCGTTGGCTGCCTGCTGGGCAAACAGCTTTAACCTTGGGGATTGTAGCAACAGCAAATCCTTCAAGCCACACACCCGTCCCACCCTGACCTGACATTCACTGTATTTCCACTTTAGGAAATGGAAAGACTGAAGCTGTGAGAGATGAAATTGGGCCTCAAAATAACAATGAACACCCCTCACCTCTGTGCCCTGGTGGCTCAGATGGTAAAGAATCCACCTGTGATGCAGGAGAAACAGGTTCCATCCCTGGGTTGGGAAGATCCCCTGGAGAAGGGAATGGCAACCCACTCCAGTTTTCTTGTCCGGAGAATCCCACAGACAGAGAAGCCTGGTGGGCTATAGTCCATGCAGTTGCAAAGAGTCGGACATGACTGAGTGACTAAGCACGCCCCTCTGTGCCATGCCCTGTCCTATTGTTAAGTCCTTAAAACCCTCCTGTGAAATAGAAACGATGATTCTGATTAGAGATGGGGAATTTGAGACTCAGAAAGATGTGACCTCACCCAAGGTATGGAGCAAGCCAGTGATGAGGCTGTGGTTTCAGTTCAGGTGTATCTTTTCCCCTCCAGATTTAGAGAGGTACAATTTACTATTTTAAATTTTGTATGTATTTTATTTCTTTTAAAAGATTATTTATTTTTGCCTGTGCTGGGTCTTGTTGCTGCACAAGGGCTTTCTCAAGTTGCAGTGAGTGGGGCTACTCTCTAGTTGCGGTGCATGGGCTTCTCATTGCTGTGGCTTCTCTTGCTGCAGAGCACAGGCTCTAGGTTCACAGGCTTCAGCCATTGTGGCTCAAAGGTCCAGGAACTGCAGCACAAGGGCTCAGCCCCACTTCAGGTGGGATCTTCCCAGATTGGGAATGGAACCCATGTCCTCTACACTGGCAGATGAATTCTTAATCCTGGACCAGCAGGCAAGTCCCACTATATAGTACCATTATTAGTATAGTAATTGTATTAATATAAAAATACCGCTACTACTAATTGGCTTCCCTGATAGTTCAGTTGGTAAAGAATCTGCCTGCAGTTCAGGAGACTCCAGTTCAATTCCTGGGTCGGGAAGATCCTCTGGAGAAGGGAAAGGGTACCCACTCCAGTATCCTGACCTAGAGAATTCCATGGACTGAAGGGGTCACAAAGAGTCAGACATGACTAAGCGACTTTCACTATTCCTACTACTGATAATTACTATATTTTATATATATATATAAAATATCACCTTTTCTTTATCCATTCATCTGTCAACAGACATTTAGATTGCTTCTATGTCTCAGCTGATGAATGATGCTCAAATGTACATGAGAGTTACTTCCCTTCAAGGTCCTGATTTCCTTTATATATGGACCCAGAAGTGTGAGAACTTCATGTTTCAACTCAGGTGTCTTGAGCTCTTTACTCTGTACTATGTGCTCATCTTTATCAGCTCCATTCAGAGATGGTCTCTCACTGCATCCTTCACTCTTGCAACAAGGATTTCTTTATGACATCACTAATGGAGACATGAAAGTAGGTTTCAAAGAGCCTGTACGCACTTGTGACTTATCCATTTGACAAATATTAATCCAATACCCTGGTGTCCCAGGCACTGCGTTTGGCAGTTGTGAACAGGCCTTGCCCTCGAGGAATTCACATTAAAGGGTCATTCAAATAAGAGACCAGCCAGGGTTAGAAGGGTGGAGTTGGGAGAAAGTGGGTGGAGTTAGGAGCTGGTGTGCCACTGTCCGTGGTGCTGAACCTTAGTTGCATTTAACCTATTACACCTCCGATGCAATAGACACGTGCTGTGTGTACTTAGTCACTCCTCGCATCCGACTCAGTGACCCCATGGACTGTAGCCTGCCAGGCTCCAAAGGACATGAACTTGGGCAAACTTCAGGAGATGGTGAGGGACAGGGAGCCTTGGTGTGCTACAGTCTATGGGGTCGCTAAGAGTCAGACATGACTGGGGAACTGAAAAACAACAATATTGTACCTCCAGGCTGCTGCCATATTCCTTTAAATCTGGTGATCCTGAAAAATCCTTCAAGTAAGTCTGAAATAGACAAGGAAGAAGGTCCTGAAGGTGGCCCTGGTAGGGAAAGGCTTGCAAGAGGGAAAATGAAATAGGGAGGTGGGAAAAGACAGACAGATAGAAACCCAAGAAAGTGTTGTTGTGTTGTCGTTTAGTCACTAAATTGGGTCCGACTCTTTTTATGACAACCCCATGGACTGTAGCCTGCCAGGCTCCTCTGTCCATAGGACTTCCCAGGCAAGAATACTGGAGTGGGTTGTCATTTTCTTCTCCAGGGGATCTTCCTGACTAAGGGATTGAACCACATCTCTTGCACTGCAGGTGGGCTCTTCACCACTGAGCCGCCAGGGAAGCCCTTTCAACTTAAAATCATGAACTTAAAGCTCAAATTGACAGCAAGAGGGTTCCCAGAAATCTCACAGGTGTCTCTGGAAGACTTGCTGTCCCACTGTACAAGTTATTTCATATCTTCTCTTCCTTCATATCTGTCCAACTCTCTGCTCTTTCTTCATTTTCAAAGAATTACCCCAATGCATGGAAACCACAGAAGAGAATTTCTCTCATTTTTCCTCTACAACACTATAATTCCATCTACCTACTATACCCACCTCCTCCCCCTTCTCCTACATCATCAATATTTCTTTCTTCATCAGATCACTCTAAACAAACACTCCAGTACTTTGGCCACCTCATGCGAAGAGTTGACTCATTGGAAAAGACTTTGATGCTGGGAGGCATTGGGGGCAGGAGAAGAAGGGGATGACTGAGGATGAGATGGCTGGATGGCATCACTGACTCGATGGACGCAAGTCTGAGTGAACTCCGGGAGTTGGTGATGGACAGGGAGGCCTGGCGTGCTGCGATTCATGGGGTCGCAAAGAGTCGGACACGACTGAGCGACTGAACTGAACTGAACTGATCCTTTAATGGACACAGATCTACTTCAGTTCAGTTCAGTTCAGTCGCTCAGTCGTGTCTGACTCTTTGTGACCCCATGAATCACAGCACGCCAGGCCTCCCTGTCCATCACCAACTCCCGGAGTTCACTCAGACTCACGTCCATCGAGTCCGTGATGCCATCCAGCCATCTCATCCTCTGTCGTCCCCTTCTCCTCCTGCCCCCAATCCCTCCCAGCATCATAGTCTTTTCCAATGAGTCAACCCTTCGCATGAGGTGGCCAAAGTACTGGAGTTTCAGCTTCAGCATCATTCTCTCCAAAGAAATCCCAGGGCTAATCTCCTTCAGAATGGACTGGTTGGATCCCCCTGCAGTCCAAGGGACTCTCAAGAGTTTTCTCCAATACCACAGTTCAAAAGCATCAATTCTTCAGCGCTCAGCTTTCCTCACAGTCCAACTCTCACATCCATACATGACCACTGGAAAAACCATAGCCTTGACTAGACGGACCTTTGTTGGCAAAGTAATGTCTCTGCTTTTCAATATGCTATCTAGGTTGGTCATAACTTTTCTTCCAAGGAGTAAGATGATGAAAAGTTCTGGAAACGGACAGTGGTGATGGTTACACATTGTGAATATACTTACTGCTACTGAACTGTACACTTAAAATGGTTTAAGTGGCTAATTTTTATCTCTTTTTTGTTGTTGTCATTCAGTCGATAAGTCATGCCTCTTTGAGGCCCTATGAACTGTAGCACACCAGGCTCCTCTGTCCTCTACTGTCTCTCAGAAATTGCTCAAATTCATCTCCATTGATTCAGTGATGATGTACAGCCATCTCATCCTCTACCGCCCCCTTCTCCTCCTGTTCTCAACCTTTCCCACCATCAGGGTCTTTTCTAATTAATCGCCCTTTGCATCAGGTGGCCAAAGTATTGGAGCTTCAGCTTCAGCATCAGTCCTTCCTATGAATATTCAGGATTGATTTTTTTTTAGGATTGACTGGTTTGATCTCCTTGAAGTCCAATTTGAAAGCATCAATTCTTTGGCATTCAGCCTTCTTTGAGGTCCAACTCTCACATCCTTACATGACTACTGGAAAAACTATAGCTTTGACTATCACTTTGTTGGCAAAGTGATGTCTCTGCTTTTTAATATGCTGTCTAGATTTGTCATAGAAAATATGTACTTCCCTGGTGGTCCACTGGTTAAGACTATGCTTTTGCTGCAAGGGGCATGGGTTTGATCCCAGATCAGGCAACTAGATCCAGCATGCTTCCACTAACACCCAGCACAGCCAAATTAATCTTTTGATCCCACCCTTCCAGATAATCCCCATTTCTCTGATTCACTCACTAGTCAGAAACTGGGTCATTTTCCCCCATGGCATCCCTGCAACCTAGCACAATGCCTAGAATACAGTAGGGCTTAATGAACATTTGAATTAATGAATGAAAGACTTTATATCCACTTTTTACCCAAATGGATGAATCCCAAAGAAATAATATTCAGCAAAAGAAGCTGGACATAAAAAGTACACAGTGTATGATTCTGTGTATATGATGTTTCAAATTTCAAAAACTTGTTCTTAAAGAGTCAGGTAGTTAATTTTTTTAAGTTTTGTGTGCAATACAATCTCTGTCACAATTATAGATGGCCCTCTGGTGCAAAAATGATACACATTCAGCAGAAACTGTAATTCTAATCTTGAATTTTTATCTTTTCTTGAGCTATCAATATACAGTACAATACTCTCACTTGATCTGGGCAGCAGCAGTGAGTCACAGTCCCCAGTCAGCCACTGGGTTAATAACTGATGCCCTTCTAGCTATTCTGTACCCATACAGCCATTCTGTTTTTCACTTTCAATACAGTATTTGATAAATTACATGAACTATTAAACACTTTATTAGGAAATAGGCCTTGTGTTAGATGATTTTACCCACTCCAGTGTTCTTGCCTGGAGAATCCCAAGGACGGGGGAGCCTGGTAGGCTGCCGTCTATGGGGTCGCACAGAGTCGGACACAACTGAAGCAGCTTAGCAGCAGTAGATGATTTTGTCCAACTATAGACTAATGTAAGTGTTCTGAGCATATTTAAGGTAAGTTAGACTAAGCTATGATATCCAATAAGATTAAGTGTATTAAATGCATTTCAACATAATATTTTCAACTTACAATGTGTTTACTGGGATGTAACCATATTGTAACTTGAGGAAGATCATACTTAATTTTGGCCAGTGGAGTACATAAATAGCCAGAAACATTATGTACATGAATGAGCATGGCCATGTTCCAATACAGTTTTATTTAAAAAAAAAAAAAAAAAGATGGAGACTTCCCTGGTGGTCCAGTGGTTAAGCAGGAGATGCAGGTTCAATCCCTGGCTAGAGAACTTTTGTTTGTTGCTGTTCAATCACTAAGTCACATTCAACTCTTTTTCAACTCCGTGGACTAAACCCATCAGGCTCCTCTGTCCATAGGTTTTCCAGGCAAGAGTGGGTTGTCATTTCCTTCTCCAGGGGATCTTTCCAACCCAGGGATCAAACAAGCATTTCCTGCATTGGCAAGTGGATTCTTTATCACTGAGCCACCCGGGAAGTCGCACTTTCAGTCACTTCCCCCTAGCTCCCAGCTTACAATTGACCTTCTCTGCTTCTCCTTCCTCGCTCCCAGACTCTGGCCTCCTGTCGTGACGCTCTGGTCTTCTGCTGTAAGGAGAGGCTCCAAGCTGTGGAGCTAATGAACCAGCCACTGGACAAGGTTCTGGAGCAGGCGGGCCGCCACTCTTGGGTGAACATCTCCCGAGTCCCCACTCCGCGCACTCAGGGCCTGAAAACCCCGCCTCCAGACCCTGTGGGCACCTATACCCCAGGTAAAACCACGCAGAAATGAGTCCAGTACAGTGGGTGCCCTTGATGCCCAACTGCTCCCCCACTTCACGGCCAGAGGAGCTTGGCTGGCTACACTCCATGGGGTCGCAAACAGTCGGCCATGACCGAGCGCCTAACACACGCATACACACAACTTCCCCGCCCCCCTCCCCCCGACTCCTGCAGAGTGCGCCACGGCGCTGTACGAAGCCAAGCGACTGTTAATGGAGTCCAAGGACACTTTGCTAGATATGGCAAAGAACGAGGAGGACATCCGAGTGCAACAGCAGCAGATAAGCGACCGCGTGTGCGCCTCGCTAGCGCAGAAAATGCGCGAGACCTTGGAGCTGAAGGTGCGCCCGCTCGCGCCTCTCCTAGTTGGCGGCTGGAGTCTAGAATGCTATAGTATGCGGGGTGGGTGGGGGAGGGCGGGGCGCGGCGGAGGGACGTAGGCAGAGAGGGGACAGGAAGCCGGTGTGATTCCGCGCTGTGCTCCCACCACCTAGGATAGACTGAACATGACCTTAGGACTCATGAGGGGAACGATCCACCGGTGCACAAAATTCAACCAGGAAATGTACATCACCCGCGGCCTCATCAAGGTAGGTTTGGGGGAAAGGGTCTGCGGGGAATGCGGCCAGGGACGTCCGGGAAGTCAAACCTCATGGCTCTGCACACCTCACTCTGCCAGGGTCCTCTGTCCAAAAGTTACCTGGAGACTCGAGAGAAACTGGACAGACCTCTGGTTCGCATGTATCAGAGACATGTGGGCACCCAACTTCCGGAGGCCACACGCCTTGCCCAGGTAAGCGCCTCTCAATCCCTCCCACCAGGCCCTGCCCTGGTAAGACTCCTTTCTCAAGCACACAGCCCAGGTGAGACACCTGACCCAGGTCTGTGAGTCCTTCAGTTCCCCCCGCCCCCAGCAGGATGCCTTCAATACCCACATGTGCAGCGTGCTCAGCAGAGTCCAACTCTGCTACCCCATGGGTGCAGCCCACCAGGCTCCTCTGTTCATGGAATTTTCCAGACAAGAATACTGGAGTGGGTTGCCATTTCCTCCTCCAGGGGATCTCCCCAACCCAGGGATGGAACCCGGGTATCCTGCATCTCTTGCATTGGCCGGCGGATTCTTTACCACTGAGACACCCTGAGAAGCTCAATACTCACACCCATCTCAAATAAGTTCCCCCAATCTCTGCCCTACTTCTATTCAAGGTCTGCCCCTCCCCTCACCTTCATGAGCATCCCCTTCTTCATACATGCCCTGTCACAGGTTCTTTTCCAAGTACATTCAGGCCCAAGTGTGTAACCCCCAACCCCACTGTAGACTCTCCCCTCCTAAGTGTGCTCCTACCCAGGCAAGGTCCTTCCACACACTCACCTGACTCAGATGTGCGCCCCTCCAACCTGAGGCCCATCCCCTCTTCAGCTGTCGTCTTTTACACGCATACCTGGCCCAGGTGTGCCCGCCCATCCTAGATAGCATCACGCTCTGGCTCGCCTGTCTCCCAACACCGCCCCTCCTCGTGTCCAGGGCACTGACAAGCTGCAGCGCCACATCTCGCACGTGGAAAAGAACCTGGATGAGCTGCTCGCCATGCGCAAGAACCTCACCTGGAGCTTCAACTGCAAGAAGATCGGGCACGACGTGGACTACAGCGTGGTGCGCCTGCGCCTCCGCCAGCAGCACCCGCACGTGTGCTACGAGCAAGCGCAGCGCCTGGTTAATGACTGGGACCCACGCACGCCGCCGCGCGTGGAGTCCACCTCCGCTGCCGCCAAGTGACAGGCGCACCCCTGCCCCAGCAGGCCTCAGCCCAGTGGCCCTCCCTCTCTCCTGACCCCCTTCGCCCTCAGAGCGCCCTCTAGCAGAATTATAATTAAAAACGAGAATGCATAATGACCACTTCTTAGGCTTGTGGTGGTGATGGTTGTTCAGTCGCTAAGTCGAGTCCAAGTCTCGCGACCCTATGGACTGTAGCCAGCCATGTTCCTCTGTCCATCGGATCTCCCAGGCAAGAGTACTGGAGTGGGTTGGGGGTCTTCCCGGCCCATGGATGGAACATGGGTCTCCTGCTTTGCACACAGTCTTTACCATCTGAGCCAGCTGATCACTTAATCTACAACACGTTATAGGCTATGCATCCTGGAAGTTATTAATGACAGGATGGATTTGGCCACTGTATTTTGGGAATTCAAATCCCGGCTCCCCAATTTCAGATTATGTGGCCTTAGCTAAGTCACTACTTGTCTCTGGCCTCAGTGTCTCCAGCCTGTAAAATGTAGAATTGTAGCATTAACTTCGGAGGCTTGTTGTAAGGGGATGGGAGAATGGTGACTGTATATAAAACATCCTGAACTGCAGATGAATTATTATTCCCATTCTACACTTGATGAAAGTGAAGCACAATGAGGTTAAGCAAATGCCAGAGGTCACACAGCTAGTCATTAGAAGAACTGGAATTTTAATACCTGACTCTACAGCTTGCTCTCGAAGCAGAGCTGGGATTCTCCCTTTATTGACAAAACACACATACAGGGATATAACTTCCTCCCCTGGAGCTCTCTCTAGTGGAGCTGTTTATTTTCCCAGACCCCAAGCAACTCCATAAAGTGAAAGTCACTCAGTCGTGTCCAGCTCTTTGTGACCCCATGGACTGTATAGTCCATGGAATATTCCAGGCCGGAATACTGGAGTAGGCAGCCGTTCCCTTCTCCAGGGGAATCTTCCCAACTCAGGGATCGAACCCAGGTCTCCCGCATTGCAGGTGTATTCTTTACCAGCTGAGCCACAAGGAAAGCCCATAGGGAGGTGCAATTGAGCCCTCCCTGCTTCCCATTGCCCTTATTTCCATTTACCAGGGCGGCAGGGGGCGGGGCGGGGGTGTGGATATTGCTTCTTCAAATTTCACAGCCTCCTTCATTCACTTATTAAGCCCTTATAAAGTGCCAGGTTCTAGACTTGCGGACACAGTAGGGGAAGGAGAGGGTGGGATGAACTGAGAGAGTAGCATTGAAATATACACACTAACATGTGCAAAAACAGATAGCTGGTGGGAAGCTGCTGTGTAACAAAGGGAGCTCAGTGCTCTGTGATAACCTAGAGAAGAGGGGTGGGGGGGCGTGAAAAGGATTTCAGGAAGCAGGGGATATATTGTATACTTACAGCTGGTTCACGTTGTACAGCAGAAAACAACACAACGTTGTGAAGCAATTATCCCTCCAATTAAAAATAAATTTTAAAAAAAAGAATATAGGGGGAGGAGGTGCGGGGGGAGTTGGAAAGTGCCACGTTCTGAGCCAGGCGCCGAGAGTGCAGCAGTGAGCAAGGCTTACATGGTCTCTGCTCTCAAGGAACTTACAAGTTGATGGAGTGCAGCCTGTGTCATCCTTTATTATTATTATTATTATCATTAACTTATTTTTTATTGAAGGATAATTGCTTTACAGAATTTTGCTGTTTTCTGTCAAACCTCAACATGAATCAGCCATAGGTATACTGCAGCTCTAGTGTGGCCTCCTACAGGAAGCCCACCTGCTTGCACCCCACTCATTCAGGCATAGCTCAGTTTCTCTTCTGTGTTCTTTTGGACATCCTCCCATCACAGAACTACTCGCACAAAGCTGTGATAATCATCTGCTCTCATAGAAAGATTTCAGGGAGTGGTAGACACAGAATAAGGGGTGTTCATTCAAGCCACAAATACTTCCCAAGCCACTGCTTCATGCCGGAGACTGTACAGCAAGGACCAAGGCATGATCCCTCTCTCATGAAGCTGACCCTGTGTAGGCTAAGAATGACCATCACAAATACAATCTTTTTGGCATAGCCCCTTGCACACAACTGAGCCCAGCCAACATTTTACAGAGAAGGAAACAGAGTTCAGGAAGGCGAAATTATTTGCCCAGGGTCATAGAGCCAGCAAAGGACAAAGCAGGATTTAAACGTGGATCTGAGTCCATGCTCCTTCTCTCTTGCTCCAGGCTACAGACATCCATGGGCTCACCCTAACAACCAAGGGGAGGTGGAGCAAATTACGCTCACTTGACAAGGAAATACTCAAGAAATTGTGTACTCAGCTGAGGAGCATGGGCAGGGGGTTCAAACCAGCAGTAACTACTCAAGAGTCCATGGGCATCACAGTCAGTTCTCTTATCTCACAGTCAGGGGCCTCCTGGGGTTCCCTGGGGCTCCAGTTTCCCCAGGATTGTTCTTCAGGCACCCCCTCCATATACCCATATACCCATTCAGATGCTGACAGGAAGCAGTACACATGATTTGAAGGAATTTTAACAAAGAAATGACAGTTGATCTCCATTATTCAAAGATTCTGTGTTTGTGAATTAACCCAACTCACTAAAATTTACTCCTAACCCCCAGTATACTGAGATGCTTTCTGGGTTATTTGCATGTATGTAAAGAGCAGGAAAAAATTTTTTTGTGTCTGGACCACACATTCCCAGAAGGTCCAACAAGGCAACACTCTGCCTTTCTGTTTTAGGTCTCATCCTTAAACAAGCATCCCTTTTGAGTCTAATTTGTGGCACGTGTGTGTGTGTGTGTGTGTGTGTGTGTGTGTGCGTGTGTGTGTGTGCATGCTTTCTGTTGCCAGTTTCACTATTTCAAATTGCCTGTCATACCAAAATGCTGTATGGTGACCCTAAGTGCAAGAAAGCTGGCACGTGCCTTACAGAGAAAACGCATGTGTTACACAAGCTCCCTTAAGGCACAGTTACGGCACTGTTGGCCTTGAGTTCAATAGTAATAACTCACATTAATATCTGATATAATTTTATTGAGCAATATATAATTAAGTGTTGTTGTTTAGTTGCTAAGTCATGTTTGACTCTCTTGCAACTGCATGGATTGTAGCCCACCAGGCTCTTCTATCCATGGGATTGCCCAGGCAAGGATACTGGAGTGAGTTGTCATTTCCTTCTCCAGGGGATCTTCCCGACCTAGGGATGAAACCTGCATCTCTTGCATTGGCAGGTGGATTCTTTACCACAAAGCCTGGGAAGCCCTTCGCCATGCAGATACTTGGGAAATTAATGTCTCGATCTTCTCTCCTTCCCCAATGATCAAAGTCAAAGAGAAAGGGAGTCCATTGACACACTCCCCTCAAATCTCTTGGGGCATAGAGCCATCACCACTCTTCTGACTTCTGAGCCTCTCAGGGGTTCTTTCTGAGCCTGGGGACTGTCCCCTTTGTCTGCGTCTTTGTCCATCCTTCTTCTCCCAGACGCATCACATGGGGATGCGAATATTCCCCTTGCATAAGATGCCTTATCCTCTGGCAACCCTTATCCTGACCAACACAGCCCCAGTTTGTCACCTCAGCTCACCCAGTGTTCCCCGAAAGCATTTTCTGCACAATTCTCTAGGTTGCTTTAGAGCTCATATTTCAGCTGGTGCTCCTAAATCGAGGCCTCTCAATGATACTAAAAGTAAGTGTCATCAACCCCATGTTAGAGTTGAAGAAATAAAGCAATGGTGACTCAATGGTAAAAGAACCCACCTGCCAATGTAGGAGACACAAGAGACTCAGGTTCAATCCCTGGGTTGGGAAGATCCCCTGGAGGAGGAAATAGCGACACGCTCCAGTATTCTCACCTGGAAAATACCCTGGACAGAGGAGCCTGGTGGGCTACAGTCCATGGGGTCACAAAAGAGTTGGACATGATTTAATGACTGAGTATGCACAAAAAGACTTTAAATGCCACCTAAGAAGTGAGGGGTTAAGTCTGGACTTTTAAGTGCATGGGGATGTCCCCACAAGGAGATTCTGCACTGCTTCCCAAGAACTGTTCAGGTATCACTTGCATAAGAATACCTACAGTGCCTGCCAAAGATGCAAATTCCTGGGCCACACTCCAGACCTAGAGAATCTGAATCTCAGGAGGCGAGGCCTAAGAATTTGCATTTCTAGTAAGTCTGATGCACACCAGTGTTTGAAATGCATTCCGTCCCTGCTGCCAACTTCCCAGGGCCAGCTTCTGCACTGGCCACAGCAGACGCTAAAGGAGGGACCCACAAAAATGCTTTCTTTTTCATTTCTTTTAAAGGCAGAAGAAACATATAAATACATAAAAATAAATATATAATAAACACTGGTGGTTCAGTGGTAAAGAACCTGCCTGCCAATGCAGGAGACGTGGGTTGAATCCCTGGGTAGGGAAGCTGCCCTGGATAGGGAAGCAGCAACCGCTGCAGTGTTCATGCCTGGAGAATCCCTGTGGACAGAGGAACTTTTGACAGGCTACAGTCCATGAGATCTCAAAGAGTCAGACACACGCTGACAGCAGCAAGGAGTCCACACACTCCAACATTTTAAATTTTTAAAAAACATTTCCTCTAGAGCCCCAGGCTCTGTACACATTGTAATGAACAGTCTTACCAAATGTTTTTATCACAGGAGCACATGACTAGCTTTCCAGCATGTGAACATGCACCCTTGTCATGTACTGCTAAGCCAGGGTTTCTCAATCATGGTACTGCTGACATTTGGGGTCAAATACTACCTTGTACTGGGGTGTGTCCTGTATATTGTGGAATATTTAGCAGCATCCTTGACCCACTGAATGCCAGTAACATCTCCCTCCAACTGAAGACAATCTGAAACATTCATAGGCTATGTCAAATGTCCCAGGTGGAGGGGCAAATTTGTAGAATTGCCACTGATTAAGAATCACTATACCATTAAGAATCACTATACCAAGCCAGGGCTTCCCAGGTGGCCCAGTGGTAAAGAATCCACCTGCCAATGCAGGAGACACAGGTTTGATCCCTGAATCGGGAAGATCCTTTGGAGGAGGAAATGGCAACCCGTTCCAGTATTCTTGCCAAGATAATCCCATGTACAGAGGAGCCTGTTGGGCTACAGGCCGTGGAGTCACAAGAGTCAGATATGACTGAGCAACTGAACAAGTACGCATGCACACATGCCGAGGCAGTCTCATAAATTTGGGGTTCTCTTCAGGAAATACTTTTCTCCTGGTACCAAAGTCTGTATTAGTTAGATTACAGGTTTTTTAAAAAACACAGATTGCTTGACTAACAGGGAAGGCTTTTGGCAAAGTGACCCATTCTTGAGGCTACAAAAAGGAAAACAGTTCAGATCAGATGGGCTTCTTTACTGTCCTCTGGACGCTGAGAACTCTTCTCTGACTTTCCAATCACACATGCCTATTCACACATGATTACTTGGCATCACAATAATTGGACAGTGACCAAATTTGTATCACAGTAACTTGGTGGTAAATTCAATTTTATTAAAAACATTTATTTATCTGTTTGTTTAGTATTTGACAGATTTAATTCAATTTTGCTTATATTGATTTTTAATGAGTTTTTTCCCCTTTGAAAGTTTCCATTCATAGGATCCTAGTATACTTTCATTAAAAAAAAAAAAAAAAGGCAGAGGCATCACTTTGCCAACAAAGGTCCGTATAGTCAAAGACGTGATTTTTCCGGTAGTCAAGTAAGGATGTGAGAGTTGGATCATAAAGAAGGCTGAGCACCAAAGAACTGATGGCTTTTGAATGGTGGTGTTGAAGAAGACTCTTGAGAGCCCCTTGGACTGCAAGGAGATCAAACCAGTTTACCCTAAAGGAAATCAATCCTGAACATTCATTGGAAGGACTGGTACTGAAGTGGAAGCTCCAATACTTTGGCCACCTGATGAGAAGAACCAACTCACTGGAAAAGACTCTGGTGCTGGGAAAGATTGAGGGCAGGAGAAAAAGTTGGCAGCAGAGGATGAGACGGTTGAATCACATCACCAATTCAATGGACATGAGTTTGAGTAAACTCCAGGAGAGAGTAAAGGACAGGGAAGCCTGGCGTGCTGCAGTCCATTGGGTCACAGGAGTTGGATATGACTTAGCAACTGAACAACAGCAACTAAAATGTTCTCACTGTATAATTCAGGAACAGTATTAGCGACAGGAAAAATGATTAGAAAGCTAAAAAGTGATGCTTGAATTCCTTCTTGCAGCTAAAGAAAGGCTCACTTACCATAAAGTAAAATAAATATGTTATATACTAAAAATAAATAAAAACACAGAGACCCAGTATAACAGTGTATGCATGCTCATTCTTGTCTGACTCTTTGCAGCCCCAGCGCTGAAGCCTGCCAGGCTCCTCTGTCCATGGGGTTTCCCGAACAAGAATACTGGAGTGGGTTGCCACTTCTTTCTCCAGGGGATCTTCCTCACCCAGGGACTGAACCCACGTCTCTTGCATTTCAGACAGATTCTTTACCACTGCACCACCAGGGAAGCCCCACAATTATTTTTATATGCACTTACTTGGTCAAAACAACAAATACATTATAAATATTAAAAATTTTGGTAAGTAAAAAACACAAGAAGTAAAGTTTTTATCTAATATTTTAATGTTTTTACACTTTTATTATAGTTGATTTACAATGTTGTGTTAGTTTCAGGTGCCGGGGTGCAGCCCCGGTGGATCCAGGGAATTCGAAGTGGGGACGGCATTGGCGAGGAGAACTTATTTATTTATTAATATAGAAATATAAGATTAGATTAGGAAGAAATAGTGTAGTAGGAAAATTAAGTGGAGAAAGATGGCTGAATAACTTGGTTTATGTGGGAAGCCAATAAAGTTCCAGACAAGGAGCTTGCACCATCTACGTTAGGCCACCGGCGTCCTCTTGAATATCAGGGGGTGCCCCGCCTTGGGTTCCCCCTCGCGTGGATCTTAAAAGCCAAGACAAGTAAGTAGACATAGTGAGCCTCCATGCCCCAGATGGGAATTCAGCCAGAAATTAGAGAGGAGACACGGGGGAAACCAGTCGAGCGACCGGCCCCGTCCTCTATTGTTCAGAAGGCCTTTTATACTTTTGATAAAACATGGAGATCAATGGGTAACACAAAGTTATGCAGCGTTAGCAGCCCAGACTTCTATCAAAACCAGGCTTTTCTCTCTGCATACCTAGTTGTATAAACAAATCTTAGGTAATTTACATCATCTTCTGGCCAAAAGGCCCAATTAACATTTTACAGCCTTTTTTCTGATAAGGGTTTGTCAACCAGAAGACTTATTTGTGTTGATCTTCCCAAAGTCTGGTGCCCCTCTCAGAAAGCACTAAATGAAATTACATTCTTACATAGCAAGGACACAAGAGGAGTGCAGTGATATATAACAAAGAGAAAAGTAATTAACTCAAAAGTTTAGTGTTGCTAACATCAAAACTATTATATATCTTTTTCCATATCCCATTTGCATTGATTAACATCCTCCCAGGTGCCTAAAAGATAAAGAATATGGAGGCCTGGCAGCAATCATTGAGTCAACAGTGAAAACCCGTCACCGATATGATTTTTAGCTCTTAGAAAAGGCTCTGTATCTTAAGATGCTTTAAGCTCTGTGCCTCTCGCGGTTGGGGGGCTGTAAGCAATTCACAAGCTGTAAGAGGTCCGGGGGAACCTGTTAGGCAAGCTAGAGAGCTATCAGAGGGGTTTTAACTGAAACATCCCTTTCAAATGCAGAAGACTAAAGCCCTGATTTGACTTTTTCCAGAGAATATTAGAAGAGTGGAAAAGCAGGCAGATTCTTATTTTTGAGGGGGTGGATGCTTGGGAAATTCCAGGGGGAAAACCTGAGGTCTGATTAGCCTTGCCATCAGAGCTCTGCCGCATGACCTTGTCATGGGTGGAATTCCTCACGCTGGCTCCCGGCATTCAGGTATACAGCAAAGTGACTCGGTAATACATATACATATATCCACTCTTTTTCAGGGTTTCCCTGGTGGTTCAGTGGCAAAGAATCCACCTGCCAATGCAGGAGACACCGGTTCAATCCCTGGGTTGGAAAGATACCCTGGAGAAAGAAATAGCAACCCACTTCAGTATTCTTACCTGGGAAATCCCATGGGCAGAGGAGCCTGGCTAGCTAGAGTCCATGGGGTTGCAAGAGGAGCCTGGCTAGCTAGAGTCCATGGGGTTGCAATGAGTCGGACACAACTTAGCAACTGAACAACAACAGAATATTGAGTGGAGCTCCCAATGATCTTCTATTTCTTAGGCCAGTTACAACAGTCAAACATTTTCTAAACAATATACTCATAAAAACATTATTTCTTTAGGTTCCCACCTTGTTTTACTAGAAGTCCAGAGCCCCTTTTGTTTCTTTCCTCCAGAGACATAGCCATGCACCACTAAGCCACTATCTGCTCCCATCTCCCCCAGTTCATCACCTGAGTCACCTACTGACTCAACCTTTACATATTCCTGCAAACCATCACATTCCTATTGGGGGAGAGCTACTGTGATGGCTTCCAGGTGGCTCAGGGGTAAAGAATCTGCCTGCCAATTCAGGAGACGCAGGTTCGATCCATCGGTCAAGAAGATCCCCTGGAGGAGGAAATGGCAACCCATTCCAGTATTATTGCCTGGGAAATCCCATGGACAGAGGAGCCTAGCGGGCTACAGTATATGGGGTTGCAAAGAGTAGGACTTTACTAGCATGTGAGATGAGTGCAATTGTGCGGTAGTTTGAGCATTCTTTTGCAATGCCTTTCTTTGGGATTGGAATGAAAACTGACCTTTTCCAGTTCTGTGGCCACTGCTGAGTTTTCCAAATTTGCTGGCATATTGAGTGCAGCACTTTCACAGCATCATATTTCAGGATTTGAAACAGCTCAACTGGAATTCATCACCTCCACTAGCTTTGTTCGTAGTGATGCTTTCTAAGGCCCCCTTGACTTCACATTCCAAGATGTCTGGCTCTAGATTAGTGATCACATCATCATGATTATGTGGGTCGTGAAGATCTTTTTTGTACAGTTCTTCTGTGTATTCTTACCACCTCTTCTTAATATCTTCTGCTTCTGTTAGGTCCAGACCACTTCTGTCCGTTATCAAGCCCATCTTTGCATGAAATGTTCCCTTGGTATCTCTAATTTTCTTGAAGAGATCTCTAGTGTTTCCCATTCTGTTCTTTTCCTCTATTTCTTTGCACTGATCGCTGAGGAAGGCTTTCTTATCTCTCCTTGCTATTCTTTGGAACACTGCATTCAGATGCTTATATCTTTCCTTTTCTCCTTTGCTTTTCACCTCTCTTCTTTTCACAGCTATTTGTAAGGCCTCCCCAGACAGCCATTTTGCTTATTTGCATTTCCTTTTCATGGGGATGGTCTTGATCCCTGTCTCCTGTAGAATGTCACGAACCTCATTCCATAGTCATCAGGCACTCTATCTATCAGATCTAGGCCCTTAAATCTATTTCTCACTTCCACTGTATAATCATAAGGGATTTGACTTAGGTCATACCTGAATGGTCTAGCGGTTTTCCCTATTTTCTTCAATTTGAGTCTGAATTTGGCAATAAGCAGTTCATGATCTGAGCCACAGTCAGCTCCCGGTCTTGTTTTTGTTGACTGTATAGAGCTTCTCCATCTTTGGCTGCAAAGAATATAATCAATCTGATTTCGGTGTTGACCATCTGGTGATGTCCATGTGTAGAGTCTTCTCTTGTGTTGTTGGAAGAGGGTGTTTGCTACAACCAGTGCATTTTCTTGGCAAAACTCTATTAGTCTTTATCCTGCTTCATTCCTCATTCCAAGGCCAAATTTTCCTGTTACTCCAGGTGTTTCTTGACTTCCTACTTTTGCATTCCATTCCCCTATAATGAAAAGGACATCTTTTTTGAGTGTTAGTTCTAAAAGATCTTGTAGGTCTTCATAAAACCGTTCAACTTCAGTTTCTTCAGTGTTACTGGTTGGGGCATAGTCTAATGCTCAAAATTCTCCAAGCCAGACTTCAGCAATACGTGAACCATGAACCCCCTGATGTTCAAGCTGGTTTTAGAAAAGGCAGAGGAACCAGAGATCAAATTGCCAACATCTGCTGGATCATGGAAAAAGCAAGAGAATTCCAGAAAAACATCTATTTCTGCTTTATTGACTATGCCAAAGCCTTTGACTGTGTGGATCACAATAAACTGTGGAAAATTCTGAAAGAGATGGGAATACCAGACCACCTGACCTGCCTCTTGAGAAACCTATATGCAGGTCAGGAAGCAACAGTTAGAACTGGACATGGAACAACAGACTGGTTCCAAATAGGAAAAGGAGTACATCAAGGCTGTATATTGTCACCCTGCTTATTTAACTTCTATGCAGAGTACATCATGAGAAACGCTGGACTGGAAGAAACACAAGCTGGAATCAAGATTGCTGGGAGAAATATCAATCACCTCAGATATGCAGATGACACCACCCTTATGGCAGAAAGTGAAGAGGAGCTAAAAAGCCTCTTGATGAAAGTGGGAGAGGAGAGTGAAAAAGTTGGCTTAAAGCTCAACATTCAGAAAACGAAAATCATGGCATCTGGTCCCATCCCTTCTTGGGAAATAGATGGGGAAACAGTAGAGACAGTGTCAGACTTTATTTTGGGGGTCTCCAAAATCACTGCAGATGGTGACTGCAGCCATGAAATTAAAAGACGCTTACTCCTTGGAAGAAAAGTTATGACCAACCTAGATAGTATATTCAAAAGCAGAGACATTACTTTGCCGACTAAGGTCCGTCTAGTCAAGGCTGTGGTTTTTCCTGTGGTCATGTATGGATGTGAGAGTTGGACTGTGAAAAAGGCTGAGCACCGAAGAATTGATGCTTTTGAACTGTGGTGTTGGAGAAGACTCTTGAGAGTCCCTTGGACTGCAAGGAGATCCAACCAGTCCATTCTAAAGGAGATCAGCCCTGGGATTTCTTTGGAAGGAATGATGCTAAAGCTGAAACTCCAGTATTTTGGCCACCTCATGCAAAGAGCTGACTCACTGGAAAAGACTCTGATGCTGGGAGAGATTGGGGGCAGGAGGAGAAGGGGACGACCGAGGATGAGATGGCTGGATGGCATCACAGACTCGATGGACGTGGGTCTGGGTGAACTCTGGGAGATGGTGATGGACAGGGAGGACTGGCGTGCTGCAATTCATGGGGTTGCAACGAGTTGGACACGACTGAGCGACTGAACTGAACTGAACTGAAAGAGTAGGACACGACTGAGCGTGCAAGCGTGTACCTTGAGGTGTACTGATCCCTGTGTTCTGGGGTAAGCTCTGATTGTCAGAGTGGTCTGGAAAGGGCAGACCTGTCTTGCTCTTGGAAACCCCTGCCTAATTTTCCAGCTTTATCCCTCATCCTTTTATTCTGCAGGAAGTAGTGAAGAACACGGATACTGAAGTCACAAATTAATTCAAACTCTGGTGCTGCCAAGCACTCATTGAGAAACCCTGACCAACTTATTTAATCTCTCTGTACCTCAGCTTCCCCAAAATGTAAAATGGCCATAATCAGATGGTAACTAGACACTGTAGTGATCCTTTTGCAATGGATATAAATGTTGACACATTATGTTGTACACCTGAAAATAATATATTTATGTCACCTATATTTCCATTTTTAAAATGTTCTTAATAACAGTTTTTACCTCACAGGGCTATGAGAATTAAAGGGGATAATCCACTTAAAATGTTTAAGTGGGTAAGAGGGAGGTTCACGAGGGAAGAGACATATGTACATACCTATGGCTGATTCATTGCTTTGGCCACCTGATGCAAAGAGCTGATTCATTGAAAAAGACCCTGATGCTGGGAAAGATTGAAGGCAAGAGCAGAAGGGAAGGCAGAGGATGAGACCATTGGTTGTCATCACCAACTCGACAGAAATGAGTTTGAGCAAACTCAGGGAGATAGTGAAGGTCAGAAAAGTCAGGCGTGCCAAAGTTCATGGAGTCACACAGAGCTGGACACAACTGAGCGACTGAATGACAACAATGGCTAATTAATATTGATATATGGCAGACACCAACACAATATAAATGTAAAGTAGTTATCCTCCAGTTAAAAGTAAATAAACCTGTCTTTAAAAAAAAAAAAGTAAATAAACCTAAATAAAATAAAGTGCTTAAGAGAGTGAGAGGAGGTTCAAGACAGAGGGGATATATATATACATATAGCTGATTCGCTTTATTGCACAGCAGAAATTAATATATCATAAAACAATTATACTTCAATAAAAAGTAAAGACATAATACCAACCAAAAAAAATTTTGTTTTAATTTTTAAATTAAGTGCTTAAGAGAGTATCTGGCACACAGTGAGCACTCCATAAACAGACAACACAGATTTTGACCTGTGTAATTAGAAGTTTTATAAAGAATGAGAGTAAGGTGTAAATGGATGGATGGAGAAAACTTAGTGGAGACAAAGCAGGTCATAAAAGGTTGCCTGAAAGAAGCTGATTTCTTTGTCGTCTGAGCCACAGGGGAAGCTCTGTCACCTGACATATGAACATAAATCAATTAGGTAAGAACCTACTGCATAGCATAGGGAACCACACTCAATATTTTTTGGTAGCCTAGGTAAGAGAAAGGAGAGTGGAGACAAATGTTCCAGCAAAGGGGAACAGCCTGGGAAAAGGTTCTGAGGCAAGAGAGAATGCATATGGTACACTTGGAAAGCTGAAGACACAGTTTTAGGATGGTAGCAGGTGAGGCTGAGTAGGCAGCCAGGGACCCAGTGTTGCAGATCAGATTCCTGTCATGATGTGGTCCAGATACTTCCTCTCCTATAATTCATTTGAGAGCCCCACTCCTTTCTTCTGCACATTCTTCATCATCTCCTCAGACTGATCTCTTGTTATAAAGTTGATTTCTTACATCAAGAATCTCATTAGCATTGATGAACAATTCTGCAAACCGCCAGTATGCTTGAGGGTTCAACTATTGTCAACAGGTGCCTTGAATCCCTCCAGAACACCAGAGTGCCTGGCCTACAAAAGACACATGAAAAGATGCTCAAAATCTCTAATTATTAGAGATTAGATCAAAACTATAATGGGATATCACCTCACACCAGTCAGAAAGACCATGATCAAATAGTCTACAAATAATAAGTGTTGGAGAAGATGTGGAGAAAAAGAAACCCTTCCACAGTATTGGTGGGAATGTAAACTGGTACAGCCACTATGGAGAACAGTATGGAGATTCCTTTAAAAACTAGGAATAAACCTACCATATGACCCAGCAATACCACTACAGGGCATATATCCAGAGGAAACCATAATTCAAAAAGATACATGCATTCCAATGTTCATCACAGCATTATTTATACCAGTCAAGACATGGAAGCAATCTAAATGTCCAACAGATGAACGGATAAAGATGTGGCCTTTTTATACAATGGAATATTACTCAGTCATAAAAACAGAGTTAAATAATGTCATTTGCAGCAACATGGATGGAACTAGAGATTATCACACTAAGTGAAGCAAGCCAGACAGAATAAGACAAATATCATATGGTATTGCTTATGGGATTCTTTTTTTAAAATGGGGGTGCAAATGAACTTATTTACAAAACAGAAGTAGGGTTACATGTGTAGAAGACAAACTTAAGGTTACCAGTGGATAAGGGGGAGTATCAATTGGGAAATTAGGGTTGACATATACGCACTACTCTATGTATTTTAAATAGGTAACTAACAAGGACCTACTATGTAGCACAGGGGACTATACTCAATATTTTGTCATAACCTATAAGGGAGTAGTGGAGGAGGAAATGGCAACCCACTCCAGTACTCTTGCCTGGAGAATTCCATGGACAGAGGAGCCTGGCAGGCTACAGTCCATAGGGTCTCAAAGAGTCTGACATGACTGAAGTGACTTCGCACACACATAAGGGAATAGATACAGCAAAGCTGAATTACTTTGCTGCACACTTGAAACTAACACAACATTGTAAATTGAGGAAAGTCTTCACTGGGTTTGACTTGGGTGGTCTTGGAGATACTTACCTTTCTGAGTTCTGACACTATGACCTGCAGCAGCTGGAGGCTGAGATGGGAAGATCCTATGCCATTCCACTTGGAGGAAAGAGTCACTTTGGGACATAACTCTGCAGGACTGACTTATGCCTCTCTTCATTCACATCTTGGACTACTGTCCCATCACCCTTCCAGTCCCAGGGCCTCTTGTCTCCATTGATTCTGTACCTAAGCCACCCTTTCTCATGATCACCCCCACCCGACACCTCTGCCTGGAAGATCCCCACGTAAGCATGTCTCTTCCTCAAAGAAGTCTTCCTAGTTATCAGTTGGTCTCAGATACCCATGCTTCTCTCCTCCAGCATACTTATTTCAGCTTCTGATTATGTATTCATTAGAGTGATTGTTTTGCTAATGACTGTCTCCACCCAATAAAGGTGGAAGTAAAGTCCATGACAGCATGGATTATATCTAATTTTTCTCCATTATATTTACTATGCCTGGAATATAGTAGGCAGTTAATAAATGTAGCGGAAAGAGAAAAGAAAGGAAGAATAGAGGGAGGGAAGGAGGCAAGGAGAAAAGAAGAGAAGAAAAAAGAAAAGGAAGGCATAGAAGGAGGCAGAGAGGGAGGAAGTCCTACCTAAAATGGTCCCCCTAGTATGGAAAAAAACATTCTTTGTGTAACACCATTAAACATCCTATTTAAAACATCCTCACAGTTCCATTATAATCCCTTCTCCAGCAGCGATTTTCCACCCAGGCACCCTTTCACATACCTGCTGGAATTCTGTCTCACTCATTAGTTCCTGTCTCTTTCCTCACCCATTTCTGAATACAAAAACCTGTTTATGACTCTTCATTGCAAGAGTAACCACAATTGCCATTTCTGCTTGTTCATGGCACTAACACATGATAATTATTCTTTTTATCTTCATCTCATGCCTCATTAATAGCACAATAGCCATCATTTATTGCTATTAAGTAATTGCTCCTCACAATGGTGCGAACCTGGTCCCTTCCCAGAAGAGTCAGCTGAGGTCATTGATAGTATCAGTTTATGGCCACCTCTTTCCCTTCTTTTCTCCTCCATCCTTATCATGAAAAAAAGCATAAGAGTACACACACCACTTGGCTTCCAAAACAAACCAACTGACCAGAGCTAATATCCTAGTGCAGAATGAAGAGGCAGGCATACTGGGGTGTGGCAGGGGCTTTTCCAAGTCACCCAACTAGCTAGTGGAGATCAGTACATCTTCAGCTGCCATCCAGGTCATGGATGTTGGTCATCTCAACTAGGAAGTGATGCTGGAGGGAAACAGATGAATCCAAAAAGTATTGATGAAGTAAAATAGAGTGCTTTCTGAATGATGGACCAAGGGATTGAACCCAGGTCTAATGCATTGGCAGATGGATTCTTAACCATCTGAGCAAACAGGGAAGCCCAAATAATGGACGCCATATCATATATTAACACACAAATATGGAATCTAGAAAAATGGTACTGATGAACCTATTTGCAGGGCAGGCATAGAGCTGTAGAAATATAGAAAGGCCATGTATTCACGGTGAGGGAAGGGGAAGGGTGGGACAAACTGTGAGAGGGCCACTGGCACACACACATCACTGCTGTAAAACAGCTAGTCGGAAGCCGCTGTATATACCACAGGGAGCCGAGCCCGGTGCTCTCCGGCAACATGGAGGGTTGGGATGGAGGTGCGAGAGAGACTTCAGAGAGAGGGGGTATACGTATGCATACCGCTGATCCGCTTCATTGCACAGCAGAAACCAACACAACACTGTAAAGCAATTATACTCCAATAAAAAATGAATTAAAAATTTAAATAAATAAATAGTGGACACTTTCCTACGTGCCTTGGCTATATTATTAATTCCACGCAACACTCAAGTAAGGTGGGCATTTTTGTCTCTTATTCACTAACAAGGGCACAGAACCACCAAGAGGTTACATAATTCAAGTCACTGGGGCCAAGTATCCAACCCAGGCTGTTTGATTCCAAAGCCTACATCTTTTACCCTTATGCTATTTCTCTTTCTGCTAAATTATCTGCTTGCTAGAGAGTTTGCTAACAATCTTCTGCTTGCTAGAAAATTTCCTACATATATGCATCTCTTCCACCCATGTCCCTTACCTTAACACACACATGCACACACATACGCATATACCCACATCTACAGCAGACCGGTAGGAATGGGAAAAATTGAGATATGTAGATGTCCACGGAGTGGGCCAGGTCGGAGAATGTGGCCATGCTGAATGGATGCATTCAATCAAGTTCAGAGAGAGAACTTCATTGGTTGTCAGACCTGCTTTAGGTCACCCTGAGAAGCGAGTCTGTGTGTTAGCCATTCAGTCATGTCCGACTCTTTGCAACCCCATGGACTGTAGACTGCCAGTATTCCCCAGGCAAGAATACTGGAATGGGCTGCCAGTTACTTCCCCAGGGAATTTTTCTGACCTAGGGATTGAACCTGGGTCCTCCACATTGCAGGCAGATTCTTTACCATCTGAGTCACCAGGGAACTGAAAAAAAAATCTGAGAAGCTTGGGTTAACCCATTTATTCTGCTGAGCTCCTTAAGCTGGATCTTTCCTCTTTGGCTTCTTTTTCATTGCTCTGATGCTTGGACTATGAAGGAAGAAAAATAAGAGGACTCATCCTGATACCTTGTTTATATGTTGTTGTTGTTTAGTCGCTCAATCATGTCCGACTCTTTTGTGACCTCATGGACAGACTATAGCCCGCCAGGTTCCTCTGTCCGTAGGATTTCCCAGGCAAGAATCCTGGAGTGAGCTGCCATTTCCTTCTCCAGGGATCTTCCCCATCCAGGGATTGAACCCACATCTCCTGCATTGGGAGCTGGATTCTTCACCGCTGAGCCATGTAGGAAGTCCACCTTGTTTATATACCAATATAATAAATTTTATGTGTTTACAACAGTTTATGCATAAGATTTGGCTACAATACCAAATAGATATGTTAATTATGTTATTTTTGCTAGTTAATAATTTTAATAAAATTTGCTGGTTTTCTAGTGGAAAAATAAGAGGACTCGGGACTCCAAAACAGCTGTCGTCAGAGTTCAGCTGTACCGCTGGTGAGCCAACTTACTATTCTTTTTTTGGGGTGGGGGATTATTATAGTCATTTATCATTATTTATTATGCAGAGGAATTTTGGAGGGTATATTTTTTCTCTTTTTAATTTATTTTAATTGGAGGATAATTATTTACAATATTGTGATGGTGTTTGCCATACACCAATATGAACCGACCATAGCAATACAGGTGTCCCCTCCATCCACCCCATCGCTCGAGGTTGTCACAGAGCAGCGGCTTTGGGCGCCCTGCATCACACATGAAACTTGCACTGGTTATCTGTTTTACATATGGCAATGTATATGTTTCAATGCTATTCTGTCAAATCATGCCACCCTCTCCTTCTCCCACTGAGTTTTCTGAACCTCAGTTTTCTCCGAGCTATGTCAGCATTTGAGTTCCCATTGTTCAAATGTGCCTGAGAACAGACAGCTGCAGAACTCTGCTCCCCACTGTTATGCAAAACTTACGCAACTTTGACACCAGTGCCTGAGGCACGTGGGTGTATTTCACGACTGTGTCGACAGAATCCTGTCTGACAAGATATTGTCTCGTCTAGTCTTGTCAGGCACCCATGGGTTGTTTACCCCCAAGGGAGACTGAGATGATGAGAGTGGCCAAGTCTTTGAGCAACACCACCTCCTTTCATCATGAAGACTTCTTATGGCTGCAGCTCTCGACACAGGCAGAGGGCACCCCAAAGATCAGGACCTGAAGTCCGAAGGGAACATGGACTGATGTCACAGATGAGAAGAGAGGCATGGGCAGACAAGGGGCTCTGCTGGAAAGGCAAATTCATAGATGTGCCCAAGGGGTGAGTATGAGCTGTCTGGGTACATGGCCATTCTCTGGCCATGTGTGAAGGCAGAGCATAGCCACCATGCCTGTGGACCCACAGAAACATAGTGTCAAAGGAGCATATGAAAGTTTAATGAACCATCTCCCCTCACTTTTTTGCAAAACAGCCTGAGACTGGGCAGCCTGGGGACTGGGTGTCCTTACACAACATCTGCCTGAGAAATAAGTCCATTTCAGGCCTCAGAAGCCATTGCTGTCACTGTGAATAATGTCAACCCACATCTAAACACCAATCTTGTACTGACTGTGGTTTTACCAGTAGTCATTTATGGATGTGAGAGTAGGACAATAAAGAAGTCTGAGCACTGAAGAATTAATGCTTTCAAATTGTAGTGTTAGAGAAGACTCTGAGAGTCCTTTGGACTTATCAAATCAGTCAATCCTAAAGGAAATCAACTCTAAATATTTATTGAAAGGACTGATGCTGAAGCTGAAATTCCAATACTTTGGCCACATGATACAAAGAGCCAACTCATTGGAAAAGACCCTGATGCTGGGAAAGATTGAAGGCAGGAGGAGAAGAGGGTGGCAGAGGATGAGATGGTTGGATGGCATCACAAGTCGATGGATATGAGTTTGAGCAAACTCCGGGACACAGTGAAGGACAGGGAACCCTGGCATGCTGCAGGCCATGGAGTCACAAAGAGTCAGACGCGACTTAGCTACTGAACAACACAACATGGAATAAGGTGGTGGTTATTTTTTTCTTTTATTATTATTATTATTACTTTACAATATTGTATTGGTTTTGCCACACATCAACATGAATCCGCCACGGGTGTACATGTTTTCCCAATCTCGAACTTCCCTCCCACCTCCCCCACCCACACCATCCCTCTGGGTCATCCCAGTGCACCAGCCCCAAGCATCCTGCATCCTGCATTGAACCTAGACTGGCGATTCATTTCTTATATGATATTATACATGTTTCAATGCCATTCTCCCAAATCATCCCACCCTCTCCCTCTCCCACAGAGTCCAAAATACTGTTCTATACATCTGTGTCTCTGCAAACTAGTACAGCCACTATGGAGAACAGTGTGGAGATTCTTTAAAAAACTGGAAATAGAACTGCCTTAAGAGTTGACGCATTGGAAAAGACTTTGATGCTGGGAGGGATTGGGGGCAGGAGGAGAAGGGGACGACCGAGGATGACATGGCTGGATGGCATCACTGACTCGATGGACGTGAGTCTGAGTGAACTCCGGGAGTTGGTGATGGACAGCGAGGCCTGGCATGCTGCGATTCATGGGGTCGCAAAGAGTCGGACAAGACTGAGTGACTGAACTGAACTGAACTGATGACCCAGCAATCCCACGGCTGGGCATACACACTGAGGAAACCAGAATTGAAAGAGACATGTGTACCCCAATGTTCATCGCAGCACTGTTTATAATAGCCAGGACATGGAAACAACCTAGATGTCCATCAGCAGATGAATGGATAAGAAAGCTGTGGTACATATACACAATGGAGTATTACTCAGCCATTAAAAAGAATACATTTGAATCAGTTCTAATGAGGTGGATGAAACTGGAGCCTATTATACAGAGTGAAGTAAGCCAGAAAGAAAAACACCAATACAGTATACTAATGCATACATGTGGAATTTAGAAAGGCAGTGGTTTTCAAGCTTTGAGTCACCTGGGACTTTTAAAATTCCTGCGGCAACATACAGTTTGTGACATTTTGTGTCTGACCCCTTTTACTTGAACTTGATGCTTTTAAGATCCATCTATATTGTTGTATATGTCGTTGCTGTTCAGTCGCTAAGTCTGCTGTGTATGTCAGAACTTTATTCTTTGTGTCTGAATAATATCTGTGGTATGGATATGCCACATTTTATGCATTCATCTATTGATAGACATTTATGTTGCTTCCACCCTTTGGCTATTTCTGAGTAAGAACGGGCAATTTTTTCAACTAACTTTATTTTTTTAATATTTATAAATTACTTACTTGGCTGCATCAGGTCGTAGTTGCCACACACAGAATCTTTGCCGCATCATGTGGCATCTTTCGTTGTGGCACTCAGTCTCCAGAGCTCTCACACTTCAGCAGTTGCAGCTCACAGGCTTAGCAGCTCCTCGGCACATGAGATCTTAGCTCCCTGACCAGGGATTGAATCCACATCCCTTCTATTGCAAAGCGGATTTTTAACCCCTGTGCCACCAGGGAAGTCCCAAGAATAGGCAAATGTTTAGAGGTAGAATTAATCCAGAATTAATCTAGTTGCAACTTCTGGGAGAAGGGGAGAATATACTACCTAACCAGTATAGGGTTTCCATTTGGGATGATGAAAATTTTCTGGAATGGATAGGAGAGACTGTGACACAACATTGTGAATGCAGTCAATATTACTAAATTGCATTCTTTAGAATGATTACAATGGGAAATTTCGGCGTTTATGATTTGATGATGAAGATGTTCTTTGCTCAGTTATGTCCAACCCTTTGCAACCCCATGGACTATAACCTGCCAGGCTCCTCTGTCCAAGGAATTCTCCAGGCAAGAATACTAGGGTGGGTAACCATTCCCTTCTCCAGAGGATCTTCCCAACCCAGGGATCAAACCCGGGTCTCCTACATTGCAGGCAGATTCTTTACCATCTGAGCCACAAGGGAAGCCCTATTTATGGCTTAAGCCCCATTAAATCAGTTGGGTCACAACTGAACCAGGACTCTAGGGTTGGGAGCCATGCTTTAATTTTTTTTTTGCTTTAATTTTTTTCCTTTTTGTATTTATTTCTTTTTTTTATTTTTGAATTTATTTATTTATTAACTGAAGGACAATTGCTTTATAGAACTGTGTTGGATTCTGCCAAACATCAACATGAATCAGCCACAGGTAGACATATGTCCCCTCCCTCTTTGAACCTCCCTCCCATCTCCCTCCCCACCCAACCCCTCTAGATCATTGCAGAGCCCTGGTTTGAGTACTTTTTAAAACTCCCTCAGTGACTCCAAAGTACAGCAAGTTAGAGAACCACTAATGTTAGGAAAGGAGGGAGAACAATGAGAATTAAACATCCACACTTCCCAGGACTTATTAAATGCCATCTCCTCCAAGAGCCACCCATACTCTCACCACTTCAGTCATTTCCTGTCACCTCATCTGGCCTATTTCCATTTTAAATGCATGTCACCATCGAAATTACCTTGTTCATTTATTTGTTCAGTTGTTATCTGTCCCTTCCCACAAAACCAATGGTGTTCAACCTTACAATGCATTTGAATCATCTGGGACCCTATTTTTTATAATAGATACTTTTTCTTCAGGGTAGAAATGGAGAGGTAGGCATAGAGAAAAGACATGCGAACACAAGGGGGTTGGGAGCCTCGCATGAATGGAGTACATACATACACTACCATGCGTAAAATGGACAGCTAGTGGGAAGCTGCTGTTTAGCACAGGGAGCTCATCTCAGTGTTCCATGATGTCCTAGAGAGTTGGGATGGAGCGGGGAGGAGGGAGGCTCAACAGGGAGGTGGTATATGTGTACTTATAGCTGATTCACTTTGTCATACAGCAGAAACTAATACAACATTGTGAAGCAATTATACGCCAATAAAAAGAAAAGAAGGGGCTTCCTTGGTGGCTCAGTGGTAAAGAATCCATGTGTCAGTGCAGGAGACACAGGCTATGTGAGTTCAATCCCCAGATTGGGAAGATCTCCTGGAGAAGGAAATGGCAACCCACTCCAATATTCTTGCCTGAAAAATCCCATGGACAGAGGAGTCTGGCAAACTACAGTCCATGGGGTCACAAAGAGTCAGACACAACTGAGCATGTATGCAATAATAAATATAATTCATCAACTTTATTAGTTGATTAATTACTAACAGTTGCTCCAATCCATGCTGACTCATCCTTTTCTGCCTTATGATTCCAGTGCTTACTGCACTAAGATTTTTTAAGCCCCCATTCCACGCCCAAGTCCTGTGTTAGAGTTTTCATACTATGGTCTTGATGAAGGAGGTGGTACTATTCCCAGTTTATACCTATAGGGTTAGGGAGCACTAGTATCAATGCTGACAAGACCAGGCTCCCAGTTCGCAGACCTTTACTGAAGGCTTTCCATGAGGCTGGCTGGGCACTGAGTTAACAAGTGTGGCTCACCTTCTCACCAGCCAGCAGTCCTTTGGGAAAATAGATGTCAAGTCAGCATAATCAGACTAGTGTCACTGCCCAGAAGTGCAGGGAGGGTTCAGAGACGGCTTCCTGCAGAAGCTTCACTTCCCCTGACATCCAACTGATCTTTTAACAACCAGGAGTTATTAAATCATCCCCCAGCTTAGAACCCCTCAGTGGCTTCCCACCACCTATTGAATAGGGGACCAATTCATTTTGCTTTCCCCCGGGACTTTTCCAGGTTTTTAGCACTTAAATCCCTGAACCCCAGGAAATCCATCAATGTTCATTCAAATGGGCCAAGAGGCACATGGCAAGGTGTTCAACATTGCAAATTATTAGAGAGATGCAAATCAAAACCACAAGGAGATACCACCTCACACCAGTCAAAACAGCTATCATTTAAAAATCCATGAACTATAAATGCTAGAGAGGGTGTGAAGAGAAGGGAACCTTCCTACACTTTTGGTGGGAATGTAAATTGGTACAGCCACAATGGAGAACAGTATGGAGATTCCTTAAACAACTAAAACTACAGCTAGCATATGATCTGGCAAACCCACTCCTGGGCACATAGCCAGAGAAAAGCATGGTCCAAAATGCACTTCAGTGTTCACTGCAGCACTGTTTACAGTAGCCAGGACACGGCAGCAACCTAAATGTCCATCGACAGAGGAACAGATAAAGATGTGGTCCATATATACAACAGAAGCTCCTCTGTCCATGGGATTTTCCAGGCAAGAGTACTGGAGTGGATTGCCATTTCCTTCTCCAGGGGATCTTCCCGACCCCGGGATCGAACCCAGGTCTCCCACATTGTAGACAGACGCTTTACCGTCTGAGCCACCAGGGAATTCCCCTACAACAGAATATTACTCAGCCATAAAAAGGAACAAAATTGGGTCACTAGTTGAGACACGGATGGACCTAGAGACTGTCATACTGAAGTAAGTCAGACAAGAAAGAGAAATATCTTATAATATTCCTTATATGGAATCTGAAAAGAAATGATACAAGTGAACTTTATTTACAAAACAGAAACGTACTCACAGACTTAGAGAATGACTTTATGGTTACCAGGGAGAAGTGTGGGAGGGAAGGATAGTTAGGGAGTTTGGGATGGACAGGTACATACTGCTATATTTTAAATGGATAACCAACAAGGACCTACTGTAGAGCACAGGGAACTCTGCTCAATGTTGTGGCAGCCTGGATGGGAGGGGAGTCTGAGGGAGAATGGATACTCATATATAGGTTGGCTGAGTCACTCTGCTGTGCACCTGAAACTATGACAACATTGTTAATGAGCTATATTCCAATTTAAAGTAAAAAGTTAAAAAAAAAATCAGTCAAACCAGAATGAATTTTCTCCCTGTGACCCAACCAAATCCAGACTCCTTAAGAAGTTTCAAGTCCCTTTATGATCTCATCCCCTTCTAGACTCAGTTTTGTTTTGTTTTGTTTTGTTTTGGGTTTATTTATTTATTTTTATTCTTGGTACATTTTTTTTTCTATTTTAAATTTTTATTTTCACTTTATTTAGACTCAGTTCTTAATACATGAACACTCACCTAGACTCACCTCTCACCACCTGAACTCACCGCCAGCATGTGCATGTTAAGTCACTTCATTGTCACTGAAGTCACTCAGTCGTGTCCAACTCTTTGCGACCTCATGGACTGCAGCCTACCAGGCTCCTCCGTCCATGGGATTTTCCAGGCAAGAGTACTAGAGTGGGTTGCCATTTTCACTTCAGTCACGTCCAGTTCTTTACAACCCTATGGACTGTAGCCCAGCAGGCTCCTCTGTCCATGGGATTCTACAGACAAGAATATGGAGTGGGTTATCATACCCTTCTCCAGGGGATCTTCCTGATCCAAGGATCAAACCTGAGTATCTTACATCTCCTGCATTGACGGGCAGGTTTTTGCGACTAGCGCCACCCACTTACACTTTATTATCTAGTCCCACAGAAGTAGACATAGTACCCTGAAGCCGCTAAGATCTCTCCTTCACCTCTGCTATTGCCCATGCTGAGGTCTCTCTGCAATAACTTCCTCCCCCAAATGCCCACCTGGAAAGCACCTTCTCACTCCTCAGGTCTCCTGTGAAATGCTAGCTTCTCTAGGAAGCCAACCTGCAACTCTATATAATCTTATGCATCCATCCCTCCATGGAGTCTTTACACCAGGTTGTCTTTCTCTTGGTAACTGTCAGATAACTCTGATTAATATAATTAATCAGTACTGCAGACAGTGACTGCAGCCATGAAATTAAAAGACACTTACTTCTTGGAAGAAAAGCTATATCAAACCTAGACAGCATATTAAAAAGCAGAGACATCACTTTGCCAAAAAAGGTCTGTATAGTCAAAGCTATAGTTTTTCCAGTAATCCTGTACAGATGTGAGAGTTGTACTATAAAGAAGGCTGAATACCAAAGAATTGATGCTTTCAAATTGTCATGCTGGAGAAGACTCTTGAGAGTTCCCTGGAGATCAAACCAGTCAATCCAAAGTAAATCAACCCTAAATATTCATTGGAAGGACTGATGCTGAAGCTGAAGCTCCAATAACTTTGGCCATCTGATGTGAAGAGCTGATTCCTTGGAGAAGACCCTGATGCTGGGGTGGATGGAGAAGGGAGCGACAGAGGATGAGATGGTTGGATAGTATCACTGACTCAGTGGGGATGAGTTTGAGCAAACTCCAGGAGATAGTGAATGACTGGGAATCCTGGCATGCTGCAGTCCATGGGGTCACAAAGAGTTGTACACTACTGAGCGACTGAACAATAACAACTAGATCAATTAACAGTTACTTCAGCCTGTAGCCTGCAGTGACATATTTTTCTCTCACACACTGACATTGTATAAATATGTGTCTCATCAGAGAAGCCAGGACCTTCTGATGTTTTGTCACTGATGGACTGAGGAGAAATTGATGAGGAACCATTTCTGCTGCTCTCCCTTTCAGGAGACAACCAGACATGCCAGAGCCTTCATCCACCCAGCTCTTCCTCCTTTGACCTCCTTTGACTTTGAGTGAAGTGTTCGAACATGGTCCCCACCCCAGGGACTGGTCTATCTGGACCCACCTGCTTTTCTAAAGAAAGTTTACGTCTGGAAATACCCTCTTCCACACTGGAGACACGTGGTTGGAGACTCTTTGGAAAAGGCTCAATCTTGTGCCTAAAGAAGTATGTGCAAGGCTGCTTCTGACAGCGTTACTTGTCATGGTGAAAACCTGGGAACACACAACATGTCCATCAGCAGGAGAATGACTAAACAATTATTACACACCCATTCTTTAGAATACTGTGCACCTTATAAAACCAGTGGTGTTGCACAGGCACTGAAATGGCTACAATGAAAAAAAAATGGAAAATACCAAGTGTTTTTAAGCACTCCCCCTTAGCCTTAAACTTAGTTGAACTTTAAACTCTAGGCCATTACATAGGACAAAATAATAATAGTTTAGTCCTTAAACAAAGTCAAGGAACTTTAGCTACTCTTCAAGGGATATAGATAATATTCTCTTTTTTAACTTATTTTGTTTATTTTATTTACCTCTTTGACTGTGCCACAAGGCATGTGGGATCTTAGTTCTTAGTTCCCTGACCAGGGATTGAACCTGTGGCCCTGCAGTGGAACCTCAGAGTCATAATCACTGGACCGCAAGGGAAGCCCCCTGTAGCTAATATTCTCAGCCATGTTCTATGAGCTGTTTTGCAGATACTGAAGTCCCCAGCAGGTGAAGGAAGATGACTCCATGATGACCAAATTGTAGCCATGACATAAGCTGCCCCATTTGTACAATTCCAAGAACTGGCCTCAGAGAAACAGGAACAAACCCTGCAACTGAAGGTTAACTGTACTTAAAACAATCAAGATGGTGCTGGTCAGACCACCACACTCCTGATTTCAAGATGACTTTCAGAGCTGACTTGTTGTTCTGCCCCCTCCCTCTGCCAATACACCCCTGCAACTCCCCTTTAGAAGCTCTAGCCCCCTAGCGGTAATTCTGAGTTGGTTCTTGGACATGAGTCCACCTTCTCCCCTGGTTGACCGCCTCCAAAATAAAGCAAACTTTCCTTTCCTAACAACATTTGTCCTTGAGTATTGGCTATTTTTCCTTTCTCTTTTAAACATTTTTATTTTCTATTAGTTTCTAGTACTTGAAAATGCATAATTTTTCTATCAACCATATATCAAACAACCATATTAAACTCTATAAGAAACTCTTACTGTTTCACTAAAACACGGATTATCTACATACACAGTATATATAGAGTCATGTTGTTCAGTCACTGATTTGTGTCTGACCCTTTGTGACCCCATGGACTGCAGCACACCAGGTTTCCCCGTCTTCACTATCTCCCAGTTTGCTCAAACTCATGTCCACTGAGTCGGTGATGCCATCTAACCATCTTATCTTCTGTCGCCCCCTCTCCTTCTGCCCTCAATCTTTCCCGGCATCAGAGTCTTTTCCAAAGAGTCGCCTCTTCACATCAGGTGTCCAAAGTATTGGAGTTTTAGCATCAGTGCTTCTAATTAATATTCAGGGTTGATTTCCTTTACAAAGTTGTATCATCTCCAAATACACATTTCATTCCTTTCTTTTTTTTAATTTATATTGAAGTATAGTCGCTTTACAATGTTGTGTTACTTTCTACTGTACAGCAAGGTGGATCAGCGATACATATACATATATCTTCTCCTTTTTGGCTTTCCTTCCCATTTGGATCATCTAGACCACAGAGCATCTAGTAGATTCCTTGTGTGATACGGTAGGTTCCCATTAGTCATCTACTTAATACACAGTAGCAGTAATGTATACATGTCAATCCTAATCTCCCAACTCATCCCTTCTGCCCCTTTCCACCTTGGTATCTACAGGTTTGTTCTCTACATTTGTGTTTCTGTTTCAGCTTTATAAATAAGATGACCTATACCAATCTTTTCAGATTCTACAGAGTGAAGTAAGTCAGAAAGAGGAAAACAAATATTGAGTATTGGCTTTTGAGTGGCAAGGAGCTGGACCTGAGTTTGATAACATGTTGTCATGGATTTGGAGTGCTCACGCACTGCTGGTGGGAGGATAAAAATGGTACACCTCTTTAGAAATGGTTTGGTAATAGCTAGTAACACTATACACAAGCATTACCGATAACCCAGCACTCCCATTTATAAGGTTATATCCAACAGAAAAGTGCGTGTATTGGACTGGCCAAAAATGTCCATCAATAGCAGACTGGATATATGACTTGTTGTGGTATATTCACACAATGAAATACTAAAAGGTACATGTCCTTGATGGAAGCAATATTTTACCTCCACAAGGGCAAAAATTGATTTGGGGAAGAAGAAAAAATAAACAGATGTACAGACAATGTATGTATGAATATAGATGGATAGGTAGATAGGGTGAGTATATTTGTGATATTAAATTTCATGGAAGGGCAGTTAGGAAAATTGTCTGACACAGTTTCTGGGGGTGTAATAATAAAAAAAGGATTGAGAAATAAAGCTGCAAGATTGAAGATCTACAGATACATGCAAAAAAATCTTTTTCATAAAAAAGAATGAACTATTGCCATTTGCAGCAACATGGATGCTATTACATGTTATCAGTATTACAGATTGTAATACTGAGTGAATTAAGTCAGGCAGAAAAAGACAAATATTTATGATATCACATACATGTGGAATCTAAAAAGGAATACAAATGGATTTATTTACAAAACAGACTCACAGAACAAACGTGTGGTTACCAAAGGGAAAAGGGGGGAGGGATAAGTTAAGAGTATGGAATTAACAGATACACACTACTATACATAAAATAGATAACAAGGATTAACTATGTAGCACGGGTAACTATGTGAAGAAAGCTGAGTGCCAAAGAATTGAGGCTTTTGAACTGTGGTGTTGGAGAAGACTCTTGAGAGTCCCTTAGACTGCAAGAAGATCCAACCAGTCCATCCTAAAGGAGATCAGTCCTGGGTGTTCATTGGAAGGACTGATGCTGAAGCTGAAACTCCAATACTTTGGTCACCTCATGCAAAGAGTTGACTCATTGGAAAAGACCCTGATGCTGGGAGGGACTGGGGGCAGGAGGCAAAGGGGACAACAGAGAATGAGATGGCTGGATGGCATCACTGACTCGATGGACGTGAGTTTGAGTGAACTCCAGGAGTTGGTGATGGATAGGGAGGCCTGAGAATGTGGTCCACTGGAGAAGGGAATGGCAAACCACTTCAGGATTCTTGCCTTGAGAACCACATGAACAGTATGAAAAGGCAAAATGATAGGATACTGAAAGAGGAACTCCCCAGGTCAGCAGGTGCCCAATATGCTACTGGAGATCAGTGGAGAAATAACTCCAGAAAGAATGAAGGGATGGAGCCAAAGCAAAAACAATACCCAGCTGTGGATGTGACTGGTGAGAGAAGCAAGGTCCGATACTGTAAAGAGCAATACGGCATAGGAACCCGGAATGTTAGGTCCATGAACCAAGGCAAGTTGGAAGTGGTCAAACAGGAGATGGCAAGAGTGAACGTCAACATTCTAGGAATCAGCTAACTAAAAAGGACTGGATTGGGTGAATTTAACTCAGACAACCATTATATCTATTACTGCGGGCAGGAATCCCTTAGAAGAAATGGGGTAGCCATCGTGGTCAACAAAAGAGTCCGAAATGCAGTATTTGGATGCAATCTCAAAAACGACAGAATGATCTCTGTTCGTTTCCAAGGCAAACCATTCAATATCACAGTAATCCAAGCCTATACTCCAACCAGTAGCACTGAAGAAGCTGAAGCTGAACAGTTCTATGAAGACCTACAAGACATTTTAGAACTAACACCCAAGAAAGATGTCCTTTTCATTATAGGAGACTGGAATGCAAAAGTAGGAAGTCAAGAAACACCTGGAGGCAAATTTGGTCTTGGAATACGGAATGAAGCAAGGCAAAGGCTAATAGAGTTTTGCCATGAGAATGCACTGGTCATAGCAAACACCCTCTTCCAACAACACAAGAGAAGATTCTACACATCTCTTCAAGAAAATTAGAGATACCAAGGGAACATTTCATGCAAAGATGGGCTTGATAAAGGACAGAAATGGTATGGACCTAACAGAAGCAGAAGATATTAAGAAGAGGTGGCAAGAATACACAGAAGAACTGTAACAAAAAAGACCCTCACAACCCAGATAATCATGATGGTGTGATCACTCACCTAGAGCCAGACATCCTGGAATGTGAAGTCAAGTGGGCCGTGGAAAGCATCACTATGAACAAAGCTAGTGGACATGATGGAATTCCAGTGGAGCTGTTTCAAATCCTGAAAGATGATGCTGTTAAAGTGTCGCACTCAGTGTGCCAGCAAATTTGGAAAACTCAGCAGTCGCCACAGCACTAAAGAGGTCAGTTTTCATTCCAATCCCAAAGAAAGGCAATGCCAAAGAATGCTCAAACTACCACACAATTGCACTCATCTCACATGCTAGTAAAGTCATGCTCAAAATTCTCCAAGCCAGGCTTCAGCAATATGTGAACCGTGAACTTCCAGATGTTCAAGCTCATTTTAGAAAAGGCAGAGGTACCAGAGATCAAATTGCCAACATCTGCTGGATCATGGAAAAAGCAAGAGAGAGTTCCAGAAAACCATCTATTTCTGCTTTATTGACTATGCCAAAGCCTTTGACTGTGTGGATCACAATCAACTGTGGAAAATTCTGAAAGAGATGGGAATGCCAGACCACCTGACCTGCCTTTTGAGAAACCTATATGCAGATCAGGAAGCAACAGTTAGAACTGGACATGGAACAACAGACTGGTTCCAAATAGGAAAAGGAGTACGTCAAGGCTGTATATTGTCACCCTGCTTATTTAACTTCTATGCAGAGTACATCATGAGAAACGCTGGGCTGGAAGAAGCACAAGCTGGAATCAAGATTGCCAGGAGAAATATCAATAACCTCAGATATGCAGATGACACCACCCTTATGGCAGAAAGTGAAGAGGAACTGAAAAGCCTCTTGATGAAAGTGAAAGAGGAGAGTGAAAAAGTTGGCTTAAAGCTCAACATTCAGAAAACGAAGATCATGGCATCTGGTCCCATCACTTCATGGGAAATACATGGGGAAACAGTAGAAACAGTGTCAGACTTTATTTTGGGGGGCTCAAAAATCACTGCAGATGTTGGTTGCAGCCATGAAATTAAAAGACGCTTACTCCTTGGAAGGAAAGTTATGACCAACCTAGACAGCATATTCAAAAGCAGAGACATTACTTTGCCAACAAAGGTCCATCTAGTCAAGGCTATGGTTTTTCCAGTAGTCATGTGTGGATGTGAGAGTTGGACTATGAAGAAAGCTGAGTGCCAAAGCATTGATGCTTTTGAACTGTGGTGTTGGAGAAGACTCTTGAGAGTCCCTGGGACTGCAAGGAGATCCAACCAGTCCATTCTAAAGGAGATCAGTCCTGGGTATTCTTTGGAGGGAATGATGCTGAAGCTGAAACTCCAATACTTTGGCCACCTCATGTGAAGAGTTGACTCACTGGAAAAGACTCTGATGCTTGGAGAAATCGGGGCAGGAGGTGAAGGAGACAACAGAGGATGAGATGGCTGGATGGCATCACCGACTCGATGGATGTGAGTTTGAGTGAACTCTGGGAAATGGTGATGGACAGGGAGGCCTGGCATGCTGCAATTCCTGGGGTCACAAAGAGTCGGACATGACTGAGCGACTGAACTGAACTGAACTGAACTGATGGGTAACTATTCAATATCTTTAATAACCTATAATAGAAAAGAATGTGCAGTTATACATGAATGTATAACTGAATTGTTTTGCTGTATACCTGAATCTAACACAATATAATAAATCAGATATACTTCAATTTTTAAAAAGCTGAATCTTGCAATCAGAATGTTTAGTAAATGAAAGCAGACAAAGGAGAGTACATTGTGTGAGTCTACTCATATAAATTTCCAAAGACAGGTAAATTTCATCTATAATGTTTATATTAAGAGAATGTTTGGGGAAGGCAAGGGCAGAGTGATGACAAGAAAAGAAGCAGGAGAAAGTCCAGGGACAGAGAGATTGGGTCATTCTTTTCCTTGATCATGTCCTGATTGCATGGTTGTGTTCAGTGTGAAAATTCATTGAGTTACACACATGACCTATCCCTTTTTCTGCATGTAGCTTATTCTTCAATGAAAAGTTTTTAAAAAGAAAACCAGAAATGAGTGTTCCATGTGCACCAACACAGAAAGATGACTCAGACATATAATTAAATGAACAAAGCAGTAAAAGAACAATTTGGTAGAATGAGTCAACATTTACAACAGCTTCTAATGGGTAAGTCACGCAGAAATGGAGATTTGGCGAAAAACTGTCTGGTCTTGTGCCTGAATTATCTCAAAACAAAAAGAAGAACTGGAGGAATGGGAATGTTCCAGTTTTTTAAATTTTGTTACTATGGTCAAATACACAAAATGTAAAATCTACTATTTTAACCATGTTTAGGTGTCCAGCTTAGCGGTATTAAGTACATTCTCATTGTTGTGCAACCATCACTACCATCCATCTACAGAACTTTGTCAGCTTCCCAGACTGAAACTCTGCATACATTAAACACTAACTCCACATTCCTCCTCCTCCAGTGCCTGGTACCCACCATGCTACATTTTTTCTTTATGAATGTCAATATTCTAGGCACCTCATATAAATGGAATCAAAGGACAATGCCTGTCCTTTTGTGTCTGGCTTATTTCATTTAGCATAATGTCCTTTAAGTTCATCTGTATCGTAGCATGTGTCTGAATCTCCCTCCTTTTCAAGGCTGAGTAATATTCCATTGTATGGACACACCACTTTTTTATCCTTTCATCCATCACTGGCCATTTGGGTTGTTTGCACCTTTGGGCTATTGTAAATAATACTATTATGAACAGTGGTGTGCAAATATCTGTTCAAGTTCCTGTTTTCAATTCTTTTTTTTTAATTTAAATTTATTTATTTTAATTGGAGGCTAATTACTTTACCATACTGTATTGGGAACATGTGTACACCTGTTTTCAATTCTTTTGTGTATATACCTGGAAGTAGAATTGCTGGATCAAATGATAATTCTAAGTTTAACTTTTGGGAGAGCCATCATACTGTTTTCCATGGTAACTACAGCATTTGGAGAGAATGTTCCAGCTTTGCTGAACAATTTCAGTATTGTTATTTGAATATTGTTATTTGAATATTCCAATCCTAGGTACAAGCTCAAGAGAAATACACAAAAACTTGCATGCAAATGTTTATAGCAGCATAATTCATAACAGTCAAAAAGTGGAAACAACCCAAATACCTATTAATGGACAGATGAAGAAAATTAGGTCCATCCATAGAATGGAATATTATTCAGCCATGAAAAGGAGTGACATACTGATACATGCTTCAACATAGATGAACCTTAGAAACACTATGCTACCCGGGGGAAATGGACTAATAGGACACAGAGAGAGACACACAGTGACAGCCCCTGAGAGAAAGGGATGGAAATAGGCACTTAGAAACAGAGAGAGAGAGTGACGGTATCCCCACAGAGCAAGACAAAATGAGCGAGAACCTACTCTATAGCCCAGGGAGCTCTACTCAGTGCTCTGTGGTGACCTAAAGGGGAAGGAAATCCAAGAAAGAGGGGATATATGTATACATGTGGCTGGTTCACTTTGCTGTACAGTAGAAATTACCATAACACTGTAAAGCAACTATATGCAAATAAAAATTAATTCATTAAAAAAAAGGAATTTGGACTTCCCTGGTGGTACAGTAGATGAGAATCTACCTACCAATGCAGGGGACACAGATTCTATCACTAGTCCAGGAAGGTCCCACATGCCATAGGGCAGCTAAGCACATACACCACAGCTACAGAGCCCACACGCCTGGAGCCTGTGCTCTGCAACAGGAAAAGCCTCCACAGGGAGAACCCTGAGCGCAGCAAAGCAGAGCAGCCCCTGCTCGCTGCCTAGAGAAAACCCACTCACAGTAACGAAGACCCAGCCAAGAATAAAAAAAAAAATTTTATGAAAAGAAATCCTTTACTCTAAGATCCTATAGGATATAAAGGTACTCTTTTTACTTTCTTCTACAAATTCTAAAGTTTTGTTGTTGTTCAGGTGCTAAGTCACGTCCAACTCTTTGTGACCCCATGGACTGCAGCATACCAGACTTCCTTGTCCTTCACCATTTCTCAGAGCCTGCTCAAACGCATGTTCATTGAGTCAGTGGTACCATCCAACCATCTCATCCTCTGCCTTCATCTTCTCCTCCTGCCTTCAATCTTTCCCAGCATCAGGGTATTTTCCACTGAATTGGCTCTTCACATCAGGTGGTCACAGTATTGGAGCTCAACTTAGTATCTGTCCTTCCAGTGAATATTCAGGGTTGATCGCCTTTAGGATTGACTGGTTTGATCTCCTCGCAGTCCAAGGGACTCTCAAGAGTCTTCTCCAACACCACAGTTCAAAAGCATCAATTCTTTGGTGTTCAGGCTTCATTATGGTCCAGCTCTCACATCCATACATGACTGTGGGAAAAAGCATAGCTTTATAAGCCCCTTTGTCAGAAAAGTGATGTCTCTTTTTTAATACGCTGTCTAGGTTTGTCATCCAAGTTCTAAAGTTTTGGCTTTTTAGTATTTGTCTTTTCACAGCCCTTTAAACTTTGTTGATAGCGACAAAAAGTAGAGAAATGTCTTCCTAGACCTGTAATGTAGGAGTCTGGGGAAGGGGGAAATTCAGGACAATCACTAAAGGGCACAAAATTTCTCTTTGAGATGATGGGAATGTCCCACATTTTACTGTGGTGATAGTCACACAACTCTGTAAATATAGTAAAAAAACCATTTAATTGTACACTTTAAATGGGTGAATTGTATGGATATATACACTATGTGAATTACATTTTATTACAGCTGTTAACATAAAATAGGGCTTTACGCTAAATGCAATGTCAGGCAGAGAAAAGCATATACATATGACAGCCCTTATATGTGGAATCTTAAAAATACCACAATAAAAAAGATGCAGACTCACAGATTTAGAGAAAAAACTAATGATTACTAGTGGGGAGAAAGCGAAAGCCGCTCAGTCATGTCTGACTCTTTGCAACCCCATGGACTATACAGTCCATGGAATTCTCTAGGCCAGAATACTGGAGTGGGTAGCCTTTCCTTCTCCAGGGGATCTTCCCAACCCAGGGATGGAACCCAGGTCTCCCGAACTGCAGGTGGATTCCTTACCAACTGAGCCACAAGGGAAGCCCAAGAATACTGGAATGGGTAGCCTATCCATTCTCCAGCCAATCTTCCTGACCCAGGAATCAAACCAGGGTCTCCTGCATTGCCAGCAAATTCTTTACCAACTGAGCTATCAGGGAAGATCCTAGTGGGGAGAGGAGGTGGGCAATATAGTGATGAGGAAGGAAAGTACAAACTATTGGGTGTAAGACAGACTACAAGAATATACTCGCCAGTCTATGTCTGACACAGGATACAGCATGCTTGGGGCTGGTGCATGGGGATGACCCACAGAGATGTTATGGGGAGGGAGGTGGGAGGGGGGTTCATGTTTGGGAACACATGTAAGAATTAAAGATTTTAAAATTAAAAAAATAAAAAACTATTTAAAAAAAAAGGATATACTATAGGGCTTCCCTGGTGGTCCAGTGATTAAGAATCTGCCTGCCAATGCAGGAGATACAGTTTCTTCCCCTGGTCCACGAAGATCCCACATGCCACAGAGCAACTAAGCCTATGTGCCGCAACAGCTGAGGCTGTGTTCTAGAGCCCGGGAGCCACAGCTACTGAGGCCAAGGCTACAAGAAGCCCTCAGACCCACAACCAGAGAGTAGCCCCCACTCACCACAACTAGAGAAAAAGCCCACGCAACAACAAAGACCCAGTACAGCCAAAAATAAAAATTAATTAATTAAAAGAATGGATTGTACAACACGGGGAATATAGCCAATAATTTGTAATAACTATAAATGGAGAGTAACCTTTCAGTTCAGTTCAGTTCAGTTCAGCTCAGTCGCACAGTCATGTCCGACTCTTTGCGACCCCATGAGTCGCAGGACGCCAGGCCTCCCTGTTCATCACCATCTCCCGAAGTTCACTCAGACTCACGTCCATCGAGTCCATGATGCCATCCAGCCATCTCATCCTCGGTCGTCCCCTTCTCCTCCTGCCCCCAATCCCTCCCAGCATCAGAGTCTTTTCCAATGAGTCAACTCTTTGCATGAGGTGGCCAAAGTACTGAAGCTTCAGCTTCAGCTTCAGCATCATTCCTTCCAAAGAAATCCCAGGGCTGATCTCCTTCAGAATGGACTGGTTGGATCTCCTTGCAGTCCAAGGGACTCTCAAGAGTCTTCTCCAACACCACAGTTCAAAAGCATCAATTCTTCGGTGCTCAGCCTTCTTCACAGTCCAACTCTCACATCCATACATGACCACAGGAAAAACCATAGCCTTGGCTAGACAGACCTTAATTGGCAAAGCAATGTCTCTGCTTTTGAATATGCTGTCTAGGTTGGTCATAACTTTTCTTCCAAGGAGTAAGTGTCTTTTAATTTCATGACTGCAGTCACCATCTGCAGTGATTTTTGAGCCCCCCAAAATAAAGTCTGACACTGTTTCTACTGTTTCCCCATCTATTTCCCATGACATGATGGGACCAGATGCCATGATCTTCATTTTCTGAATGTTGAGCTTTAAGCCAACTTTTTCACTCTCCTCTTTCACTTTCATCAAGAGGTTTTTAGCTCCTCTTCACTTTCTGCCATAAGAGTGGTGTCATCTGCATATCTGAGGTTATTGATATTTCTCCCGGCAATCTTGATTCCAGCTTGTGTTTCTTCCAGTCAAGAGTTTCTCATGATGTACTCTGCATAGAAGTTAAATAAGCAGGGTGACAATATACAGCCTTGACGTGCTCCTTTTCCTATTTGGAACCAGTCTGTTGTTCCAGGTCCAGTTGTAACTGTTGCTTCCTGACCTGCATACAGATTTCTCAAGAGGCAGGTTTAAAATCGTATTTTTAATTTAATTTTTTAAATAAAAGTAAATTGAATTGAACTGAAAAGTGAAATAAAATTAAAGCTGAAAAAGGATAGAAGAGGAAGGACATAACAGAGCCAAACACCCATGGAACAATGATTTCAAAGCTTAACTGACACCCCCTGGCTAAGGAGGCTGAGGCAGAGCATGCAAATTAGCCAGGGCTTTGATGCCATCCCAACCACCAAGCACCCCCCAGATTCCAGCTCATCCAGCTTTCAAGTCCATCATCCCCATCATTGCATCTCTTCCATCCCTTCCACATTTGACTGTGCAGATAATGCCAACTTCACACGTTTACTATCTCCTGCAGTCCTCAGCAGCCCTAAGAGATCAGCACTGTTCCTCCCATGAAGCAACTGAGTCTCAGAGGTGACATGACTGCCCAACAACTCATTGGCACAATTGGTATTAAAATTCAAGAGGATTTATTTATATTTTAAAACAAAACATTTAAATTTATGTATTTTATTGAAAATATTTTAATTAATTAAAATTACTGTTTATTTTTAAATAACTAAATAAAAGAATATACTGTACAACATGGGGAATATAGCCAATATTTTATAATAACTATAAATGGAAAGTAACCTTTAAAATCATATTAAAAAATAGTTTGAATTAATTAAAAGTAAATTGAATTGAATTTAAAAGTAAAATAAAATTAAAGCTGAAAAAGAATAGAGGAAGGAGATCATGAGGAAGAGAAGAGAGAGACTGAATCAACTGGGGCTGGACCAAACCGTCTGGGGCTGGACCCTCTCGGATTTGAATACCAACTGCGCCAATTAGTGGTTGGGCAGTCATTTCACCTCTGAGTCTCTGTTGCGTCATGGGAGCAACAGTGCTGATTTCCTAGGACTGTTGAGGACTGGAGGAGTTAAGAAACGTGAAGTTGGCATTATCTGCACAGTCAAATGTGGAAGGGATAGAAGAGGTGTAAGAATGACAGTGATGAGCTGGAATCTGGGAGGTGCTTGGTGGTTGGGATGGCATCAAAGCCCTGGCTAATTTGCATGCTCTGCCTCAGCCTCCTTAGCCAGGGGGTGTCTGTGAAGCTTTGCCATCACTCGTTCCATGGGCGTTTGGTTCTGTTTCCTCACCGAGGTTGTGTCAAGGGTGTGTCCCTCCTGTCATAAGGTTTCTTGAGCAACAGAAAGCTCGCCAGCAATAAAGGCCCAGACAGCTGTGCTGCCCAGCTCATAGGCAGGCCTCTCAGGAGACACCTGAGAAGATCCCAGGCTGGCAGCCCTTTCTCCAAGGTCAGCACGTGCAGCCTAACCCCTCCTCAGTGCCCTGACGTGTTGGTAGCTAGGAGGGTGGTGAGAGAGCCTGAATTTGAGAAGATACTTCCAGAGTCAGTAAGTGATATTAAATGTCTGTGTGTGTGTGTCTGTCTGTCTGTCTGTGTCCCTCTCTGTCTCTCTCTGTGTACGTATGTCTGTGTGTCTGTCTCTTTCTCTGTGTATGTGCGTTTGTGTGTGTGTATGTGTGTCTGTCTGTCTGCCTCTCTCTGTGTGTATGTGCGTTTGTCTGTCTCTGTCTATGTGTGTGTGTTTATCTGTCTCTGTCTGTGTATGTATGTCTGTCTGTGTCCCTCTCTGTCTCTCTCTGTGTATGTATGTGTGTGTGTGTGTGTCTGTCTCTGTCTGTGTGTGTATGTGAGTCTGTCTGTCTGTCTCTCTCTCTGTGTATGTGCGTTTGTCTGTGTCTGTCTCTGTGTGTGTGTATGTGTGTCTGTCTGTCTGTCTCTCTCTGTGTATGCATGTGTGTCTGTCTCTGTCTCTGTGTGTGTGTATGTGTGAGTGTCTGTCTGTCTCTCTCTGTGTATGTATGTGTGTGTCTGTCTGTCTCTGTCTGTGTTTGTGTGTATGTGTGTCTGTCTGTCTGTCTCTCTCTCTGTGTATGCATGTGTGTCTGTCTCTGTCTGTGTGTGTGTGTATGTGTGAGTGTCTGTCTGTCTCTCTCTGTGTATGTATGAGTGTGTGTTTGTCTGTCTACCCCTCTCTGTCTCTCTCCTCTCTCCCCCTTAGTCCCCTACTTCCTCCTCTCTTTTCCCTCTCTCTGCACGAGTGGGTGCTCAGTCCAGTTTGGGCAGAACTGAAGGAATGTCCATCCAGTTACACATTCATGATTCTTTCCTTCGTTTGTTCATTTATTTGTTTACTCAACAAATTCTCCCTGACACCAGCTCTGTGCCCATTCCCACACTGGTGACCCTGCTGGAGACAGGGAAAAAGAGGTCAGGCTATCAGTTCTAAAAATGGAGCTGCTCATTCAGTCACTAGAATAAGAATCAAAAGCTGGAACGTAAGTGTAGACTGGCAGAGAGCTGTGGGAGCCCAGAGGAGGGAGAGGCAATTTCCAGTGGGTCAACAGGGATCCTAAAACCGACTTTGCAGTGCCATTGCTATAAAGCATCTATCGTTTCTAGGTCCTTTTCAGACAGGAAAACTGTCTCAGAGAGGAGAGTGAGATGCTCAAGGGCACACAGCTGGGAAGGGGCCAAGGCAGGACTTAATTCTAGGTTAAGCTTCCTTCCACTTTCTCTCTCTCTCTTGTTGAATTCCTCTTTCCTCACAGCACTGGCTCCAGTGTGTGTGTGTGTGTGTGTGTGTGTGTGTGTGTGTGTGTGTTTCTAACAAATGGGTAGAGATTTAATGCTCATTTATAGAGCTCATTTATAGAGCATTAAATTATAGAGTTCTATCACAGACTAGAGCTACCGTAGGGCAGGGGTCATGTCTGTCTTATACAGTGTATTCCCAGTGCCCAGCACATAATGGACACCCAGAAAGTATTTGCTGGATAGATAGATACATGGGTGATTGGGTGGAGAAGTAGACGGATGGATAGATGAGTGGATGAATGAACGAATGGGCAGGTGTTGGATGGACTAATGAATGGATGGATGGATGGATCCGTGGAGGGATGGATGAATGAATGAGCAGATGAGTGAATGGCTGGTTGGATGGACAGATGTGTGAGTGGATGGATAAGTGGTGGCGGGAAGTCATAGCAGACCTGATGCCCCCAAGATTGGCAGAGCAGGGTCTTAACTAGTAAAAAGCACTCAAGATTGAGGACAAAATGTAACAAAAAGTAAAGAAATGGGTAAATGCCAAGGCTATGGAAACAGTCATTCTATCCAGAAAAAGAATCAGAGATGAGAATGAAGAACTTGGACAGATATTCAGGCTCAGTGCAGAGGGAGGAAGGTAAATTGATCTATTCAGATTTGAAGACCTTCCGGGACAGTTTCAAAATTGCATTCCCCACTTTGATGACATCCTCATTTTATTTTTTCTTCCAGTTTTATTGAGATACAATTGACATACAACACTGAATAAGTTTAGGGTATACAGCATAATGATTTGATTTACATACACCATGAAATGATTATCATGATAAGTTTAGTGAACATCCATCATCTCATATAGATACAGAATTAAAGAAACAGGAAAATATTTCCTGTGATGAGAACTCAGATTTACTGTCTTAACGTTCATGTATAGCATACAGCAATGTTGATTATATTACCATCTTGTACACTACATCCCTAATACCTATTTATGTTATAACTAGCAAAGTTGTACGTTTTGACTTCCCTCATCCAATTGCCCTCCCCCCTCCACCTCTGATAACCACAAATCTAATCTCTTTTTTATTAATTTGTTTCTGAGAATAAGTGACCTAACACACTGTTAGTTTCTGTTACACAGCACAGTGGTTTGATATTTCTCTACATCTCAAACTGATTGCCACAATGTCTAATTACAATGTGTCACCATACAACGCTATCAATAGTTATTGACTATATTCCCCACACTGTACATTTCTTACCCACGACTCATTTACTTGGTAACTAGGAGTTTGCACCTGTTAATCTTCTTTACCTATTCCTCTCATAACCCCCATCCTCCTCCCCTCTGGAAACACACCTGTTTATTTTCTGTATCTATAGCTCTGCTTATGTTTTGTTATGTTTCTTCATTTGCTTTGGGGTTTTTTTTCCTTTTTGATTCCACATATAAGTGAAATCATACATCATTTGTCTTTCTCTGTCTGATTTTATTCACTTAGTATAATGCCCTGTAGGTCATCCATGTTGTCACAAATGATGAGATTTCATTCTTTTTATGGCCAAATAATACTCCATCACTTACATAAGTATCTTCTTCATCCATTCATCTACCATGAGCATGTAGGTTGTTTCCATATCTTGGCATTTGTAAACAATGCTGTAATGAACATTGTCGTTACTGTTCAGTTGCTCAGTTATTCCAACTCTGCAAGCCCATGGATTGTAGCCCACCAGGCTCCTCTGTCCATGGGATTTCCCAGGCAAGAATACTGGAGTGGGTTACCATTTCCTTCTCCAGGGGATCTTCCCGACCCAGGGATCAAACTTGTGTCTCTTACATCCGCTGCGATGGCGGGCAGGTTCTTTACTGTTGAGCCACCTGGGAAGCAGTGAATGAGAATCACCAGAGTATCACACTAGACAGGACACACTTCATGGACTGTCATCTCTTGCCCCAAGTCTCAACATGAACCAAGTCCCCAACCACTGGGATCCTGTTCAGTCTCAAAAACACAAATAGACAACCTAGTCTGTCCCCTGAGCCCCTCTGTCTTCCTTTGGAGACCTTTAACCTATCTTCTCTTGTCCCTTTTCCCTTAGGATCAGACAAGGGTGGTGAGATTTGGACTCAGAATCAAAAGAGATGAGCAGTCCTCAGCCTTTGGAAGAGGTAGGCTGGGTGCAGGCTTGGGGAGAGAGGTGGGAGCAGCCGGGGAGAGTGGAAGAGAGGAACTTAATGTTTGAGACACTAGAGGGGGTGAAAAATCATGACATGGATTCAGAACTCAGGTGCTTTGTGATCATTCAGTTGGAGAAAAAGACTCAGCAATGGAACTGAAGTTGTGGCAACTGGGAAAAGAAGGGGGCACCCTGGCTACCTTTGTCTTGATGATAAAATTCTTATAATTATGGTACTCAGTATCCTGCTTCTCTTTTTTTTATGACTATTTACATATTTTTGGATGAACTGGGTCTTAATGGGAGCACAAAGGATCCTCACTGCAGCTGGAGGGCTTCTCTCCAGATGTGGCACACAGGTTTATTGCCCTGTGGCATGTGGAATCTTAGTTCCTGGACCAGGACTCGAACCTGTGTCTCCTGCATTGGAAGCCAGATTCTTAACCACTGAACCACCAGGGAAGTCTCACACTGCCTTTCTTCTAAAAAAAAGAAATTTTGGCCCCAATATTCTTCCTCTGATAGGACCAGATAGAATCTCAGAATTAGCTTCATAAAGTCTGAGACCTCTGCAAGTGAGAAGGTAATGCTCAGAATACTCTTGGGAATGATGGAGAGAGAGACACAGCTATCAAATGTGATAACTGGAAGAGACCCTCAAAATTCACCCCCCTTACACATATTCATTGTCTCTATTTGGAAGTGTGTCAATCACTCAGTCATGCCCGATTCTTTTCAACCTCATGGGCTGTAGCTTACCAGGTTCCTCTGTCCATTGAATTCTCCAGGCAAGAATACTGGAGTGGGTTGCCATTCCCTTCTCCAGGGGATCTTCCCAACCCAGGGATTGAACCCAAGTCTCCCATATTGCAGGCAGATTCTTTACATATGAACCACCAGGGAAGCCCCTATATTTGGAAACTGAGATTCAAATAGGAGCAGTGTTTCAATACCATTCTCCCAAATCATCCCACCCTCTCCCTCTCCCACAGAGTCCAAAAGACTGTTCTATACATCTGTGTCTCTTTTGCTGTCTCGCATACAGGGTTATCGTTACCATCTTTCTAAATTCCATATATATGCGTTAGTATATTGTACTGGTGTTTTTCTTTCTGGCTTGCTTTACTCTGTATAATAGGCTCCAGTTTCATCCACCTCATTAGAACTGATTAAAATGTATTCTTTTTAATGGCTGAGTAATACTCCATTGTGTATATGTACCACAGTTTTCTTATCCATTCATCTGCTGATGGACATCTAGGTTGCTTCCATGTCCTGGCTATTATAAACAGTGCTGCGATGAACATTGGGGTACACATGCCTCTTTCAATTCTGGTTTCCTCAGTGTGTATGCCCAGCTGTATCATATATGAAATGAATAGCCAGTCCAGGTTCGATGCATGATACTGGATGCTTGGGGCTGGTGCACTGAGACAACCCAGAGGGATGGTATGGGGAGGGAGGAGGGAGGGGGGTTCAGGATGGGGAACATGTGTATACCTGTGGTGGATGCATGATGCTGTATGGCAAAACCAATACAACATTGTAAAGTAATTAACCTCCAATTAAAATAAATAAATTTCTATTTTTTAATTAAAAAAAATAGGAGCAGTGACTTACTCAAGTTCACACTGGACTCCAGGTTGAATTGCCAGATTTGGCAAATAAAAATAAAGGATGCCCAGTCAAATTTTAATTTCACATCAACAGCAAATAACCTTTCAGTGCAAATATACTCCATGCAATATTGAGGACATACTTATTCTTCAAAGTGTTAGTCGCTCAGTCATGTCCAATTCTTTGCAACCCCATGGACTGTAGCCTACCAGGCTCCTCTGTCCATGGGATTCTCCAAGCAAGAATACTGAAGTGGGTCGCCATTCCCTTCTCCAGAGGATCTTCCCAACCCTGAGATCAAACCTGGGTCTCCCACATTGCAGGCAGATTCACCATCTGAGCCCTTTATTCTTTAAAGGGCTTTATTCTTTAAAACTTGGGAAGCCCTTTATTCTTTAAAACTTGGGTTTGCTTTTTTTTTTTTTTTTTTCATTTATCTTGAGTATACCTTGGCATCCTGTATTCTACTCAGCAACCCTACCCCCAGGCATCTTTGGACCACATCTGCTTTCTCCTCCCCTTCCATACCCCTTTGATAATTTCTGTCGTCTCTTGGCCCAGGAGACATACGACATGTCGGGTGCCCGCCTGGCCCTGACACTGTGTGTCACCAAAGCCCGAGAAGGTTCCGAGGCAGATCTGGATGCCCTGGAGCGCATGTTCCAGCATCTGGGGTTTGAGAGCACCATGAAGAGAGACCCTACTGCCCAGGTATTGTGCTGCCAGCTCCAGCCCAGCAGGGGAGGGGTGAGGGCTGAAGGAGAAGGTGGATTCCAGGGTCACCCCTGAGTCCGGCCATTCCTCTCACTCCAGCAATTCCAGGAAGAGTTGGAAAAATTCCAACAGGCCATCGACACCCGAGAAGACTTTGTCAGCTGTGCCTTCGTGGTTCTCATGGCACACGGATTAGAAGGGCGCCTCAAAGGGGAGGATGAGAGGATGGTCGAGCTGGAGGACCTCTTCCAGGCTCTGAACAACAAGAACTGCCGGGCCCTGAGAGCCAAGCCTAAGGTGTACATCGTGCAGGCTTGTCGAGGAGGTGGGGCCAACAGCCAAGGACACAGAGCCCCTCCCTCCCAGATCCAAAACCCCTCCAAGCCTTGGGTTTCCCATCTGTCTTATGACCTTCTTTTTTCTTCTCCTTCTTTCTGATTTTGCCTTTTCCTTCTTGATGTTTCAGAACAAAGGGACCCTGGTGAACCAGTCACTGGAGGGCATCTTGCAATGATCACAGAAGAAAGTCCTGAAACCATCCCAACGTACACAGACACCCTCCACGTCTTCTCCACCATAGAAGGTATGAGCTTCCAGCTGACCCAGTGCGGCCTGCTTCTCCACCTCACCTGCCACTCCTGACCCTTGAGACTCCCCTCCAGGACTCACCATTGTCCAAGGCATTTTGTAGCAAATGCGCATGCAGGTGCATGTGCATGCATGCATGCGCATGCACGCACGCACGCACACACACACACACACACACACACACACACAGAGTCACCCACCCCCACTGAGCTCCCCTGAGCCCACTTATCTGGAATTCCCAGGGTACATTGCCTACAGACATGACCAGGAGGGCTCCTACTTCATCCAGACTCTGGTTGATGTGTTCACCAATAAGAGAGGACCCATCCTGGAGCTTCTGACAGAGGTGAGTTGGGAGAGGGTACCTTGGAACCCCCACCCAGCCTAATCAGGGAGCATGCAGAATGGGCTGTATGTGCGTGCCCAGTCACTCGGTCATGTCCGACTCTTTGTGACCCCATAGACTATAGCCTGCAAGGCTCCTCTATCCATGGGATTTCCCAGGCAAGAATACTGGAGTGGGTTGCCATTTCCTCCTCCAGGGGATCTTTCTGACCCAGGATCAAGCCCACATCCCTTGCGCCTCCAGCACTGGCAGGCATGTTCTTTACCAACTGCACCCCCTGGAAGCACAGCAGGCTCAGCCTCTTCCAAACCTTTCTGCATGTTCCCCCTCCCTTGCCTCCTGCTGCAAGGCCAACCTGGGTCCCAACACAGAAACTAGAACACCCATCTCCCAGGAGTGACTTTCCCTAAAGCGAGGAATTCCAAAGCTTACAGTATGTGAGATAATTTAGATGAAATATGGATAAATTTCTGTAAACAAGCCCCTTAGGTTTAACTCATTTTTGGACGTTCTGATGGGTATGTGTTATTTTGGCAGATTAGAAAAAACATATAACAAGAATGTGCAGCCAGTGATTCCACAGAAATTATGGTGTGAAAGAGTTAGTTGCTCAGTCGTACCCAACTCCTTGCGACCTCATAGACTGTAGCCCCCCAGGCTCCTCTGTCTGTGAAATTCTCCAGGCAAGAATACTGGAGTGGGTGGGCATTTCTTTCTCCAGGGGATCTTCCTGACACAGGGATGGAACCTGGCTCTCCTGCACTGAAGGCAGATTCTTTACCTTCCAAGCCACTAGGAAAGCCCAATTATAGTGTAGGATGAGACAGTAAAGGTCTCCCACTTTAGGACATGGAGACTCACCTGCCCTAACTTTCTCCCAATAAGCCCATTACCTGACTCCCCCAAAAGCCCAGGCCCAAGCTGACCATTCCTGTTGCTGCAGGTGACCCGGCGGATGGCAGAAGCAGAGATGGTTCAAGAAGGGGAACCAAAGAAAGTGAACCCTGAAATCCAAAGCACTCTTCGGAAACGACTCTACCTGCAGTAGAAGTAGAAAGGGTGGGGTGGGGCTCTCTTTCAGGTGCCCTCTCTGCCCCCACAGAGATTTAAAGACAGCTCTCACCACTTCTCCAAAATCTTCTCTTCCCAAAGCTAAATGGTGCCCAGCTCTTCACCCTTCATGAAGGCCCTCCTTCAATCTATCCCCGTCCTTCTTAGGGCAAACCAGCTAAAACTGAATGCAAAGCATGGTGATAACATTAACATCACCTCCCTCGGGCTGGACTCTCCACCTCTATTAATACACCTAAAAAGACATTCAATTATCCCACTCTCTATTCCTATGCTCTGGTGAAGCCCTCTCCTTTCTGCTGTGAATCATACCCATACAAACGTAACCAGATAAAACGCAAGATTTTCCACTGTTAAACCATGCCCTTTCATCACCTCCCATCCCAATCAAAACTTCACTGGCTCTGGAATTTCACATGAATTTATAACCTCCTCCTCCTGGCAATTGCATCCATTCCCATTTCCCAGAGATTTCCTCTCAACCTCTGGAAATTCAGTAAAGCAAGAGTTGTTCTCTCTCCAAGACCTCTCTTCTTTGGCCAACAAGCAGGTGCCTTGACGCCATCCACCTCATGGGTTCTCTCTGGTTAATGGAGCTGCTTCCTCCTTTTCTGAAGCCCTTCCTCCTGACTAATGCCACTCCATCCACTGCTCTGAATTCTGACATGTGTCTGAGACAATCCATCCATTTACCCATTCTCAGAGTTTTGACTCTCTTTAAAAAAAAATTTTTTTTGTTTTTAATTGGAGGATAATTGCTATACTACGTTGTGTCGTTTCTGCCGTACAACAACGTGAATCAGCCATAAATATAATATATCCCCTCCCGCTTGAACCTCTCTCCCACCCCACCCCATCCCACTCATCCAGGTGGTCACAGAGCACTAGGATGAGTTCCTTGTGTCACACAGCAACTTCCCACTAGTCAACTTCCAACCACTTGAAATCATAGCATGTTGGAGCTGTGGAAAAACCCCTAGTGTTACCCTGTTACTTTTCAGAGAAGATTATAGAGGACTAGAGAGGCTAAATCTCTCCTCAAATACCACACAGTAAGCCAGTGGCAGGGTCACGGTCTGGCTTCCAGGCTAGCCCCACTTCCACTACCTGCTAAATCTTCCATTAGTGAGTGTGTGATCAGTCGCTCAGTCTGATCTGACTCTTTCTGACCCCATGGACTGTCATCCACAAGGCCCCTCTGTCCATGGCACTCTCCAGGCAAGAATACTGAAGAGGGTTGCCGTGCCCTCCTCCAGGGGATCTTCCCGACCTTCGGATCGAACCCGAGTCTCTTACATCTCCTGCACTGGCAGGCAGGTTCTTTACCACTAGCACCACCTGGGCAAGTTTACTTCCATGGGATTCTGACATTGGGCTGGAAGCTGGATCAGAGGCTCCCAAGTCTATGACAACTTTCTGTCTATCTACAGCCCTGACCTTTCCCACCATGATAACCTGTGGTCATATCTGCCATCACTGAAAACTCATGGCTAACGAGGAATCGTTTCTTCCTGGTCCATCCTCCAAGTGTTCCCTGGAACCATCAACCTCAAACCTCTGCAGTCATCTATGACACCCATCTTTCTTCATCCTTCATGTCACCAGCCACCATATCCAGCCCAGCTTGACTTTGAAACATTCTCTTCCTTTCCTTGTCACTCTCTAGTTCCATCCCTCTCATGTCTGTATCTTTGCACCAGTTTCCTTCCTTGTCCCTATGCCCTCCCATCTCACTCCTCCTCTGACCTCCATATCATCTACAATTCTTGATCTCCCCAGAACACTAAAGAAGACACAATGGTGCCTCATTACACAGAGATCAAGGCTCAACTCCACACCCTGGTTTCTCACACCTGCACAATCCCACTCCTGTCAGCAATCATCTAAACTCATCTCCCACCTCCCCAGCCATGCTCCAACAAGACTAATGTCTTACTCATCCCTGCATCTAAGCCTTTGCTCTTAACATTTCTCCAAACATGAGTGCCCTCTCGCTCTTGTTTATCCACTTTCCACCATCTCCCACCCCTACTTATTCCAGAAAGCCAGTCCTAATATTCTTTCCGGTTGATTCTGCTCTCTCACCCAGGATGAGAAACAAATTACAGTTTTTCCAGGGTGGGGAATAAGTCTTTGCTCAACATAACGGATGTTCAGTAAATAGTTGTCAAACTTTAAGAATCTGTTGGGCCTCCATTCCTACCCTGCAAATGGGTTCATCAGTACTATTTTTCTAGATTTCATATAGTGTGCATTAATGGGTGATGTTTGTTTTTCTCTTTCTGGCTTATTTCACTTATAACAGGCTCTCGGTTCATCCACTTTGCTGCAACTGGCTCATATCCATTCCTTTTATGGTAGAGTAATATCTCATATATGTACCACAACTTTTTTATGCATTCATCTCTTGATGGACATCTAGGTTGCTTCCATATTCTGACTTCTGTAAATAGTGCTGCAATGGACATTGTGGTAGATGTGTCTTTTTGAATAATTAAATAAAAGAATATGTTGGAATCTTTGCTCTGTACTTAAACAGTGAGACTGATGAGATAGGCAGTGTGTGTTTGATTTCTTTTCTCTGATAGCCAGCTGTCTCCCAGTGTGTCTATCATGCACAGAGAATAATGAGCCTCATTCCTTTCATATAAGCAGATGTGCTAGGAATAGGAAAGTTACAGGCTACACTTCCATGCCATATTTTACATGACAGTTCCAGCTCCAGAATGTTCCCAAGGAAGTATCCTGACACAGAACTGTAGCTTTTCAGAACCCTGAGGGATCTTGTAGATCAACTAGTTATAGGATCACAGATATATAGCAAGTGTGCCACCTCTCTCTATGTTGGTGCCCATGGCAGACATGACTAATCAATCACACTTTCTGGGGACTTCCCTGACAGTTCAGTGGTTAAGAATCCTCCTTCCCAAGAGGGTAAGATGAATGGAGCGAGTAGCATGGAAACATATACACTACCATATGCAAAACAGATAGCCAATGGAAATATGCTATATGATCCAGGGAGCTCAAACTGGGGCTCTGTAACAGCCTAGAGCAGTGGGAAAGGGTGGGAGGTGGGAGGGAGGTTCAAGATGGGGGGACATATGTATGCCTACAGCTAATTCATGTTGATATATGGCAGAAATGAAACCAATATTGTAAAGCAATTATCCTTCAATTGAAAATAAACACATTTTTTTTTCAAATCTATGAGAACAATGAAATAAGAAATCCACCTTCCAAGCAGGGGCCTATGTTCAGTCTCTGATCAGGGAACCAGATCCCGCATGCCACACGACTAAGACTGATGCAGTCAAATAAGTAAATTTCTTTTAAAGTTTATCCACTTAATCATTTTGCAATTTTTGCAGTATATCATCACATCATATACCTTAAACTTCAGTTCAGTTCAGTTCAGTCGCTCAGTCGTGTCCGACTCTTTGCAACCCCATGAATTGCAGCATGCCAGGCCTCCCTGTCCATCACCAACTCCCAGAGTTCACTCAAACTCACGTCCATCGAGTTGGTGATGTCATCCAGCCATCTCATCCTCTGTTGTCTCCTTCTCCTCCTGCCCCCAATCCCTCCCAACATCAGAGTCTTTTCCAATGAGTCAACTCTTCACATGAGGTGGCCAAAGTATTGGAGTTTCAGCTTTAGCATCATTCCTTCCAAAGAACATCCAGGACCGATCTTCTTTAGGATGGACTGGTTGGATCTCCTTGCAGTCCAAGGGACTCTCAAGAGTCTTCTCCAACACCACAGTTCAAAAGCATCAATTCTTCAGCGCTCAGCTTTCTTCACAGTCCAACTCTCACATCCATAGATGACCACTGGAATATCTTGATAAACTGGAAAGTCATTTAATATTTTTTTTTATTTTTAAAAATTGTATACAGCAGCAGAGGATGGGATGGTTAGATAGCACACTGACTCAATAGACACAAACTTTATCTCCTGACAAATTGCAGGAGATAGTGGAGGACAGGGAAGCCTGGCATGCTGCAGTCCATGGGGTGGCAAAGAATTTGACACAATTTAGCTACTAAACAACAACATACGCTAGCAAGGGAGACACAAGGAATTGATCACCCAAGCCATTCTAAAGGCCTCCAGTTCAGCACAAGACAGGAGAAAAGCAATGGGATGTCTAGCTTTCAGAACTTGGGATACAAACTGGTCTGCTTTCATTCTAATTGGTTGGGTTATTTGGGGAGTAAAACATTTCAGCTGTTTATGAAGTTGTCGTCACAGATGATCAATTACAGGAAATGAGGTCATCCTCATGCTGGCCAATTAATTTAACCTCCTTGCCCACAGTCTATACTCATGCCCACAACTCACCCAATGTGAGCTTCTTACGCCCAACTGGCTTCCTATTACATTCTGACCATACGAGACACAAGAGAGAAACAGGAAGGAGGAGGAAGGACATGTGATTTGAATTCTCCTGTTGTTGTCCAGCTATGTCAGCTCTTTCCAGTTTCCAATTCCTTTGACCCATATGTAAAACTGGCATCATCATGCCTCCCCCTAAATACACCAACCCCCGCTGGTCAGCAACCCCTCCACAGAGGTATGAGTGCCAGATTCACATGGCACACTCTTCTCCATCCTTTGCGCTTCCAGGATCTGCTAACCTCAGCTCCTCCCTTTACTTCCCAGGCCTGGGCAGGTCACCTGATTCCTACCTGAACTATCTCTGGTTTAACTCTAGAAATGCCTTCTTGCCTTTCCAGTCCCCCACTACCTGTTAGGTCAATGCCCACAGTAAATTCTCTCTTTTAAAATACCTTGAGTGCATCTACAACACAGATAAAATTTGAAAGTGTTATATTCAGTGAAATAAGCCAGACACAAAAGGACAAGTATTGGGACTTCCCTGGTGGTCCAGTGATTAAGACTTGGTGCTCCCAATGCAGGGGACCCAGGTTCAATCCCTGGTCAGGGAACTAGATTCCACATGCCACAACTAAAAGTTAAATGCTGCAACTAAAGATCCTGTATCCCACAACTAAGACCCATTACAGCCAAATAAATAAATAAAAGCTTAAAAAAATAAACAGGCAAGTGTTATAAGAGTCCATTAATAGGTCTGCCTACTCCAAATAGGCAAACTCATAAAGACACAAAGTAGATTAGAGATAGCCAGAAGCTGGAGGCTAGGAGATTGGGGAGCTACTGTATAATGATTACAGAGCTTCTGTTTGGGATGACAAAAAATTTTGGAAATAGATGGTGAAGTTGGCTGCCCATTATGAACCGCACACCTTAAAATGGTTAAAATGGCAAGCTTTGTGTCACATATATTTTACCACAATTTTTAAAAGCTAATAATGTAATATACCAAAAGACAATGAATTGAGCAATTTAAATGGGTGCATTGGATGGCATGTGAATTACATCTCAATAAAGTTGTTTTGGGCTTCCCTGGTTGTTCAGTGGTAAAGTATCTGCCTGCCAATGCAGGAAATGTGAGTTCAGTCCTGGGGTCAGGAAGATCCCCTGGAGGAGGAAATGGCAACCCACTCCAGTATTCTTACCTGGGAAATCCCGTGGACAGAGGAGCCTGGTGGGCTATATCTGTGGTGTCACAAAAGAGTCAGACATGACTTAGCAACTAAACAACAACAACAACAACAAAGTTGTTTTTTAAAAATATAATATTTTTTTGCCTTGCAGGGAATAAAACTACCTTAATAAAGATTTTTAAAACTCCTTTGGTAATTCCAACTCCTTTGGTATGTGGTTGTGCAACTCTTTAGACACACCAAAGATCATTGAACCCTGTAGTTTCAAAGGGTAAATTGATCGTGTGTGAATTATATATAATAGAGTTATGTTTTAAATGGAGTAGTTACATACTATGATATGTGGAAAGTCAGTATTACTTGCCATAATTAGGAGATAAGCATAAAAATATGATTCAACTATGAGAAAGGAGGAAATCCTGCCACTTGCAGCAACATGGATGGAACCTGAAGGCATTATGCTAAGTGAGATAAGCCAGACAAGGACTAATCCTGTATGAAATCACTTGTACATGAAACTTTTAAAAGCTGAACTTGTAGAAACAGAGTAGAAAGTTGGTGATCAGAGCCTGGGAGATAGGGGAATTGGGGAGATGTTTTAAAGGTACAAACTTGCAAACTGGATGATGAATAAATTAAGGAGGTCTAATGCACAGTATAGGGATTATGGTCAACAATGCTGTAGTATACATTTCCAAGTTGCTAAAAGACTGAATCTTAAGGGTTGTCACCACAAAAAAGAAATGATAATTATGTGACACGATAGAAGTGTTAGCTAATGCTGTGGTGGAAATTGTATTGCAATATATAAATGTTTCAAAACAACATATGGTATGCCTTAAGCTTACATAATGTTGCATGTCAATTATATCTCAATTTTTTAGTCCATACATACAATTAAAATTTTAAATGTTCATGTATAATAGAGACAAAGAAAGAATGGTGGTTACCAGGGTTTGGGGTAAGGGCTAGAGAGTTATTGTTTAATGGGTACAGAGTTTTAGTATGGTAAGATGAAAAAGTTTTGGATGGATAGTTGTAATGATTGCACAACCATGTGAATGTACTTAAGGTTACTGAGCTATAGTCTTAAAAATGACTAAAATTGTATATATTATTGTATATTTATAAAATTGTATGAAATTTTATAAACTTTATAAATTTTAATGTATAAAATTATAAAATTGCCTATTTTACCACATTAAAAAGTGGTAACAGAAAAAAAATGTTTATGTATGAAACATCAAAAGTCACCTCAGTGTACAACCAGTTTGCCTTTTGACATCATGGCCAATATCCTGGTCTTTGCCTCTTTGTTCGTGTGTATAAACATTTCTCAAAGCATTGCTAAGACAAAGTTATGAGCATTTTTATTTTCCATGTGTTCATTCATTCGTTACATTAAAATAATTTATCAAATTCCTACCCAATGCCAAATACTGTTCTAGGTTCTATAAATAGTGTGGTTGACCAAGCTCCTGATCTCATGGAATTCACATTCTGGTGGAGAGATGATAAACAGCACAATATGATTTTGGATAGTGCTGAGTGCAGTGGAGTGGGGGAGCACCTTAAGAGGCTAAAGAATTGGAGGGAAGAGTCGGATATCATTTAGCGACTGAACAACAACAAAGGTGATAGTTGAGCAGAGATCTATCTGAAGGAACAATGAGTGAGAACCATGTAAAGATCTAATGGTCTGTGCACATTATGTTCATCATATATCTGCAGACCCCTATACTATTATTTTACTCAAGTTTTTCTTTAAATTCTTTTTTATTTAAAAATAAACTGTTGGAAATAAACTCACAGACATAGAAAGCAAACTTATGGTTACTAACGAAAAAAGGGAGGAAGGGATAAATTAGGAGATTGGGGTTAACATACACACACTGCTATAGATAAAATAAACTAGGACCTACTGTACAGCACAGGGTACTATGCCCAGTATCTTGAAATAACCTATAATGGATAAGCACCTGAAAAAAGAGCAGACATATAAACATACATGTTGTCTACTTTTAAAAGATGCACAGCATGAAAGCTGTGAGTTAAGTTTTACTTGGGGCAAAATGAGGACTGCAGCCTGGGAGACAGCACCTCAGATAGCTCTGAGAGTCTGCTCCAAAGAGGCGGGGGAGGCAGGGAAGGTCAGTATATATATGATTTTGATGAAGGGGAATACATGCAATCAAGCACATATTCTTCCAGAAGGTTTCTGTTAGTCTCCTGAAGCTTTCTGCCAGACACAAGGAACAATCATCAGCATGAGGTTTTTCAGTGCCTTTCTAGTTATGAGGAGATGCAAGAATTGGGTTCATAAAATCAACTCCTGAAAATAACTATCTGCAGACCTGTTCTGCCAGTTTTTCCCCCTGAGCACAGAGTGCCTCATTTCTGCTCTCCACCTTGAACTACTTTTGGAGAGTGTTGAAAATCAGCAGCGACAGCAGCATATGGTTTAATCCTTGTAGAGACAGATAGCAAGTGCCAATTCATAGCTGACAATGTATAACTGAACCACTTTGCTGTACGCCAAAAATTAACACAACATTGTAAATTAACTATGCTTCAATTCTTCTAATGAGTCTATTTTTTAAAAAAAAGAATAGAACTTACCCATACAACATACAACAGAATATTATCTGGCAATCTAAAAAAGCATGTAATACAGATTCACACAGACAGAAGAGCCTGGCAGGCTACACAGTCCATGCAGTCGCAAGAGTTGGACACGATTTAGCAATTAAACCACCACTGATTCACACATTAGCACAAAGGGACCTTGAAAACACTAAGCTCTTAAAGTAGTGAGAACATTCTTTCTGGTTTGGGGATGAAAGCAAGGACCTCCAGGAAGAAATGTTAAGGAAGCAATTTTGGCTTAACCTTAGAAACTTCTAGTACCAAAATCTACCCCATCCCCCAAGGTAAGCATCCACTTCTGAATTTCAAGATCTCCCTTCCTGCAACCTCCAACCCCCAAAGCTATTTAAACAGAGCTCACCCACAGCAGGAGAAGGCAATGGCAACCCACTCCAGTACTCTTGCCTAGAAAATCCCATGGACGGAGAAGCCTGGTAGGCTGCAGTCCATGGGGTCGCTGAGTCAGACACGACTGAGCGACTTCACTTTCACTTTTCACTTTCATGCATTGGAGAAGGAAATGGCAAGCCACTCCAGTGTTCTTGCCTGGAGAATCCCAGGGACAGGGGAGCCTGGTGGGCTGCCGTCTATGGGGTCGCACAGAGTCGGACATGACTGAAGCGACTTAGAAGCAGCAGCAGCACCCACAGCAATCCCCCAAAGAAGCTCATAAATCCAATGCAAGCAAACAAGGGAGTGTTCTGCAGAAAAAAGCAATGCAAACTCCACCAGCTCCAAAGGGACCTGTGCATGCATGCTAAGTTGCTTCCATCACTTCTGAGACTGCAACCATATGGACTGTAGCCCTCCAGGCCCCTCTGTCCATGGGATTCTCCAGGCAAGAATACTGGAGTGGGTTGCCATGGCCTTCTCCAGGTGAATCTTCTGACCCAGGGATTGAACCCACATCTCTCTCCTGCATTGGTAGACGGGCTCTTTACCACAGCACCAGATAGGGACCTGTAACACCCTAAAAATTAGTACAAAGTTTTATGAATTGATGATGTATAAATTTATAACCTTTGGAAACGACTGGCTTCGTCAAGAGCTGTAAAAATGTTCTTTTTCCTTGATCCTGTAACTCCACTTCAGGAAAGTTATTATAAAGAAATAATTCAACAGGGCTTCCCTGGTGGTTCAGTGGTGAAGAATCCACCTGTCAATACAGGAGACGTGGTTCAATCCCTAACTTGGGAAAATCCCACATGCCAAGAAGCAACTAAGTCCATGTGCCCCAACTACTGACCCTGTGCCCCAGAGCCCAGAACCTACTCAGCCTACATGCCACAGCTACTGAAGCCCCGCCCCTAGAGCCCATGCTGCACAACAAGAGAAGCTGAGGTAGGAAATAGATGAGCTCCAAGTGTGATTTACAGCTCGCCTCCTATTTGCAATTCACGGGGCTCGAACAAATGGGCTTCAGACTGAATACTTAAAACCAGCCTCATGTTTGCATTCCCTGAGACAAGAGACAGGTAGGCACCAGTCAAGGCATTTACAATCAGCCTCCCGTTTGCCCTCCAAAATGGAAGTAACAGCAGAAACAGGGTAAATAACCAGTCTTTGCCTCTAGTAAAGACCTTAAGGTAATAGTCACAGCAATAGTCAAGGTAACAATCGTGGCAAGAACAAAAAGAAGGAAAACCCCGTTTGAGTAAAGGATTAAGGGATCTCCAATCCCCCTCTCTGTGGGACAAGGGAGACATGACACCTGTGCAGAAAGGCTCTTTGGGTGTCAAAAGTCAGGGGATAATTCCAGACCATAATGCATCTTGCTCTCCCAAAAGCCTTCACTTTGAGACCCATCTTGGCTGAAGGGTATGCATGCACCCAGGGGAGGGACCGGAGGCAAATTAACCAGAGAGGGGACAGAGCAAGATGACTGGCCTGAGGGAAGACAAAGACCTGGAAAACAGCCGACTTATCAAGGATCTACACTTCCCAAAGGCGCAAGTCTCTCTCTGAGCTGGCCCGTGTGCCTTTCTGCGTGTACTTTTCCTTTCCTTTATACATTACTCTTTACCTTCTGCCTCTGAATTTGTTCCTGACTAGGCAGGCAAGGACTAGGGACTCTAGCCCTAACTGCTCACCCTTGTGGTCCAGTGGTTAGGACTCCTGGTCCAGGAAACTAAGACCCCCGCTGTCAGCTACCCCTCGCTGCTGCTTGCTGCAAGCTGCCGCTTACTGCTGTGCAAGTCCACAATCAAAGCCACCACAATGAGGCGCCCATGCACCTGAATGAAGAGTATCCCGCTAGCCTCAACTAGAGAAAAGCTCGAGCAGCACCAAAGACCCAGCACAGCCAAAAATAAATAAAATTATACCCAAACACATATGTCTACACAATACACATATACACACACATACCTAAGTACATATACATGCTTAAGTAAATACATAAGTATACGTCCACACATATAAATGCACATTCATTTGCACACATAAACATGCTCACCTGATACACATACACACATACATGTACACATAAGTACATATTCACATGGGACCGCCCTGATGGCTCAGATGGTAAAGAATCTCTCTGCAATGGGGCGGACCTGGGTTCGATCCCTGTGTCGGGAAGATTCCCTGGAGGAGGAAATGGCAACCCATGCCAGTATTCTTGCCTGGAGAATTCCAAGGACAGAGGAGCTACTACTGTCTATGGGGCTGCACGGAGTCAGACACGACTGAGCAACTAACACTCTCACTTTTCGCACAGCAGGTCATTGCAGTGGGTCCTAATCCAGTATAGCCACTGTCCCTATAAGAAGAGATTAGGACCAGCTGCAGAGAGTAGACAGTCATCCACGTGCCAAGGAGGGAGACTTTTAAAGAAACCAACCTTGTTGACACCTTGATCTCAAACTTCTAGCCTCCAGAACTTCAAGTAAATTAATTTCTGTTGTGTAAGCCACCTAGTCTGTGGCATTTTGTTACGGCAGCCCTGGGGAGATTATACACACACATACACGTATGCCCACACAACACACAGACACACGTATGTTGTTGCTGTTCAGTCGCTAAGTCATGTCCGACTCTTTGCCACCCCATGAACTGCAGTTCATGCCAGGCTCCTTTGTCCTTCACTAGAATTTGCTCAAATTCATGTCCATCGAGTAGGTGATGCCATCCAACCATCTCATTCTCCGCCATCCCCTCTTCCCCTTTTGCACTTCAATCTTTCCCATCATCAGGGTCTTTTCCAATGAGTCAGCTCTTCGCATCAGGTGGCCAGAGTACTCGGGCTTCAGCTTCAACATCAGTCCTTCCAATGAATGTTCAGGGTTGATTTCCTTTAGTTTTGACTGGGTTGATCTCCTTGCTGTCCAAGGGATTCTCAAGAGTCTTCTCTAGCACCACAGTTCAAAAGCATCAGTTCTTCAGTGCTCAGCCTTCTTTATGGTCCAACTCTCACATCCATACATGACTAATGGAAAAATCATAGCTTTCACCACATGGACTTTTAATACCACTTGCAGCAACGTGGCTTCCCTGGTAGTTCAGCTGGTAAAGAATCTGCCTGCAATGCAGGAAACCCCGATTTGATTCCTGGATCAGGGAGATCCACTGGAGAAGGGATAGGCTACCCACTCCAGTATTCACAGGCTTCCCTAGTGGCTCAGTTGGTAAAGAATTCACCTGCAATGCGGGGGAGACCTGGGTTGGGAAGACCCCCTGGAAGAGGGCATGGCAACCCACTCCAGTATCCTTGCCTGGAGAATTCCCATGGACAGAGGACCCTGGCGGGCTAAAGCCCATGGGGTTGTAAAGAGTCAGACAGGACTCTCAGAACAAGTAAGCACAGCACAGCAGTAACATGGATGGACTTGAAGATTATTACACTAAATGAAATAAGTCAAATAGAAAAGGAGAAATTTCATATGACATCCCTTATATGTCGAATCCAAAAACAAATGATATAAATAAACTTACAAAACAGAGATTCAGACTCATAAAATGAACTTAGGGTTGGTTGGGAGTTGGGGTTGGGGGAAAGGATAGTTAGAGAGTTTGGGATGGACATATACACTCTGCTATATTTAAAGTGGAAAAAGGACCTACTATATAGCACCTGGAACTCTGCTCAAAGTTATGTGGCAGCCTGGATGGGAGGGGAGTTTGAGGGAAGAATGTATACATATACATGTATGGCAGAGTCCCTTCACTGGTCACCTGAAACCATCACAACACTGTTAATCAGCTAGCTGTTGTTGTTCAGTCGCTAAGTCGTGTCTGACTGTGATCTTGTGGGCTGCAGCACGCCAGGCTTCCCTGTCCTTCACCATCTCCCAGAGTCTGCTCAACACATGTCCGTGGAGTCAGTGATGCCATCCAACCATCTCATCCTCTGTCTCTAGACCCCAATACAAAATAAAGTTTTTTTTAAATAAGTAAAAAATATTTTTAAAGCTGAGTAAAAAGTTTTAAAAAATAATACAAATGGACGTATTTACAAATGAGAAACAGATTCACCGACTTAAGAGAATGAACTTACGGTTACCAAGGGGGAAGGGGAGGGGGGATAGATTGGGACTTTGGGGTTGACATGTACACACTGCTATATTTAAAATAGATAACCAAGGACCTACTGTTAAAAAAATTAATAAAATAAGGAAGTAATACAGAAAATACATTTTTAAAATTCCTTGTCATGCGGACCCTGCAGGAAAGATAACATGTTCTCCCCATCTGTCTTCAAAGAAGAGATGGAAGCTATGAGAGATGAGTGTCACAAGCTGGTGACACAAGCCCATTTCATCTGCGCCCTGGGTTCTTCCCACATCTGGTTCCCTCCAAAGGGCATCAGTGCCGATCAGACTTCAGAACCCAGGACAGAGACAGAGACTCACGTGCTGTGAACGAGGGGCAATAGGGGTGGAGAGGGAGGTGCCCCCATGTCGGCGTCAGAGTGTAGTGGAACCTTCCTCTAGCTGTTGGAAAGAGTTTGACTTTCCAAATCTGGGAGATGGCCCACCATGGGCACTTCACAAGCTTGCTGCTTATCACGTCATCATAGAGCTTATTGTGCTTTATTTCTCCTTCCTTGAGCTAATAAATTCTAATCAGGAGAAGGGGCTGAGCCTCAAAAACTCCTGACAAATATTTATAGTCATCTGGGGCTTCCCAGGTGGCACTAGTGGTAAAGAACCTACCTGCCAATGCAGGAGACATAAGAGATGTGGGTTCAATCCCTGGGTTGGGAAGATCTCCTGAAGGAGAAGATGGCAACCCACTCCAGTATTCTCGCCTGGAGAATCCCACGGTCAGAGAAGCCTGGAAGGCTATAGTATATACGGTCACAAAGAGTCAAACATGACTGAAGCAACTTAGCACAAAGGTATTCTCATCCATAAAAATGAATAAATGAGTAAACATAGAAGGTAGCCATGAAATCAAACTGCTACTACTTGAAAAGTGAGTAACATAGTGATTGAAAGTGAAAGTGAAGTCGCTCAGTCATGTCTGACTCTTTGTGACCCCATGGACTGTAGCCTGCACCAGGCTTCTCTGTCCATGGGATTTTCCAGGCAAGGGTACTGGAGTGGGTTGCATTTCCTCCTCCAGGGGATCTTCACGACCTAGGGATCGAACCTGGGTCTCCCACATTGCAGGCAGACACTTTACCGTCTGAGCCACCAGGGAAGCTAACATAGTGATTAGTTTTCCCCAATCATTCCCAAATAAAATTCTGGTTATAAAATGGTATAAATCAATGTAATACTGTAAAGCAATTATCCTTCAACTAAAAATAAATAAATCAAAAAAACAAAATTCCATTACAGTAGCCCATTTTATTCAGCTTTGACCAATGTTCCCAAGAGACTAGAGTCTTAATCCATTGTCATGCATCACTGACCCATTGTTAGTTAGCTGGTGTGGACTCACATAATATAGACAGAAGACATTCCAAAGAGTTTAGCTAGTTCTGTCTGGCCCCAGAATGAGGCCTCTTGCAAAGAAACTGAGACATTATTACTCTCTTTGAAATTATAGTGCAGTGATTTTTTTAAAACTTTTTATTGAAGTAGTTGACATACAATGTTGTTTTAGTTTCTGGTGTACAGCAAAGTGATTCCGTTTAATATATGTATATATATATATTTTCTTTTTGGTTTGTAAGATATTGAAGATAGTTTCATGTACTGTGCAGTATAACCTGGTTGTTTATCTATTTTACATACAGTAGTTTATATCTATTAATCACAAACTCAGTTTACCCCTCCCCTGCTTTCCCCTTTTGGTAACCATAGTTTGTTTTCTGTTTCTGTGGGTCTATTTCTGTTTTTTTATATAAGTTCATTTGTGTCTTTTAAGTGGTATCATATGATATTTGCCTTTCTCTGATGTAGTATAATAATCTCTAGGCCCATTCATGTTCCTGCAAATGACATTGTCTCATTCTTTTTTGTGGCTGAGTAATATTTGATCATATATATATGTAACACATCTTCTTTATCCATTCATCTGTCAGTGGACACAGGTTTCTTCCATTTCTTGGCTACTATACATAATATTGCTATGAACATTGAGGCGATTGTATCTTTTCAAATTGGAGTTTTCATCTTTTCCAAATATATGCCCAAAGTGAGATTGTCGGATCATATATTTTTAGTTTTTTAAGGAACATTCATACTGTTTTCCATAGTGACTGCACGTTACAGTGATTTTAATATTAGATGACAAAGCCAAAGGCTGGAGTCCTCTGACAAACTGAATTAGACTGAGCCCAGGTCCTCCTACTTGTGGACATCTAAGCTGACTGAAATGGTCACATCAGTGTCACATGGACACAATGTCAACAGTGGGATTTCTCACTGACACCACCAAATGACTGTGGGTGGAAGTCCATGTTCAAAGACAAGTGACTTGAGATGTTCAGAAATGAATGATAATTGGATGACAAGGTCTTTGGCAAATCATGAAGTGAACTTGAACCTCTTAGAGCTTTCAAATGTGAGTTATTCTTGCTCTGGCTTGGAGAAGCTGAAGAGTGAGAACCAATTCAGTCCAGAAAGTTCCACCAAGACCAAAAATTAAAAATAAATCCCAGGGGAGAGAGGTGGGAGGGGGGTTCATGTTTGGGAATGCATGTACACCCGTGGTGGATTCATGTCAATGTATGGCAAAACCAATACAGTATTGTAAAGCAAAATAAAGTAAAAATAAAAATAAAAAAAAGAGAAAAAAAAATAAAAATAAATCCCAGCATCTCCAAGATTCACCTGGGACTGGAAAATGTGTGAATTTCTTGGTATGACTGTTGAGCTGATGCTGAGTAAATCCAGAGCTGTAACATCCCTTTAGTATATAGGACTTACTATGAAACCTTAATATGATTGACCTGATCCTTCATCGTTCCTTACAAAGAACACCCAGGACTGATCTCCTTTAGAATGGACTAGTTGGATCTCCTTGCAGTCCAAGGGACTCTCAAGAGTCTTCTCCAACACCACAGTTCAAAAGCATCAATTCTTTCGTGCTCAGCTTTCTTCACAGTCCAACTCTCACATCCATACATGACTACTCGAAAAACCATAGCCTTGACTAGACGGATCTTTGTTGGCAAAGTAATGTCTCTGCTTTTGAATATGCGATCTAGGCTGATCATAACTTTAGTTCCAAGGAGTAAGCGTCTTTTAATTTCATGGCTGCAGTCACCATCTGCAGTGATTTTTGAGCCCCCCAAAATAAAGTCTAACACTGTTTCCACTGTTTCCCCATCTATTTCCCATGAAGTGATGGGACCAGATGCCATGATCTTAGCTTTCTAAATGTTGAGCTTTAAGCCAACTTTTTCACTCTCCTCTTTCACTTTCATCAAGAGGCTTTTTAGTTCCTCTTCACCTTCTGCCATAAGGGTGGTGTCATCTGCATATCTGAGGTTATTGATATTTCTCCCGGCAATCTTGATTCCAGCTTGTGCTTCTTCCAGCCCAGCGTTTCTCATGATGTACTCTGCATAGAAGTTAAATAAGCAGGGTGACAATATACAGCCTTGACGTACTCTTTTCCCTATTTGGAACCAGTCTGTTGTTCCATGTCCAGTTCTAACTGTTGCTTCTTGACCTGCATATAAGTTTCTCAAGAGGCAGGTCAGGTGTTCTGGTATTCCCATCTCTTTCAGAATTTTCCACAGTTTATTGTGATCCACACAGTCAAAGGCTTTGGCATAGTCAATAAAGCAGAAATAGATGTTTTTCTGGAACTCTCGTGTTTTTCAATGATCCAGCAGATGCTGGGAGGGATTGGGGACAGGAGGAGCAGGGAACAACAGAGGATGAGATGGCTGGATGGCATCACTGACTCGATGAACGTGAGTCTGAGTGAACTCCAGGAGTTGGTGATGGACAGGGAGGCCTGGCGTGCTGCAGTTCATGGGATCGCAAACAGTCGGACACGACTGAGCGACTGAATTGAACTGATCCTTCATAGATAGATAGATATAGATGGCTGAATCACTTTGCTGTACACCTGAAACTAACACAACATTGTAAATTAACTATACTTTCATTTTTAAAATAGTTAATTAATTTAGAAAGCTTTTCTTTTTTTGGCCTGTTCCACAGGGCTTGAGGGATCTTAATTCTCTGACCAGGGATTGAACCCGGGCCACAGCAGTAAAACTGCTGAGTCCTAATGGCTGAACCACCAGGCATTCCCAATTAATTAAGTGTGTAGATGGGTCAGGATTAATAATATTTTGTACAGTTCTGGAGCCAAGTAACACTTGTAACAATTAAAAGATCAATATTTATAACATAGGAAAAGGTTCTGCAAATAAAACACATCCCAAATGTGTCCAAATCGCAAATAATATTTGAACTGAGCAATCGCAAAAGAGAAATTCTTAAATAAAATAAGTTAATGAAAACAGGTTCAACTTCATTAGCAGTCAGGGAAATGGAAATAAAAGCGATAATGATGTGTACTTACACGCATCAGACGGGTGATTTCTTTGTAAATAAGACCCAGTGCTTACAAAGATGTGTTGAAAAGGGCACGCCTACATATTATTAGTGGGAACATGACTTACTATTGCATTTTTGGGAAGTTAATATGACATACCTATTTGAAATTCCAAATCTGGGACTCCACCTTATAGAAATATGTTTACCAAAGATTGTTTATAGTGACAATGAAAGATAAAGTAGAGATAACTTGTGTGTCCTCAAGGGTGGATTGAGTGAATAATCAGATTACATTCATATAGTGTGATGTTATGCACCTATTAAAATAATGAGTGAGATATTTATCTAATCACCTGGAAGAATACTATGAGGTATGCACTGCCAAGTTTTTTTTTTTTTCTTTTTTGGCTGTACCAGGTCTTAGTGACAGCATACAAGATGTTTAGTTGTGACATGTGGAATTTAGTTCTCTGACCAAGGACTGAACCCAGGGCGCCCTGCATTGAGAGCACAGAGTCAGCCCCTGGACTACCAGGGAAGTTCCCAAGTGTTTTTTAAAAGCAACTTATATATATATATTAGTATATATACATTAGTATATATATGTATAGTACAGTCTCAGGTGAGAAGTAAACATCAGGACACACCATGTTGTTAACAATAATTATCTGAAAGGGGTAGGTGTGGAATGGGCCAAGTGTTAGTAGTTCAGTCATGTCTGACTCTTTGCAACCCCATGGACTGTAACCCACCAGGCTCCTCTGTCCATGGGATTCTCTAGGCAAGAGCACTGTAGTGGGTTGCCATTCCCTTCTCCAGGGGATCTTCCCAACCCAGGGATCAAACCCGGGTCTCCTGCATTGCAGGCAGATTCTTTACCAAGTGAGCTATCAGGGAAGCCCCAGAATAGGGCAAGGGAATGATAATAAGGAAAAACAAATAGAAACAAAGTAGAAAATACTAATGGCCCAATAGTGATAAAGAAATGGCAACCCACTCCAGTACTCTTGCCTGGAGAATCCCACGGACAGAGGAGCCTGGTAGGCTATAGTCCATGGGGTCACAAAGAGTCGGACATGACTGAGCGATTTCACTTTCACTTTCACTATGGAATATAAAATGCTATGATGTTACTATTCATATTTAAAATTAACCATGCAGGGACTTCCCCGGCAGTCCAGTGACTAAGACTCCACGCTCCCAACACAGGAGGCCTGGGTTTGGTCCCTGGTCAGGGAACTAGATCCCACATGCCACAACTAAGAGTTTGCATCCCATAACTAAACATCCCTCATGCCACAGCTAAGGCCTGGCATAACCAATAAATAAATAAATATTTAAAGAATTAAAACATAAAAGTAACTATGCACATGAACACGTACAAGTACATGCGTGCGTGCTAAGTCGTTTCAGTCGTGTCCAACTCTGTGACCCCATGGACTGTAGCCTCTGCTGTCCACGGGAGTCTCCAGGCAGGAATACCGGAGTGAGTTGCCATGCCGTCCTCCAGGGGATCTTCCCAACCCAGGGATTGAACCCGCATCTTTTATGTCTCCTGCATTGGCAGGTGGGTTCTTTACCATTAGCGCCACCTGGGAAGCCCATATGCTTACATATATAGGTATAATGTTTGTCTTGGGTTGTTATTAATACATTGTTGGCAATGAAATAATTTTTGTTTTCTAAAACTATGACCATGATATTAAAAAATCATTCTGAAGCACCTTTTATGACAAATAATAGCCTTTTATTGATGTTTCATAATATATGTAACCAGTCTTTCAATGGGGATTTAAATGATTTTCAGCTTTTTACCATTTCAAAAGCAGGTCAGTGAATATCCTTCTATATTACATTTCGTCCATATCTCCAGTTATATAAATTACCCCCTAGGGGTTCTTGAGAGGACAACTTAGGTGGTTCAGGTGCTGGCATCCAGTAATAACAATAATAGATATCAAAAGCTTATAGCATTATCTCTGTCTTTTCAGTGCTCTTGGTATAAATTCAAACCCTATCCTACTCCTAAAATAGAATCTGTTAGTTTGCTGAACAACTAAACCCCACATTTTCTTTTGCAAAACCCATAGTTCTCCACCTCACATGTCATATCCTATATGAGCAAAATTATGCTTTCCTCCATAAAGAGCTCTTATGCATATATTAACTGGTGTTCAATAAATACAAGTTTACTGATTTTTAAATTTTAGGGAAAAAATAGATTACCATGAAGAATCATAATCAAAATTATCCTACATTCCCAGATGCCAGAGATAAATAGAGGGAGATTTGTCCTGTATATCCTCCTATTCCTTACCCTATACCTGGGTTTCTCAGTCTCAGCACTACTGACCCTTGAGGCTGGATAATTATTTGTTGTGATGGGGTTTGTCTGTGCACTGTGGGAAGTTGAGCAGCAGCCTCCGCCCCTCAGATGCCAGCAGCACCTCCTACTAGTGACAATCAAAAATGTCTCCAGACATTATCAAGTGTCTCTTGGGGGTAAAATCACCTCTAGTTAAGAAGCACCGCTCTTGGACTTCCCTGGTGGTCCACCAGTTAAGAATCCGCCTGCCAATGTAGGGGACATGGTTTCCATCTCTGGTCCGCAAAGATTCCATTTGCCCCGGAGCAGCTATTAAGCCAGCATTCTAGAGCCCATGACTCGCAACTACTGAGCTCATAAAGCTGCAACTACCGGGGCCCGCGGGTCCTGCAGCCCGTGCTCCACAACAAGAGGAGCCACTGCAATGAGAAGCCCTCACACCACAGCTAGAAAGTAGACCCTGCTTGCAGCACCAGAGACCCAACAAAGCCAAAAATAATACATAAATTAAAAAAAAAAAACTCAGAAAAAGAACCACCACTCTATGCATGTGCTGTGCTGCACTTAGTCACTCAGTCATGTCCAGCTCTTTGCGACCCCATGGTCTGTAGCCTGCCTGGCTTCTCTGTCCATGGGGATTCTCCAGGCCAGAATACTGCAGTGGGTTGCCTTGCCCTCCTCCAAGATATCTTCCCAACCCAGGGATCAAACCCAGGTCTCCTATATTGCAAGTCCACTCTATACATATATGTGTATAATTTTCTACAAAAGCAAAATCATACTGTAAAATAAAATAAAACTGTCAGTTTGTAATTGAGTAAACAAGTTTAAACCTAATCATTCTACTCCTAAATATACTGACAAGCATTACATAACCCCACAATATAATATACACTGCAAACTATATATAATGACCACAATACACATTTCTTACAGCATTTTTTCCTTTATAATTTCTTTATCTCACTTGATCATTGCAACAGTCCTATAAGGTAGGCATTATTATGAGTCTCATTTTACAGATGAGGAAACTGAGGTTAAATGATAAGATTTGATGGAAAGAACGAAGACTTCAGAATCAAACTGACTCTGCATTTCATACCTGACTCCTCCAACTCCCAGCCATGCACCCTTGGACAAATCACTTTATCTCACCAAGCTCACATTTCTCTGTTTGCAAAATGGGGGTTAAAAATAGCTACCTTGAAGAACAATCATAAACTTTATAGATGAAGTATGAAGCATGCGTGGCACATAATGACCACTCAATTGATGGCAGAGGATGAACTTTCCCAAATCACATGTGAGTAAGTGACGGTACCAAGACTCAAGGCCTCTCTTCCTATTTGATCCCTTTTTCCTTCTCCCCTCACAATGTTCACCTCCATCCTCTTCTCCATACATCATGCCTGCTGTTGACGATGAAAAGTAAGCCATAAGACCCTGTGGAAATGCTCTTCTGTCAACATGCCATCTCCATCTTTCCATCTGGGAAGCATTTCTCAAGTTGATCCTTGAGACTCTCTCCTCAAGTTACTCTCTGCCAGAATGATGAGTATCATCCCCCAACAAGCAGGAACTGGTCCTGGTTTGGGTGGTTGGGCATCACCTCAACCTACTGTGGTGAAACCCAATTAGCCACAAAGAACACACATGTCCCAAGCTACATCCTCATCAAAGCTCAGGACATGACATGAGTATGCGATCCCAGGTTTCACTGTTATCATTTAACAATGTTGCTGGGTCCTTGAAGGGTTTGGTCCCTCCTCCATACATTTGCAAGTATCAAGGCACTTGTTCTAAAAGTAGGAACGTGTTGAATTTCCCCACATCATCAGAGTCTTTTCTTAATCCCAGCAACTCCAGACCACACTACTACCTTAGCCTAGCCGCACTGTTCCAACAACAAAGTCCAGGGAGGGATATGATTAGTCAAGTGGTGGTCAGGTGATACCATCACTAAGAGATAAGGCATTCTGATTGGCCAGATCTGATGCATGTACACTCTCTGCCTCCACTTGAGATGTAGGGATTAGCCACACCTGGATATCATATCTCTTCTTAGGAAAGTGTGATGCTCTTATCAGACATCAGGAAACAGGGCTTCAAAACAGACATACCCATCAGGCACCCACCTGACTCTCTAGAGTAGACATTTGAATCTTCTTATGTTTTCAAAGAGGAAGGGGAAAAGTGACTTGCTCTGGGTCACATAGTAAGTAGTGAATCCTGCTTTCATTCTAAAGCTTGTTCCACTGCACCATGCCACCTCTATTAAAACTTTCAGAGACTTCCCCGGTGGTCCAGTGGTTAAGACTCTGCACTTCCAATGCAAAGAGTGCCAGTTTCATCCCCGGTCAAAAAACTAAGATCCCATAGAGTAGCAAAAAAAAAAAAAAAAAAAACCTTTCATCATTTTGTAACACAATTATCTAAGCATCTGTCTCCTTAGTATGCCTCTATGTCCTTGCTACCTTTCATACATAAATAGGCTTTACTAAAGAATAATTTTTTAGTGCAAGTCAAAGCTGAGAAAAGGGAGACTTCACACACAGTATCACAAGGGACAGCTTCTCTTAGCAGTGTAAAGGTTTAATTGTTTTCCCAATGATTCAGCCTGAGAGCAGGCATGTGTGGACAGCTTCCTTCCCCCAACCTCACTGACCTTGTCAAATATTTTTTTTTCTTAACCAGAAACAGAAACAACTGACAAAATGAATGAAAATACAGAAAGAAGGAAGATAAAAAGAAGGAAACCCTGGGAAGTAGATTTTAAGAGATCAGAGATTTGCCAATTATAGCATAGACAAATGGTTAAGTCCCCTCATGTATAAAGAGCTTCTAGAAATTGATAGAATGGCACTGAAACATGCATAATATCATATATGAAATGAGTTGCCAGCCCAGGTTCAATGCATGATACTGGATGCTTGGGGCTGGTCCACTGTGATGACCCAGAGGGATGGTACGGGGAGGGAGGAGAGAGGGGGATTCAGGATGGGGAACATATGTATACCTGTGGTGGATACATGTTGATGTATAGCCAAACCAGTACAATATTGTAAAGTAATTAACCTTCAGTTAAAATAAATAAATTTATATTAAAAATAAAGAAAGACGCCAGTCTATGTCCGATGCAGGATACAGCATGCTTGGGGCTGGTGCACGGGGATGACCGAGAGGGATGTTGTGGGGAGGGAGGTGGGAGGGGGGTTCATGTTTGGGAACACATGTACAGCCACGGTGGATTCATGTCAATGTATGGCAAAACCAATACAGTATTGTAAAGTAAAATAAAGTAAAAATAAAAATTTTTTTTAAATTAAAAATAAAAAAAATTAAAATTAAAATTAAAAAAGAAAGAAAAATCCAACATCAGACTTCCCTGGCAGTCTAATGGTTAAGACTCCATGCTCCCAATGCAGAGGGCATAGGTTCAATCCCTGGTCAGGGAATTAGGATCCTGCCTTCCACATGATGTGAACTTAAAAAAAAAAAAAAGAAAAAAATTCAACAAATGAAAAGGAAAATAGGCATAGGCAAAGGATCTGAAGAGAGAGTTCACAGAAAAGAAAATGCAGATTCTATTCATATATTTAAAAGATTTTCCATCTCACTCATATAGAAATTTAAATTAAAATTCATACTGAGACATGACCATAGACGCGAATGGATTAAGATGCAGTACATATATGCAATGGAATATTACTCAGTCATAAAAAAGGAGTGAAACTGCACCATTCGTAGTGATGTGGGTGGACCTAGAGTCTGTCATACAGAGTGAAATAAGTCAGAAAGAGAAAAACAAATATTACATATTAACACATATATATGGAATCTAGAAAAATGGTACAAATGAACCTATTTGCAGAGCAGAAATAGAGGTGCAGAAGTAGAGTACAAGCATGTGGACACAGTGGGGATGGGGAGGGTGGGACCAACTGGGAGAATAATACTGACGTATATACACTGCTGCTGCTGCTGCTGCTGCTGCTGCTGAGTCACTTCAGTCATTTCCGACTCTATGTGACCCCATAGATGGCAGCCCACCAGGCTCCCCCGTCCCTGGGATTATCCAGGCAAGAACACTGGAGTGGGTTGCCATTTCCTTCTCCAATGCATGAAAGTGAAAAGTGAAAGTGAAGTCACTCAGTCGTGTCCGACTCTTCGCAACCCCATGGACTGCAGCCTACCAGGCTCCTCCATCCATGGGATTTTCCAGGCAAGAGTACTGGAGTGGGGTGCCATTGCCTTCTCCCGTATATACACTGCTGCTACTGCTAAGTCACTTCAGTCATGTCCGACTCTGTGCAACCCCATAGACGGCAGCCCGCCAGGCTCCCCCATCCCTGGGATTCTCCAGGCAAGAGTACTGGAGTGGGTTGCCTACCATGTGTAAAATAGATGGCTAGTGGGAAGCTTCAGTGCTCTGTGATGACCTAGAAGGGTGGGATGGGGGAGTGGGAGGGAGGTTCAAGAGGGAGGGGATATATTTATACTTAGAGCTGATTCATGTTGTTGTACAGTAAAAACTATTAATAACACAATATTGTAAGGCAATTATATTCCAATAAAAAATAAATGAAAAAACAAATAAAAATAAAAGGAAATTTTAAATTAAAAAATTCATACTGAGGAATGTATCCATATTGGTTCATTAACTGTAACAAATGCACCCATCAATGCAAAACATTACTGATAAAGGAAACTATAAGCAGGGGTGAGTATATGGACTCACTGTACTATCTGCTCAATTATTCTGTAAATCTAAAACTGTAATAAAATAATAAAGTCTGTTAATTATTTTTAATCATACTAAATACTAGTTTTTTTACATATCAGAGTGACAGGAACAATACCCAAGAGATGACAACACACACTGTTGATGAACAATGTGTGAGAAGACAGGCATTCACATATCTCTAAGGGGACTGTAAATTAATACAATTTCTGTGGAGAAAAACTTGGTAATATTTATCAGAAGGCAAACTTTGGCCCATCAACCCCACTTTTGGAGTTCATGCTCAGGCACACTCACAGTTGTGAAATGATATGTGTACAAAGTAACCATTTTTAGCAAAGACTGGAAACATCCATCAATAGCAAATTGGTTACATAAATTATGGTGAAGTCAAATCAAAACTACTGTGAGGTATCACTTCACACAGGTCAGAATGGCCATCATCAAAAAGTCTACAAATAATACATGCTGGAAAGGGTGGTTCCAAAAAAGAACCCTCCTACACTCTTGGTGGGAATGTAAACTGGTACAGTCATTATGAAGGGAAGTAAATCAGACACAGAAAGACAAATATCATATGATATCACTTATATGTGGAATCTAAAAAAAATGGGGTACAAATAAACTTCAATACAAAGTAGAAATAGAGTTCAGTTCAGTTCAGTTCAGTTCAGTCGCTCAGTCGTGTCTGACTCTTTGCAACCCCATGAATCGTAGCACACCAGGCCTCCCTGTCCATCACCAACTCCCAGAGTTCACTCAAACTCACATCCATCGAGTCGGTGATGTCATCCAGCCATCTCATCCTCTGTCGTCCCCTTCTCCTCCTGCCCCCAATCCCTCCCAGCATCAGAGTCTTTTCCAATGAGTCAACTCTTTGCATGAGGTGGCCAAAGTACTGGAGTTTCAGCTTTAGCAACATTCCTTCCAAAGTACAGATGTAGAAAACAAACTTACGGTTACCAGGGGATAGAGGGAGGGATAAATTGGGAGACTGGGCTTGGGATTGGAACACCACTATATATAAAATAGACAACCAATAAGGACCTACTGTGTGGCACAGAACTCTAGTCAATACTCTGCAATGGAGTATATGAGAAAATAATCGAAATAATCTAGAAAGAGCGGAGAGATACATATGTGTGTGTAACTGATTCACTTTACTGTACACCTGAAACTAAAACATTGTAAATCAACCATACTCCAATAAAAATCATTTTCATTTTTTTGTTTGTTTTCTTATTGAAGGATAATTACAATAAAAATGTTTTAAAGAAAAAGAAATTGGATAAAGATGAATAACAAAAAAAAAAAAACTACCTGCACCTCAACGTTCATAGTAGCACTATTGAAAATAGCCAATAGTTCCCTGCCTAGGAACTGCCTTGAGGCTCAGTCTGAGCAGGGAAGATACACTAGTTGGGGTTTCCTAGTGAGAGTGAATCCCTAGTGACATCTCCACCAGGTTACCCACTCCATCATCCCAGAATACACAATCCCAGAGAACAGGTCACAGGGGTCAAGGAAACAAACAAAATAATTACCATCTTCCTTAATAAGGAGCCCTGGGACTGAAATGCCCAAGAGCCCCCAAACTGTAAATACCCTGCTGTGTCCCTGGTTCCCTGTTCACATACCCCAGCAGGGGTGGGAACGCATGATTCCCATGCTCCCTGACCGTAGATATCAGACTTGCCCCAGCCATCAGAGCTGAGTGGTCCCCTCACGCCCTTCCTGGTGGCTTAGCAATGACCTCAGGATCTGCTGGGGGCCCGTGGAGAAGGAGTCTGCCAAGACCATAGTCTTGGTGATACCATCCTGGTAAGTCAGTGAAGAATGGAGAAGGGGAATGAGATGGATGGGATGGGGAAGAGGAATTTCTTTCATCCCTTCCTGGATGGAGAAAGAGAGAAAATAAGAAAAAGAGGAACCAAGACCAATTCCATACTCTCTGACTGGGAGAAAGGTGCAGAGTCACGTGGGGAAAAGCATTTAGGGTCTGTAGATGCAGGGCACCATAAGACACCTTTCTCCAAAACTGAGGTTCTCCAAGCGCAGTCCTGGGCCAGCAGCAGCCGTGTCCCCTGAGAACTTCATGAGTATGTTAGTTGCTCAGTCATGTCCGACTCTTTTCGACCCCATGGACTGTAGCCCTCTGGGCTCCTCTGTCCGTGGAATTCTCCAAGCAAGAATACTGCAGTGGGTAGCCATTCCCTTCTCCAGAGGGGCTTCCCAACCTAAGGCTTGAAACTGCATCTCCTGTGTTGCCGGCGGATTCTTTACCATCTGAGCCACGAGGGAAGCCTGAGAACTTCCTAGAACTGTTGATTCTCAAGCTGCATCCCGGACTCTCCCAGGGCGCAGCTACCGGGGTTTTAACCAGCCCACTAGGTGACACTGATGTACACTTAAGGCTGAGAACCACTGCCGTAGAGAAGTCAAAGACTTCATATCAGCTAACAAAGACAGTTGTAAATGTGTAGTCAGGAAGAGGCTCACAGTAGTATAGGCAGTCCAGAGAAACCTGAGCATCACCCTACAAAAACCTCAAACCCAACTCTAAAAATCCTTGAAAAGTGACAAAGTCTTGTCTGGAGACTTCCTTACCACTTCGCCGCCTGGGAAGCCCAGTGTTATTTTACAAACTCACTTTTCTTGTCATTGCATTAACTACAGAAATAAGCCTGTAGCACATCCTGCTTTCTGCCAACTAGACATTTGTTTACAGCTTTCTTGTTGTTATGGAAACTGTTTATCTCTGAATAGTCTGGGCTGGGGCTGGGAGTTGTTAATTTGAACACACTTTTTGAATAGCTGTTTGACACAATACAACAGCGTGTATTTTACTGAGGGTGCAAAACTATCTCAATGGAAAGTGATAGTTTGTCTAGAACATAAGAAAATTTCTTGTCTGCAAAGTGACTGCTGAGAGCAAATATACTTCCAAAATGCCATTAGCTTTAAAGCTTCAGAGAGTCTTTTGTTACCATGAAAGCTCCCTTTAAAAATTCCACTTAACTAGCTTTCTGGCTTCATCCAAAGTTTCCATTTTCCCTAAAAATACACTGACTGCTGTACCAAATGCTTGAGACCAGAAGGTTACTCACTAGCCTTCCTCCTCAGCCGAATTGAAGTGAAGTTTCAGTGTTAGTCGCTCAGTCATGTCCAGCTCTTGGATAACCCATGGACTTTAGCCCACCAGGCTCCTCAGCCCATGGAATTCTCCAGGCAAGAATACTGGAGTGGGTTGCCATGCCTTTCCCTAGGGGATCTTCCTGACCCAAGGATCGAACCCGGGTCTCCCGTATTGCAGGCAGATTCTTTATCATCTGAGCCATCAGGGAAGCCGCAGCTGAGTTGAATCAGTTTAAGTAATCCCCAGCCTCATTGTGCTGATTGTAGTTGCTGCTGCAATTACATTCTTTACCTAATATGGTGTCATTTAAAAAACTATATGAGAAAGGAGGAAGGAAGGAAGGGGGAAGGAAGGAGAAGGGAAGAGATAGGAAATTGTGCCTTCACAAAATCCAGATTGAGTGCTTTTTAAAGACTTAATAAGAAAAAAAGAATCATTAAAAACTACTGTCAAATTTGATGTGACCAAGGTACTTGAAGATGACTTAGATGTAAAATTGTAAAACTTCAGAAAGGATTCTGCACCTGAACTGTTTTGCAAAGCTCCTTACTTCTTTGTTCCACATTCGTGAAAAAAAAAAAAACAGAGGATAGATTTCAGCCTATGTGTATTGCTGAGGCAAGGTGCTTGATAAAGATCCACCATCAATTTATTCATACTCAGAGAAAAGACCTTGTCCTCCATTGAAAAACCTTAAGCCACACTTCAGTTACAGTGTGGAAAATATGTTTGTGCACGTTTCAGCACTGATCCCCACCACAATAAATGCTGCTGCTGCTAAATCGCTTCAGTCGTGTCCGACTCTGTGCGACCCCATAGACGGCAGCCCACCAGGCTCCCCCGTCTCTGGGATTATCCAGGCAAGAACACTGGAGTGGGTTGCCATTTCCTTCTTCAGTGCATGAAAGTGAAAAGTGAAAGTGAAGTCACTCAGTCGTGTCTGACTCTTAGCGACCCCATGGACTGCAGCCTACCAGGCTCCTCCATCCATGGGATTTTCCAGGCAAGAGTACTGGAGTGGGGTGCCATTGTCTTCTCTGCACAATAAATGAGAGGGAATCTATCGAGTGATCACCTGGTATCAGATCATAGAGTGCCCCTAAGGAACTTGAGGTTCACCAGAAGCAGAGGAAGAGTGTTATCCCTCCATATAGCCCTAGTTACTAAACCAAAAATCATGCTAAAACTGTGTCTTGTTGGTGGAGGGTGAAAGGAAGCAAGGGAGGAAAGAGAGAAAGTTAAGGGGAAAAGAAGAAAGCAAAGATGATCAGGTATGGGTTTAGTCTCTCTCAATTTTGTTTTCTATGAAGCTTTCCTTCACTGAAGAGACGTAGTGGTTTATGAACAATATCCAGCTATCTCGCAACAACTCAGTTAGACCTTTGAGACTGTCTCACACATGGATGGTTTTCTTTAAGGAAACAAAGATCAACAAAGGGGAGCTATAAGGAGTCCATGGATTGTCCCAGAATGTACAGATCTACAGGGAGCTGAGATGGAGCTCCATTTCTGACGCCCAGATTTGTTTGTTTACCTTTTATTTTGTATTGGGCTATATCCAGCTAACAAACAATGTTATGATAGTTTCAGGTAAACAGGGAAGGGACTCAGCCGTACATATACATGTATCCATTCTTCTCTAAACTCCGTTCCATCCAGGCTGCCACATACACTGAACAGAGTTCTATGTGCTATACATTAGGTCCTTGTTCTTTATCCATTTTAAACTTAGCAATGCGTACATGTCCATCCCAAGCTCTTTTCCCTTCCCTCGACCCTTCCCCCACCCCAGGCAACCATAAGTTCGGTCTCTAAGTCTGTACATCTCTTTCTAAGTAAGTTCATTTATATCACTTCTTTTTATATTCCACACATAAGAAATTCATCCAATGGTTCTTCTCTGACTTACTCACTCAGTGTGACAATCCATGTTGCTGCAAATGACATGACTTCATTCTTTTCAATGGCTGAGTAATATTCCATTGTACTTATATGCACACCACGTCTTCTTTACTTATTCCTTTGTTGATGGACATCTAGGTTGCTTCCACGTCTTGGCTGTTGTAAACAGTGCTGCAATGAACATTAGGGTGCATGTATCCTTTTGAACCATGTTTTTCTCTAAATATATGCCCAGCAGTGGGGTTTCCGTGTCATACGGTAGCTCTATTTTTAGTTTTTTAAGGAACCTCCATACTGTTTGCCAGGCTTCCCAGGTGGCACTAGTGGTAAAGAACCCACCTGCCAATTCAAGAGATATAAGAGCCAGGGGTTCAACCCATGGATCAGGAAGATCCCCCGGAGAAGGGCATGGCAACCCACTCCAGCATTCTTGCCTTGAGAATCCTATGGACAAAGAAGCCTGGCAAATTACAGTCCTTATGGTCACAAAGAGTCAGACAACACAGAAGCGACATAGAACACATGTACACATACTGTTCTCCATAGTGGCTATGCCAATTTACATTCCCACCAACAGTGGAGGAGGATTCCTTTCTCTCCACACCCTCTCTGGCCCCTACTGCTTGTGGATTTTTTTTATGCTAGCCTTTCTGGCTTGTGTGAGGTGATACCTCATTGTAGTTTTGATTTGCATTTCTCTAATAATTAGCGATGTTGAACATCTTTTCATGTGCCTCTTGGCCATCTGTATGTCTTCTTTGCAGAAATGTCTGTTTAGGTTTTCTTCCCATCTTTTGAATGGGCTGTTTGTTTTGATACTGTTAAGCATCATGAACTGTTTGTAATTTGGCGAATAATCCCTTGGCACACATCAAATCACATCATTTGCAAATATTCTCTCCCAATCTGTGGATTGTCTTTTCTTTTTGCATATTGTTTCCTTTGCTGTGCAAAAGCCTTTGAGTTTAAGTAGATCCCTGTTGAGGTCCTTTAATGGACCAGAACCTGATGGTCCGGAGTCGACAATAAGAAAGAGAGAAAGAGAGAGAAAGAAAGAAAGGAAGGAAGAAAGACAGATAGACAGACACGGGGACCCAAGCTCTGATGGAGCAAAGGTGCTTTAACGATCTTTCTGTGAGTATATATAAGCTGTTGTACAAGAAATTTCTTTCAGCAATGATAAAGATCAGAAAACCAAACGTACAGCAACCATTACCAAGGGAACAAGGGATTAATAATGGTCACAAGGTCAGGAGACAATCCATATCTCAAGAAAGAGGATTGAGACTCAGCAGCTTTGTCGTAAGGAGAATGTTTACTGAAGGAGATTCAAGCCTGTCTCATCCTATGACCTCAGTCCTGGGAACAGCGTGCCATACCACTGGTTTCTGGCAACAGAAACTGATAAGGAACAGAGGATTTATGAGAAACAGCATGTAGGAATCCTCCTGTTAAACATTCCCTGATAATTCCCCCTTATTTATTTATAATATTTGTAAAAAGCGTTCTGACCATTTGAGTTTGTTTAGTTTTAACAATTTTTGCATGAAGGCAATGGTAAATGACAAATATAATTATCAAGACAATTACCAAAATTACAGTTCCAGACCCGATGGTGTGAGTAATGCTTTGAAACCATCTGCATGGGTCTAGCCCAGATAATTGATCAGCTAGTTGTTCAGCTAAAGTTTTCAAATTAGTGGAAGAGGGCAGATTTTTAGAAAAGGTTTCAAAGATTTCTTTTTGTAATAATTGTACATTCAGAGAAGCATTATCATGTATGTTTTATAAATGAAATTTGATTTGTTCCCAGTTGTAGGCACTATGATTGAATTGAACAGGAGTAACACAAAAGTGAGTAGAATTCCAATCACATTTTAGCATCACCTGTTTTTTCATCTATTAATTGGTCTCCAACCCATTTGATGGCTGTTTTTAGTTCCTGTATATCATCTCGAATATCCTCACCTATCTGAGCCTGAGTGGCCCACATAGTATGAGCATCTTTAGTCCAATTTTGGATAAAATTATGTGTTTGAATTGAGGTTTGTAAAGCAACACCAGTGACAGCAGCAGTGGTGCAAACAGCTATTAATCCCAAAATGCCAAGAATCAGCCATCCAATGAATCATTTAGATCACCAGAGCAGTTTAGTAAGTAACCAGGAAGCAAGTCCAGCCATGGGACCGTCTTCCCAGGGCCGCTGGAGATTTATTGGTAACCACAGACTACGTCAAGATCAGAGAATCTAAAGGGATTCATTTCTTAAGAAAGCAGAAGAGTTAAGACAAGTATATAATTTGCAATTTATACAAGTTACAGAATGTAAAGTCTTATTTAATTGTAAACTTCCTACAGCTAGAACAAAAGGAAGGGGAACACAAGCTTGTATGAAATATGATTGATTATAACAAAAGAAATAGTTTCTATGACTACAATTGCTGCTGCTGCTGCTAAGTCGCGTCAGTCGTGTCCGACTCTGTGCGACCCCATAGATGGAAACCCACCAGGCTCCTCTGTCCCTGGGATTCTCCAGGCAAGAACACTGGAGTGGGTTGCCATTCCTTCTCCAGTGCATGAAAGTGAAAAGTGAAAGTGAAGGTGCTGAGTAGTGTCCGACTCTTAGTGACCCCATGGACTGCAGCCCACCAGGCTCCCCCGTCCATGGGATTTCCCAGGCAAGAGTACTGGAGTGGGGTGCCATTGCCTTCTCCGATGACTACGATTGGTCCCTGTGAAATGTCCAGTCGAAGTTCCAAGTTCTTTGGTGCTCACAGCAAGTTTCCACATGTCCCATTGTTCAGGCCCAATCTGTTTATCAAAGATGATTCGAGGACAAGGGGGGGCCATTCCACCTTCAAGCCACCCAAGAAGTCCTTTGTCATGGAAATGCTATATTGTAGTGTTAGTAACCTTCTATGCTACTTGAGTAGTATAGTCACACATAGTGCTGTTAATATCATCTGAGCAGTTAGATATGCACATACTATGGGGTCCCCAATTAACAATGGTGTAATTGGCCATAAACATTAATTTCCCTGATTTATCTTGACATTTATCTCAATAAACAGGAGTATATTTAAAGTCTTTATAAGTAAACCCCTTACATTCTAACTTTGTATGTATTGACATGTAGTATTGACATGGTTTTTATAAAAGGACAAGGCAGTAAACAGTCCAAGCAATGTGTGGAAGTTCCTTTTTGGAGGCAGGATGAAAGCCCATGTTTGTTGACTAACATTAATACATAATTTTGTTGGGCCCATGCATAAAGGAAGGATTTCATAGCCTAGAGAAATGTTAATTAGTCTTCCTTCTTCCTCAGGATGACAGGGCGCCTCCAAATTCCAAGGAGGGGGCATATGTGTTGAGTCATTAGTGGATGAGATTGGTTTTATATCTGTCTATTCTATAACCTACAATAAAAGGGGGGGTTAGATATATAAGCCCAATAAGTGTGATTAATCAAGTCAGCCTGAGCGGGGGAAGCAAAAGCAAACAAAGCAAGCATAGCAACAAAAATATTTTCAGGATTCCGAGGCATTCCCTGTTGAGAAATCAGATTTTCAGCTTGATTAGTAAGGGGTTTTATCTGTCCCCAAGTAGGGAGATCATAAGGTCTATGACATCGAGTGCGGCGTTTTTTGGAAATTTTTAAATCTGCCATGGCTTGTATTGGAATTTCTTCCTCTTGGGGTTTTTGTTGTTTCGTCTCTAGTTTGAATGTTGGGGGCCCCCTTAGGTCAAATCTTCCGAAGAGGAAGCCATGTGAGTTCGTTGGATCCATCTAGAGAAATACAAGCATACCCCTTTCCCTGTAAGATTAGTTTCCTAGATTTCCATTGATTAGTTAATCCGTCTTGATACCAAATGGGCAAAAGAAGGGAGGTGTCCTTCAGTGTCTCAAAATGCTTTTCTGCTTTGGTCAAAATTTCTCCTTGCGGTAAGTTTAAAAATTTTAAAACAAATAAAGCTATATTAACAATAGTTATAGGCTTAAAGAATATATTGCATTGGAATCTAGTAAAGTCTCTTCTGGATGAGGAAGATAAAAGTGTTCCTGTTTATTCCCCCTTATTTAATTTTTTATTTGTAGTTTCAGTGTGTACTGTGTTTGTTTAACTATGTCTTGTGTTTGTGGATTATAAGGAATGTCTGTAATCTGTTTAATAGAGAATGAATGTATAAATTATTTGAACTGCTTAGAAATATAGGCAGGGCCATTGTCTGTTTTTATAGAATTAGGTGTTCTCATTATTGCAGAGTAAGCTAACAGGTGGGTTATAACATGTCATGTAGCTTCACCTTGGAGAGGTGTGGCCCATATAAAAGAAGAATTTGTATCAAATGAGACATGTAAGAAGGAAGAGAAAGAAAGTTCAGGGCAATGAGTTACATTCATTTGCCATAAAATTCTATTTCATTTGTCATAAACCTTTTTTATATTTTTGTATTCATCATTTTATTTGCCATTTCTTATATCCTTTTATTAAAAGCATACATCTTACTTTTCTTTAGCAACTATGAAGTGTCTTGTATATTAGCATTTGGTGAATATATTTATTATATTATATTAATATATTTTATATAAATTTATATTTATATATTAATAGTCTAAAATCTCTTTAGTTTTTCTGTAAGAAGAACTTTTTATGAGGAAGTTACTGTTCAGTAATTAATGTTTTAAAATCTTATTTTATTTGGAAATGACCTAGCTATTTAATAAACTTTTATCATTTAGTTTAGTACAATTCTAGAAATTTAAGTTATCCCAATTCTAGAGATTATTTTAGATAGACATTTTTAAAATATAATTATTTTTAATAGAGTTTATCTAAAAGTTTTCATCTCATTTATATATTTATTTATATAAAGAGTTACTTTTTTGTTGACAAACTTAGTTTACCTTAAATCTAGGCACAATAAAAGTATAGTATAATGTTGATAATTTAAGACATGTCTTAATTAGATTAACAATTATATTTAAATTATATTTATATTTAAATAAACATTATATTTATTATTGAATATTTTTCAGTTCATGTGAACTTGAATTTAAATAGAGCTCATTAACTTCATATTGTCCAAAAACAAAGACATACACTGAGACATAGATAGTTTTAGATAGACAGACAGACATCATTTTTCACTTGAAATTTAAAATATCTTTTTTTTTTTTTCCTGAGTTCCACCAATTTGCTTATGGCTGGACTCCCAGATGGAGTGGGCTGTGTATCCCAAGGACATGATAACAGTTAACTTTAGGTTTTTTCTTAGGCCTGTTTTTGTTTCCCAGGCAGAATTTGAGCTCCAAAAAAGTATTTTAACAAGTTAACTTTTCCTAACTGCACGTGTAAGAAGAACCAGTTTTGCAATTTCAAAAAAGATTTTATTTTAATCAGTTTTCTCTGGAGTCTAAAGAATATCATGGCTATTCAGTGTCAAAAATATCATTTCTCCTTTGTGTATTTACAGTGTATTATTAATGACATATGCATGAGGGAATTGCTGTCACATTGGATATAAAGCCTTGGCTACAAAATTTTGACAAATAGTAGGACTATTAAGCATACCTTGAGGTAACACCGTCTATTGAAATTTTTTATGAGGCGCAATGTGATTAGGAAAAGGGAGAGAGAAAGTGAATCTCTCTCAGTCTAAAGAGTGTAAAGGTATATTTAAAAAGCAGTCTTGTAAATCAGTAATAATAATGTACCAATTTTGAGGACTAGTAGTAGGTGATGGGATCCCTGGTTATAATGCACCCATAGGTTTCATAGATGCATTAACTTTCCTAAGGTCTGTTAAGAGATGCCATTTGTTAGATTTTATATATATATATTTATATTTATATATATATATATATATATATATATAACAAAAATAGGAGAGTTCCAAGAAGAGCAAGATTCCTCAATATGTTTTAATTCTAATTGTGTGTCTATAAGTTCTTTAGCAGCCTGTAATTTTTCTGTCACAATGGGCCATTGCTCTGTCCAAATAGGCTTGTTATTCTTCCAAGTTATTTTAATAATTGCTTTGTTTGTTAAATGAGCAGTGGCCCCTAGAAAAAATGTGGAATGTATATCTGAGTTTGCCATTGCATAAGTAATTCCCTTCCTATTAGATTAAGGGGTGCATTTATCGCATAAGGTCTTAATGTTACAGGTTGGCCGTCTGGTCCCTCACATGGGTATATTTGAACACTTTCATAGACTTCTTGTACTTTAGTTTGAGAAATTCCCACAATCTGGCAAGAGACCTTTTATATAGGCCAGGATTTGGGCCATAAGTGTTTGAAATAATAGTAATATCAGATCCAGTGTCAAGGAGAGCAGAAAATCTTTCACCATTAATTTTGATATTTATATTTGGTCGGGCATAATCAGATACCAATGATGTCCATAAGGATTGTTTTTGATCTGTACTGCTGAATCCACCTGTCTGTACATTATTAGAGGAGTTAATAGAAATGTAAGGCAAAAGAAGCAATTGAGCAATTTGGTCCCCCTTTTTGAATTGCCATAGACTCTGAGATGACATCATAATTTGAATCTCTCCTTTATAATCTGAATCAATTATTCCAGGGTGAACAGTAATTCCTTTAGTAGTCAAACCAGATTGGCCAAGTAAAAGACCGAAGGTTTGTGGGGGTAGGGGTCCAAAAAGTCCGGTAGGTACTCTAGAAGGGACTGCTTGAGGGTAAAGGAAAAAAATCATTTAGGGCTGGTATATCGATGGCGAGGGCAGATTCTTGGAAGTTTTTTACTAGCCTTCTTAGGGCAGTCCCTTTTTAAATGGTTTTTATCTCCACATGTAACTCCTCCTTCATTTCCCTTTCTAAAGGCAGCAGCCATTGTCTCAGCTAGCATTTGCATCTTTTGAGCTTCTGACCCTAGATTGCAACAAGCCTTCAAACAATCAGTAATAGTCCCAGTCTCACGAATTGGAGCAATAGCTTTTTGACATTTCTGATTTGCATTCTCATAAGCAAGTAATTTCTCTAGCTGTTTTTTGGTTTCTTCTCCGATTACAGTACAGGAAATAGCAGTTTCTAATCTAGCTTTAAAATCGGCATAATTTTCATTCAGTTCAGTTCAGTTCAGTTGCTCAGTCGTGTCCGACTCTTTGTGACCCCATGAATCGCAGCACACCAGGCCTCCCTGTCCATCACCAACTCCCGGAGTTCATTAGGTCCTTGTAATGTTTTAGAGTAGCTACCTGTAGGCTCTCCTTGAGGAGTAATTTGATCCCAAGCTTCAAGGGCCACTGTTTTTAATTTTCATGCAACAAGGGAGGTCATTGTATTTGAGCTTCTGTGGTATCAAATTGTCGGGCACCAGTTAACATTTCAAAAGTAATTTGGTTTTGGGGAGTGCCAGCTCAAGCATTCTTGTTAGCATGATCTCTGGCTATTATCATGAAACCACATTGTCCATTGAAGATATTCTCCTGGTTTAAGGAGAGCTTTTATTAAAACTCTCCAATCATAGAGAATAATTTCCAATAGAAAATGCCACAACATTTAGGAGCTCTTTAGTAAAAGGTGAATGTGGGCTGTCCATAGTTATAGCCTTTTTCATCTGTTGCTTGTAAAAAAAAAATAATAATACATTCATATTGCGGTATTATGTGCCCTTGAGCATCAGGATTTCTTAAAACTGGAAAGGCAGAGAAACCATTGGCTTCAGAGATTTGTGATTGCAAAGCCAGTAATTCAGAGAGCCTCTGTCATGGAGGAGAGCAAGTAAGTGCCAATTTTTTGCAAATATGAGTCTGTGTTAAGGACTTATCATTATTATCTAAAAAAGCATTGCCGGTTTTGGTGTCAAAAGGTGTCTCAAGAGACGTTATCAGAATTACTAGGTTCTAGCAAAGGAGAGACTTTTGGAGTTGCGCCTGTTGGGAGAGGAGGAGCATTTGGAGTAGCCAGGATAGGATTAGTAGGAAAATTTTGAAATATTTTATGTTATTTTAATTGGACCTTTTGTAAAGTTTTATCATTTAATTTATATTCATGTAATAAGTGTTCTGTCTGTTGTCGAATATTGGGAGAGCTAGAATTTACCTTGAAATGGCAGAATTACAGCTTTAATGAGGGCCCATAGGGGCCATAAATCAATTGGAATGTTTTTTCCCTTCCCGGCAGCTCATTAAACATTTTCTTTGACCTGGTGCCAAGTTTCTAAATCAAAACTGCCTTTATCATGAAACCAAGGATTACATTTAACCACTGTTTCAAAGCAAGCCTCTATTCATTGGCGCAAAACCAAAAGTTCCTGAGCTTTAAACAAATGGTGAAGTAAAGTAGAGAAATGATGGGGCTTTCTGGCCATTTGACCCATGTCTTAGTACTTACCGACCTCAATAGGTCCCAACCTCAGTAGCCCCTGAGTCACTCTGTCCGAAATGCCACGTATGCCAAGTCCCTGTTTGGGCGCACTTGTTGAGGTCCTTTAATGGACCGGAACCTGGCAGTCTGGAGTCAATGATAAGAAAGTGAAAGAGAGAGAAAGAAAAAGAAAGAAAGAAAGACAAGAAGACTCAAGCTCTGATGGAGCAAAGGTGCTTTAATGATCTTTCTGTGAGTATATATAGGCTGTTGTACAAGAAATTACTTTCGACAATGATAAAGATCAGAAAACCAAACATACAGCAACCATTACCAAGGGAACAGGGATTAATAATGGTCACAAGATCAGGAGACAATCCACACCTCAAGAAAGAGGATCGAGACTAAGTAGTTTTGTTGTAAGGAGAATGTTTACTGAAGGAGATTGAAGCCTGTCTCATCCTATGACCTCAGTCCTGGGAGCGGCATGCCATACCACTGGTTGCTGGCAACAGAAACTGATAAGGAACAGAGGATTTATGAGAAACAGCATGTAGGAATCCTCCTGTTAAACATTCCCTGATTGGTCCCATTTGTTTATTTTATTTCTTTATTTCCATTTTATTTATTTCCATTATTCTGGGAGATGGATCAAAAGAGATATTGCTTTGATTTATATCAGAGCATGTCCTGCTTATGATTTCCTCTAGGAGTTTTATAGTGTCTGGTCTCACATTTAGGTCTTTAATTCACATTGAGCTTATTTTTGTGTATGGTGTTAAAGGATAATCTAATCTCATTTTTTCCCATGTAGCTGTACAATTTTCCCAGCATCACATGTTGAAGAGACTGTCTTTCCAACTTTGTATAACCTTGCCTCCTTTGTCTTAGACTAATTGACCATAGATGCATGGGTTTATTTCTGGGTTTTCTATTCTGTTTCATTGATCTATATTTCTGTTTTTGTGCCAGTGCCACATTGTTTTGATGACTGTAGCTTTGTAGTATTGTTTGATTCCCAGCTTTATGTTGCTTCCCTCTGCCCTTTTCTCCTTCATAGTAGACACAGGCCATCCATGGAACCAGAAAACCAAATAGCAGTCTCAGAATTCCTCCTCCTGGGACTCTCAGAAAAACCAGAGCATCAGATCTTCCTCTTTGGGCTGTTCCTACCCATGTACCTGGTCACCATCTTTGGAAACCTGCTCATCATCCTGGCCATCATCACAGACTCACACCTCCACACTCCCATGTACTTCTTCCTCTCCAACTTGTCCCTCATTGACATCTTCTTCTCTTCCACCACTGTCCCCAAGATGCTGGTGAACCTCTGGAATCAGAGCAAAGCCATCCCCTTTGCAGGCTGCCTTGCCCAAATGTACGCCTTCCACCTGTTTGGGACCATGGACAGCTTCCTCCTGGCTGTGATGGCCATTGATCGGTTCGTGGCCATTGTCCACCCTCTGCACTACTTGGCCATCATGAGTCCCCGTGTGTGTGGGCTGCTGGTGGTGGGGTCGTGGCTGATCACCAACCTCCAGTCCATTGTCCACACCAGCCTCATGGCTCAGTTGACCTTCTGTGCTGGCTCTGAAATCCCCCACTTCTTCTGTGACCTCATGCCCCTGCTGAAGCTCTCCTGCTCAGACACACACACCAATGAGCTAGTGATCTTTGCATTCGGTATTGTGATGGGCATCAGCCCGCTCATGTGCAAAGTCTTTTCTTATACTTGCATTTTTCGGACGATCTTCAGGATCCCTTCTGCTCTAGGCAAATGGAAAGCCTTCTCCACTTGTGGCTCGCACCTCACTGTAGTGACACTATTCTATGGCACCATCTTTGCTGTGTACCTGCAGCCGGCATCTCCCATTTCCTCCCAGAAGGATAAGGCAGCTGCCCTGATGTATGCTGTGATCATTCCCATGCTGAACCCCTTTATCTACAGCCTAAGGAACAAGGACATGAAGGCAGCCCTGAGGAAGCTGGGTGGCAAAGTAGCACCCATCAGTCCTAGGGCAGAATAGCTGTTCAGCACCTGCCATGTTCCAAGACCACAGTTCAGCGCATGGGACACTGAAACATCCACTACTGCTCTCAAGGCATTCAGAGTCTGGTATGGAATAGAAATCTGTCAAGAAATCATCACAGGTCAACACGGTAAATGTGTCTGTCGTAAGAGATGAATGAAGCACTGCAGGAAAGAAAAGATGTGTATCTTCCCCATGGTTTATCTTCCTCCTGAAGGTCAGAGTAGGAGATTTTGAAGTAGCCATAAATTGGTCTTTCTGGGGTGTCTTATAGAAATGGTACATGGATAATCCTAGTTGAATGAAAGATTAGCTACACTCAATTTTCATGAAGATCTTTGTCTTCAATAAAGAGAATATGGAAGCAACCTAAATGTCCATCAACAGAGGAATGGGTAAAGAAGATGTGGTATATTTATACAATGAAATATTACTCCGCCATAAAAAGGAGCAAAATAGTACCATTTGCAGAGGTGTCAATGCACCTAGAGACTGTCATACAGAGTAAAGTAAGTCAGAAGGAGAAAAATGAGCATCATATAGTATCGCTTATATGTGGAATATAGAAAAAATGGTACAGATGAGTTTATTTGCAAAGCAGAAATAGAGACACAGACATAAACAACAAACTTATGCACACCAAGGGGGCATGGGAAGTAGGATGAACTGGGAGACTGGAACTGATACATATACACTATTGATACTATGTATAAAATGGATAACTAATGAGAACCTACTGTATAGCATAGGGAACTCTGCTCAGTGCTTTGCGGTAACATACATGGGAAGGAAGTATAAAAGAGATGGGATACATGTATATGTGTAACTGATTCGCTTTGCTGTACAGCAGAAACTAACACAATATTTAAAGCAACTATACTCCAGTAAAAGTAAAAAAATAAATAAATGGTCTGTGTCTTAAAAAAAAAAGTGTGTATCGCCATGCTTCCTAAGTGACTGGAGGAAGGACTCTGAGAACATGAGATGAGCTAACTTGCTTTCCAATTCAGCAGTCATCAACCTCCATCTCACAGGGGGCCTAGTGATCCTGAATTTGCATGGGGATCAATGTCATCAACAGGCCTCCCATGTGCCCCAGATTGGGACATAGGAGAGGCTGGCATTGGATCATGGAGATCATGATTCAGCAGGCTGACACTGGACCCTGGAATCTGCCTTCTTAACAGGCTCTCCAGGTGGTCCTGAAGCAGGCAACACAGAGACCACAGTGGGAGGACACTGGCCCTGAACTAACCACAGAGTCCATGTGTTTCCTGAGATTTCATCGCATGGTTCCAAACCCTATATGATTCTATAGGCACTGTCAGCAACAAGTGGATGTGGTAGGCTAAGCTACATGAAGAGGCTGGATTAGGGGCTGAACGTCCTCCAAAAAGATAGGTCACAATCTAACCCCTAGTACCTCAGAACATGACCATTTCTGAAAAGAGGGTCTTTGCAAGGTAACCAAGTTATAACGAGGTCATTAGGGTCCTAATCCACTGTGACTGGCATCCTTATAAAAAAGGCAGACTTAGGACACAGACATGCACCCACGGAAAAATCCATGTGAAGATGAAGGAAGAGATCAAGGTGATGTTTCTAAAAGCCAAGGAATGCCAGAGATTGCCAGCAAACCAAACTCTTAGAGAGAGGCACGAACAGATTCTTCCTCACAGTTCCCAGAAGAACTCTGTGTGTGTGTGTGTGTGTGTGTGTGTGTGTTTATGTCTGTGTAGAAACTCTGGAAGGTTACACAAAAGCCACTAAGAGGGATTATTCACTGCGGGGTCTTGCTAAGAACTGGATGAAAAAGGACCTGGATTGGGGAACAACATTTCATTATTCCATTGCATGAATTTTTTTTTATTTTATTGAGTAGAGTTGTCATGTCAGTTTCAGGCATACAGCAAAGTGACTCAGTAATACATACACATATATCCAGTCTTTTTCAGAATCGTCTACCATATAGATTATTATACAACACTGAGCACAAAGTTCCTGTGCTATACAGTAGGTCTTTACTGATTATCTGTTTTATACATAGTAGTGTGTATATATGAATCCCAAACTCCTAATTCATTCCTCCTGCCCCACATTTCCATTTGGTAATCATAAGTTTGTTTCTGAACTTTGTGAGCTTGTTTCTGTTCTGCAAACAGTTTCACTTAGCTTCACTTGTAATGCGTGAGTGCTCAGGTACTTCAGTCGTGTCCATCTCTTTGTGACCCCATGGACTGTAGCCCTCCAGGCGCCTTTGTCCATGGAATTCCCCTGGCAAGAATACTGGAGTAGGTTGCCATGCCCTCCTCCAGGGGATCTTCCTGACCCAGGGATCAAACGCATATCTCTTACATCTCCTGCATTGACAGGTGGGTTCTTTACCACTAGTACCACCATAGTTTTACTAATATTAGTTTAACTTATAATACTTTCACTTCACTTATATCATTTTTTAGGTTCCACATATATGTGATATCATATATTTTTCTTTCTCTGATTACCTCACTTATTATGCTAATCTCTAGTTCCATCCATATTACAGCAAATGGCATTATTTCATCCTTTTTTATGGCTAATTTACCATATGATTCCACAGTCTTATTCATGGACATATGTCCAGAGAAAAACCATAATTCTAAAAGATATATGCACCCCAAAGTTCATTACAGTAGTACTTACAATAGCCAAGACATGGAATCAACTTAAATGTCCATTAACAAAGGAATGGATTAAAAAAAAAATGTGGTGCATGAATAATTCCTTAACCAAGAGTTAGTATTTACACATTTTAAAAGTTAACATTTTTAAGACATTAAAAAGCCAGTTGGGGAGAAGGTAAAAATAGAAGGATCCAGAAGATAAAAAGGGAAACAGAAATGGGAGGCATGACATAGAAACCCAAATACCAAAGAATAAAGTCCACCAACAGTTTCGATTCAAGAGTTGAAGAGAAATCCCTTAATCCCCATTCAAAAATAAGCTTGGTCCCCTCTGGAAAGAAAAGGTTATATATATACCCATCTGAATGCAGAGTTCCAAAGAATAGTAAGGAGAGATAAGAAAGCCTTCCTAAGTGATCAATGCAAAGAAATAAAGGAAAACAATAGAATGGGGAAGACTAGAGATCTCTTCAAGAAAATTAGAGATACCAAGGGAACATTTCATGCAAAGATGGGCACAATAAAGGACAGAAATGGTAGAAATAACAGAAGCAGAAGATAATAAGAAGAGGTGGCAAGAATACATGGAAGAACTGTACAAAAACAATCCTCACAACCCTGATAACCATGATGGTGTGATCTCTCACCTAGAGCCGGACATCCTGGAATGTGAAGTCAAGTGGGCCTTAGGAAGCATCACAATGAACAAAGCTGGTGGAGGTGATGGAATTCCAGCTGAGCTGTTTCGAATCCTAAAAGATGATGCTGTTAAAGTGATACACTCAATAGACCAGCAAATTTGTAAAATTCAGCAGTGGCCACCGTGGTGGCTCAGAGGATAAAGCGTCTGCCTGGAATGCAGGAGACCCAGGTTCCATCCTTGGGATGGGAAGATCCCCTGGAGAAGGAAATGGCAACCCACTCCAGTATTCTTGCCTGGAGAATCCCATGGACAGAGGATCCTGGCAGGCTACAGTCAACGGGGTCACAAAGAGCTGGACACGACTAAGCGACTTCACTCACTCAGCAGTGGCCACAGGACTGGAAAAGGTCAGTTTTTATTCCAATCCCAAAGAAAGGCAATGCCAAAAAATGTTCAAACTACCACACAATTGTGCTCATCTCACACGCTAACAAAATAATGCTCAAAATTCTCCAACCTAGGCTTCAACAGTACATAACCCAGGAACTTCCAAATGTTCAAGCTGGATTTAGAAAAGCCAGAGGAACCAGAGATCAAATTGACAACATCTGTTGGGTTATGGAAAAAGCAAGAGAATTCCAGAAAAATATAATTTTTCTGCTTCATTGACTACAGTAAAACCTTTGACTGTGTGGATCACAATAAACTGTGGAAAAATTCTTAAAGAGGTGGGAATTCCAGACCACCTTACCTACCTCCTGAGAAGCCTGCCTGCAGGTCAGGAAGAAACAGAACTGGACATGGAACAATGGACTGGTTCAAAATTTGGAAAGGAGTATGTCAAGGCTGTATATTGTCACCTTGTTTATTTATATGCAGAGTACATTGTGCAAAATGCTGGACTGGATGAAACACAAGCTGGAATCAAGATTTCAGGGAGAAATATCAATAACCTCAGATAGGCAGATGACACCACCCTTATGGCAGAAAGCAAAGAGCAACTAAAGAACCTCTTGATGAAAGTGAAAGAGGAGAGTGAAAAAGGTGGCTTAAAATTCAACATTCAAGAAATGAAGATCATGGAATCTGATTCCATCACTTCACAGTAAATAGACAGGGAAACAATGGAAACAGTGAGAGACTTTATTTTCTTGGGCTCCAAAATCACTGTAGATGGTGACTGCAGCCATGAAATTAAAAGATGCTTGCTCCTTGAAAGAAAAGGTATGACAAACCTAGACAGCATATTAAAAAGCAGAGATATTACGTTGCCAACAAAGGTCCTTCTAGTCAAACTATGGTTTTTCCAGTAGTCATGTATAGATGTGAGAGTTGGACCATAAAGAAAGCTGAGCACCGAAGAATTGATGCTTTTGAAATGTGGTGTTGGAGAAGACTCTCGAAAGTTCCTTGGACTGCAAGATCAAACCAGTCAATCCTAGAGGAAATCAGTCCTATATATTCATTGGAAGGACTGTTGCTGAGGCTGAAACTCCAATACTTTGGCCACCTGAAGCAAAGAACTGACTCACTGGAAAAGAGCCTGATGCTGGGAAAGATTGAAGGCAGGAGATGGGGATGACAGAGGATGAGATGGTTGGATGGCATCATCAACTCGATAAACATAAGCTTCAACAAGTTCTAGGAGTTGGTGATGGACAGGGAAGCCTGGTATGCTGCAGTCCTTGGGGTCACAAAGAGTTGGCTATGACTGAGCAACTGAACTGATACTGATTTATGCAGCATAAAGTTATTGATTACTTTCCAGGAGCTTTCACTGGTGAACCAAACTGTATAAGTCCCCTATCCTCCTGGAGTTTCCTTCATGATGGAAGAAGTGAAAAGACATAGATCCAGGAAACTGAGCGGCCTGGGGAGGGGCTTGAACCTCCAGATCACCCTGCATGGGAACTGCCATGAGGTTCAGTTTGGGCTGGGAAGGGACACTAGGGCGTTTCCTAGTGAGACTGTATCCTTAGTGGAGTGTATCCTCCACTTTGTCACCCACTCCATTATCCCAAAGTGCCCATACCCCAGACAACAGGTCACAAGTGGCAAGAATACAAACAAGACAATTAGCATCTTCCCCCTTAACAAGGAGTCATGGGATTAAAATGCCCAAGAGCCCTCAAACTCTAAATACCCTGCTGTGACCCTGTTCACATACCCCAGCTGGGGTGGGAATACACGATTCCCTCTTCTACACCACAGACATCAGACTCCCCTCAGACGTCACAGCTGGCAGGTCTCCTCACATCTTTCCTGGTGTCTTAGCATTGACCTCAGAATCCTGTGGGATCCAGTGGAGATGGAGTCCGCCAAGACCATTCTCTTGGTAACACCCTCCTGGTAAGTCAGCCAAGGATGGAGAACAGTAGTGAACTGGAGGGGCTGGGGAAGAGGAACTGCATCTCTTCCTGAAAGGAGAGAGACTGTGAGGGGAGAGGGAGAACGAGAAAAAGAAGAGGGACTGAGAGCAATTCTATAGTCTGTGAGAGGGCAAAAGGTACAGAGGACAAACTCACTATAGCTAGTCATATGGAGAAAAAGCGTTTTTGGTCTGTGGATGGAGTCACCATAAAACAGTTTTTTCAAAGCTGAGGTTCTTCAAGTACAGTCCTGGACCAGTAGCAGCTGTGTCCCCTGAGAACTTCCTAGAACTATTGTTTCTCAAGCCCCATCCCAGACACTCCAAGGCGTGGGGATTTAACCAGCTCCTTCGGTGGCACTGATGTATACTCGAGGCTGAGAACCACTGTCCTAGTGCAAGCAAGGACTTCCTGTCAACAACCAAAGACAGCTGGAAATGTGTAGTCGGCAAGGGACTCACAGGAGTACAGGCAGCCCAGAGAAACCTGAGCATCACCCTATAAAAACCTCAAACCCAACTCTAAAAACCCTTGAAAATTAATTGAATCTCTGCAGGAGATCTCTCGAGGTTATCCAGGAAGAGCTTGTGCCGCTCACTTTTCTAAAGCTCCCTTTCACCACCTGTTCACCTTCCATGGTCCTCCTCATAGTAGGGATTAGCATCTCTTCCTTGTTCTTAAAACACCATGGGGTCACCTATCACCTTTCTTATCCTGATTGAACTATATACTGTGTAGTCCCATTTACTTCAGCAAACCTTCAATCTTTCCATAAACCAATGTTCTTGGAAGGCAGGTAGATAAGAATCTAAAACACTTTAATAGAAGAGGATAACTTAGAACATGTTGGCAGATTTTAACTACGAAACACCACTGCTCATAGGGTGTGAGTGGCCATACTCGGAAGCAATGGAGTTTGAGAGAGTGAAAATAATATCAGTTCAACTAAGAGCCCAGCCACCTGCAGGCTGAGTGCCCAGAACATCCCTCTCAGCCCCCATCTTTTTTTTTTTCCACTGCACCACCTGGCATGTGGGTTCAGACCAGGAACTGAACCCATGGCCTCTGCAGTGGAAGCATGGAAATGTGGATTCTTAACCACTACTCTGCCAGAGAAGTGCCAGCCCCAGTCTTTCTATTATCCGTTGTGGTCAACACCATATACCTCTCAGAGTCATTGTGAAATCTACACATGAAGAGACTCTGGGGACTTCCCTGGTGGTCCAGTGGTTAAGACTCTGCATCCCGCTCTGCAGGGGATGCAGGTTTGATCCCTTGTCAGGGACCTAAGAATTCACATGCCATGCAGCTCAGCCAAAAAAAAAAGAAAGAAAATTTTTTTAAAAAATTAAGTGTTGCTCCTTAGTCTCAACACTTTTGTTGCCATTAAATGCCTCATATGTGCTTGTCAGAAATTGGATTTAAGACCAGAGGCCTTAACCAGGTAAGAAATGAGAGCAGTATGCCACTGCTGGGCAAACACACTGAGGAAACCAGAACTGAAAGAGACACGTGTACCCCAATGTTCATCGCAGCACTGTTTACAATAGCCAGGACATGAAAGTAACCTAGATGTCCATCGGCAGACGAATGGATAAGAAAGCTGTGGTACATATACATAATGAAATATTACTCAGCTATTAAAAAGAATGCATTTGAATCAGTTCCAATGAGGTGGATGAAACTGGAGCCTATTATACAGAGTGAAGTAAGTCAAAAAGAAAAACACCAATACAGTATACGAACGCATATATATGGAATTTAGAAAGATGGTAATGATGACCCTATATGTGAGACAGCAAAACAGACACAGATGTAAAGAACAGACTTTTGGACTCTGTGGAGAAGGCGAGGGTGGGACGATTTGAGAGAATAGTATTGAAACATGTATATTATCCTATGTGAAATAGATCGCCAGTCCAGGTTCGATGCATGAGACAAGGTACTCAGGGCTGGTGCACTGGGATGACCCTGAGGGATGGGATGGGGGGGAGGTAGAAGAGGGGTTTGGGTTGGGGAACACATGTACACCCATGTCTGATTCATGTGAATGTATGGCAAAAACCACTACAATATTGTAAAGTAATTAGCCTCCAATTAAAATAAATAAATAAAAATTTTTTAAAAAGAAATGAGGGCAGCAAAGGAAAATCCTCTCATTGCGGAAAGAGATGATGTTAACATTTTACAAGGACCTGGTGAATCATGACACATTGGTTTTTTTCCAATGTTGTCTATGTAGCATAAGAGACACCTAGGTATAGTGCCTAGCACATAACGTTTTCTCTATAAGTCTTCATTAATTTAAAGGAAGGATAAACATATTCAGTGGAAAATGGAGACTTAAAGAGGCAAACACAACCAAGCTTTGGTGGTCTTGTATGAATCTGCTTTCTCTGAACTTTCTATATGAACCTGATGATCATTGTTTTTCAATCGCCCAGTCATGTCCGACTCTTTGCAACCCCATGGACTGCAGCACGCCAGGCCTCTCTGTCCCTCACCATCTCCCGAAGTTTGCCCAAGTTCATGTCCATGAACCTGCTAATTCCCAATAAATAATGGGAACTTTCTAAATAGATGGGGAAACAAAACTAGGATCAAACTCATTGTCAGCTTAAAATGTGTGAATGAGAATACTATCAGGCATGACTGCATGTTGGCATTTCTTTAAAACTTGCTCTCTCCTGTTCATTCCTTCGGTCCATATTTCCATACTAGTTCATGTCAGAATGTTATTCTACAAGCTTGCTTTTCTGTCATCATATTAACTCCAGGAATATGTATGTAGGACATTCTACTTTTTGTCAACTGACACTTGATCACACCTTCCATGTTGTCATGGAAACTGCTTATCTTTGAATAGTCCAGGCTGTGTCTGGGAGTTTTTATTTTGAATAAACTTTCTGAACATCTGTTCGACATGATACAACAGTGTATATTTTACTGAGGTTGCAAAACTATTTCAAGGAGCAGTGATGGTTTGTCTAGATCATATGAAAATACAGAATTTCTTGTCCTGTGAAGGTACTGCTGAGACCAAATGTACTTCCAAAATGCTATTAGCTTTTTGTTTTTAAATATACATTTTGTTTATTTGGCTGTGCTGGGTCTTAGTTGTGGCACACGGGCATGTGAACTCAACTCTTTTTTTGTTGTTGTTGTTTATTTGAGATCTTTATTTTTTCTTAGTATGGAAATCAATTAAAAGAAAAAAACTGAAAAATTCACAAATATGTGACGATTAAACAACATGCTCCTGAGCAACCAACAGGACAAAGAAGAAATCAGAAGGTGAACTCAACTCTTAAGTTGCAGCCTGCAGACTTCTAAGTTACAGGATTAGGGCCCCCTGCACAGGGAGCATGATGTCTTAGCGCCTGGACTACCAGGGAAGTCCCCAAAATGCCATTAGCTTTAAAGCTCCAGATATTCTTTTGTTAGTGTGAAAGCTCTCTATAAAACTTCCACTTTACCAGCATTCTGGGTTCATTCAAAGTCACTGTTTCCCCTGAAAATACACGACTACTGTCCCAGTGCACTGAATGCTTGAGGCCAGGGGCCTACTCACTAGCTTGCTGAAACATTTCTGCTCAGTTGAGTCATTTTAAATAATGCCAAACCTGATCATGCTGATTGCAGTTGCTGCTACAAATGTATTATTTAAATAATACTGTAAAAATTTACAAACTATAAGAGAAAGGAGGAAAGAAGGATGGAATGGAGGGAGAGAGGGAAGGAAGGGGAAGGGAGGAAAGGAATGCGAAATATGGTTTCATGAAATCCAAATTGTATGCTTTGTAAAGACTTAATAACAAAAAGGAATCATTTTTTAAAACTTCTGTCAAAATAGATGTGAGCAAGGTAATGGAAGACAATTTGGATGTAGAAGTGTAAAAATCTGAAAGGATTCTGTACCCAGATTGTTTTGCAAGGATCCTTAATTCCTTGTTCCACATTCATGGAAAAAAAAACAGAACACAGATTTCAGCCTATCTATATGGCTAAGGCAAGGCAGCTGATACAGATCTACCACTAATTTCCTCATACTAGAAAAGACCTTGGTCTTCATCAAAAAGTCCAATGAATAAATTTACATACTGGGCTCAACTTAAAATGTGAAAGGTATGTTTGTCCACTTTATGCTTCCACTCTTTTGCTAGAGTTTCCAACGCTGGTCCTCATCACAACAAATGAGAAGGGGTCTACCTAGTCATCACTTGGGAGCAGATCATAAAGTGCCCCTAATGAACTTAGGGTTCATTGGATTCTTCAGAAAAGTGCTATTCATCCTTATATCCCTAGTCATGAACCCAAAAGAGATGCTAGAATTACATCTTATTGATGGAAGAGGAAAGGAAAGGAGGAAAGGAAAGAGAGAAAGATGAAGGGGAAAGAAGAGAAAGAAGATGATCAGGTTTGGACTTGATTTCCTCTCAATTTGATTTTCTGTGAAGCTTGGCTCTATGAAGAGAAATGAGGCGGTTTATGAACAATACCTTAGTTGTCCCAAAACAACTAAGTCAGACATTTGAGACTATCCGTGGCAGAAAGTGAAGAGGAACAAAAAAGCCTCTTGATGAAAGTGAAAGAGGAAAGTGAAAAAGTTGGGTTAAAGTTCAACATTCAGAAAAAGATCATGGCATCTGGTCCCATCACTTCATGGCAAATAGATAGGGAAACAGTGGAAACAGTGTCAGACTTTATTTCTTTGGGCTCCAAAATCACTGCAGATGGTGATTGCAGCCATGAAATTAAAACATGCTTACTCCTTGGAAGGAAAGTTATGACCAACCTAGATAGCATATTCAAAAGCAGAGACATTACTTTGCCAACAAAGGTCCGTCTAGTCAAGGCTGTGGTTTTTCCAGTGGTCATGTACGGATGCGAGAGTTGGACTGTGAAGAAAACCGAGCACTGGAGAACTGAGGCTCTTGAACCGTGGTGTTGGAGAAGACTCTTGAGAGTCCCTTGGACTGCAAGGAGATCCAACCAGTCCATTCTGAAGGAGATAAGCCCTGGGATTTCTTTGGAAGGAATGATGCTAAAGCTGAAGCTCCAGTACTTTGGCCACCTCATGAGAAGAGTTGACTCATTGGAAAAGACTCTGATGCTGGGAGGGATTAGGGGCAGGAGGAGAAGGGGACGACAGAGGATGAGATGGCTGGATGGCATCACTGACTCAATGGACGTGAATCTGAGTGAACTCCAGGAGTTGGTGATGGACAGGGAGGCCTGGCGTGCTGCAATTCATGGGGTCGCAAAGAGTCGGACACGACTGAGTGACTGAACTGAACTGATTCTCAGACATGGATGGTTTTCCTTGGGGAAACAGAAATCCATGGAAGGGAGCTGTAAGAATTCCATGGGTTTTCACAAAACACACAGGTTTGCAGGGAGCTGAGACAGAACTCCATCGCTGACTCCAAGTTTTATGTCTCTCATCTTCCTCCTTTTCTCCTTCGCGGTAGACAAAAGCTGTCCATGGAACCAGAAAACCGAACAGCAGTCTCAGAATTCCTCCTCCTGGGACTCTCAGAAAAACCAGAGCATCAGATCTTCCTCTTTGGGCTGTTCCTGCCCATGTACCTGGTCACCATCTTTGGAAACCTGCTCATCATCCTGGCCATCATCACAGACTCACACCTCCACACTCCCATGTACTTCTTCCTCTGTAACCTGTCGCTGGTGGACATCTTTTTCTCTTCCACCACCATCCCCAAGATGCTGGTGAACCTCTGGAATCAGAGCAAAGCCATCCCCTTTGCAGGCTGCCTTGCCCAGATGTACGCCTTCCACCTGTTTGGGACCATGGACAGCTTCCTCCTGGCTGTGATGGCCATTGATCGGTTCGTGGCCATTGTCCACCCTCTGCACTACTTGGCCATCATGAGTCCCCGTGTGTGTGGGCTGCTGGTGGTGGGGTCGTGGCTGATCACCAACCTCCAGTCCATTGTCCACACCAGCCTCATGGCTCAGTTGACCTTCTGCGCTGGCTCTGAAATCCCCCACTTCTTCTGTGACCTCATGCCCCTGCTGAAGCTCTCCTGCTCAGACACACACACCAACGAGCTGGTGATCTTTGCTTTTGGCATCATCATGGGCATCAGCCCTCTCACATGCATCCTCCTCTCTTATACCTGCATTTTCTGGGCAGTCTTCAAGATCCCTTCTGCTCAGGGCAAATGGAAAGCCTTCTCCACTTGCGGCTCACACCTCACTGTGGTGACTCTATTCTATGGCACCATCTTCGCTGTGTACCTGCAGCCAGTAGCTCCCACCTCCTCACAGAAGGACAAGGTGGCTGCCTTGATGTGTGGGGTGGTTATCCCCATGCTGAACCCCTTTATCTACAGCCTAAGGAACAAGAACATGAAGGCAGCTCTGAGGAAACTATTCAGCAAAGCAGCTACCTCTCAGTCCTAGGACAGAAAAGTTGTTCAGCACCTACCATGTTCCAGGACCACTGTTCAGTGCCTCAGACACAAGGATACACGCTATTTCTGCCCTCAAAACATTCAGCCTGGTGGCTGATAGAGACATGCCAATAAATCATCACAGAGCAACATGGTGATTGTGTCAACAGAGATGAATGTAGTGCTACAGGAAGGGAAAGATGTGTATTTTCCCCACGATCTCTTTCCCCTTAAGATCAGAGCAGAGGAGACTTTGAAGCAGACTTAAACTCTCTGAGGTACTGAGCTTATAGGATTTCACCTTTTTGAAGGAAAGATTAGCTGTGCTCAATTTTAATACTGATAAAGACAATGTGTATTAGCCAGGTGTATTACATCACCGTGCTTTCTAATGACTTGGGGAAGGACTTTGAGATGAGCTGATTCACTATTGGATTCAGCAGCCACAGTTCTCAGTCTTACATAGAGTCTAGTGGTTTGACTTTGCAGGAGGACCGCTATCATCAACAGGCCTCCCATGTCCCCCAGACTGGGACATAGAAGATGATGGCATTTGGATCATGGTGATTGTGATTCAGCAGGCTGACTGGACCCTGGTGCTACAGGTACTATCATCAACAAGCAGATGGGCAGCCTGGGATCCACAGAGAGTTAGTATTAGGGGGTGAATTGTGTACAACAAAAAACATGTCAAATCATATGGGTACTTCATACCCAGTACTTCTTTCTCATTGGTGGTATTCAGTTATTAAATCATATCTGACTCTTTGTGACCCCAGGGAGTGCAGCACACCAGGCTTGCCTGTCCTTCTCTATCTCCCAGAGTTTGTTCAAATTCATGTCCATTGTGTTGGTCATGCCATCCATCCAACCATCTCATCCTCTGTTGTTCCCTTCTCCTCCTGCCTTCAGTCTTTCCCAGCATCAGGGACTGTTCCTGTGAGTAGGGTCTTCACATCAGGTGGCCAAAGTGTTGGAGTTTCAGCTTGAGCATCAGCCCTTCCAATGAATATTCCTTCCAAAGGCTTGATTTCCTTTAGGATTGACGGGTTTGATCTCCTTTCTGTCCAAGGGACTCTCAAGAGTCTTCTCTTGCACCACAATTTGACAGCATCAGTTCTTCAGCACTCAGCCTTCTTTACAGTCCAACTGTCACATCCGTACATCACTCCTGGGAAAACCATAGCTTTGACTATACAGACCTTTGTTGGCAAAGTGACATCTGCTTTTTAATATGCTGTCTAAGTTTGTGACAACTTTTCTTCCAAGGAGCAACCGTCTTTTAACTTTGTGGCTGCAGTCACCGTCCACAGTTATTATGGAGCCCAAGAAAATAAAATCTGCCACTGGGTCTTTACTAAGGTCATCAAGTTAAAATGAGGTCATTGGGGGAGGGGGTCCTAATGACCTCGTGACTGACTGTCTTATAAAAAGATAGAATATGGACACAGACATTCCCCCAAAGGAGAAGGCCACATGAAGATGAAGGCAGAGATCAAGGTGATGCTTCCACAAGCCAAGAAATGCCAGAGGCGGCCAGCAAACAACCAGAAGCTAAGAGAGAGGCATGGACAGATTCTCCCTCATACTCCCAGAAGGAAGTGTGTGTGTGTGTGTGTGTGTGTGTGTGTGTGTGTGTGTAGAGATAGAGATCCTGGGAAGTTACACAGAAGTCATTTAGAGGAGTTATCCATTAAGGGGACATGTTAAGAACTGGATAAATGGAGACCGGAATTAATGGACATCATTTCATTTTGTCCTTGCATGGCTACTTTCTTAACCAAGAGTTAGTATTAACACATTTCAAAAGTTAACATTTTTAAGAAATCAAAAAGCCAGTCAGGGGAAAGGTAAAACTAAAGGGATTCCAGGAAATAGAGAGGCTACCTAGTGGAAGAGAAGTGGGAGTCATGACTGGACACCCCAACACCAAAGATTCAAGTCTACCGACAATTTTTTTGATGTGGACGATTTTTAAAGTCTTGACTGAATGTGCTACAATATTGCTTCTGTTTCATGTTTTGGTTTTGGAGGCAAAGGCATGTGGGATCCTAGCTCCCTGAACAAGGATTGAACTCTCACCCTCTTCATTACAAGGCGAAATCTTAACCAGTGGACCACCGTGGCAGTCCCCAGACAACATTTTGATTCAAGAGTAGAAGGGAGGACTTCCCTGGTGGTCCAGAGGTTGAGATTTCTATCTCCCGGTGCACAGGGCATGGGTCCATCTTGGTCGGAGAACCAAGATCCTGCATGCTGCACGGTGTGGCAAAAAAAAAAAAGACTAAAAGAGAGAGTCCCTAATCCTACTCAAGATGTGCTTTGTAGGAAGTGTGTGTGCTGTGTTTAGTGGCTCAGTTGTAGCCAATTCTTTGCAATCCCCTGGACTGACCCACACCAGACTCTTCTGTCCTTGGGGATTCTCCAGGCAAGAATATAGGAGTGGGTTGCCATGCCTTCCTCCAGGTGATCTTCCCAACCTAGGTATAGAACCCAGTTCTCCCACACTGCAGGTGAATTCTTTACCATCTGAGCCACCAGTGAAGCCCAAGAATAATGGAGTGGGTAGCCTATCGCTTCTCCAGGGAATCTTCCCGACCCAGGAATCGAACCGGGGTCTCCTGCACTGCAGGCAGATTCTTTACCAGCTGAGCTACCAGGGAAGCCCTTGGTAGAGACTACACCAGGTTAATGAAGACTGATCACTTCCCACGACCGACAAGAAGACATTGTAATAAGGACTGAAGCCCCTGTGCCAAGCACAGCACCTGACTTACAGTCAAGACGTGTTTGATACCTTTATTTATCCGACATACGTTAACTGATTATTTATTAATTTCTAAGAGCTTTCACTGGTGAACTTGACAATATAAATTCCCTGTCTTTGTGGATTTTCCATCAAGGTCAGATGAGTGAAAAGACATGGACTCAGGCATCTGAGCACCCTGACGAGGGGTATGAACCTCCAGACCACCCTGCATGGGAACTGTCATAGGGCCACAACAACTGAGCCTACACGCTTTGGCGTCCACGTGCTCTGAGACCACTCATCACAGCCAGAGAAACTCCAGTACTGCAACGAAGACCTAGCACAGCTGAAAAAATATTGTCTTTTTCTAGCAATGAGGGGAGTTTCCTTTCGTTAACTCATTTCTTACCTAGATAGGTCCCCAGTTCTCAAAGCCTGGGAACACATTGCAGACAGAAACACAACGGAGGCATTTAATGACAATATCTGTAAAGTACATGTGGGTTTCGCAACAACAGAGAGAGAGAAAGAGAGATGGAGCTGGTGAGGGCCACCAAGCCTGGAAGCGTTTCGTCTCTCATTTGAGCTGAGACTTCTTTTCACTCTCTCACACTCCACTGCTTCTGAGAATGGCCACTCACACACTCTGAGCAGTGGTGTTTCAAAGCTAAACTCTGTGCTGTCAACAAGTACTAGGTTAAATTCTTTAATTAGGAGTATTTCAGATTCATATCTCTCTGCTTTCCAAGACAATGGGTCTTTGGAAACATTTTAAGACAATGGGTCTTTGGAAACGTTTTAAGGGTTACTGAAGTGTGTGGGTAATCATAGGGCTTCCCTGGTGGCTCAGTAGTAAAGAATTTGCCTGACAATGCAGGAGATGTGGGTTTGATCCCTGGGTCAGGAAGATGCCCTGGAGAAGGAAATGACAACCCACTCCTGTAATTCTTGCCTGGGAAATCCCACGGACAGAGGAGCCTGGTGGGCTAGAGTCCATGGGCTCACAAAAGAGTCAGATACAACTTAGCGAATAAACACCACCACCACAGTGGGTAAACCTAGTATATAGGTCAGTCTGTATAAGGAACGTGATACGTGACCCCAAGGTGTTTCAAGAACAAAGAAAATATGCTAATGCCTGCTGTTAGGGACAGGACCACTGGAGGTGAAGAGGTGGTAAAAGAGGGCTTTAGGAAGATTAGCAGCACAGGGTCTTCCTTGTTAAACTGGACAGGTCTCCAACAGAGATGCAGTTATTTTACAAGGGTTTGAGTTTTTGTAGGGTGATGCTCAGGTCTGTCTAGGGCTTCCCAGGTGGCACTACTGGTAAAGAACCCACCTGCCAATGCAGGAGACTAACAGACACGAGTTTGATCCCTGGGTCGGGAAGATCCCCTGGAAGAAGGCATGGCAACCCACTCCAGTATTCTTGCCTGGAGAATCCCATGGACAGAGGAGCCTAGAGGGCTATGGTCCATGGAGTTGCAAAGAGTCGGATACGACTGAAGCAACTTAGTATGCAGGTTTCTCTCAGTTGCATATACTACTGTGAGTCCCTTCCTGGCCACACCTTTGCAACTGTTGACAGGAAGTCTTTGGTTGCTCTAGGGCAGTGGTTCTCAGCCTGGACTGCATATCACTGCCATCTAGGGGACTGGAGGCTCAGTCTGGGCTCGGAGGGGACACTCTGGAGAGTGGGTCTTAGTTCTCTGACCAGCCATGTAACCCATTTCCCCTGCACTGAAAGATGGATCCTTAGCCACTAGAGATGTCTCTCAAAAAGACAATATTAACATCTTACAAGGACGTGGTGAATCATGTCATTTTGATTTTTTTCTATATTGTCCATGTATCATACAAAACAAGCTTAGTGCCTAGACCCTAACACATTCTTGATAAATCTTCATTAGCTTAAAGGAAGGATAAACACTACCCACCGGGACATGAAGACTTGGAGAGGCAAATGCAACCAGCCTTTGGTGGTCTTGTATGAATGCAGTGAAGAGCTGCTTTCTCTGGACTTCTGATATGAACCTGCTAGTAATAACGGGGACTTTCTAAATAGATGGGGAAACAAAACTAGGATCAAACTCATTCTCAACTTAAAGTGAGTGAATGGGAATAGTATCAAGCATGCCTACATGTCTGCATTTCTTTAAACCTTGCTCTCTCCTGTTCACTCCTTTCATCCATATTTTCCTATCAGTTCATGTCAGAAAGTTATTTTACAAACTCACTTTTCTTGTCATCATATTCAAATCAGGAATAAGCATGTAGCACATTCTGCTTTCTGTCAGTTAGACATCTAATCACACTTTTCTCATTTTCATGGAAACAGCTTACCTTTGAATAGTCCAGGTTGGGAGTTTTCATTTTGAATAAACTTTTTGAACATCTGATTGATAAGATACAACAGTGTATATTTTAATGCAAAACTGTTTTTAATGGGCAGTGACAGTTGCTCTAGAATATAAAAAAATATAAAATGTATTGTCCTGCAAAGAGAGCAAATATACTTCCAAAATACCATTAGTTTTAAGGCTCCAGATAGTCTTTTGTAACTGTGAAAGCTCCCTTTAAAACTTCCACTTTACCAAATTTCTGGGTTCATCCAAAGTCTCTTTTTCTGCTGAAAATAAACTGACTGTTGCCACTGTATGCTGAATGCTTGAGGCCTGGAGGCTAATCACTAGCTTGCTGAAACATTTCTGCTTAGATGAGTTGACTCATTTTAAATAATCCTAAACCTGACTATGCTGATTATAGTGGCTGTTGTAAATGTATTGTGTAACTAATATGATGTGATTCCACAAACTACAAGAGAAAAGAGGAAGAAAGGGAAGGAGGCAAGGAGGGAGGGAGGAAATGGGAAATGTGGTTTACGAAAATCAAATTGAATGCTTTGTAAAGTCTTAATAAAAAGGAATCACTAAAATATATTGCTGTAAAATTAATTGTGAGCAAGGTAATTGAGAGCAATTTCCATATAACATTGTAAAACATACTGAGATCTGAAAGGATTCTGCACCTAGATGGGTTAGCAAGGATCATTTCCTGTTCAATGCTCATGAAACCAACTAGAGCATAGACTTCAGCCTACATATATGGCTAAGGCAAGACTGCTAACACGGATCTACCATCGATGTAAGCATAATTAGAGAAACGTTCTCGGTCCTCATCAGGAAGCCCAGTGAATAAATTTATCTGCTGAATTCAAATTAAAATGTGAAAAGTATGTTTATGCACATTTATGTTCCCACCTTTTGGTGAGAGTTTTCAACACTGATCCTCATCACAAAAAAAAAGAAAAGAAAGAGGGAGTCTACCTAGTGATCACATTGTTGTTCTGTCTCTCAGGCATGTCCAACTCTTTGTGACCCCAAGGACTGCATCACACCAGGCTTCGCTGCCCTTCACCATTTCCCGGAGCTTGCTCAAACTCATGTCCATCAAGTCAGTGATGCCATCTGACCATCTCATCCTCTGTCACAAGCTTCTCCTCCTATCTTCAATCTTTCCCAGCATCAGGGTCTCTTCCAATGAGTCAGCTCTTTGCATCAGGTGGCCAAAGTATTGGAGCTTCAACTTCAGCATCAGTCCTTCCAGTGAATATTCAGGGTGGATTTCCTTTAGGATTTAGTGATCACACAGTAACATTAATAGATCACAAAATGCCCCTAACAAACTTGAGTTTCATTGGAAGAGCAGAAGAGTATTATTCATCTTATACCAAAAGTCATGAACCCAAAATTGATGCTAAGATTATGTGTTACTGATGGAAGAATGAAAGGGAGGGAGGAAAGGAAAGAAAGATTAGGGGGAAGGAAGAGAAAGGAGAACAGAAGATAATCATATTTGGATTTGATTTTTCCCAATTTTGTTTTCTATGAAACTTTGCTTCACTGAAGAAAAACAATGGTGTTTATGATCAATATACCCTTGAGAAAATTATCTCAAAACAATATACCTTGAGACAGGTTGTCTCAAAACAACTTAGTTAGATCTTTGAGACTGTCTCAAACATGGATGGCTTTGTTTAGGAAAACAAAATTCCACGGAAGGGAGCTATAAGAATTCCATGAGTTTTCACAGAATGTACAGGTATGTAGGGAGCTGAGACTAGAATTCCACCTCTGATTCCCAGCTTTACATCACTTCCCTCTGCCCTTCTTTCCTAGCAGACACGGGCTGTCCATGGAGCTAGAAAACCAAATAGCAGTCTCAGAATTCCTCCTCCTGGGACTCTCAGAAAAACCAGAGCATCAGATCTTCCTCTTTGGGCTGTTCCTACCCATGTACCTGGTCACCATCTTTGGAAACCTGCTCATCATCCTGGCCATCATCACAGACTCACACCTCCACACACCCATGTACTTCTTCCTCCATAACCTGTCCCTCATCGACATCTTCTTCTCTTCCACCACCATCCCCAAGATGCTGGTCAACCTCTGGACTCAGAGCAAAGCCATCCCCCTTGCAGGCTGCCTTGCCCAGATGTACGCCTTCCACCTGTTTGGGACCATGGACAGCTTCCTCCTGGCTGTGATGGCCATTGATCGGTTCGTGGCCATTGTCCACCTTCTGCACTACTTGGCCATCATGAGTCCCCGTGTGTATGGGCTGCTGGTGGTGGGGTCGTGGCTGATCACCAACCTCCAGTCCATTGTCCACACCAGCCTCATGGCTCAGTTGACCTTCTGCGCTGGCTCTGAAATCCCCCACTTCTTCTGTGACCTCATGCCCCTGCTGAAGCTCTCCTGCTCAGACACACACACCAACAAGCTGGTGATCTTTGCTTTCGGCATCATCATGGGCATCAGCCCGCTCACATGCATCTTCCCCTCTTATATCTGCATTTTCTGGGCAGTCTTCAAGACCCCTTCTGCTCAGGGCAAATGGAAAGCCTTCTCCACTTGTAGCTCACACCTCACCGTGGTGACTCTATTCTATGGCACCATCTTCGCTGTGTACCTGCAGCCAGTAGCTCCCACCTCCTTGCAGAAGGACAAGGCAGCTGCCTTGATGTGTGGGGTGGTTATCCCCATGCTGAACCCCTTTATCTACAGCCTAAGGAACAAGAACATGAAGGCAGCTCTGAGGAAACTGGTCAGCAACGTAGTCCGATCTCAGTCTTAGGGCAGAATAGTTTCTTAGCATCTACCATGTTCCTTGGGCTTCCCTGGTGGCTCAGAAGGTCTGCCTGCAATGCAGGAGACCCAGGTTCGATCTCTGAGTCTGAATGATTCCCTGGAGAAGGGAGTGGCTACCCACTCTAGTATTCTTGCCTGGAGAATCCCATGGACGGAGGAGCCTTGTGGGCTACAGTCCATGGCATCGCAAAGAATCTGACACGACTGAGCCACTAACACTTTCACTATATTCCAGGACGACTGTTCAGTCCCTGTGATGCAGGAATACATCCTATCTCTGCTCTCAAGGCATTCAGAATCTGGTGGGGTATGGAGACGCGTCAGTAAACGGTCACAGAGCAACATGGTGATTGTGTCACAAGAGATGATGAAGTGAGTGATACAGAACGGGAAAGATATGGGTTTTTCTCCATGATTTATCTGACCCCTCAAGGTCAGGATAGAGGAGACTTTGAAGTAGACTTAAACTCTCTGAGGTATTGAGCTTATAGGATTGCTACATGGATAATCCTTATTGAAGGAAAGATTAGCTACATTCAATTTTAATATTGATAAAGACTATGTACATTAGCCAGATATATAGCCATGTTTCCTAATGACTTAGGGGAGGAATCTGAGAGCATGTGCTGGGATTAGCTCACTAGGTGTTCATTCAGAAGTGACAAGTCTCTGTCCCAGAGGGGGCCTAGTGGTCCATAAAGTAGCCCCCTCAGTCCTAGGGCAGAATAGCTGTTCAGCGCCTACCAATGTTCGGTGACCACTTTTCAGTGCATGGGACACAGGAATATATCCATTGCTGCTCTCAAAACATTCAGAATCTGGTGGGAATAGAGATATGTCAATAAGTCATCACAGATCAACTTGGTAAATGCATTTCATAAGAGAGAAATAAAGTGCTATGGGAAGGGAAAGTGAAAGAAAGTGAAGTGAAAGTGTTAGTTGCTCAGTCATGTCTGACTCTTTGTGACCCCACGGACTGTAGCCTGTCAGGCTCCTCAGTCCATGGGATTCTCCAGGCAAGAATACTGGAATGGGTTGCCACCCACTTCTCCAGGGGATCTTCCCAACCCAGGCATCAAATCCGGGTCTCATGCAATGCAGCCAGATTCTTCACCACCCTATTTTTGCCATGGTTTCTCTTCTTCCATGAAGACCAGAGTAGCATTTCTATGCTACTTTGAAGTAGCCTGAAATTCTCTGAGGTTTATAGGATTGCTACGTGGATAATCCCAGTGGGATGAAAGACCAGCTCCTCTCATTTTAATATTGATAAAACCGTGTGTATTAGCCATGCGTATTATATTGCTGTGCTTCATAAGTGACTTGGGGGAGGACTTTGAGAGCTTCTGTTGAGATGAGCTGACTTGCTGTCCAACTCAGCAACCACCATTCTCAGTCTCACAGGGAACCTAGTGGCTTGACTCTGCACAATGATCACAGTCTTAAACAGGCCTCTCGTGTCCCCCAGATTGGGACACAGGAGATGCTGCCCTTTGGATCATAGGGATTGCGATTCAGCAACCTGATACTGGATCCTGGAATCTGGCTTCTTAGGAGGCTGTCCAGGTGGTCCTGAAGCAGGCAGTGCGGAGGCTGCAGTGGGAGGACACTGGCCCTGGGCGAGCTTCAGAGTCCATATGCTTCCTGGGATTCCATCACCTGACTCCAAACCCTACATGATTCTATAGGTGCTGTCAGCAACAAGCGGATGCAGTGAGCTGGGATGCAGACAGAGGTCGAGTTAGGGGTTGAGTTGTGTCCTCCAAAAAGATATGTCACAGTCTAATGTCTCAGTCTAACCCCCAGCACCTCAGCACCTGTCCTGAAAACAGGCTCTTTTCCAAGATAACTGGTTCTAATGAGGTCATTAGGGTCCTACTCCACTGTGACTGGCACCCCTATAAAAAGATAGAAATTGGACACAGACATGTGAGAAGGGAGAAGGGCAGGTGAAGATGGAGATGATGCTTATACCAGCCAAGGAATGCCAGAGATTTCAGGAAACCACCAGAAGCTAAGAGAGAGGCATGGAACAGACTTTCCATCACCATCTCCAGAAGAAATAAACCCTGCTGACAACTGTGATGTTGGACTTCTGGCCTTCGGAACTGTTAGAGGATAACCTTCAGTTGTTTAAGCCACACAGTATGTGATACTTTGCTATGAAGCCCTAGAAAACTAGTACAGTTAGTTTAGGAAGGGCTGGCATCATGCAAAGACCATGCCCAGATATATCCTCTCAAGTGTTGACTACCCTGGGTTCTGGTTAAGGATCCACCCTGTGTTCTGGTTAAGGGAGTCTGTGCTACAATTGGAGAAAACCTGAAGGATTCAGATTGCATGAATTCAATTTCTTGGTCTCAGTGTGATGACAGTGAGGATACCAATAGCTGAGATTTATTATGTGCCCTGCACGGGCATCATCCCTTTAAATAACTATCTCATTAAATTTTAAACAAAAAGCCTACAAGAGCAGTCCCCAACATTTTTTGGCACCAGGGACTAGTTTCATGGAAGACAGTTTTTCTATGGACCAGGGTGTTGGCGGGATGGTTTCAGGATGATTCAAGTCCATTATATTCATTGTGCACTTTACTTCTACTATTATTATATCTAGCACCACAGTTCAAAAGCATCAATTCTTCAGCCCTCAGCCTTCTTTGTGGTCCAATTCTGTTCCCATAAAACTTTATTTATGAGCTCTAAAATTAGAATTTTACATAATTTTAATGTGTCATGAGGTAGTCTTCTTTTAAAAAATTTCCAACTATTAAAAAATGTAAAAGCCATTCTTAGCTCCACCTCACATCATCAGGCATTAGATCCCAGCGGTTGGGGGCCCCTACCTTTCCTACAAGGTAGGAAATATAACTCCTTATTTTACAGATGAGGAAACTAGACTTAAAAAGTGCAGCTTCTAATAAGAAGTAGTGAAGGTTCAAACAGAGGACCCATTCTACAGCCCCGTCTCAACAACACACAATATTGTTTAGAATTCGGTGCCCAAAGCACAGATTTACCAACCGCAGTCGGTGGGCCAAATTCAGCCAACAGCCTGTTTTTGTGTGCCCTGCAAGCTAAGAATGGCTTTTACATTTTTTAATAGTTGGAAATTTTTTAAAAGACTACCTCATGACACATTAAAATTATGTAAAATTCTAATTTTAGAGCTCATAGATAAAGTTTTATGGGAACAGAATTGGACCACAAAGAAGGCTGAGGGCTGAAGAATTGATGCTTTTGAACTGTGGTGCTAGAGAAGACTCTTGAGAGCCTCTTGGACTGCAAGATCAAACCAGTCAAACTTAAAGGAAGTCAACCCTGAATATTCATTGGAAGGATTGATGCTGAAGTTGAAGCTCCAATACTTTGGCCACCTGATGCGAAGAGCCAGCTCACTGAAAGAGACCCTGATGCTGGGAAAGATTGAGGGCAGAAGGAGAAGGGGACGACAGAGGATGAGATTTGGGATGGCATCACTGACTCAATGGACATGAGTTTGAGCAAACTCCAGGAGATAGATAGTGAAGGACAGGAAAGCCTGGCGTGCTGCAGTCCGTAGGGTGACAAAGAGTTGGACTTCTGTGACTTAGTGACTGAACAACGACAACAAGCAACTTAGTGACTGAACAACAACAGCAAGCAACACTCATTAGTCAGTTCATCATCTGTGACTGTTTTGGGGCTTCCCAGGTGTCACAGTGGTAAAGAATCTGCCTGTTAATGCAGGAGATACAAGAGACACGGATTCAATCCCTGGGTCAGGAAGATCCCCTGGAAAAGGAAATGGCAACCCACTTCAGTATTCTTGCCTGGAAAATTCCATGGCCAGAGGAGGCTCAGTTCAGTGCAGTCGCTCAGTCGTATCCGACTCTTTGCGACCCCGTGAACCACAGCACGCCAGGCCTCCCTGTCCACCACCAACTCCCGGCGTCCACCCAAACCCACGTCCATTGAATCGGCGATGCCATCTCACCATCTCATCCTCTGTGGTCCCCTTCTTCTCCTGCCCTGAATCTTTCCCAGTATCAGGGTCTTTTCAAATGAATCAGCTCTTCGCATCAGGTGGCCAAAGTATTGGAGTTTCAGCTTCAACATCAGTCCCTCCAATGAACACCCAGGACTGATCTCCTTTAGGAGGGACTGGTTGGATCTCCTTGCAGAGGAGGCTGGTGGGCTACAATCCATGAGGCTGCAAAGAGTCTGACATGACTGAGCACACACACACACAACTCTTTTCAAGCTACAGTGTATCCTGTGCAAAATCTAAAATATTTACTATCTGGCCCTTTACAGGGGGATTTTCTGATTTCTTTTTAAATTAGTTTTTATCAGAGTAGAGTTGCTTCACAATGTTTCATTAGTTTTTGCTGTACAGCAAAGTGAACCAGCTGTACATATACATTTATCCCCTCTTTTTTAGATTTCCTTCCCATTTAACTGACCTCTTTTCTATAGAAAAAGGAAAGCCTGATACTCAGTGGTCCACGAATCAGTCATCATTATTACGAGAAGCTTGACAGAAATGAAGACTCAGACACCATATCAGACCACTTAAGTCATCATTTTAACCATCCCAGGGGAGTTATATGAGCCTTAAAATTTGAGGATCACTAGAATAGATGGGGGTAGAGAACAGCTGTGGAGATCTGGGCCCTAAGTATGTCTTCAGGGACATGAGAGATCCAAATCTGGGGCATTTTTTCAACAGGCATTTTCCATTTTTCCCTGCCCTGGACAGGGTCGGAAGAGGTTCTACGCAAAAGCTTTAAAAGCATTACAGCTACAGTTTGAATAAGTGGCCAGCAGGTGGCAATAGTGGAACGTCACAAAATGGATTAAAAACTCCTTTTAGGAAACAGATCCTGGTTCCTCTGGAGGGAAACAGCAGAGCCTGGGCTGTTCAGGGAAATCAGGGAGACCGGTATGTCCTTAGCCCACAGTGAGCACAGAGGAAGTGTGCAGGGGGCTGTGATCAGACCTCACCAGGGGGGATCGGACTCAGGGTGAGGGGACCATCGGGGGTTAAGCAAGAATACAGGAGGGCAGGTGCTTCAGAACAGACCTGTTGCCAAGTCCTACCATGCGTTAGTGATGAGCAAGCTTTTTCTGTAAAGGGCCAAAGGGTAAATGAATGGCAGCTTTATGGACCATAAGGCCTCTGTCACAATGACTCAGCTCTGATGCTACGACGAGGAAGGCAATACTTCGAGAAAAGGGTGGGGCCAAACACCCATGAAACTTTATTTATAGACACTGAAACTTGAATTTCTATCATTTTACATGTCACAAAATATAGTACTTTTTAAAGGTGTGGTACATATATGAACCCTTGGACTGCAAGGAGATCCAACCAGTCCATCCTAAACGAAAGCAGTCCTGGGTGTTCACTGGAAGGACTGATGTTGAAGCTGAAACTCCAATACTTTGGCCACCTGATGCAAAGAGCTGACTCATTTGAAAAGACTCTGACGTTGGGAAAGATTGAAGGCAGGAGGAGAAGGGGACGACAGAGGATGCGATGGTGAGATGGCATCACTGACTCAGTGGACCTGAGTTTGAGCAAGCTCCGGGAGTTGGTGATGGACAGGGAGGCCTGGCGTGCTGCAGTTCATGGGATCACAAAGAGTCAGACATGACTGAGCAGCTGAACTGAACTGAACATATATGAAAGTATGAAACTGAAAGTTGCTCAGTCTTGTCTGACTGCAACCCCATGAACAGTAGCCTTCCAGGCTCTTCTGTCCGTGGAATTCTCCAGGCAAGAATGCTGGAGTGGTTTGCCACACCCTTCTCCAGGGGATCATCCTCCTCCAGGGACTGAACCCATGTCTCTCACATTGCAGGCAGATTCTTTACCATCTGAGCCACCAGGGAAGCCCAAGAACCATGTAATATGACTCAGCCATTAAAAAGGGTGAAATTGTATGGCAGAAACCAACAGAACATTGTAAAGCAATTTTCCTCCAATGTAAAAATAAATTTGAAATAAAGAACGCAATAATGGCACTTGCAGCAACATGGATGGACCTAGAGATTGAGTGACTAAGTCAGACAAAGAAGGAGAAATATTGTATGACATCCCTTATATGTGGAATCTAAAAAGAAATGATACAAAGGAACTTACAAAACAGAAAGAGACTCCGACTTAGAGAACGAACTTACATTTGCCAGGGGGGCTGGGTGGGGGTAAGGAATAATTAGGGAGTTTGGTATGGACACACTTGCTCTATTTAAGTACAGGCTGCTATATTTAAAATGGATAACCAATAAGGGCCTGCTATATACCACACGGAATTCTGCTCAGCGTTATGTGGCAGCCTGGATGGGAGGGGCGTTTGGAAGAGAAAGGATACATGCATATGTATGGTTGAGTCCCTTCCCTGTTCACCTGAAACTATTACAACAGTGTTTGTTCATCAGCTATCCCCCAATACAAAATAAAACATTTTAAAAATAAGTAAATAAAATGGATAACTAACAAGGACCTACTCTATAGCACAGGGAATTCTGCTCAGTGCTATGTGGCAGCTGGGATGAGAGGGGAATTTGGGGGAGAATGGATACAAGTATATGTATGGCTGAGTCATTTTGCTGTCCACCTGTATCAAAACATTGTTAATCAGCTATACTCCAATACAAAATACATTAAACGTTTTATTAAAAATAGTACTTTTTTCCCATTGCATGGAAAAATGTTTTGAACTCATCAAATTAATGCAGAAAGAATCTCAACTAATATTAACCTTCTGTGTATCCTGCTCCCCCAAATTATAGTGATAAAATGTAGCATGGAGTGGAGCTTTTGTTTGCTTGTTTTCAAGAAAGTAAAATAATATTGCAGAAGGTTTTAGTGGCTGGCACTCCTCCTCAACCCTGCCCCTCCAGCATAGTTGCCTCTCTTAATACGGCTGGCTACCTTGCAACTGTGCTGCCAGCTTCTTAACCACTAGGGCCACCTGGGAAGCTCTACCTGCAACAGGTGTTCCCAAATATAGTAACTACCAAAATATCTCAAAATACCAAAATATCTCACCTACATCTCAAAAGGGGATGATAGAGGATGAGATGGTTGGATGGCATCACCAGCTCAATGGACATGAGTTTGAGCAAGCTCCAGGAGTTGGTGATGGACAGGGAGGCCTGGCGTGCTGCAGTCCATGGGGCCGCAAAGAGTCCGACACGACTGAGCAACTGAACTGACATCTCAAAAAGAAGAAATCAGGAAGAAGTTTCCATCTTCTGTATCAACTGTCTGATCCCTAATTTGCAACCCAGAAAGTCCTGTCTAAAATCTAGTGTGGGCTTCCTAAAATTACAAATCACTGGACATATTAATCCTATGGTCACATCACTAACTCTTCCCTCACAAACACTAGGTTTGAAAGTCTTAATTACCAAACAAAATTATCAACAGTAGCATGAAATTTGGTCCATGAACTGCAGCCTTTTATTTTCAATCATGGGGCTCAGCAGCTGCTCAAAATTTACTTGTTGAGTAAATTAAGGAATGAATGAACTGATGGATGGATGAGAGGATTGATGGATGAACGACGCTGGCCAGTTGTTGTTGTTTATTTGCTAAGTCATGTCCAACTCTTTGCAACCCAATGGATATAGCAGGGGGCGCCTCTGTCCACCACTAGCTCCCAGAGTTTGCTCAGATTCCTGTCCATTGAGTCGGGCCATCTAACCATCTCATCCTCTGCTGTCCCCTTCTCCTTTTGCCTTCAGTCTTTCCCAGCACCAGGGAAAGATTCCCTGGCCAGTATGAGAGTACAATAACATTTCTTTCTCTCCATATGGGATTTTACTGGGTATTCGGATCAGTTTGAGAGATTCAGACACTGAGGATTATACAGGGGAACTGACTGTCCCAAGGTCACATGCTGAATCGGATGGGGTGGGGAGGAATTCCAGTCCAACCTGTGTGACCCTAAAACCTGATCCCTCTCGCATCATGATGTTGGATGGCCTCCCAGGTGGGTGACTTTCCCATCCACCTCCCAGGTGGATGACTTGGAAGAGCTCAAGTCCTGCCCCATGTGTGGTTCTCAAGGGGCAAAAGTCCTCACCAGATCTGCTGCTGGGAGTGGCTAGAAAGCCACTCCAACAAGACATAATAAAGAACTCAGTAAGACTTGAGCCCAAGGTCCTGGAAAGGAAGTTCCTACTTCCAAATGTACATTTATCAGGGTTCTGGGGAATCATTGCCCTCTCTATGAATCTGTGTAGTGGGAGGTACCCCCAAGAACACCTTCAGGTTCAGTGATTCACTAGAAGGACTCACAGAATTCAGCAAAGTTGCTATATGCATGGTTTATTGCAGAGAAAGGATAAAAATTAAAATCATCAGGTGGGATGAACTGGGAGATTGGGATTGACATATATACATTGCTGATACTATATATAAAACACATAACTAACGAGAACCTACTATATAGCCCAGGAAACCCCACTCAGTCCTCTGTGGTAACCTAAATGGGAAGGAAATCCAAAAAAGAGGGTGGGTGTGTCTATACACACACACACACACACACACACACACACATATATATATGATTCACTTTGCTATTCAGTAGAAATTAACACAACATTGCAAAGCAACTATATTCCAATAAAAATTAATTTTAAAAAATTAAATAAAAATAATATCAGCAAAGGTAAAAGGCACATGGGGCAGGGTCCAAAAGAGACCAGGCTCTAGCTTCTAGTTGTCCACTCCCTGTGGAGTCATGTAGACAGTGCTTAATTCTCCTAGCAATCATGGGTAAACAACACACATGGTGTACTGCCAACCAGGGTAGCTCCTTTTGAGTGGTCGTGCCCAGGTTTTCATAGGGGGTTGACCAGTGTACTCCTCTGTTCAGGTTGCCTCCTCTACCTCTGGGACAACTAGCACCTATGAAGCCCTGGTAGCCACACCAGCATCCCCAGGCCTTAAAAGTAGGGCACTAGGGCAGCTCTTGGTTTGACAGCAGGTGGCCAATTGTCAAATATGTCCTGGGGCCTGTGCAGACACCTGGTCATCAAGAGAGCCCAGCGCACCTGCAACTAATAATAAAAGCAAGGTTGGCTGAGTGCCAAAGGATTGATGCTTTGAACTGTGGTATTGGAGAAGACTCTTGAGAGTCTTTTGGATTGCAAGGAGATCAAACCAGTCAATCCTAAAGGAAATCAATCCTGAATATTTAATCCAATCAATACAATATTCATTGGAAGGACTGATGCTGAAGCTGAAGCTCCAATACTTTGGCCACCTGATGTAAAGAGCTGACTCATTAGAAAAGACCTTTATGCTGGGAAAGATTGAAGGCAGAAGGAGAAGGGGATGACAGAAGACAAGATGGTTGAATGGCATCACTGACTCAATGGACATGAGTTTGAGCAAGCTCCATGAGATGGTGAAGGACTGGGAAGCCTGGCATGCTGCAATCCATGGCCGGGGAGGGGGGCGGCGGGCTGGTGGGTCACAAAGAGTCAGACACAACTGAGTGACTGAACAACAACAACCACATGGGCAGGGCTTCCTTGGTGATGCAGTGGTAAAGATTCCACCTGCCAATGCAGGAGACATGGGCTCAGTGCTTGAGTTAGGAAGATTCTCTGAGAAGGAAATAGCAACCCATTCCTATAATATTCTTGCCTGGAAAACCCCATGGACAGAGGAGCCTGGAAGGCTACAATCTATGGGGTTGCAAACAGTCAGACACAAGAGTCAGACACAGCTTAGTAACTAAACAAAAACAACTTCATGGGCAACAGGGGGGCCTTCTGTACCTCAGCTTCAGCTCTACAGCTATCCAGCAGGGCTTTTTCATGGGTCATTGGGAGGCTCTGGCCGACATATGCTGCCCTCTCTGATTGCCTTCCAGGCAATACCACATCCTGCCTCAGGAAGTGGCCTCGTGGGAACTCAACCACCCTCTGCCCCCTCTAGTTACTCAATGCTGCCCCCAGGGGACATCTCTGGGCAGCCACGTCTTCCTTGGTACCTTTGAGGACTGACTCCCAGCCAGAGACGCCTGTGCAGGCTATAGAACTTGCCTTGTCATCCTGGAAGATGCAAGATGCCAGTGAGTCTCCAGTGTGGGAACAACTGCAATGACAACAGGAGGTGGCAGAAACTCCCCGTAATCAGCTCCATCTTTCATTTCCCAGGAAGTGAGGACCCCCAGAGAGGTAGCAGACAGGGGACCTAACCCACAGACGCATGCCTCATTCTGCAACACCTCCTACTCCCATAACAGGGGGAGTTATTCTTCCCTTTGAACAGATGAGGAAATTGAGGCCTAGAGAGAATATCTTCATTCGGCATCTCCCAGAAGCTGATCCTGTGATAAGGATTCAAGGACAAGTAGTTTATTTGGAAAGAGATCTAGAAGGACTCCCCTGATGGTATGGTGGTTAAGAATCTGCCTGCCAGTGCAGGGGACACAGGTTCAATCCCTGGTCCAGGCAGACTTCACAAGAAGCAGGGCAAGTAAGTCCACCAGCCACAACTACTGAAGCCCACACGCCCTAGAGTCTGTGCTCCACAACAAGAGAAGCCACGCAATGGGAAGCCCACGCACCACAACTAGAGAGTAACTCCTGCTCGTGGCAACTAGAGAAAGCCTGCGCACAGCAATGAAGACCTAGCACCACCATAAATAAATAGATTGTTCTTCTAAGTGACCTAGAAAATGCTCAAGGGTTTCCCAGGCAGTGCTAGTGGTAAAGAACCCGCCTGCCAATGCAGGAGACACAAGAGATGCAGGTTCGATCCCTGAGTCAGGAAGATCCCCTGGAGGAGGAAATGGCAACCCACTCCAGTATTCTTGCTTGGAGAGTCCCATAGACTGAGGAGCCTGGTGGGCTATAGTCCACAGGCTCACAAAGAGTTGGACACAGCTGAAGTGACTTCACACACACACACACACACACACAGAGAAAATGCTGAAAGGGAGGAGGAGAAGTGAGACAGGGAAGGGAAGGGAATCAGTAAAAAGAGTGCATTGATCTGCAAGTTTCCACTGTGGGTTTCTGGGACTCAGTCCCACGAGGACCTCTGAGGGTCAGTGCAGAACACACACTTTAGTCGATCCACCTGAAGGGTGAGGAAGGTAGAATACATATTCATGAACTTCCATTGTCTGCCACAGAGGTGTAGAGCTCCACTCAAACCTGACCTGCCCCCTCTGCCTGCATTTCAACAAATCCCTGTATCTACTGAGGGCTGATTTATCCATCAGGCATCACAAGCATAGTACATCAGCCAATGATGTGAATATCTGGAGGAAACAAAACACGTAAACATGCACACACACCAAAATCTGAGCAGCAACTAGCAAAATTCAGATGAATTATTGTAAAAAATTCACACAGTGTGAAGCTTATCACTCATAATCATTTCATAATATACAGTTTGTAGATCATCTGTTTTCACTTATCAACAATTTCTGAGCACTGAGAAAGAATCATAGCCAACTGTGAATTAAATGAGTTGCTGCTGCTGCTAAGTCGCTTCATTTGTGTCCGACTCTGTGCAGCCCCATAGACAGCAGCCCACCAAGCTCCCCCATCCCTGGAACTCTCCAGGCAAGAACACTGGAGTGGGTATTAAATGAGTTACATGTAACCAAATAAATGCAACAGGAAACGTATAGAAGCTCTGTCGAAAGGGTTTACCAAAAATAATAATAACAAATATTGATGTGACCTGTGAGTGTCCTTTGATCATTTGATGTGATATAGGTGGTAAGAGACACAGGTTTGATCCCTGAGTCAGGAAGATCCCCTGGAGGAGGGCCTGGAAACCCACTCCAGTATTCGTTCCTGGAGAATCCCATGGACAGAGAAGCTGGGTGGACTAAACTCCATAGGGTCACACAGAGTCAGACATGACTGAAGCAACCTATCACACACACACAGTGGAGCCAAGGGCTGCTCTCACCCCTACATCAGCCTCCAGCTCTTCTGAGTTACAGAACCCCAAAGGACCATAGTCCTGCAGTCCCTTCCTTCAGCTTGTGAAGAGGTATTGCCTTGACCCTCAACCCCTCTCTCTACTGTCAGCAGTTGCCTCAAATCTGATGGTGTGGACCCCACCCCTCTCAACCTCACTTCTCCCAAATACATAGAACCAAGAAACTAACAGAGCCTAAGAGACCTGTGGGACACCATCAAGCATATCAATATATGCCTAACAGGAATCCCGGAAGGAGAGAGGCAACAGGGGCAGAAAGAATAGTTGAAGAAATAATGTCCCCAAAGCTTTCCAACACTGATGAAAGACATGAATATACACATCCAAGAATCTCAATGAACTCCAAGTAGGATATACACAGAGATCTATACCAAAATATATTATCACCAAACACACACAATGTCATCTGTCCAAGCCTCTGCCACCTGCCACCTGATCTCCCACCTGCACATTCAGCAGTAAATAAGACAGACAAGTGTTACCTCATGCAGCCCCAGTCTGAACAAGGAGACAGATAAACTAGAACTAGTCACTAGAACTATAGAGTTTAAGCCATGGCAAGTGTTACAAGAAACAAAGGGACTTCCTCGGTGGTCCAGTGGTTAAGACTCTGTGTTTACAATGCAGGGGGCATGGGTTTGATTCCTAGTTGGGGAACTAAGATCCCAACATGCCACGTGGTACAGTCAAAAAAAACTTTTTTAATTTAAAAAAGAAGAAATGAATCACAGTGATGTAATAATGACTGGACAATGGTAGGTGGTCAGGGAAGTGAGGGCCTCCTAAGGAAATGCCTTTGGACCTAAAGGATGAGAAAGAGGCAGCTTCAGAAGAACCAGGGCTTCCTAGCCAGAGGGAACTGCATGTGCAAAGGGCTTGGAACAGGAACAGTTTGATGTGAAGAAGAGCCAGACAGGAGGTCATGGTGAGCGATGAAGACAACCAAGGATATGAAGCCAGAAGTCTTGCTGGGACTGGATTTTATTTGTGGAAATCTGGATTTTATTTTAGGTGGAGTGAGCAGTTATGGGAAGACTGTTCAGCAGGGGCATGCCATGATCTGATTTGGGGTTTTTAAGTCCACTCTAGGCACTGCATGGAGAATGGAATATAGGAGTAAGATGGTTAATTTTCCAAAACAGCCACAAAAACATCTCCCATCCCACATTCTCTTGCACAAAGAATGTTACAAGGTCACCGTGACACACCACCCATTGAGAGAGGTGGAGTCTGTGTCCCTTCCTGTTGAATCTGGTGCCAGAAGTAAAAGTGTGACACTTCAAACTGGATCAGGAAAGGTAATACACCTTTTGCTTTGTTTATTTTTGAAGCCTTGGGTGGCTCTGTAAGAAACCCAACTACCCTGACTACTGACCTGCTAGGAGGAACCCAGTTCACACCAAGAGGACAGTTGTTCAGTCACTAAGTCGTGTCCGACTCTTTCTGACCCATGAACTGCAGCATACCAGGTCCCCCTGTCCTTCACTATCTCCAAGAGCTTGCTCAAATTCATGTCCATAGAGTCAGTGATGTTATCTAACCATCTCATCCTCTGCCACCCTCTTCTCCTTTTGCTTCAGTCTATCTCAGCATCAGGGTCTTTTCGAATGAGTCAGCTCTTTACATCATGTGGCCAAAGTATTGGAGCTTCAATAACAGTCCTTCCAATGAATATTCAGGCTTGATTTCCTTTAGGATTGACTGGTTTGGTCTCCTTGCTGTCCAAAGGACTCTCGAGAGTCTTCTCCAGCACAATCTGAAAGCCTCATTTCTTCTGCACTCAGCCTTCTTTACGGTCCAACTCTCACATCTATACATGACTACTAGAAAAACCACACGTTTGACTGTACAGGCCTTTGTTGGCAAGAGGCTTGTGGAGGTGCCCTAGTCCACAGCTCCTGCGACAGTCCCAGCACACACCTGGCATCAATTGCGAGACCTGTAAGTGAACCTCCAGATGATTCTGGCCCTTCGTTTGTTGACTCACCCCTAAACCTTGAAATCTTTCCAACAAAAGAGTCGCGACAACCAGTGTCAGCGCTGCCCTGCCCCAATCCTTGGCCCACAGCATCTGTGAGCATCATAGCACGGCTGACTTACAACCACTAAGCTTTGGGGTGGTGTGTTAAAGAGAAGTAGTATCTGGACTTGGGGACAGAGAGGAGTGGAGAACTGGATGGAGGAAGAAGGCAAGAGAGTGGCATCTGGGGAAACTAAGGGAAGAGGGGGTGTCGTCAAAATAAGCAATGCCAGGGCTTGCACCAGGCTGGAGCAGTGGATGGGAGAAAAGAGAAGAAATCTGTGGATTTGTGCAGGACGCGTTTCCGAAGTAAACTCAAGAGAACCTGCTGTATGCGATCACTAATGGAGGGTGAGTAAGAGGAAAGACAAGAGCCGGTGACAGGTCCCCCGCCCGGCCTTGGGGATTGACTACAACTCCCAGCATCGCTCACTCAGGCTGCGGGAAGCGCAAAAAAAAAAAAAAGTTTGGGCCAAGCATTCCCGGAATGCGCTTCCTGCTGGCGCGGGGTGGGGGGCGGGCGGGGAGACCGGGCGGGGCGGGGGGCGGCGCGGCCGGAGCCCGGGGCGCGCACTCAGCCCGGCCCGGGCCCCAGCATGGCCGAGCCGCTGCTCAGGAAGACCTTCTCCCGCCTTCGGGGCCGGGAAAAACTTCCACGGAAAAAGTCGGACGCGAAGGAGCGCGGTGAGAGAGGGAGGTGGGGAAGAAGGGGCCCCGAACCCCGCCCGGCTTGGAAGAGGGTCCCAGGGCCCCAAAGAGGGACCGCTGAGGGGACAGGGGAAGCCCCGCGGAGCCCTCTGCGGGTCGGGGTTGGGGGCAGGGGCAGGCAAGGGTCGTGGAAGTAACGGGCCGGGGGGAGAGGGGGCGCGGACCGTTATATGCGCTTGACCAGGGATGCCAGCGCTGCGGGCTCCTCGGGAGGCCCGGGAGGGGGCCTCACCCCTGACAGGAAATGGGGCCGAGGCTGAGCGCTTGGAGAGTGGAGGGGAGGAGGAGCTGGGAGGCTGAGAAACTGGGGCTTAGTCAGGCCAGGCTGGCGACACCCTGTGCCCTAGAGACCAGGGATGGGAGATGGGGGCGTACACCCTGCGGAGGAGGGAGAGGCGGTGCGTCGATCGTGGGGGCCACCTCCCAATCCCCTTTTACCTATTAGCCCGTAACTGCAGCTACACCCACCTTAGACAGCCGCAGGAAACTGCCCCCTGTACAGATGGGGAAAGTGAGGCACGGAGCAGTTTGGGTAATTTACCCAGTGGCAGTGAAGCGACTTAACAGCTCTGTGGACTAGGCTACTAAATGAGAGCCCAGAGAGACTCGGGGAGTGGAAGTATGAGATGACCAGAGGAGGGAGTCGGCATGGAAGACCTTAAAGACATGGGAGCTGCGTGGGACAGGAAGTCCCGGAAAGGAAGGGGTTAAAGGAGGGAAGGCAGAGGACTTCATGGATCTGACCTCCCCCCAGCCGTCTTCCCAGAGATTCCCAGGGTTCCCAGGGCAGAGAGAAGGGACAGGGGTGCCCACGCACAAATACACACACAGGAAACAGCCTGGGATGTCTGAGAAAGGATGGAGCTGGGGCAGGGCAGGAGAGGGGGGTTCCGAAAGCAAAAACTGTTGGGGTCTGTCTGGGCTAAAACACAGGGTCAGCTCCAGGATGGAGGCAAAGTTTGGAAAGAAAGGCAGCAGGGTGGGGAGTGACATGCTGCGGGTAAAGAACCTGGCAGCCACACACTTGCTGTCACGCCCGCTTTGGGCTTCTAAGCAAGCTAGCCAGCATCCACCATGGGCTGCATGTGCCCGAGATATGAGTGCCTAGGAAGCGCTCTCATGCTGAGATCACAGTGAGGCTCAGATGGCAAGTGGTTTCCCCGAAGCCACCCACTGAGAAGGCACAAGGGCAGGGCTCCACACCAGCATTAAAGAGAGGCATGGGGACGTAGAGTGGAGAATGCAGGGCCCAGGCCCAGAGAAACCCCTCTGGACCTCTGAGGCTGGAAGGCAGACAGACCGAGTCCTGTCTGGGACACTAGGGCAGGGAGTTGTGGGCGGGGAGCGGATGAGACTGCCAGCCTGCAGCCACCCATTCCAAATGAATGTGGGGACTGTCCAGGCTGAGTGCACCCCATGTCCCATAGGGGAAGAGCCCTGGCCTGGGGCCGCTCTGGGGGCAGTGGGAGGCTGCATCTCACTCCCCTTGCTCTCTGCCAGGCCGACCAGCCCAGCGCCCAGAGCCCAGTCCTCCAGAGCCCCAGGCCCCAGAAGGACCCCAGGCTGGAGCGGAGGGGCCCCCCAGCCCTGAGGCATCTCGGAGCCCGGCTCACGGTGCCTACCTGCAGAGCCTGGAGCCCAGCAGCCGCCGCTGGGTGCTGGGCGGGGCCAAGCCACCAGAGGAGGCCACTCTGGGGCCGGGGGCACCTGGCAGTGGGGAGCCTGCCGGTGAGATCTGGTACAACCCCATCCCAGAGGAGGACCCCAGACTCCCAGCACTGGAGCTCCCAGGCCCACAGCCAGGCTCAGCTGAGGCAGACAGCCCGGCCTCTCCAGGTGAGCACAAGCTTCCCACCCTGTGGCCTGTAAGGTGACTACAAGCATAATCACCCCCATCCCAAGCCCAGAATTCTGGACCCTGAGGTCTGCTGTCCCCACAGGCGCAGCCCCTTCCAGCCCCCCGACCAAAGCCTCCCGCACCAAGTCCCCCGGCCCGGCCAGGCGCCTCTCAATGAAGATGAAGAAGCTGCCTGAGCTGCGGCGCCGACTGAGTCTGCGGAGCACCCGGACGAGCCGAGAGCGCGAGCGGGCTGCCCCTGAGGGCTCGGTCATCAGTCGTTACCACCTGGACAGCAGCGTGGGGACCCCAGGGCGGACAGCAGTAGCTGAGGGCGCACGCGGCCCAAGGGCGGGTTACCTCAGTGACGGTGACTCTCCCGAGCGCCCCGTGGGGCCCCCGTCGCCCACTGCCTTCCGCCCCTATGAGGTGGGCCCCTCCTCCCGGCCACCCCCGGCTGCGCTCTGGGGCCGCCTCAGCCTGCACCTGTACGGGCTGGGGGGGCTGCGGCCGGCGCCTGGGGCCACTCCGCGAGACCTCTGCTGCCTGCTGCAGGTGGATGGGGTGGCCCGGGCCCGAACCGGGCCGCTGCGTGGGGGGCCAGACTTCCTGCGGCTGGACCACACCTTTCACCTGGAACTCGAGGCAGCCCGGCTGCTGCGGGCCCTGGTGCTGGCCTGGGACCCCGGTGTCCGGCGGCACCGGCCCTGCGCCCAGGGCACTGTGCTGCTGCCCACGGTTTTCCGAGGTAGGGTGCATGGTCTCAGAGGGGGTGGGGAGGGCACAGGACTCGGCTCCCAGCGCCCTCCTTCCTCTAGAGTGCCCAGGGTGGGGACGTAGCTAGGGGACAGGGCACAGGAGGTGATGGGGGCAGACCCCACTCAGGAAGTCCCCCTTGTGTCTTTAGGGTGCCAAGCGCAGCAGCTGGCTGTGCGCCTGGAGCCCCAAGGGCTGCTGTATGCCAAGCTGACCCTGTCGGAGCAACAAGAATCACCTGGCACAGCTGAGCCCCGAGTCTTCGGGCTGCCCTTGCCCCTGCTAGTGGAGCGTGAGCAGTCCCCTGGCCAGGTGCCTCTCATTATTCAAAAGTGTGTTGGGCAGATCGAGCGCCGAGGGCTGCGGGTAAGTCCCTCACCCCACCCTAGCTAGCCCCCAGACCTCAGAACCACTCCCCAGAACACCCAGGGTATGGAAGCCAGGCTTCCCCCTACCCCACCTGGGGAACTCTTAGCTCCAATCCCAGCCTAGACAAGGGCAGGTGCTCTCTACACACCCCCAGATCCTAGCATCTAGCCCAGAACTCAAGGGTCCTCTGTTCATTCGATAACGTAGGATCCCAGCCCTTTTGGAGCTCAGAGTCTGGTGGGGTGACAGACATGACTAATAAATCACATATATGAAACTGGCTGGGATAAGAGTGAAGAAGCTGGGACAGTTTAAAGCAGGACGGGACGTGCTGGTTGGGGTAGTCAGGGAAGGCTTTCCAGAGGAGGTGACAAGTAAGCTGAAAAGGAGTCAAGCTTTCCTGAGTCAAAGGAGGTAAGTGCCAGGACAAGTAATTTTGAGGGTTTACAGGGCTGGGTTGTCCAAGCAGCCAGATGGGGTACCCCATGACAAGTGTCAGAAGAACAGAAAGGCAGCCAGTGAAGTTTCAGCCAGCCCCCAACCTCTCAGCCCATTGCCACCTGGATCCAGGTCTCCCGCCCTCACCCCATAGGGCCCACATCAGTCTGTACTCTGACAAAAAAGACACCTCTCTGCTCCTACCCCCAGGTAGTAGGACTATACCGTCTATGCGGCTCAGCAGCTGTGAAGAAAGAGCTTCGCGATGCCTTTGAGCGAGACAGTGCAGCTGTCTGCCTCTCTGAGGACCTGTACCCTGATATCAACGTCATCACCGGTCAGCTTGCCCCTTTGCTCTCCTGCCTGCTCCCCAGTCAACCCTCAACTCAAGGCAGTCCCTGTGGTCCCTCTGGGACTTCATCCCTTCTGTTGGCCTTGTTTTTACCTTCCTGCACCTGTCCTCCTCTTTCCCCCCTCCCAGCCCCCGTTGAAGTTCCAGCCTCAGAACCCAGGGGTGCCCTAACCAGTGTGGGCCCTATATCCACAGGCATCCTCAAGGATTATCTTCGGGAGCTGCCTACCCCGCTCATCACCCAGCCCCTCTATCAGGTGGTGCTGGAGGCCATGGCCCGAGGGCCCCCAAGCAGGGCTCCATCCAGCACTGAAGGCACCCGTGAGCTCCTCAGCTGCCTGCCAGATGTGGAGAGGGTGAGTTGGGCCTGGGGGGTGGGCAGGACAGGGAGTGAACTGACATCAGCAGAATGTTCTTCCCATGCCTGGGCTGGTGATGGCCATGAATGTGTGGCACCATCACACCCCTAGTGCTATTAGTATCCCCACTTTATAGATAATGGAAGCCAAGGCCCAGGGCAGTTGAGTGAGTTGCCTCAGGTTTCACAGGCAGGATGTACCGAAATTAACAGACTCTGAACAGAGGTCTGTCAACCTACCATAAGGGAGGTTCCTGGCTGTGGGATCTTGCCTCAGTGCCTCAATATCCTCATCTGTAAAATGGGATTACTACCAGCCCTGCCTAACACACAGAGAAGGTTCAAGCCCAAGTTCTCCCATTTCAAAGTTGTTACCTTTGGCCTCAGTCTTCCCTCCAGCAAAATGGGAGCATAATACTAATAGCTAAGTTCTAGCAGGATCGTCTCCTGGCTATGAGACTCTGAATCTGTTTCCCCATTCTGAACCGCCTTAGTCTCCCTCGAGTGCGACAGGGGACCGACTTTGCCCACCGCATACTCTCCCAACCCTCTTCTCTCAGGCTACATTGACGCTTCTCCTGGACCACCTGCGCCTTGTCTCCTCCTTCCACGCCCACAACCGCATGACTCCGCAGAACCTGGCCGTTTGCTTCGGTCCCGTGCTGCTTCCAGCGCGCCAGGCACCCGCCAGGCCCCGCATCCGCAGTTCTGGCCCGGGTCTCTCGAACGCGGTGGACTTCAAGCGCCATATCGAGGTGCTGCACTACCTGCTGCAAGCCTGGCCAGGTGAGCTGGCCCCCGACCCTGCGCCGCGGAAAGGAGCCTGGTAGCCCAGACGATGCTTTCTCTGGCGGCCGCAGTCTCGAGCTTCAGGCGAGACACGCCCCCTCGTCAGAGTGAAAACCTGTACCTAGTTGCCTGAGCAACCAGTACTAGCTCAGCCAGTGAAATCCCGATCCGGTCGAAGGCCTTGCCTTTCAACAGGCCAATCAGGGGCGTGATTCCCTAAACAGCCAATCAGAGGCGTAGGTGCTGCCAATATGCGCGACATCACCCAAGCCCTCCCTCTCCCACTGCAGATCCGCGCAGGCCCCCAGAGCCTCCGGAGCTCGTCCCGTACCTGCGGCCCAAACGACAGCCGTCGCTGCACTTGCCGCTAGCGAGCCCCGAAGTGGTGACTCGGCCCCGCGGCCGGGGCGGTCCCGAAAGCCCCCCGAGCAACCGCTACGCGGGTGACTGGAGCGTTTGCGGGCGGGACTTCCTGCCCTGTGGGCGGGACTTCCTCTCCGGTCCAGACTACGACCACGTGACGGGCAGCGACAGTGAAGATGACGACGAAGAGGCTGTCGAGCCGACTGGCGCCACCGATTTCGAAGACGACTTCGAGGCGCCCTTCAACCCGCACCTGAACCTCAAAGACTTTGATGCCCTCATCCTGGACCTGGAGAGAGAGCTCTCCAAGCAGATCAACGTGTGTCTCTGAGCCGGGCGGGGCTGGACCCGAATTACTAAGGCCAGGCTCCTGGTTGCTAAGGCGGTGCCCTAACGACCTAGGGAGGACCAGACCTGTAGCTCAGGCCTAACTCCTGGTTACTGGGGAATTGCCTAGCGACCAGCCAATGCTTTGCTGAGAATCATTCCCCATTTCCAGTACTCAGACACTGGTTGCGACGGCCGGAGATGGGGGACTTTAGGGACCAGCTATTGTGACCATCTTTTCTTGAGTACCAAGGGCTTCTCTCCTGGCTGCCGAAAGGCAGTTCTGCTTGCAGGGCCGGCATCTTTTGCTTCCCCTTAGCCAGGGAAACACCAGTTACTGTGAGCATCACCCTGAGATGGTGAGACACCCTCCCAGTCAGTCCTTGCTGCTGCCAACCAAATCAGTATTAGCTTTGAGCACTGCACTCTGCTTTTCCCTCAGTGGGCCCAAGGACTATGAAGAAGTGCTGTTTGAGCCAGGCTGTCGGGGGAGCCCCTCTCCTGGGCAGCCTGGGGCTTATGGGAAAACAACTGGTTTTGCCACCCTCTTTTCCAGGGAAAACATAATAGCCTCAAACCAGCAAAAGTAGATAGCAAGAGTCTGGCCCTTCCCCTCCCCAATTCTTCCTCCCCATTCCTGAAGAAATTAAGCACTTGTAAGACCTCCCTTTTGGAGGGGCCCCACCTGAAGTGTCAGGCTGGGGGCACTTTGGTACGGAACATATTTATTGCCTCCCTGCGTGTGTGCCTGTGTGTGAGGAGTAATGTGTATGGACGTGTCTAGAGTGGGTATGTGGGGCTCTTTCAGGGACCACAGAGGGGGTGGGGGGAAGAGTTTGCAGTGCCCAGGCACCCTGAAATCCCCAGTAATGGTGCCTCAGTGAGCCCCCGAGTTTCAGTGGGAGAGTAGGGTCCCCTCCTGTCTCCCTCCTCTTTCCCTCACTTCCATCTTTGTGGACAATAAATCAATATGCACAGGATCTGGGATGAGTACTTGGGCCCCCATGGACCAGACATGGTTTATTCATTGTGTGAGACAGGAAGCCGCAATACTTTGGCCACCTGATGCAAAAGAGCCAATTCATTGGAAAAGACCCTGATGCTGGGAAAGACCAAAGGCAAAAGGAGAAGGAGGCAGCAGAGGATGAGATGGTTAGATAGCATCACCGACTTAATGGACATGAATTTGAGCAAACTCTGGGAGATAGTGGAGGGTTGGAGGAGCCTGGCATGCTGCAGTCCATGGAGTCGCGAAGAGATGGACATGACTTAGCTACTGAACAAGTGAGGAGGGGAGAAAGGACACAGTTGAGTTCACAAACAGGCCCAAGGACTCCCCAGGGCTGTCAGAACCCCTCTTAGCTCTGACTGTCCAGCCCCTCCCTGTCCTCAGGGAAGATTGCAGCGTCACTGGGCCTCATGGCTTAGGCCCAGGGCAGGCAAGGATAAAACTCCAAGCCAGCTAGGCACAGTCCAGGGGTGGGAAGACAGCCAAAAGCACTGACCCATGAGGCCCTACATGGCGATGGAGCCATCCCGGAAGTCCGTCCTCCCGATGAGGATGTTGACCACAACCGGGTGGCCATCTTGGCACTGCTGCTGGGCGTCACGCAGCACCTTGACCACCTGATCCTCATTCTCACGTGAGAGCAGCAAGCCCTGGGCCCCCAGTCCCTGGGCTGCCTTGTGATAATCTAAAACGGAAGGGCAAGTCAAAATGGTGGCAGAAGCCCGGCCCCCCGTGCAGGCAGCCCAGGAGAAAACACATTCAGCTGACCCTGAAATGGCGTTCCCCCTCCCTGCCCATCCAGGCCCCTCTCACCAGTGTAAGCCAGGCCACAGGCCACATTGCTGCCCAAAGAGGGCACCTGCTCCCTGGAAATCTGGGTCCAGCCAGCATCATTTCCTATCAAGGCCATCACTGGGATCTGCAGGGAGGGAGAGGAGGAGGCCAGGCCAAGGCCTTCAGTCCCAAGGCTTGGCCAGCAGCAGGTGAAAGGCAAGGACAGGACCTCTGCCAGATAAGGAGCTCCCTCCCCAGCCCACCCCTGAGGATAGTTCCCAGAACCCCAGGCTCTGAGCTTCCCTTGGGTCAGCCCGCCCAGTCACCTTGTGTCTGACGAAGGTGTCAAATTCGATGAGGCTATAGCCAAACGCTCCATCCCCAAACAGGCACCAGACCTGAGGTGGGTACCAAGGATAGTTGGGCTGGCTTACAGCCCAGAAAGCAGCAAGCCTCCTGCACCCAGCACACTCTGACTCACCTCAGCATCCGGCCGACAGAGTTTGGCCCCAAGTGCAAATCCAGCACCAACCCCCAGAGTCCCGAAGGCCCCTAGGAGAACCAAGAGCAGGTGTAAAGAGGCTCAGAGGAGTGCAAGCTGCCCCAGGTGTAGGTCTGCCCTTACCAGGATCAAGCCAACACAAGGGCCCACGAGGCTTCACCAGGTAGGCAGCTGTGCCCACAAAGTCCCCGCCATCGACCACCAGGATGGAGTTGTCAGGCAGAGTGTCCTCCACCAGCTGCAGGACCCGCACCGGGTTAAGATGCTGGGCTACGGGCATCAGTGCCTTCTCCCTGTGACGGAGCAAGGCAGGTCAGCAGAGCCAGCAGCCTGGCCCACCAGGAACCCATGACCCACCAAGCCCACTCTGCCCAGCCCCCACCGGAAGGTCTGCTCCTTCTGTTGGTCGGCTTGCCGAAGCTCCTCTGCCCAGTCTGAGGCCCACATCTGACCCCGGAGGCCCTCCACCAGCTTCACCACGAAGGAGCCCACATCTCCTGGGGAAGGAAAGGGGCACAGCTGTGGGGAGAAGGCCACCTCCTACCTTTGAGCATGAGGCCCAAAGGCAGCAGGAAGCCAACAGGCACCTGAAGCAAGGAAGCAGGCAGCGGGGGAGGTGGGGGCAGAGATGGCCTAAGGCAAAATGGGTAAAACACCCCAGAGCCTGCCAGAACCAAGGTTAGGGCAACAGGGGTGAGAGGAAGAGCAAGGCCAAAGTGAGTCAGCAGGGCTTCCCTGGGGCCTCAGTGGTAAAGAATCCGTCTACCAGTGCAGGAGACACAGGTTCAATCCCTGGTCCAGGAAGATCTCACATGCCACCGAGCAACCAAGCTCAGGCACCACAACTATTGAGCCTGTGCCCTAGAGCCCAGGAGTGGACCCCTAGAGCCTGTACTCCACATCAAGAGAAGCCACCGCAATGAGGAGCCTGCACGCTGAAACTAAAGAGTGGCCCCTACTGGCCACAACTAGAGAAAGGCCATGCAGCAATGAAGACCCAGTGCAGCCAAAAATTAAAAAATTACAAAGTGAGTTAGAAACTCACATCTGCCTCTGTCTCCTGCCTCCCCCTTCACACCCTGGGTCACACAGACCTGTCAATTCTGCCCCTGAAACATGTCTCTAAAAACACCTCTATCGTCCAAGCACACCTCGACAACCCAGGCACACAGAGTATTGGAGAGCGACCAGATTAACCAATGACGATGTACCTTTCATCAGCTCCATCTCAGAAATGATCACACAGGGGCTCAGCGAAGCCGAGTTTCTCCTCCCTGCCCATCCCGACTCCAGGCCTCATGGTTGCTGTCCTGGCCTTAACAGCCCCCTTGCCTCTACGTGGTCCTCTCCAACTTGCTGCCCATCAGCTGCTCCAGTGGGTCTTCCCAAATGTGAATACACATGGTGCCATTTCTTTGCCTGACACAAGTTCCCTCTCACGTACACTGCAGGGTAGAGTCAACGTCCTTGGAACGATGGGCAAAGCAGGACGTGGAAAGGCTGTGGAAGAGGACTGAACAGGGGTAGAGGAGCCACGACAGAAAAACTAAGAGACCCCAGGCCTCTCTCTCTTTTTTCTTCCCTGCTAAATCCCTCAGGTTTATTGGAGACCAGGCCTCTCTCTGGATCCACAACCATGGCCTGCCCAAAATCAAGCCTGAGAACGTGCCTGGGACCCGGTCCCCCTCATTTTGGTTTTGGGCAAGTCCTCACACTGAGCCAGAGAGGGACACAGTCAATCTGCAGAAAGCTGGCTTTAGGGAGGAGCGTCTGTCACTAGCGGGAAGGTGGTAGCTGGGCAGAAGCTTCGCCCTGCGGTCTCCAGCCATCACTCCCACTGTAGGCGCTGTGTGTGTGTGCAGGGCCCGGTGGTAGGCCCAGCTGCCCCCAGCCAGGGCCCAGCGACAGATGTCCTCCTTCGGCAGCAGCAGTCTGTCCTCTTCCAGCCGGCTCAGAAGACCTGCAGCACCCAGCATCACACCCCCCCACATTCCATAAGAGTTGGTTGTGAAAACGGCCACAATGAGGATGGTCACCGCGACCACCAGCACCACTGCCTGACCAGCCACAGAGCGGCCCTCAGCACCAAGGTGGTCACCAGCCACTGCCAGCATCATGCCTCCGCCCAGAAGCAGGTTGGCAGAGGAGCAGTCCCCATTCACCCAGTGGAAATCGAATGCCAAAAGGGGCAGGCCCATGACAGTGGCTACCCAGGCTCCAGCAAGACAGTCTTCATCCGTGCCCAGCCCTGAAGCCAGCATGGTGGTGGCGGCGGCCAGGGCCTGGAGCAAGAAACCAGCAGCAGCCCCTCAATTTGCCTGGGCAGTGCTCAGGGCTGCGTGTAAAGACACTGCTCCCAGCGCCAGGCCCTAAAGGCAGTGGGCAACATGGGAGAGAACAGTCAGGACACATTATCACATGCACATTCCTGGGCCTTCCCCCCAGTACACGTGCTGTGTGTGCACATGCGTGTGTGCCTGTGTGCTCAGTTGGGTCTGAGTCTTTGTGACCTCATGGACTGTAGCCCGAGAGGCTCCTCTGTGCCTGGGATCTCCCAGGCACAAATACTGGAGTGGGGTGCCATTTCTTTCTCCAGGGTATCTGCCCAACCTAGGGATCGAACCCGCATCTCTTGCCATCTCCTGCATTGGCAAGAGGATTCTTTATCACTAGCGCCATCTGGGAAGCTCTGGTTTACAGTAAACAATTTTAGAGGTGGTAACAACTGACCTACGAAGGGGAATGACCATTTTATGCACAATAAAAATTTCTAAAAAAAACCCTACCCTTAGTTGATCCAGAAGCACCTACCAGTCGAAGGGCCAAATATGCATCTCCAGCCAACTGGGTGCCCCCTGGGGCAGGATCCAGGCCTTGATCACCAGCACCCAGCTCAAGCCAGCTGTCAGCAGAGGCCAGAAGAAAAGCAACATGTACAAAAGGAGGGGCTCACCCTGCACAGCCTCTTGGGGCTTCCAGAAAATGTCTGAGTTGATCAGCATCTCCTTCCGGTCACGGTTGACAACAATGATTTTGCTGCTGCGGCTGAGGACACGCCCATAGGACAGGCGGAAGTCACACACTGTTCCTGGGGAAAGGGGGGCGGGTCTCAGCAGACCGAGGGCCAGCTTCCTGGGGGGTGCCCACCACCTTACTCGACCCACTGTGGCTCCCTGAGTGCAAGAAGGGCCCCATCCTTCACCTCTCCCGGTGCCAGTGCCCCCTGCAGTAAGACTCTGCAGGTCCCCACTCCCGGGACCTAGACTGGCCCCCAGACCTACGGTGCTCTGGCCTGTAAGAAGGTGAGAGAAGTCATGGCGTGTGTTCCTGAAGCCAGACCTCCAGCAGCCTTGCGGCTTCCACCCTTCTCTCTGATATAACCTTGTTCGCCCAGCCCTGCATGTTTCTTATCACCACCAAGTGAACAAGGCCAGGCTACCTGGCTGGCTGATGAGAAACATGGAGGAGGAGGTAGGGGGAGAGAGAGGACTCAGTTACCCCAACCGAGGCCATGCTAGCCCAGTCCTGCAGCCAGTCAGGCCCCAAGTACACAAGCCAGCCCAACCACAGCCTTCCTGACTGCAGACTCAGGGACGAGCCCTGCCAAAATGAGAAAAAAAACTGCCAACTAACTCATAGGTGGGTCTTGAGAAATAATAAGCGTGTTGTAAGCCACTGTGTTTAGGGTAGTTACTACACAATAGCTGATAAAACTATTATGTGCCTAGCAGGATTCAGAGCACTTTATGGAAGATATGTGTACGGGCTGTGTCAATGCTATATAATGCATATATGTGCAAGTGCTGTATACACAGCCCCACAGGTGCCCACTCTCTGTGCATGCCCTTCTGTGCAAAGCTGGGTCCCAGACACGACTGCCACCTGGTGAGAAATTAGGGGTGAGAGGTAGGAGGGTGGTGATTATGAGACTAGGTGCCAGCCAGTACCCAGCTAGGGGGGCAAGGTCACACGGGCAGGGAGGTACCTAGAGGGAGGGGAAGGGGAGGGAGGGTAGGAGGACCAGGCCCACCTGCCAGGACGACCACGTCTGCCTTCTTCAGGGCGGCCCTGCGGTTCTGCCGGAAGTGGAGGGGGTGGTTGCGGCCCAGCAGTCCCCGTGCCATCCCCGCCAGGAAGCAAGGGATGCCCAGGGTCTCCACGGCAACCCTGGGGATCCAAGCAGAACAGAAGTGAGTGTGGCCCAGGGCCTGCCCCTCCTCCCAGGGCACCAAGGGACCAGGCGTGTGACAATAAGGGCAGGCCGGAGGCTTCTCACCGAAGCTTATCTGCAGATGTCGGAGGCAGCAGGGCCTGGCTCCCAATTAGCATGAGGGGCCTTTTGGCCCGACTCAAGATCTCCACACATCGCTGAACCTGGGGCAAGAGGTGGGGGCTCAAAGAGCCGACCTCGGGTCACCAAGAGGCCCCCCAAGATGACAGCCCCGATACTGATTCAGAGAGAAGCCACTCAGCATGTGGTGGTGGTTGGATGGTTGGGGGCGGAGGGGGGTCCCTGGCCAGGGAACAGAGGTTAAGTCACCTGCTGGGGGGAGGCCTGGGGAATGTCCAGGGGCAGAGGCCCCTCAGGCTGAGGCTCCCAAGCTCCTGCAAAGAGGTTGGCCAGGGAATTCGCTAAGTACCTGCGAAGAGAAGAGGAAGAGGCCATTACCAGGAGTAATTACCAGGGTTTCAGAAGCTGAAGAAGAAGGGCCCAGAAAGGGACTGGAAAGGCAGGGCAGGAACAGAGGTGGATGAACAATGGTCCGGGGACACAGACCCCAGCGGCCAAGTGCCCAGTGGCCTGTTTCCCCTTGGAAGCTTCTGGTGACCACGCCAACCTGACACAGACCTTGAGAAACAAGGGCCACAGGCTGGAGCACCAGAATCAGGGGCCAGACCCGCTGGGTCCGACAGATGTGGGCTTGGGTTCTGGCTCTGCTGCTTCCTGTGTGACTCTGGTTGAGTGATTTAACTTTTCTGAGCTTACTCCTCTGTAAGATGTAAAAGGGACCATCTCTCCCAAGGTCCAGTGATATATCCACTCAGGATATAAAGCACGTTGCAAAACACTGTACTGTTGTCTAGGCACTAAGCCATGTGTGTCCAGTTCCTTTGCAAACCCATGGACTGTAGCCCGCCAGGCTCCTCTGTCCATGTTATTCTCCAGACAAGAATACTGGAGTGGGTTGCCATGCCCTCCTCCAGGGGATCTTCCCGACCCGGGATCTAACCCAAGTCTCTTACATCTCCTGCTCTGGCAGGCAGGTTCTTTACCACTAGCACCACCTGCGAAGTCCAGTGTGTACATATCTATCCCAAACTCCCTAACTATCCCTTCCCCCCATCCTTCCCCAGTGGCAACCATTAAGTTCGTTCTCTAAGCCTGTGAGTCCCTTTCTATTTCATAAACAAGTTCATTTGTATCATTTCTTTTTAGATTCCCCATATAAGGGATGTCACATGATATTTCTCCATCTCTATCTCACTTCACTCAGCACAACAATCTCTAGATCCATCCATGTTGCTGCAAATGGCATTATTTCATTCTTTTTTAGGGACTCAGCCCTATTCTTATTTAAGGTAATAATGATTAATTCTTTTCTACTTCAGCATATGCTTTGCACTATCAAAATAATCTCACTTTATTTTTCACAAAATCTTAGAGACAAAAAGCAATGTTTGTCCACCTTACAGATGAGGAAGCTGACATCAAGCAAGGTTTAACCACAATATACACAAGTCAAATCATTATGCTGTACGCCTTAAACCTACACTGTGCTGTTTATGTCAATTAGATCTCAATAAAACTGGAAGAAAAAAAAGAGAAGTTTAATCATTTGTTCACAGCTAGCTAGTGGCAGTTCTGGGATTTGAACCCATCTCTCTGGACATTCATTTCACTCCAGCTATGTTACAGATGGAACATAGCTGTGTGGATTAAGCATTGAAGGTTCCTTCAGGCTGAACCCTAGTGCACCATTAACAAACTGGACAACTGCATGCAAGTCATTGAGCTGCCTTGGGTCTCAGTTACATAATCTGTGAAATAGGCTGAATAATACCTGAGTTTTAACTCTAAGGGTTATTATAAGAGACATGTGAGTTAACCTGCTCCACCATGAGCTGGCCTTCCAGGTGCTCCTCATATGCCCAGGGAGCAGGGACCTGTCTGTCCTATTCATGCCCATCCTGGCACCTAGCACATAGTGGCACTCACTAAATATTTGGAGGGGGAGTAGAAGTCAGAAGGGCAAGGACAGGCAAATGGAAAGGACAGAGCGGGAAGAGGAGAATTGATTCTCCTTTCTGTGTCCTGTTTCAGCCAGGTCCACCTCAGTGGTGACCAGAAATGATCCCTCTCACATACCTCTGCTCAGTCTATGCCCCTACTTACAACTTTTTTGGCCTCTCAATGGAAAGACGTTCCTCCGTGAAACTTGCAACTCTTCCAGGAAAACCTTCAAGCTTATTCCACACCAGGCCTGCTCTCTCCAACACCCAGGCTACTCACCACTCAAAAGTCCCATAGGAGGCCCCAGAGTGAACTGTGCCCATGCCGTGGGCCTACAGGGACCCGCCGTCCCCTTATCCTATCCTGCTGCAGGTCCAGACACTCATATGAGATCCATCCACATCTCTGCATTCCACACCTACCACCTAGAATGCAGGCCACCATCAACTCTCATCCCAGGGACTGCCACACCTCCTCCCTGGCTTCCCAGCTTCCACCTGACGCCAAAGTCCACTCTCTGGCAAGAGCCACAGGGATCGTTGATAAAAACCCAAACCAGGGCTTCCGTGATGGCTCAGTGGTAAAGGATCCACCTGCCAATGCAGAAGACACGGCCTCAATCCCTGCCCGGGGAAGACCCCACGTGCTTTAGGACAACTGAACTCAGGTGCCACAACCACTGAGCTTGTGCTCTACAGCCCGGGAGCTGCAACTCCCGAGGCCCACACGCCCTAGAGCCTGTGCTCCGAAACAAGGGAAGCCGCTGCAATGAGACGCCCACAAACCGCAACTAGAGAGAGGAGCCCTGACTCACCACAACTGGAGAAAAGCCGGCGTAGCAATGAAGACCCAGCACAGCCAAGTTAATAATAAAAATACAAACCAAACCAGGGTATCCCATGCCAGTGCTTAAGGTCCTGAAATGCTTCTCAATGGCTCTCTCATTAAAAACAAAGCCCAAGGGACTTTCCTGGCAGTCCAGTGGTTAGGACTTGGCCTTTCAATGCAGGGGTACAGGTTCAACCCCTGGTCTGGGGGTTCAGATCCCACATGGCTCGAGACCAAAAATACACAAAGCAGAAGCAACACCGTAACATGTTCAAGACCTTTTATTTAAAAAATCACAGCCATTTATTTAAAAAAACAAAGCCCCAGGTCTGCCCAGGCGCTCCTGCTGACTGCCCTCAGCTCAGCCTCTCTACCCTTCTCCCCCTTGCTCAGCTGCTGCCACCACACGGGCCACTTTGCTTTCCCAGCCCACAGACTTCACTGCTGCCTCAGGACCTTTGCATATGCTGTCTCCTCTACCTAGGAAACTCTCGCCGTGGCTGGCTCCTCTCAAACTAACGTGCAAATCAGTGAATGAGTCCAAGAAAGGATGGGTGCTGGCAGGGATCTGTGAGAGAAGCCAGGGAATATGGGAGGGAGAGTGGTAGGAGCCGGGCTACTTACCAGTGGACCGCTCGGCTCATGAGGCCCTTGGGCGGCTTAGCTGGCACCATCTCCTTCTGAACCATGAAGTAGGGGTACAGCGCGTCCACAGGCAGTTCCACAAACGCCGGGCCTGCATGGAGACAAGGGGAACACTCAGTCTGCTGTGCCTCCCAGGTCCCAGGGCGGGACCTCTGCCCAGCCCCCGCCCCACGACCTACCGGGGGTGCCCGACTGTGCAGCGGCCATCGCGGCCCTCAGGGTGGGGATGATATCCCGCACTCTACGCACAGAAGCACAAAATTTGCAGAGCGGCCGGAACAGGGACATCTGATCAATTGCCTGGAGTGCACCCCGATTCTAGCAGAGACAGAAAAAAATCCAGGAAGTCAACACATGAGCACTTCCAGGCCCCTGGGGTCCCTGCCACCTGCCCCCCACCCCCACCAGGACAGGGCACCTGCAGCAGGGTGCTGGCAGCCCCACCCAGGAGCAGGACTGGGGACTGAGCTATCTGGGCATTCTTCACCGCAGTCACTGTGTTGGTGAGGCCGGGGCCTGCTGTCACTGCTGCCACACCCACCGTCCCTGGAACACAAACCCTGTCTCAGCTGGGTCCACCCTCCCAGCCATGTTCCTCTCCCCCCAAAATAAAATCCCTGCCCCTCAGACATCCCAGTCTCACCAGCCCCCAGCCCTCCCCATTGTGCCCTCACCGGTCAGGCGGGCTACAGCATCAGCGGCAAAGACAGCTGTGACTTCGTGGCGGGTGTCCACCACACGGATGCCCAACTTCTCACAGGCCACCAGCAGTGGCGAAATGTGCCCGCCGACCAGCGTGAAAAGGAAGCGCACACCGTGGGCCTTCAGCACGGCTGCCACATTCTCCCCACCATGCCGGATGCTTGCCGTGTCCACCTGGGCCGGGAGAGGGGAGGAGTGAGACTGTCAAGGATCAAGGTGCAGACACCAGGACAGGTGGGCAGAGGAATTACACCCCTCCCCCAGGAAGGAGGGGAGGGGCAAGGTGGGAAGGCAGGGGAAGCTTGGTGTTGCTTTGCTCTTGTTTAGTCGCTAGGTCGTGTCTGACTCTTTTGCGACCCGCATGGATTGTAGCCCACCAGGTTCCTCTCTCCATGGAATTTCCCAGGCAGTAAACACTGGAATGGGTTACCTTCCTTCTCCAGGGGATCTTCCCAACCCAGGGATTGAACCCACGTCTCCCGCATTGGCAGGCAGATTCTTTACCACTGAGCCACACCAGGCATCTTATCAGAGCCTCCCGACAATATATCCTTTTACAGCTACAAAGACCAAGACTCCTGAGCAAGACTCAAAGTCCCATAGAATCAGTGCTCTCAAGGCACCTGTGGCGCAAACAGGAAGAGAGATTAGAAAAGGTGGATCCACAGAGCCCAAGGGAGCTTGGCCAGAAGCCACCAGCTGGGACTCCAGAACGGCCTGCCCTCCAGTATCAGGTCCCCACAACAGGAGACTGCTAACTCATCTCCCAGGCCCCATTCACAGGCTGCCAACAACCAAGTTGCCTAGCACAGGAGCAGCCTGAGGCAAAGACAATGCTGGGGCTTCCCAGCCCCAGCTTCCACACAGCCCCGTACACAAGAGGCCTTTGTCACTGTTGTGGTTGTTCAGTCACTCAGTCATGTCCGACTCTTTTGCAGCCCCACAGACTGCAGCCTGCCAGGCTCCTCTGTCCACGGGACCTCCCAGGCAAGAATACTGGAGTGGGTGGCCATTTCCTTCTCCAGGGGATCTTCCCAACCCAAGGGTCAAATCCACGTCTCCCGCATTGGCAAGCAGTTTCCTTACCACTGCACCACCTGGGAAGCCCGGCCTTTGTCTTAAATCTTTACAGGTCCACAAGGCTAGTGGCACTGCTCCAGGTTAGGAGGGAGACTTCCCTGGTGGGCTGGTGGTTAAGACTTTGCCTTCCAATGCAGAGGGTGTGGGTTCGATCCCTGGGCAGAGAGCCAAGATCCCACATTCCTGGTAGCCAAAAATCCAAAACATAAAACAGAAGCAACACTGTAACAAATTCAGTAAAGACTTAAAAAAAAAAAAAGACGGGAAGGGTCTGGGAAAGGGTGAATTTCTGCGAGGAGCCAAGTAGTTCAGAGCCAGGTCTGTGGGGTCACTTCTTCCCTAAACAGGTCACCTTAGGCAAGTCATCACACACTCTCTCTGAGCCTCGGTTTCTGCTTGTGGAAAATGAAAACAAACTGATGGGTACTTGGGAAAATCGCTCTAAAGCGCTGAGCAGAACAGACAGCTACCCTCACAAAACTGTCACAGCCAGCCACATCCTCTGGGGCCTGCCCTCAGCACTCTGACTCCACCGTATTAGGGAGCACCGCTCTGTGAAAAGGACTGAGAACCTTTAAGGAAGGGGGTAGGTGGGGTGTGGAGTGCCGGGCAGCTGTAGTTTCCCTGTGGTCCCTTCCTAGAGGCAAAGTCCAGGGTCCCGGAAGCAGTTGCACAGTAGCAACCGATCCTAGAATTTCCCGACCAGTCAGTCGCTCTGCATTAATCGGAACCTCACTCTCCCCGCCTGTGAAATGGGTTAGCTGGAAACGGTGCTAACGAAAGTCCACTCCTTTGACTGCCCCCGGCCCGCCACCCCTGTATGCCCCCGAACCTTGTGCATCAACTGATAGAAAAGCCCCAGGCGGTGAGCGGCGCCCAGCAAGGCGGCCACTAGCGTCCCGAAGGCCAGGAGCAGGAAAGAGGAGAAGCCCCAAGCTGGGGCGGCAGTCGCCGCGGTCTCCATGAGCTGACACCTAAGGAAGAGAGGGCAGTGCTAGGACTTGGAGGCGACAATTAAATTACTCAGAAGGCACACCCTCTCTCCCGGCCCAGATCCCGGCCACGCCCCTTGTCTCGCGCACCTAAGCGATCACGCCCCTTACACCTCCCGGCTCCTAACCAGGCCACGCCCCTTGCAACGCTAGCCCAACCCCCCGCCCCTTACATTACCACGACCAGCTAAATTAGGCCACCACAAGTCAACGCGGCGACAGCGCCTCGTTATTTCCCCCTTACCTGCTTCTCAATGGGTCGGCGGGAAGCCCCGCCTCTCTTTGACATCAAGGACACGAATCTTCGCCCTAGTGGTGAGCCCACCCCATGACTACACCTCCAAGTCTGCGTGCATGACCCTCTCCTGAAGCCGGACCCCTCCCCTCCACCGAGCGCCTGGACTCCAATCTGACTCCCGAATCCAGGCCGTGAGTCAAGGTCAGGTCGTATCAGGATGCTCCTCCTACCCCCGTGGAACTTTAACCTTCACCCATAGGAAATGGCGCTGGTTCCAGAGGAATTCGGCGCCCTGCGTGTCACGTGATCAGGCGCACGACTTGAAAGGGTTGGGCCAAGTACCTGTGTCCTTGCTCTTGGCCGCTTGGATCCAGGGCGCCCCTCCGCGCATGCGCGGAGCCCTAGCCGCTCACCGGGACACAGGCCCCTCCTCTAAGAGCTCTGTCTCTACTGGCCGCCTCTTGCACAGGCTCCGCCCTCCCTCGCTTTTCATTGGTTTGTGCTGCAAGCCTCACTCACGCACACCCTTTTTTAAAAAAAAAACAAGAAGCCACGCCCCTCTACGACTTTCAGTGGCCTGGAGTCTCGCCCTCCTCCGGTCTCCCCTTGGCCCCAAGTTGCTGGCCTGCAGATTCCAGGCATTCCGAGCCCAAACTGCTTTCCACAGCAGGCATGCTGTACGCCCCTTCACGTTGGCCCAGCGGACGATCACATACTCCTCGCCCAGTGTCGCCATCCGTGATCTCACCCCAAACAAACCCTGCCCCTCTGGCTCCAGACTCGGCCTCCCACCCCACCGCAATTCTGCAAAGGCAGAGGCCTGCCCTCCCTCCCCTAGGCCCGCCTCCACTGTTTCCCTTACCCTCGTAGGCCCTGCCCGCTTCCTGCAGGCTTGGGGTTTTTCTGCTTCCGGTGAAGGAGAGGGAACACTACGAGTGGTCCCCGTTCCAGCCCGCGATTCGCCACATTTCAGGCTTCTGGGAAAGGATCTCCCCATCAGTAAAGGGGCAGTAATTATGGTCCCCAACGCTCTGCTTCTCTCCAAGACAAACCCTGTCGTTTTTACACTGGCTCCTATCCCGAGTCAACTTCTGGGATTGCCCTCAGAATTCTACCCCATCGTTCATATTCTGTAGAATAATTCTGTTGCAGAAACCAGTATTCGAGAAACCAGGCACTACACTCGGAGAGTTGGAGAACTCAGGTTTATTACGCCAGCGGGCCCAGAGGAGTTAACACTCCAAACTCTGAGCCCTGAACAAAGGGGTTATGGAGTTTTTATACACAAACGGGCATGATTAAGCAGGTTTGCTGGGGTTGGGCAATTGCAAAGAGCAGGACAAGGGTGAGATAAGCTCCAGATCCTATTATTGTGAGTCCCCACTTTCTGAGACCTATGTGATCCAGACTTTGCAAGGAGCAAGCTGAGTTAAACAAAGGGAAAGGGAGAAGGAGCAGGAGGGTATGTAAATTTTTAACTCTTCAATTCCACCCATTAAAACAAAACTTCCATCGGCCCCACATTCTCCACGTGTTACTGTCCATTTGCTTCTCTTTTCCACCTATGCTTGCTGTCTCCGTGAGTTCTTCTATTCCCTTTGTCTTATAAGAACATGCATTGAATAATCCCCTGGAGAAGGAAATGACAGCCCACTTGTATTCTTGCCTGGAGAAGCTCATGAACAGAGAAGCTTTGACTTTTAGTAATTATTGATAGGTATATTCTTTTTAATTTTTATTTATTTACTTATTCTTGGCTGCACTGGGTCTTCCTTGCTGCACAGGGGTTTTCTCTAGCTATAGGTGAAAGGTTGTTGCTGAAGAATGAAAGACACCAGGATTCTTGGCCTCTGGCGAAGAACTCAACCTGGGGCCAGAGACGAGGCTTGATAGCTCAGTGCTTCTGTATAATAAAGTTTTATTAAAGTATAAAAGATAGAGAAAGCTTCCGACAGAGACATCAGAAGGGGACAGAAAGAGTGCCCCCTGCTAGTCTTTAGGTGGATGTTATACAGCTACTAGCAGTCTGCTAATTAAAGATAGGAAATGTCTCAAAACTCAGAGAATGGCACCAGGTGAGTCATCCCAGGCCATAAGCCGATAGACCTGAATCTTGAAGAAAGGCAGATTACCATACAATGTTTCATTAACATAGATTAGGAGAATAGTGTATGACAGAATATGGTCCACCTGAGAAGGGAATGGCAAACCACTTCAGTATTCTTGCCTTGAGAACCCCATGAACAGTATGAAAAGGCAAAATGATAGGATACTGAAACTCCCCAGGTCAGCAGGTGCCCAATATGCTACTGTAGATCAGTGGAGAAATAACTCCAGAAAGAATGAAGGGATGAAGCCAAAGCAAAAACAATACCCAGCTGTGGATGTGACTGGTGATAGAAGCAAGGTCCGATGCTGTAAAGAGCAATATTGCATAGGAACCTGGAATGTCAGGTCCAGGAATCAAGGCAAATTGGAAGTGGTCAAACTAGATGGCAAGAGTGAACGTCGACATTCTAGGAATCAGCGAACTAAAATGGACTGGAATGGGTGAATTTAACTCAGATGACCATTATATCTACTACTGCGGGCAGGAATCCCGCAGAAGAAATGGAGTAGCCATCATGGTCAAAAAAAGAGTCTGAAATGCAGTACTTGGATGCAATCTCAGAAATGACAGAATGATCTCTGTTCGTCTCCAAGGCAAACCATTCACCATCACAGTTATCCAAGACTATGCCCCAACCAGTAATGCTGAAGAAGCTGAATTTGAACGGTTTTATGAAGACCTACAAGACCTTTTAAAACTAACACCCAAAAAAGATGTCCTTTTCATTATAGGGGACTGGAATGCAAAAGTAGGAAGTCAAGAAACACCTGGAGTAACAGGAAAATTTGGCCTTGGGATGCGGAATGAAGCATGGCAAGACTAATAGAGTTTTGCAAGAAAATGCACTGGTCATAGCAAACACCCTCTTCCAACAACACAAGGGAAGACTCTACACATGGACATCACCAGATGGTCAACACTGAAATCAGATTGATTATATTCTTTGCAGCCAAAGATGGAGAAGCTCTATACAGTCAACAAAAACAAAACCAGGAGCTGACTGTGGCTCAGATCATGAACTCCTTATTACCAAATTCAGACTCAAATTGAAGAAAGTAGGGAAAACCACTAGACCATTCAGGTATGACCTAAATCAAATCCCTTATGATTATACAGTGCAAGTGAGAAACAGATTTAAGGGCCTAGATCTGATAGATAGAGTGCCCGATGAACTATGGAATGAGGTTCGTGACATTGTACAGGAGACAGGGATCAAGACCATCCCCATGGAAAAGAAATGCAAAAAAGCAAAATGGCTGTCTGGGGAGGCCTTACAAATAGCTGTGAAAAGAAGAGAGGCGAAAAGCAAAGGAGAAAAGGAAAGATATAAGCATCTGAATGCAGCGTTCCAAAGAATAGCAAGAAGAGATAAGAAAGCCTTCCTCAGTGATCAATGCAAAGAAATAGAGGAAAACAACAGAATGGGAAACACTAGAGATCTCTTCAAGAAAATTAGAGATACCAAGGGAACATTTCATGCAAAGATGGGCTCGATAAAGGACAGAAATGGTCTGGAACTAACAGAAGCAGAAGATATTAAGAAGAGGTGGCAAGAATACCCAGAAGAACTGTACAAAAAAGATCTTCATGACCCAGATAATCATGATAGTGTGATCACTAATCTAGAGCCAGACATCCTGGAATATGAAGTCAGGTGGGCCTTGGAAAGCATCGCTACAAACAAAGCTAGTGGAGGTGATGGAATTCCAGTGGAGCTATTTCAAAGCCTGAAAGATGATGCTGTGAAAGTGCTGCACTCAATATGCCAGCAAATTTGGAAAACTCAGCAGTGGCCACAGGACTGGAAAAGGTCAGTTTTCATTCCAATCCCAAAGAAAGGCAATGCCAAAGAATGCTCAAACTACCACACAATTGCACTCACCTCACACGCTAGTAAAGTAATGCTCAAAATTCTCCAAGCCAGGCTTCAGCAATACGTGAACCGTGAACTTCCTGATGTTCAAGCTTGTTTTAGAAAAGTCAGAGGAACCAGAGATCAGGTTACCAACATCCGCTGGATCATGGAAAAAGCAAGAGTTCCAGAAAAACATCTATTTCTGCTTTATTGACTATGCCAAAGCCTTTGACTGTGTGCATCACAATAAACTGTGGAAAATTCTGAAAGAGATGGGAATACCAGACCACCTGACTTGCTTCCTGAGAAATCTGTATGCAGGTCAAGAAGCAACAGTTAGAACTGGACCTGAAACAACAGACTGGTTCCAAATAGGAAAAGGAGTACGTCAAGGCTGTATATGTCACCCTGCTTACTTAACTTCTATGCAGAGTACATCATGAGAAACACTGGGCTGGAAGAAGCACAAGCTGGAATCGAGATTGCCAGGAGAAATATCAATAACCTCAGATATGCAGATGATACCACCCTTATGGCAGAAAGTGAAGAGGAACTAAAAAGCCTCTTGATGAAAGTGAAAGTGGAGAGTGAAAAAGCTGGGTAAAGCTCAACATTCAGAAAACGAAGATCATGGCATCCGGTCCCATCCCTTCATGGGAAATAGATGGGGAAACAGTACAAACAGTGTCAGACTTTATATTTTTGGGCTCCAGAATCACTGCAGATGGTGACTGCAGCCATGAAATTAAAAGACGCTTACTCCTTGGAAGAAAAGTTATGACCAAGCTAGATAGCATATTCAAAAGCAGAGACATTACTTTGCCAACTAAGGTCCGTCTAGTCAACGCTATGGTTTTTCCAGTGGTCATGTATGGATATGAGAGTTGGACTGTGAAGAAGGCTGAGCGCCAAAGAATTGATGCGTTTGACCTGTGGTGTTGGAGAAGACTCTTGAGAGTCCCTTGGACTGCAAGGAGATCCAACCAGTCCATTCTGAAGGAGATCAGCCCTGGGATTTCTTTGGAAGGAATGATGCCAAAGCTGAAACTCCAGTACTTTGGACACCTCATGCGAAGAGTTGACTCATTGGAAAAGACTCTGATGCTGGGAGGGATTGGGGGCAGGAGGAGAAGGGGACGACCCAGGATGAGATGGTTGGATGGCATCACAGACTCAATGGACGTGAGTCTGAGTGAACTCCGGGAGTTGGTGATGGACAGGGAAGCCTGGCGTGCTGTGATTCATGGGGTCGCAAAGAGTCGGACATGACCGAGTGACTGTTCTGAACTGAACTGTATGAGTATAACATACTGTTTGTCAAGTTGGTTCTGAGCCTAAATCTAAGCCTTTGGGTGAAACCGACTTGAAGATAGAGTCTAGGGTAAAGACATAGTACATTAACATAGCTTAAGACAAACATTTCCATAAGAAAAATGCATTGGTTAGCTCAAGGTTTGAGAACAGTTAAGTTCAGGTGGAACCAGGTGTCATGATGGCAACACAGAATTTTAAGAGAAACCTCTTTTTAAATTTGTATAGAGAAGGGAAAAAAAATGACACGTTTGTTTCCTCCTGCTGCTTAAGAGAGAGATAGAAAATGTCCGACACTTGCAGCCTATTTCCTCCGTTTGGAGACCCCTGGCCGTCCTGCTTGTTACCCTTCTCATTGCAGTGGCTTCTCTTTTTGCAGTGCACACAGGCTTAGTTGCCCCGAGGCATGTGGAATCTTCCTGGACCCAGGGATTGAGCCTGTGTTCCCTGCATTGGCAGGTGGATTCTTAACCACTGGACTAGCAGGAAATCCCTTCTATTCCCTCTGGAACCTACTCTAAACAGGCTCTTACCTGCCACTCTATAAGAGCTGTTCAATGTTATTCCAAGTCTCCAAACCAGTCCGGCCCCACTGTCTCTCACCTACCAACTTAGCCTGACTCTTCTTGAGGATGAAAGTGAAAGTCGCTCAGTTGTGTCTGACTCTTTTTGACACCATGGACTGTACAGTCCATGGAATTCTCCTGGCCAGAAGACTAGAGTGGGTACCCGTTCCCTTCTCCAGGGGATCTTCCCAACCCACGGATTGAACTGGGGTCTCCTGCATTGCAGGTGGATTCTTTACCAGCTGAGCTACCAGGGAATTAACAGGACAAAATGCAAACTTCCTAGAAGGGCCTTCTAGGCCCAATTAAACTTCCAGAGCCAATAATGAAATAGTGATTACCTTATGTCAAGCACTAACTACATGCAAGGAACTGTTCCATGTCCTTTTTTAACTGTGTGATTCCATGTGTTTTATTTTTTAAATGTGTTTCTTTTACTATTATTAATATTTGACTTTGTCAGGTTGTTTCCTGCCCTTTTGACATATTAACTCATTTATTCCTCACAACAGCCCTGGAAGGGAAATGTGTTAGCAGTATCTCCATTTTATAGATGCTGCAACTGAAGCACAGAAAGGTTAAGGAGAAGGAGGAAACAGACAGAACAGGCTCCATTTTGGGCTGGATGGTGGACTTTGAGCTATATGCCCAGTATCTATGGAAATGACATACCAACTGGAAAACCAGACCCCCCGAATGGAAGAGCCCCAGAGCTCATACCTAGACTCTCCATCACCTAAAAGAATACCCTAATTGTCAGGGGAGTGTAATATCCTCGGTTCTGTGTGGTCTCAAAAATTTGAAGCGACGGACGTGAAAGCCCTCAGCGTGTCACAGCTCTCAGACAGACCATGTTATAGCTCTTGGACAGATCAGTGTTACAGCTCTGTGTTACAGCTCAGTTTTATTTAGAAAATAACAGGAAAATACATCCTCGAGGCATGAGGGCATGCTGACTCAAAGAGAGAGAGAACGCGTGTGTGCGGTGGGGAAAGAGAGACCCCTGGCCCTTTGGCTCCTCTTTTTAAGTTTTTTCCTCCCCCATGAGCCTGCCCTAGGTAAATTGGACTAGCCAGGAGTGTTGTTTGTTCCACCTGAAGTCCTCACTCTGGTCTTCGGATGCCATTCTGGACTCCTTTTCCCTATTCTAACTACCTAACATTCTCCCCCTCAAGAGATGGGATGTTGGGAATTCTTTGGGAATAGGGGCGTCGAGGCCTCTCTGGCTACTTCCTGCTGAACTGGGATGGCGAGGGGTATTGGGCCTCCCCCTCTTGCTAGTCTCAGGCCTCAGAGTCCTTATAGCGGTGTCCATCTAAGGGCGAGTGGTATTTTCCATGGTCGGCTGTAGTTTTATATATCCTTGTTGAACTGGCACTGCATGTTGTAGCTTGTTGACCTGGGCAGAGACAAAACAGGTTAGACGACTGATAATACATGGAACAATCATAAGCAGCATCGATATGGCATAACAAGGACTAGAAGGGGCATTAGCCAACTCCAAATTTCCATCACCAGCATGGCTCAAGTCCTTCCTTGTTCAGGGATCAGAAGATCTATCGCCTGTCTGTTTTGGAATACAACCCCTGCCAAGCTGTGTTGGCTCTTTAGAGCTGTCCTGAGAAATCTTATCCCCAGAAACTAGATTTTGAGGGTGTTCATTAGAATGACACTCATTTGTAGTTCTGAATAAGTATCTGAGATCTCCCAGGGGCTCGCAGGTATATTGAACGTCCTCTTCTGTTTGCTTCCACGGCTTGACTCATAAGTAGTGAATCCAGGAGTCATGTCCTGGTACCTTGACTGCTGTAGGGATATAAAATATTACAGGGTAGGGGCCCTTCCATGTGGGCTGGAGCTGAGCCTTTGCGGACCCATCCTTCCAGACTTTAATTAGGACTTGAGTTCCTGGAGCTTATAGTGGTGACTCCTTAGAATCTTTTGGGTCCTGGTTTACACCCCACAAGCATATATTCTGTTGGAATTGCCCAATGGCCATGGTATAAGACTAGAGGGTCTGAGCCTCTGGATCTAGGAAGAGGTCATTGACATAAACAAAAGGTCTTCCATATAGCGTCTCATAAGGACTAAGACCAACCTGTTCCTTAGGGGCAATGCCAGTGTGGGGGAGAGCTATTGGTAAAGCTCCTTCCATCCCATGGATGTCTCCTGGGTTATCTTTTTCATCGCTGATTTTAAGAATTGGTTGGCTCTTTCTACTTTTCCTGAAGACTGAGGCCTCCAAGCACAATGAAGATAATAGGTTAATGCCCAATGTTTAGAGACCCCTTGGGTGACCTTAGAAATAAACGATGTCCCGTTGTCACTTTGTAATGACCTGGGCAGACCAAATCTCGGAATGATTTCAAGGAGCAGCTTTTTTACCACCCCCTCAGCCCTCTCAGTCCGGGTGGGAAAGCCTTCAATCCATCCTGTGAATGTATCTATCATGACTAGTAGGTATTTTTACCCTTGAGAAACTGGCATCTGGGTGAAGTCCATCTGCCAGTCCTCTCCTGGGTAGGCCCCATGTCTTTGGATGGGCTGGGCCAGCTGCGGTCTTCGAGCTCCTTGGGGGTTGTTTAACTGCCAAGTGGGACAAGAGGAGACCACTTGCCTTATAGTTGTTTGGAGGCCTGTTCCTCTAAAGGACCTTTCTAGTAATCTTTGGAGGGCCTTTTCCCCTAAATGAGTGGTGGCATGTAAGGAGTTAACCAACTTCCACTGGAGGTTCCCAGGAAGAAAAAGGAGTCCCCCTTTTTGGAACCACCCCATATGATCTTCTTGAAAGCCCTCACTTTTAGCTTTAAGAGTCTCACCTTCAGTATATGAAGGAGTTTCTGGCAAATTAGTCTGTGGAATTAAGGTGGCAGCCCCTATTGGGTCATGGTTCTGAAATGCTGCTCTCTTAGCTGCCTGATCGGCTGCTTGGTTCCCTCGTGCCACTTCTGTGCTCCCTTTTTGGTGTCCTTTCCAGTGGGAGACTGAAACCTCAGCGGGCAGATGGACTGCCTCCAAGAGTCTAAGAATCTGATCACCATATTTCACTGGGGACCCTTGGGTGGTCAAGTGGCCCCATTCTTTCCAAATAGCAGCATGTGCAGGTAGCACCAGAAAGGCAGACTTGGAGTCAGTGTAAATGGCTATTCTTTTTCCTTTTCCCAGCTCTAAAGCTCGAGTCAGGGCTATGAGCTCAGCTAATTGGGCTGAAGTGCCTGGTGGCAGAGGCTTAGCCTCTATGGTCTCAAAACTGGAGACTACTGCATACCCGGCTCTTCTTTTTCCATCCAAGACAAAGCTGCTTCCATCAGTGTACCCGATTTCCTCAGGATTGCTCAAAGGATCTTCTGACAATCCCTCTCAGGGTTTTGTCCAGCAGGCCAAGGTTTCTAGGCAAGAGTGAAAGGGGAGAGAGCCCTTGGGGGTAGGCAGGAGGATGGCTGGGTTAAGAACCTTACAAGGGGGTATAGTGAGGCCTGGATTTTCCATCAGCACTGCTTGATATCTGAGGATTCTTTGATCAGACATCCATAATGGCCTCTCCCATTTAGGAGTTGTTTCACTTGGTGGCTGGTAAAAATAGTTAGTTTGCCCCCAAAGGAGAGTTTTAAAAAATCTTCTATCATGACTGCAATAGCTGCAAGATTTCGAAGGCAGGGGGGCCAGCCTCGGGGGGTTGGGTAGAGCCTCTTGGATAAATAAGCTACAGGCTGGGGCTCAAATCCAAACCTTTGAGTTAACACTCCTAAGGCTATTCCCTCTCTTTCGTGAACATAAAGTTGGAATGCTTTCTCTGGGTCTGGCAACCTCAAGGCAGGTGCCTGAGTTAAGCTTTGTTTTAGTGTGGCCTCTGCCTTCTTTTGAGGAGTTCCCCACATCAGTGGGACTGAATCATCCCGTCCCTTTAAGCTGGGCATTTAGACCATAGTTGGGTATCCAGATTCTACAATACCCAGTTAGCCCCAGGAAAGCGCACAATTGTTTTTGAGTCGTGGGGGAGGACAACTGGATGATTCTTTGTACCCGATCAGAGGACAGCCTCCTGGACCCGTGTGTAATCTGAACTCCCAGGTAAGTGACCTTTGTCTTGACCATCTGTGCCTTAGCACTGGAGACTTTATATCCCCTCTCTGCCAAAAAGTTTAGAACCTGAGTTGCATGTTGTTGGGCATTTTTCTCATCTGGAAAGAAGATTAGTAGGTCATCTACATATTGTAATATTTTCCCATTAGGTCCCAGGTCCAGATCTAGGAGATCCCAGCTAAGGGCCTGTCCAAACAGGTGGGGGCTATCTCTGAACCCCTGAGGTAATACTGTCCAAGTCATCTGTTGGTGTTTTTCTCCTGGGGCCTCCCACTTGAAAGCAAAAAGACATTGGGATTCTTTAGCCAGTGGTATGCAAAAAAATGCATCTTTGTGATCCAAGACTGTAAACCACTTGGCACTGGATGGGATTTCTCCCAAGATTACATAGGGATTGGGTACTGTGGGATGGAGGGGGACTATAGCTTCATTTATGATCTGGAGATCTTGAACCATGTGCCAGGTTCCATCCTTCTTCTTTACTGAGAGGTAAAGAAGGGTGTTACAGGGCGAATTGGTGGGGACCAATAGCCCACAAGCCAGGAATTTATTTATTAAAGGCTGTAGTCCCACCCAAGCCTCTCTTCTGAGGCGATATTGTTTCCAGTTGGGAAACCGAGTAGGATCTCGGAGGACAATGATGACCGGTTCAGCTTGGTGGGCTCGTCCAGGAATCCCCTGGTCACACACCTGGGAGTTAATTTTGTCCTCCCATAGTTTTTGGTCCCTCTCTATTGAAGGTGTAATGGGTTTTTCAGTAGTAACCAGGAGCTGTAGAGCTCTAGGGGCTGAAAAGCTTCCCATCACAAGAGTGGTCCCAAGTTTAGTGAGTATATCTCTTCCCCGTAAGGGAGTAGGGCACTCAGGGACCACCAGAAACTGGTGGGAAAATATTTGTCCATCCCAGCAACAAAGAAGGGCTTGGGTGAACCTTTTAGTAGTTGTTTTTTCCTGTAGCACCCAAAATGGGACAGGTTTGGGAGGAGAAGCTTCCAGAGTAGGAAGTCAGGACAAAGCAGGTAACCCTGTGTCAACCAAGAAATCTCAGGCCTACCTGCCACATCCAGTTGCACCCTTGGCTCCAGCCCTGTGATATCTGGGACAGGCGGGCTGGCTGGAGCGGGCCACTTCAGTCCTGTTGAACCATCCTGAGGGAAGGCTTGGCACTTGACCCTGAGGCTCTTGGGTCCCAAGGACAGAGTGCTGCCCAGTCTCCCAGTTGACGGCATTTGTAGCAAGCCATTATAGGAGACTTGTCAAGGTTTAGACACTCTTTGGCCCAATGCCCTGCCTGTCTATAGATCAGGCATTTGTCTCGTGCCTTGTCCTTGAAGGACTCGGGGTTTGCCATAGGGCTTCCCTGGAGGGCAGCCAGCATCTGGGCATGCCTTGTCTCTTTCCTTTTCTCCCTCTCCTGGGCCTTGGCCTCCTTCTCCTGTTCTCTGTGATAAAAGGTATTGATGGCTGTCTGGACCATCTTGTCTAAAGAGGTAGTGCGGTCCTGCTGTTGTAGCTGTTGTAACTTAATTCTGATATCTGATGCACACTGGGACAGGAATTTGTCCTTTAAAATCACCTGTCCCTCATAAGAGTCTAAGTCCAGATTGGTAAACTTTTGGAGGGTCTCTTTTAGCCTTTGCAGAAAGGCAATGGGGTTCTCATTGGGCTCCTGAGTTATTGCTGAGACTGGGCATGGCTCCACAAGTAAGAGGCTTCCTTCTATTTCCATGCGTGAACTCCCTTAGGAAAGTCTTTCTCAAGCTTATCTTACCCAGTACTGTTGCAACCTGAGAGCCAGGCGTCCCCAGGTCAGGGTGCAGATCCCCAGGCAGGCTGAGGCATGACAGCCTCCTGGAGACTGAATCCCTGGGCAGGTCAAGGCAGGTCGGCCTTCTGAGAATTGGGTCCCTGGGCAGATAAAGGCACAACGACCTCCTGGGAACCCTGGACTGGCAGATCCCCAAGCAGGTTGAGGCATGACAACCTTTCGAGAACAAGATCTCTAGGCAGGTCAAGGCAGGTTGAGCTCCTGGAACCCCCAGACTGGAGTTGGGTGTCCCCAAGGTCTCCAGCATGTCCAGTGCTGGGTAGGATTAAGGAGTTGTAATTTTAACTCATCGCCAGCTTGTTCACCACAGATGGGAATAGATATTATGAGGTAAAGCAATCCAAGCCTGTGCCCTGAGACTGGGAATCAGCGAAACAGTCATAAGCCTTATCCTCTTACTGCTATGAGGGATTTAAGTCATTGATTTCTTCCCCTAGTCTTCCATTAGAACAGGTTAGTGTGTCTCCCCTGGTAAGCATTATTGTCATAGACCCACTTTAGGTAATGACAGAAGTAATGACAAAAGAGTGGGTTATCTGGCCCTATTATGTGGAGAAGGCAATGGCACCCCACTCCAGTCCTCTTGCCTGGAAAATCGCATGGACAAAGGAGCCTGGTAGGCTGCAGTCCATGGGGTCGCTAAGAGTTGGACACGACTGAGCGGCTTCACTTTCACTTTTCACTTTCATGCATTGGAGAAGGAAATGGCAACCCACTCTAGTGTTCTTGCCTGGAGAATCCCAGGGACGGGGGAGCCTGGTGGACTGCCATCTATGGGGCCACACAGAGTCAGACACGACTAAATTGACCTGGCAGCAGCAGCAGCAGGGGCATTAATGTGTTTTAATAGTAGACTGGATGGAGCAAGGGGGCAGGGTCCTGATTGTAGGAGTTAGTATTTGGCTTAAGAACAAATTTGTTAAGAGGCAACAGACCAGATGTTCCATAAAAGTGGAGCGGAGATTTGATCCGGGGGTATGTTTGTAACTTTAGGAGAAGGGTGGTAAGGGTTTGGATCCAAACAGCCTGCAGGGCTAACTTCCAAAGTGGCAAACATGATCCCTGGAAGCCCAATTGCCTTTGAAGGGATGCCAACGGATGGACTTCTCACAGGCATTGTGTGCCTGTCGCCCACCCTAGCAGCTTCACTGAGAGATGCTGTTGTTGCACATGTTGAGGAAACATGGAAGATGGAGGCCTGAATATCTAGAAGGGTTGGATATTATACAATATTTCACTCCCAAGGGCTAGCTATTTTCTAGTTGTTCCTCCAGAAGATGGTAGAGCAAACATCATGGGCCAGGACGGGGCTCAGGAAAAGAGCATGAAACAGGAGGGAAGGGGGGAGAGCACAGCCTTTGAAAAAATGGCATAGCACAGTTCAGCTCAGTTCAGTCGCTCAGTTGTGTCCGACTCTTTGCGACCCCATGAATCACAGCACGCCAGGCCTCCCTGTCCATCACCAACTCCCGGAGTTCACTCAGACTTACATCCATCGAGTCAATGATGCCATCCAGCCATCTCATCCTCTGTCGTCCCCTTCTCTTCCTGCCCCCAGTCCCTCCCAGCATCAGTCTTTTCCAATGAGTCAACTCTTCGCATGAGGTGGCCAAAGTACTGGAGTTTCAGCTTTCACATGATTCCTTCCAAACACCCAGGACTGATCTCCTTCAGAATGGACTGGTTGGATCTGCTTGCAGTCCAAGGGACTCTCAAGAGTCTTCTCCAACACCACAGTTCAAAAGCATTAATTCTTAGGCACTCAGCTTTCTTCACAGTCCAACTCTCACATCCATACCTGACTACTGGAAAAAACCATAGCCTTGACTAGACAGACCTTAGTTGGCAAAGTAATGTCTCTGCTTTTGAATATGCTGTCTAGGTTGGTCATAACTTTTCTTCCAAGGAGTAAGCGTCTTTTAATTTCATGGCTGCAATCACCATCTGCAGTGATTTTGGAGCCCCAAAAAATAAATTCAGCCATTGTTTCCACTGTTTCCCCATCTATTTGCCATGAAGGGATGGGACCAGACGCCATAATCTTCGTTTTCTGAATGTTCAGCTTTAAGCCAACTTTTTCACTCTCCTCTTTCACTTTCATCAAGAGACTTTTTAGCTCCTCTTCACTTTCTGCCATAAGGGTGGTGTCATCTGCATATCTGAGGTTATTGATATTTCTCCCGGCAATCTTGATTCCAGCTTGTGCTTCTTCCAGCCCAGTGTTTCTCATGATGTACTCTGCATAAAAATTAAATAAGCAGGGTGACAATATACAGCCTTGATGTACTCCTTTCCCTATTTGGAAACAGTCTGTTGTTCCATGTCCAGTTCTAACTGTTCCTTCCTGACCTGAATACAGATTTCTCAAGAGGCAGGTTGGGTGGGCTGGTATTCCCATCTCTTTCAGAATTTTCCACAGTTTATTGTGATCCACACAGTCAAAGGCTTTGGCATAGTCAATAAAGCAGAAATAGATGGTTTTCTGGAACTCTCTTGCTTTTTTGATGATCCAGCAGATGTTGGCAATTTGGTCTCTGGTTCCTCTGCCATTTCTAAAACAAGCTTGAACATCTGGGAGTTCACGGTTCACGTATTGCTGAAGCCTGGCTTGGAGAAATTTGAGCATTACTTTACTAGCATGTGAGATGAGTGCAATTGTGTGGTCGTTTGAGCATTCTTTGGCATTGCCTTTCTTTGGGATTGGAATGAAAACTGACCTTTTCCAGTCCTGTGGTCACTGCTGAGTTTTCCAAATTTGCTGGCATATTGAGTGCAGCACTTTCACAGCATCATCTTTCAGGATTTGAAATAGCTCCACTGGAATTCCATCACCTCCACTAGCTTTGTTCCTAGCGATGCTTTCTAAGGCCCACTTGACTTCACATTCCAGGATGTCTGGCTCTAGATGAGTGATCACATCATCATGATTATCTGGGTCATGAAGATCTTTTTTGTACAGTTCTTCCTTGTATTCTTGCCACCTCTTCTTCATATCTTCTGCTTCTGTTAGTTCCAGACCATTTCTGTCCTTTATCGAGCCCATCTTTGCATGAAATGTTCCCTTGGTATCGCTAATTTTCTTGAAGAGATCTCTAGTGTTTCCCATTCTGTTGTTTTCCTCTATTTCTTTGCATTGATCATTGAGGAAGGCTTTCTTATCTCTTCTTGTTATTCTCTGGAACGCTGCATTCAGATGCTTATATCTTTCCTTTTCTCCTTTGCTTTTTGCTTCTCTTCTTTTCACAGCTCAAGAGCATAACTTAAACCGATTAAAATCAGTTGGGTCCAAGATGACAAGTCAAATTCAAGTTAACCTTAGTCCCCAATATGTAAGCTAAATGACACACCCAGAGGCGGCAGGACAGCTCCAAATCACTGTCAAAAGACAGAGGAGTTGGTGGTTCCCCAGTGGTTGGGATGATCCTCCCACTCGTTAGCATATGAATTCACCCCGCTTGCAAAACCTATCCAGGCCCCATTCCATGGCTGGAGCCCTCTGCAAGAGCCCACACCCTGCAGTGTATGCTTCTCTCTGAATCCTAACAAATCGACCTCTTACCTATCACTTTGTCTCTCACTGAATTTTTGCAATGAGACATCAGAGCCTGAGCTTCACTGGGTCCTGAAGCCAGGCATCCTGGGTTTTGGCCATGCTGGAGTCCCAGGAGAGAGAGCTGAAGGACAGAAGGAAAAGACAGTGGGGAAAATGTGCCAAGGAATCTCCTTCATAGCCTGCCAAAAACTCTGCTAAATACCTTACCTGTGCTCACAATTTTCATTGGTCTGATCCTTGGCACAAAGAAGATTAAGAACAGAAGAACCTCCACTGGCTTGGGTAACAGCTACTGGGGCTCAGAAGATAGTGCCTTTGGGACATACTGAGGAGTAACCTAACCTGCCTCTTGAGAAATCTGTATGCAGGTCAGGAAGCAACAGTTAGAACTGGACATGGAACAACAGACTGGTTCCAAATAGGAAAAGAAGTACGTCAAGGCTGTATATGTCACCCTGCTTACTTAACTTCTATGCAGAATACATCACGAGAAACGCTGGACTGGAAGAAGCACAAGCTGGAATCGAGATTGTCGGGAGAAATATCAATAACCTCAGATATGCAGATGACACCACCCTTATGGCAGAAAGTGAAGAGGAGCTAAAAAGCCTCTTGATGAAAGTGAAAGAGGAGCGTGAAAATGTTGGCTTAAAGCTGAACATTCAGAAAACGAAGATCATGGCATCCGGTCCCATCACTTCATGGGAAATAGATGGGGAAACAGTACAAACAGTGTCAGACTTTATTTTTGGGGGGCTCCAGAATCACTGCCGATGGTGACTGCAGCCATGAAATTAAAAGACGCTTACTCCTTGGAAGAAAAGTTATGACCAACCTAGATAGTATATTTAAAAGCAGAGACATTACTTTGCCAACTAAGGTCCGTCTAGTCAAGGCTATGGTTTTTCCTGTGGTCATGTATGGATGTGAGAGTTGGACTGTGAAGAAGGCTGAGCGCCGAAGAACTGATGCTTTTGAACTGTGGTGTTGGAGAAGACTCTTGAGAGTCCCTTGGACTGCAAGGAGATCCAACCAGTCCATTCTGAAGGAGATCAGCCCTGGGATTTCTTTGGAAGAAATGATGCTAAAGCTGAAGCTCCAATACTTTGGCCACCTCATGCGAAGAGTTGACTCATTGGAAAAGACTCTGATGCTGGGAGGGATTGGGGGCAGGAGGAGAAGGGGACGACCGAGGATGAGATGGCTGGTTGGCATCACGGACTCGATGGACGTGAGTCTGAGTGAACTCCGGGAGATGGTGATGGACAGGGAGGCCTGGAGTGCTGTGATTCATGGGGTCACAAAGAATCGGACACGACTGAGCAACTGAACTGAACTGAACTAAACTGAGGAGTAACCTCTCCAGCGTCCCTCAATTGTGCCCACTGCCACCCACCTGTTCGCAGGGGTTCGAGGAAACAAGAAATGACAGATTGTAAAGGAATTATGATTTTGTTAGGCATATGTCCCTCCAGCCATAGGAGCAAGGACCTCCTACCTTAACTGGAGGTCTTCTGGAATCTGAGACTGAGTCACGTGAGCTTTCTGCTGAGTTCGTTTTTCACTGTCCCAGTTTCTGGCATGATGGGCCTCTTGTCACTTTGCGCTGGGTTTTCTTCACATTCTGATTCTACCGTTGGAGCTTTGCCAAGTTGGGCTTCTGCTGTGCTTGGCCTCCTATTTGCAGGAGCCGTGCCAAGGTTGTTTCAGCCAGGTTAAACCCAAGTCACAGCACCATAGATGAAAGGGGAGTGTGATCTCAGTTCTGTCTCATCTCAACAAAAGTTTCAAGTGACAGACGGTAAAGCCCTTGGCGTGTCACGGCTCTCAGACAGGCCCTGTGATAGATCTTAGGTCTCGAATAGATTGTTATAGCTCTTGGACAGATCAGTATTACAGCTCTGTATTACAGCTGAGTTTTATTTAGAAAATAACAGGAAAATACGTCTCGAGGCATGAGGGCATGCCTACCCAAAGACGCAAAGAGAAAAGAGAGAGAATGAGCGCACGCGTTGCAGGGAAAAGAGAGACTTCTGGCCCTTTGGCTCCTCTTTTTATATGTTTTTCCCGCCCCCTGGGCCTGCCCTATGTCAACTGGGCTAGCCGGGAGTGTTGTTTGTTCTACCTAAGGTCCTCACTCGGGTCTTTGGTCTTCGGACCTTCCTTTGTTCTATTTTCACAGGCTTCTCCCTTCTTTGTCTTTTAGCTACCGCCATTCTGGACTCCTTTTCCGTATTCTAACTACCTAATACTAATTATCTTCTAATAGATAAATTCTATTATGCTTATTGGGGTATGACCACAGGCCTATTGATAATTATCCACTGTTAACTACCTGGGCTTAAGGCATACGAATCACAGGTTTAAGGCATACGAATCACGGGTTAACGTTGGTTGTATCTTTCTCCTCTTTTGTTCAGACTAGTTTCAGAAAATTTGGGGAGGTGGGTTTGAGCATGTCCACTTAGGGCATATAAGGTTTTCTCAAAAACTGGTGGGGTCCTTGGCCAAGAGGAGACTCTGCCTTGGGCCCTCAGGTGTAACAAAGTGCACTCCACTATCTGCATTGTCCTTCTGAGTGGGTTTGTTTTCCAGAACGCGTGGCTACAACATTTGGTGCATTGTCCAGGAAACTCCTCACTTTGAGGAGACAAGTCCCATTTGGGACTACTCTGAGGCCTTGAGGCTTGAATCTTCTAGAGGGGGGAAGGTGCCTCTCCCTTCTGGAAGGATTCTGCTTCTCAACACCCAGACCTTTCACGTTAGCAGCTAGTGAATGGCAGCAGGGGAACTGAGCGCTCAGGTGAGGAGGAACCCACCAGGCAGGGTGGAAGAGGGGGCCTGATCACCGCCCTGGGAGGGACTAGAAAGGGCATGGACCCACAGGAGCCTGGAATAGGCAGGTGGCAGCGATTGCTTGGTACACAGGTTGACGAGCATGTTGGGGCTTAGGAAGGAAATTTGTGAATGTCATTTAGGAGGTGGTGTCCACACCGTCTTGGGGAAAATTATTACCAAGAAATCACCAGGTGATTGTTAGGAGAAGAAACTTGGTCTTTGTGTGCTCATATTCTGCCCTCACCAAGGAGGTGTCCCATTTGTTATGAAATTCTTGACTCCCTCGGAATTGTCAGGCTAGAAGGAGGAGGATACAGAAATGAGTATGAATTGGCTTTTCTCAGGAAAAGCCAAAACGGCCTGGGACATGGGATATTTAACCCATCTGTGTTTTCATCTGCACCCGATCAAGCCCACCAAGCCAGAATAGACTTTAAAAGTTAAGGGAGAAACAGTCTTGGACTACATGGTGTTCTGGTTCAGCCGTGCTGACCAGCAGGTGAAGACACACTGATCCCCCTTCTCCCTCTGGGATATGGCAGGTAAGGCTCTCCTCACCCCAATTAGGAAGGAGGCGGAATGGCAAATTTAAGTGTTTCATTGAGTGGAAATATCAGAAGTACTTAGGGTACCGAGAACTTCAGAACGAAAATAAAAAGTAGAAGAAGGTCTGAGAAGGTATGCAAGATGAGGGGAAGGGAATCTAAGGCAACTGTGCTGGAGTGCATGATAACAATTTAAAGAAGGGATTTGGAGGAAACTATGGGGTGAAGATGACACCTAACCACCTCCGCATACTCTGTGAGGTCGAATGGCCCCCTATTGGAGTAGGATGGCCACCAGCGGACATCATGAACTTAAAAATAGTGGAAGCAGTCTATACAGTAGTCAAAGGAAAGCCACGACACCCAGATCAATACCCATATATTGACTCATGGCTAGGGTTAGCTCAAGACTCTCCTGCTTGGACAAGGTTCTGTATCCAGAAGGGAAAGGGAAAAATATTAATGGCACAAAAATGGACTGATGATAAAAAAAAGAAATTCTACAGGATTTGGATGGGGATGACCTGCCCCCTCCTCTGTACCGGATGATGACACGCCCACCACCCAATGCTCCACCAGGACCAGAGGCCACCTTAATGCCCGATCTAGGGCCAGGTGAAGTTCCTGCAGCAGCCGCTGCTCCCCTGTCAACTCTCCTGGAGATAGTAGAGCCGCCATTTTGGCAGCCTCCAGTCCCAGCGATGGTGACCTCTGGTCAATGCTCCCAGGATTACACCTCAGCTGGACCTCCTAGATTGTATCCACCTCTTGGTGAGTACTGATGGGAAGGGGGAAGAAAACACAGGAATTAGACAGAGGCTGCACTCTGCCAAGGAACAGAGGGAAAGAACCCCACTACAGATGCCCCTCAGAGAGCTACAACAGCCTCCGGTTCAGGACGCACGTGGGCACTACCATCCACCCCCTGTAGCCTATTATTACCAGCCATTTTCCTCTACGGATATATTAAACTGGCAGAGATACACTCCATTGTACCTGGAGGAGCCACAAGCCATGATTAGCCTAATGGAGACTATTTTTCAAACCTACCACCCTACGTGGGATGACATAATCCAAGTACTAGTCTCCCTTTTCAGCACTGAGGAAAGACACAGGATCCTAACTGAGGCCAGAAAATGGTTAAGAGAAATGGCACCTGAGGGTATTGCAAACCCGCAGCGGTGGGCAGAACTAGCCACCCCCGATAAGAGACCCAACTGGGACTGTAACACAGAGGAAGGGAGGGGCCACCTGGAGAGATATTGGGTGGCTATTTTACAAGGTCTCAAGAAGGGGGCCCGAAAACCTATGAGTATGGCAAAACCCTCCAAAGTGATTCAAAGGGAAAATGAATCACCCTCTGAGTTCTATGAAAGACTGTGCGAAGCCTATATACTTTATATGCCAATAGATCCAGAGGCTGCTGGGTCTCAGATGGTGATAAATGCAGGCTTTGTGTCTCAAGCCTACCCCGAAAATGTCAGATGGGGGGACACCAAGTGACTCATGAATTTGTATAGATCCCTGAATGCCCAGTACCTTAGTTGGGAAGAGACTTGCTGTCTAAATTGGGGACACAAGTGACCTTTCCCCTCATGAAAGACCCACTCTGCAAGTGGGCTCAACCACCTATTTACTCTTCCTCTCAGTAACCCCTCAAGATGAATGGAGCTTGCACGATATCCCGGAAGGGAACCCGGATGGGCTAAACAGTGGAGAGGGAGAGTTAACGCAACAATTCCCTGAGGTCTGAGTGGAAGATAATACCCCCAGGCTTGCAAAACAAGTCCCACTGGTAATAGAACTCAAATCCGGTACAATTATGTCAGCATCTGCCTTGGGCCTGCCAGACCTTGCGAAGCCGTTTACTCTTCACGTGACTGAAAAGGACAAGGTGGCTATGAGAGTGTTGTCCCAGATTATGGGGACATGGGACAGACCCGTGGCTTATCTCCCGAAAGGGCTGGACAACATTGCCACTGGGTGGCTGGGATGCTTACAGGCAGGGGCAGTTGCTGCAGTTGCCTTACTGGTCCGGGAGGCAACCAAGCTGACTTTGGGCCAAGATTTGATCGCAAAAGTCCCGCATGAGGTCAACACTCTCCTGTGAGGGGACCCCCATAAATGGCTGTTGACATCCCGGATTATTCAATACCAGGGACTGTTATGTGAAAACCTCCATGTTACTACTGAGCCTCGTCAGGCCCTGAATCCAGCCACTCTCCTTCCTGTGGGAGAAGGTGGACCCTCACATGATTGCAAGGAAATATGCCAGCAGACCTGACTTGAGAGACCAGCTAATCCCGGACCCAGATTTTGTCCTGTACACCAACGGCACCAGCCTGGTGAAACAAGGACAACAACTGTCGGAATATGCAGTATTCATGGAAGGAACCATCACTGAGGCTAGCTCTCTGCCATCACACTGGTCCGCTCAACGGGCCAAACTGTATGCTCTAATCCAGACCCTCAGCTGTCAAAAGGTAAGAAGACAAACATTTACACTGACTCCAGGTATGCTTTTGCCACACGACATGTACACAGAAATCAGTATAAGGAGACAGGCCTTTTGACAGCTAGTAAAAAAGATATTAAAAATAAGGAAGAAATTCTGACCCTATTAGATTCTGTCTGGGAACCAGAAAGGGTTGCAGTCATACACTGCTGAGGACGTCAATAAGAGGATACCCTTTGGGCTCAGGGAAACAGACTGGCAGATAAGACCACTAGACAAGCAGCTGAGGGCTTGGGGGTGACAAGTGAGGCCCCTATTAAAGCTCTCATATTGGCGGAGCTGCCTGAGCCAACGCTGGACTCACCAGAATACACTGAAGCCCAAAACCAACTAGCCAAAGCAGAAGGGGCCGTCAAGACTGAAAAGGGACGATGCAAATTGCGAAGTGGCAAATTATTGGTACTAGAGGAGCTGGCGCCCACTCTGGTAAGCCAAACACCAAGCAACCCATCTAGGCCATGATAAACTGGAAGAGCTAATTCAAAAATATTTCTTGGTTCCCCACCTCTCTTCCCTATGTAGGACAGAATCTCAGAACTGCACTGCCTGCTCACAGGTCAATGCTGCCTGTCCGCACACACGAAAACCTCCAGGATTTCAGCTAAAAGGCATGCTGCCCTTTGAATACCTGAAACTGGACTTCACTGAAATGAAACCTCACAGACCCTACTGTTACCTGCTGGTCACGGTATGTACGTTCTCGGGATGGGTAGAAGCTTTTCCTACCCGGACTGAAAGAGCATCAGAAGTAGCCTGGTGCCTGCTTAGGGAGATAGTACCTAGATTTTGGTTTCCTACCAGCATCGTATCAGACAATGACCCGGCTTTTGTGGCTAATTTAGTACAACAAGTAAGCAACACTTTTAGTGGAAATTACATACAGCATATAGGCCCCAGAGTTCTGGGATGGTGGAAGGAACCAACCAGACTCTTAAAGAGACACTCTCCAAGTGGATCATAGAGACTGACTGCTCCTCAATGGACTTGTTTCTGATGGCTCTGCTCAGACTCAGGATGACCCCACAGTCCCTTGGCTATTCTCTGTCTGACGCAGGATACAGCATGCTTGGGGCTGGTGCATGGGGATGACCCACAGAGATGCTATGGGGAGGGAGGTGGGAGGGGGGTTCATGTTTGGGAACACATGTAAGAATTAAAGATTTTAAAATTAAATAAATAAATAAAAGGTCAACTCTTTCTGGGTCATAAAAAAAAAAAAAAAGAAAATGTGCATAGGAGGCCCCTCCCATAATCAAACAGGTGTCAACAAATTTGCCTCAGGTAAGGGGAGATGCGATTTCACAACAGGTGGAACAACTGGGTAAGGTAATAAATCAGGTAGCTAAGTTTGTACAGGAAAGGGTGCCATTCCCCCTTGGGGAACAGATTCACGAATTTGTGCCCGGGGATCAGGTGTGGGTCAAGGACTGGAAGCATGGCTCCTTGGCCCCACATTGGGAGGGTCCATATACTGTTGTTCTAATCACCCCTACAGCAGTTAAAGTTGCAGGTGTCACTCCCTGGATCCACCACATGAGGATGAAGAGCACATACCACCAGACTCAGAAAACGCTGAGTGGACTGCCCAGAGGGACCCCACTGACCCTCAAGAGACTAAGATCATCCTTAAGAAGAAGAAGGAAAAGAAGATTCAGGACGAGCCCCTTCAGGATGAAGCCACATAATCAACTCCTGCCGCTTGGCCTCATCAATGTGATTTTGAGTTTAACCTCCGTTTCAACTCAGGACAATGTTTTCATCTCATGGGCACATTCCTACACGGACTTCCACAACACCTCCAACTGCTGGGTATGTGGTGGACTGGACTTCCTTGGTGGGTGTCACCACTCCACCAAGGAGATTTTAAACCACTCTGCTCTTTTCTGGGACAACAGAAAGAAAGAGACTTTCCTTTCTCTCGTCAATCATAATCTCTCCCTGCTCTCTTGGCGTAAGCCAGACCTACAGTCAATAGACTCAGGTCATGGGGTTACATTTGATGTAAACACCAGTTTCATAGAAGTAACAAAAGCCTATCCTTTACATTTAAAGAGCAAAAAGGAGAAAAGCTCCCTGACCAGCAAGGGAGATCAGGCCTCTAGGTATGTTGAACAATTCTACCAAGTCTGGGATGGATATTTCTGGATGACCCCAGAAAAGGGTCAATTAATTACTCCCGCCACTATATGCTGGGAACAAAAAGAACAAAGTGTAGGGTTTGGTGACTATCCATTAGACCCGAAAGAACTAAAATACATGGGGTATCTATCCCCCAAACAACGTAAATGAACATTCAAGGTCACATACCACCCCAACGAGTCCATCCATTGACCAGGCTCCGACTGGAAATATAACCCTGGAATCCACTGGATGGCACCCAATGGAACCCAATGGCTTTGTGGGCCTAACCTTTGGCCTTGGTTACCAATCGGCTAGGTAGGCTGCTGCACACTGGGATTCGCTTTTGCCCATGGCAGCATAAAGCCTAACCTACAACAAGCCCCAGTATATCTACCTAGTTTACGTGCTAGGTGGACAAGGTCTGTGTTTCAATGGTATGAGTATATTGCTGCCTTATTCGTACCTTTTATAGGGACAACAGAGATTATGATTAAAGTAGAAGTCTTGACTAATTTCACAAAACAGGCCCTCCTAGATAGTGCTAAAGCCATCCAAGCCTTAAATGAATAACAAATCCAAATGAGAAAAGCAGTAATTCAAAATAGAATGGCTTTGGACATGCTCACAGCTGCTCAAGGAGGGGCCTGTGCTATAATTAAGGTTGAATGTTATGTATATATTCCTGGTTTATCTGGCAATGTATCAGCTGCTTTAGATGACATGAAAACCCAGGTAAAAGCAATGTCAAATGAAAACATTCCTTTCTGGACTTCAGTCCTATCTTGGGTGAAGGGTGATTGGTGGAAAACTAACTATGTTTACTATTGTTATAGTTGCCTTGATAGTTCTGCTTTGTGGACCCTGCATTTTACAATGTATTATGAACTTTGTAGCCCAAAGGTTGGTGTCATTCTCCCAAATTGGCGGTCAGAGAGCCAGGGTGCAATATATCCCTATGAGTGATACGCATACTATGAGATAAGAGCATCAAGGCAGGGAATGGAGGAAACGGACAGAACAGGCTCCATCTTGAAAGCAGGACTCCATCTTGGGTTGGACTGTGGACTTTGAGCTATACGCCCAGTATCTATGGAAATGAGGTACCAACAGGAAAACCAGACCCCCTGGATGGAAGAGCCCCAGGGCTCATACCTAGACTCTCCATCACCTGAAAGAATACCCTAATTATCTGTGTAACCGAAAAGAATCATAAATTATATTGGGGTATGACCACAGGCCTATTGATAATTGTCCACTGTTAACTACCTAGGCTTAAGGCATACGGGTTAACTTTGATTGTATCTTTCTTTTCCTCTGTTCAGACTAGTTTCAGAGAATTTGAGAAGGTGGGTTTGAGCACCTACGCTTAGGGTATATAAGGTTTTCACAAACACTGGTCGGGGTCCTTGGCTAAGAGGAGACTCTGCCTTGGGCCGCCAGTGTAATAAACTGCTCTCCACCATCTGCATTGTCCTTCTGAGTGAGTTTCTTTCCCAGAACACCTGGCTACAACAAAGGAAGTTACCCAAGTTGCACAGCTTGTAAGTGATAGAGGCAGAATGTGAATTCAAGCAGCGCTGCCTGAGACTCCAGACTGGGAGCACCTCAAAAATGGGCACTGTGCTTCAACCATATAGCTCCTTCATGCCTATCCCAGGGTGTAGTGTTAGGGACCCACCAAGATCGTCCTGTGTTTATGTTGAATTTCATCCTAAGTGAGTTGCAAAACCAGAAAGGAATTTTTTTTTTTTTGGCCTCACCGCATGGCATGCGGTGGTTAAAAATCCACCTGCCAATGCAGAGGACACAGGTTAGCCCTGGTCCCAGAGGATCTCACATGCCAAGGGGCAACTAAGCCCGGGTGCCCCAACTACTGAGCCTGTACTCTAGAGCTCACTCACTGCAACTCCTAAAGCCCAGACACTCTAGAGCCCGTGGTCTATAGCAAGAGAAGCCACTGCAATGAGAAGGCCTGCTCGCTGCAACTAGAGAGAAGCCTGCACACAGCAAAGAAGACTCAGAACAGCCAAAAGCAAATAAACTTATCTTTAAAAAAGAATAAGAAGGAACCCAAGTCATCAGGCTCCTTCTAAACTGTGATGCAAGGCCCCAGTCTTTGCTCCCATCTCCTTGTAACAAAGACAGCACCACCTGGGCTGGCAGTCACCCTCACCAAGAGCAAGCACAACTGTGAGTCATGAATAGCCGACTGTGTTTGTTGAGTCTGTAGCTCTCTGGTAGGTGATTAGGGAAAGCCAGGCTATTTGTTATAGTTGTTGCTTCTTCCCACTATCATTAAAGAGAGAGGTGGACTTTCCCAGTGACTAAGACGGTAAAGTCCATCCTAAAGGAGATCAGTCCTGAGTGTTCATTGGAAAGACTGATGTTGAAGCTGAAACTCCAATACTTTGGCCACCTGATGAGAAGAACTTACTCATTTGAAAAGACCCTGATGTTGGGAAAGATTGAAGGCAGGGGGAGAAGGGGATGACAAAGGATGAGGTGGTTGGATGGCATCACTGACTCAACGGACATGAGTTTGAGTAAACTCAAGGAGTTGGTGATGGGCAGGGAGTTCTGGCGTGCTGCAGTCCATGGGGTTGCAAAGAGTCAGACACAACTAAGTGACTGAACTGAACTGAAGATGGTAAAGAATCCACTGGCAATGCAGGAGATGAGAGTTTGATCCCTGGGTTGGAACGATCCCCTGGAGGAGGGCGTGGCAAGCCTCTCCAATATTCTTGCCTGGAGAATCCCGTGGACGGAGGAACCTGGAGGGCTACAGTCCATGAAGTTGCAAAGAGTCAGACCCAACTGAGCAACTGAGCATGCATGCACGTTCTGAGGCATGCAGAGGTAGCAGGGGCTCTAATAACACGAAGGTATTCTCTCTCCATGCAGACTACAGTTTAAATTGGCTGATTCTGGTGACTTGGGGGCTCACAGAGAAGCAGCGATACAAAGGGCCCTGAGGAGGCAGTTATAGCAAGAAACTGACCATTTCTCCACATCCTTGAGAGAATGCCAAGGTCTAACTGATCTCAGGTGACTGACCTCAAGCCAGCAGCAGCTTGAAGCAGGGTTTCAGTTCCCAGCCATAGATTAAGTTTGGGCTGCAACAGTGAGAGCGCTGACTCAGCCTCTAGACCAGTGCTCAGTGACACAGGCCCTGGCCCTTCGACTTTGCACAAAAGACAGAAAGACTTTCTATCTTCCCACAAAGACAGAAGGTAGTGAAACAAGTGAAGTGTTTATTAGGAAGAAAAAGAATACAGTATGTGTGAGTAGACACATGGGCGGACTCAGAAAGAGAGTCAGGGGGTTTGAATCAATTTTATGGGGCATTTCTTTCACTGATTTGCCTGGTTCTGAGTCCGTATCTGATGTATCTCAGGTCATCACACGTGCACACAAGCATTTTTTAGCCAAGATAAATTCCAGCAAAGAGGCCTTCGGGTAGACTTTTGACCACCAAGAAGTTTTCTAGTCAAGAAGTTCTCCTTGACTTCAAGAGTGAGAAATATGTGGTCTTGGGACATCTCTGGTGGTCCAGTAGCTAAGACTCCGTGCTCCCAATACGGGGTGCCCAGGTTTGATTCCTAGTCAGGGGACTAGATCCTACATCCCGCAGTGAAGACAGGGGAAGGTCCCACGTGCCACAACTAATCCCCGGTGTGGCCAAAAAATAAATAAATTGGGTTTCTATTTTAAGGAAAAAACGTTTGGTCTTTTACCTGGGCAGGGCCCAGCCTCCTCTCCCAGTGGTCCTACTATTGATATTTCAGAGTTTCTCTGGAGATGGATGGTGGGGATGGTGGCAAGACATTCTAAATGGATCTAATACCACTGAGCTACCCAGGTGGCACTAGTGGTAAAGAACCCACCTGCCAATGCAAAAGATGTAAGAGGTATAGGTTTGATGCCTGGGCTGGGATCTTCCCTACCCAGAGATCAAACTAGTGTCTCCTGCATTGGCAGGTAGATTCTTTACCAGCTACACCACCTGGGAAGTTCCCACCTGCTGCAGTTAAAAAAAAGATCGTGCATGCTGCAACTAAAGATCTCACATGTGGGGACTTCCCTGGTGGTCCAGTGGCTAAGACTCAGAGCTCCCAATGCAGAGGAGGGTTCAATCCCTGGTCAGGAAACTAGATCCCACATGCTGTGACTAAGACCTGGCACAGTCAAATAAGTAAACATTTTTTTTTTAATCTCCCATGCCAGGACTAAGACCTAATGCAGGCAAATAAACACTTTTTAAATAAATAAACAAAGGTAGTTAAGATAGTCAGTTTTATGTTGTAAGTATTTTTGCCACAGTCTAAGAAATGAAAAGGAGAAACAAAAGAGCTGTGTCAGGGGAAATCTTTGTCATTACTTGCACGTGGAGCTGCCTGGAGATTAAAAAGACCAGACACCTACTACATTTTTGAGAGAAATTATGAACTTGGCCTCCAAAGGATCATGACTCTCTGGTACACTCCCTGGGGAGTTTCCTGGCAGTCCTAGGACTTGGGGTTTTCACTGTGGGCCCCAGGAACTAAGAGCCTGCAAGCCTCGAGGTGAG